>NC_091635.1:8499327-9113654 GCF_027580195.1 Bos mutus | reverse complement strand
ATATTACAGAATAAATGATTGCATGGGTCATAAAGGTTGAATTAGCTCGTATGTACATACATACATACATACTCAGTCATGTTCGACTCTGCAACTCCATGGACTGTAGCCTGCCAGGTTCCTCTGTCCATGGAATTCTCCAGGCAAGAATACTGGAATGGGTTGCCATGTCCTTCTCCAGGGGATCTTCCTGACCCAGGGATCAAACCTGTGTCTCTTGTATTGGCAGGCAGATTCTTTACCACTTGAGCCACCTGGGTGAATTAGTTCAGCAGTTCCCAAAGTGTGCTTCCTGGACCAGCAGCATTGGCATCACCTGGGAGCTTGTTAGAAATGCAATTTCTTGAACCCCATTGCCAGGTCTACCGAATCAGAACCTTGGGGGGCATCGAGGTATCTACATCTTTTTTTTTTTTCTCTACATCTTTTTAAAATATATATTTATTTATGTATGGCTCCGTCGGGTCTTAGTTGCAGCATGTGGGATTGTTGCAGTACTCGGGGCTTCTCTCTAGTAGTGACAAGCAGGCTTAGTTGCCCCGAGGCACAAGGGATCTTAGTTCCCAGCCAGGGATCAAACCAGCATTGCAAGGCAGATTCTTAACCCCTGGACCACCAGGGAAGTCCCATAGGTATCTGCAGCTTAATAAGCCCTCCAGGTGATTTTGATGACTGCTAAAATTTGAGAATAAAAAACTAATCATAAAGGACGCACCTTTTCTCAGGGTCCTATTTGCCTGTGATACTTGCTTCCCTTCCACTCCCAGCTACTTCTGACCACACAAGATTGCTTTACTTCCTCCTGGAGCCCCTCCTTCCCTCCTTCTACCTCCACTGAGTCTGCAAGTAGAATTTGAATCCCAACAGTGGACTCTAAAAGGGAAAATCTTCAAGACTCCAACAAATGATCGCTTTCAGTGAAAATGTAAGGAAGCAGGACTGCTTGTCACCAAGCAGATAGCTGCCTACTTGGCGATAGAAAATGTGATGAATGGGACTTCCCCGGTGGTCCTGTGTCTAAGACTCCATGCTTCTGGTGCTGTTTCAGTCCCTGGTAGGAGAACTAAGATCCCACATGCCACATGGCACAGCCAAAAAAAAAATGTGATGAACTTAAAGCCTTTCAGACAGGGCAGAGAGGATGGGGTGTTGGTTCTCAAACTCTGTTCATAAGAATCACCACAGTAGCTTGTTTAAACACAGACTCATCTGGGTCTAAGGTGAGACCTGTGAAGTTGCATATTTAACCAGCTCTCTGAGTGGTTCTGGTGCAATCATCCTCCCACTTTAACCGAGGAAAATACTGGAGTGGAGACAAAAATCTTAAGATGTGAGCCAGGCTGAACCTCAGTGCCACTGATACTGGCTGTTTGACCTTAGACAGTTTCCTGGGCCTCACGCTTCTCCTTTGTACTCCTCCCTGAGTTAGAGATTCTCGTTGAACGATGACTGAACCTGTGTTATGTGCCAGGTGGTGGACTGGGTGCTGGGGATTTAGAGCTGAAAGCCTTGACTTATGATTACAGTACATACACGGTGCTGAAGAGGGCAGGAAGGGAGATCCAGGTCATTCTGGAGTGCTCAGAAAGACCACCCTGAGGTCTTGAAGGATGCAAGGGGAGCCACAGTTAGATGGCTGCAATGGTCAAGAGCTAATGGATGAGCACTGAAGACACAGGGAACAGCCAGGAGAAAGGAGATTGAAGAGAGCACATTCGCTTGGTCAGGGGGCTGCAAAGTGTCAGAAGAGTCAAGACAGCTCACATGGAAGGGAAAGTGGGAGAGGTGAGCAAAGGCCAGATCATAAGGAGCAGCTCACGTCACATTGAGGGATTAGGATTTTTTCCTGAAGGCCTTTGAGTGCTTCTAAACCTTATTATACTTGGCTGTCCTAGAGATCTCTTCAGGAACATTGTACATGATAGGGAGAAGAAGGATAAGACAGGGAAGAGGAGGCAGAGGTTGATGGCAAAGTCACACAGCGGGGAGATGAGAAACTGTGGAAGGAGCTAGAGTGACCCTAGAGGGCAAACAAAAAGGATCCCTTTGAGACAGAACTGAATTCATTAATTAGTTTGCACTGGGTCTTTGTTGTGGTGCCAGGGCTTTTCTCTGGTGTGGCACAAGGGCTTAGTTGCCCCGTGGGACGTGGGATCTTAGTTCCCCGACAAGGGGTCAAACCCACGCCCCTGCATTGGAAGGCAGATTCTTTAACCACTGGACCACCAGTGAAATCCCTGAAAGATCATTTTAACTCCAGGAGACTCTGTGGGACTTAGGGACTGATAGATAGAGGTGGGATCTGGGAAACAAGGGGTAAGTCTGGTTGGGTCCATTTGGCACTGGAGGCACTGGGGCCAGCTAGTGGCATGGTCAGATCTGCAAATGAGGAGAAATGTCTGGGCTGGAGAAATCTTTCTGGGGTGGTCTGCATAGTGGTGGATGTTGAAGGCAGGGCATAGATGATTAGCTGGGGGTGTTGGTTAGGAGGCAAGATAAGAAGGTTGAGTGCTGAGCCTGAGCGACACTGAGGAGGAGGAGAAGAGCCCTAAAGGAGTTTGAGAAGGGACTACCCAGGCTTCGGAATCCTGTGCAACTGAAGACACCAGGAGGGGAATGGGTCGTCAATGGTGTGGCATCGAGGCCCACATGGTAAGGACAGGAAGCGTCTACCAAACTGGGCAACCTTGAGGTCATTTTGTCATCAGCAGAGGTGGTGGGGAGCCGGGGGCAGCAGGCTGGAGAAAGAACAGGAGGGGTGAGCACATGGTTGAACTGTGTCCCCACCCCATCCTACTCCCTGCCACGGGCTTCCCTGGTGGCTCAGTGGTAAAGAATCTGCCTGCAGTGCAGGAAACACAAGAGACGTGGGTTTGATCCGTGGGTTGGGAAGATCCCTTGGAGAAGGAAATGGCCACCCACTCCAGTATCCTTGCCTGAGAAATCCCATGGACACAGGAGTCTGGCAGGCCACAGTCCATGGAGTCACAAAAGAGTTGGACACAACTTCAGTTCAGTTCAGTCACTCAGTCATGTCCAATTCTTTGTGACCCCATGAACCACAGCACGCCAGGCCTCCCTGTCTATCACCAACTCCCGGAGTCTACCCAAACCCATGTCCATTGAGTCCGTGATGCCATCCAGCCATCTCATCCTCTGTCATCCCCTTCTCCTCCTGCCCTCAATGTTTCCCAGCATTAAGGTCTTTTCCAAAGAGTCAGCTCTCCACATCAGGTGGCCAAAGTATTGGAGTTTCAGCTTCAGCATCAGTCCTACCAAAAAACACCAAGGACTGATCTCCTTTAGGATGGACTGGTTGGATCTCCTTGCAGTCCAAGGGACTCTCAAGAGTCTTCTCCAACACTACAGTTCAAAAGCATCAATTCTTCGGCAGATGAGCCTGGCGGGCCACAGTCCATGGAGTCACAAAAGAGCTGGACACGACTTAGTAAAAAAAAAAAACAGAACTAACATAGCAATTGTTCAAGTAGTACACAGGTTATCTTAAAAGGTTAGAAGGAAATCAAGCTGGAAAGATATGACAGCATGGAGAGCTACCAGACTGGGGAATTAGAACTTGATTAGTGTGTGTTGGTGAGCTACTGAAGGTTTTAGGCAGGGAATATGAGCAAAGCTATACCAGGGGCTGGTTATGCAGGCAGGACCACTGTAGCATGGGTCATAGTGGGAAGCACGACAGTCCAAGCCATCACTCATTCATTCATTCATTCATCCACTCATGTATTCTAGTTAATGCTTGTCTTCGCTAGACAGCACTTTCCATGATGGCAGAGAGTGCTTGCTTTTTTGACTCACTACTTTGTCCCAGCACCCACACAGTACGTGGCTCACTGCAGGTGCTTACTACCTGCCTGTGGAAGGAGGAAGAGACAGACATCAAGCATGCAGAGATAAGTAGGGTGGTGTCCATGCTGAAAGAACTGAAGGCATTTTGGAGAGAGACATGAACTTGGCCACTAATTAGAGTGCAGGAGATTGGGGGTGTGGAGCACAGGAGTCAAAGTGACTCAGATGATGAGCTGGGCGATTGATAGAAGGGTGGTCCCAGGGGCAGGAATAGGAGGGTCGGAGGAGGGTCAGTCAACACTGAGATGACAATTCATCTTTAGTAATATTTGAGTAAATGCATCACCAACCACATTCAGTCTGTTGTAAAATCAACCCAACGGAGTCTCAACCCCATTTCAACCAAGCTCTTGTCCCACTTTGTTATCCCAGTGGTGCGGCCGCGAGTTCAGATGTCTGCTCTGCTCTGATGTTGGGGCTGGATTCCCACTGGTTTCCTGTGGGGCATTAATTAAGTGTCCAGCCATTTCCACACCATGTCAACTGGTTCACGGCTGTACCCCCAGTGCGTGCCACATAACAAGTGCTCAATAAACATTTGTTGTTTGAATGAAATGGTTTTCTGTTCCGGGCATTTACTGGTTTCCCTCTGCCCGTGGGTGGCAGGGGAGCCAACATCCAGAGATGACACTGCAGAGTGGGTGAGTACCAGGGGAACAAGGTAGGGATTGGCACTCTGTGCTTAGCGTTCCATGAATGTAAAGGCAGGGAAGCCAGTTTGGAGAACAAAAGCAGAGTTCCCTTGGCAGTTCGGGTAATGGAAACAAGTCTGACCTCAGCTGCTGTTAAAATCAACAGGATGAATAATTAGAAGAGGAAAGCCAGAGAGAACTCACAAGCTGTTGCAGCTGCCCAAAGCACGGTTTTCGATCAATTGATGATACAGTAAGAGTGAGGGCAGGTCACTGTGTGTGCCGTCTCCTGTGTTGTGAGGGTGCTCCCCTCCTCCTAGGGGACAGTCCAGCTCTTAAACCAGGGCAGGAAGCTCGGGGAGGTGTGCTATTGTTGACTCTCAAAGTCGCCCCTGGGACATCACCTGTGTGTTGGAAAGCCTGACTCTGGAAATTATCGCTGAAATCTGCTTCATCCACAGTGAAGCTTCAAGGGTCAGGGACTCTGGGAGCTGCATAGGATTGGGACTCCAGCATCTGCAGAGAGTCCATCTTCTTGTAAAAAGACTGTGCTGAGTACTGCAAACCTGTTTCTTGCTGGAGTGCCACCCATGGTGAACGCCACACACAAAAATGTGTAGATTCTGGTGTGTGGTGTGTGTGTGTGGTATATGTGTGTGTGTGTCTAGCCAGGAGTGGGGGAAGGGAGCCCAACCTGGTGAAATCCAGAGGTTGCCAAACCTAAATTTGGTGTGTGATGCGATCTGGAGTCAGCCAAGAGGTTGTGGGTATTCATCTCCTGTAGCCTGGGCAGGGTTCCCAGCTGCCAGTTTTCAGACCACGGGTTTACTGTGATCCTGGAAAAACAGGGAAGCTAGATAATGATGTTCTCACCCTATTTTCTCATCATAGCAACCGCTTATTTGTTTATTTTTGTTTATTTTCTTCTTTCCAACTATAAAATAATACAGGCTCTTTGTGGGAAAAAAATGCAGAAAATATGGAAAGAAGGAAAGAAGAAAAATATCACATTGTTCCAATCCTCAAAGAAGCCTATGTGAGCATTTGAATGTGTTTCTTTCCAGACTCGTATCTTAGCATAAGTTTGAAAAGCAGAGACATATTCATGCTCTACGAATTGTTTTGGAATTAGTCTCTGGGGAAAAGAGAAACATGTTTAGTCTAGGAGTGAAAAACTTTTTCACATTATAATTTTTTCCTCTTATTACAAGAAACTCTATAAAAACCATCTTAATGGCATTCATACTGTTTTATCAAGTAAATTTGCCATAACTTACATAACGAATCTCCTACTAGATACAAAAAAGTCTTAGATCTAAGTCCTCATCTCTGATTGGACCTGGGGGCTTATAATACCATTTAGCCACCAAAGATGATATAGCAGTGCCTTTGGAGGGGTCAGCACCGTTTTGTTACCAGTATGTTTTTGTATTTATTTGAAAAATTATTTATTTATTTTTGGCTGCACTGGGTCTTATGGGAAAGCAAAAGTTGCTCAGTCATGCCCGACTCTTTGCGACCTGGTGGACTATACAGTCCGTGGAATTCTCCAGGCCAGAATACTAGAGTGGGTAGCCTTTCCCTTCTCCAAGGCATCTTCCCAACCCAGGGATCAGACCCAGGTCTCCCGCATTTGCAGGTGGATTCTTTACCAGCTGAGCCACCAGAGGTCTTAGTTGCTCTGCACAGGCTTTTCTCCAGCTGCGGCCAGTGGGGCTACTCTTTGTCATGGTGCACGGGCTTCTCATTGCGGTGGCTTCTCTTGTTATGGATCACGGACTCTGGGCACATGGGCTCAGTAGCTGTGGCTTGTAGGCTCTGGAACACAGCCCAGTAGTTATGGTGTATGAGCTTACCTGCTCCTCGGCATGTGGGATCTTCCCAGACCAGGGATCAAACCCGTGTCCCCTGCATTGGCTGGTGGATTTTTATCCACTATGCCATCAGGGAAGTCCTGGTGTTTTAGAAAAAGCATCTTTGCTTTCTTCCACCTGTTAAAAGATGGGAACTTACCCCTGAAGAACAGATGTCAGTGGCTGCTGCATTTACTGGAGGAAAATCTTATTTCCATGAGTCTTCACTGTTAAAGCAGGTGAAGCCTTGGGCAGCCTCAGTTTTCCTGCTGCCTCTTGGCGATCTGACTTCCTTCTCCAGCTATGCATGGAGGAGATGCTGCCTGACCTCAGGGCTGACGTGCCCTTGGAAAGCCCACTGGATGCTGCCCTGGGGACCAGTATGGAGCCCTACAACCCAACGCTCCTGACCCCCCGACCAGCTTAGCCGAGCAGGAGTGAACGACTCCCCAGAACCCCATCAATGACTAGCCCAGGCTCCTCCGTCCAGAGACCCGTGTCAGAAGAATCAGCACACTTCCTTTAGCCACTGGGCACAGCCGGGCCTTTGTGTGTTGGGGTCAATCCTGGCTCCTAATTGGCAGTGTAGACAATGGGCCTCTGTGTCTGTTCCCAGAAGACAGCGGCATTCTGGGGAAATGACACGCGTTTCAATGTACAAAAAAAAAAAAAGGAGCAGAGCTTTATGTCCCAGCAAAAAAATTCTTTGGAGACTCCTGTACTTATCACTAAAAGACCTTATTATATGTCATCCAAATGGCTGCAACAGCAAGCTCTTTGGGGATTTCGGGTGTGGGGCCAAATGTGCAGTGATGGGCAGCCGGCAAGACTGTACTGGACACAGTGGAAGAGTCTTACCTGCCCCAGTACCTGCCATGGAGAGCCTCTACCCCAGGTCCAACTCAAGCCAAAGGCGGCAGCCATCAGAGAGAGGAGGAAGACAGACAGAGAGAGCAAGAGGGAGAGGGAGCTTCTTTCCCACAAATGGTCCAGAGGACTTGGGAGGCATGACGTGTGGGCTCCCACCCCACGGGGTCCTTGCAAGAGGAGACATGAAGGCACCTGTGGCTAGGCCGTTGGCACAGGTAGCAGCAGCTTCCCCAGCTGTTTGCAGCAGAAACTTGGAGGCGGGAGTCTCCGGGTGCCGCCTGGGACTCAGCAGCCGTTGTCCCTTTGTGTCCAACTCTGGCAGCTGGTGAGGTTGGGAGAGGGGAGGATGGCAGATCCAGTAGCCATGCCTTGTGCGTCACTGTATCAGTCAGTGTTCTGAGAGGCAGAGAATCCGTGGGAGAAGCTGGGGGTGGCGGGGGAAGGGAAAGAGATTTATTTTAAGGATCCGAGTCTTAGTTGTGGCATGCAGGATCCTTTTTTTTTTTTTTTTACTGAAGCATGCAGGATCTCATTCCCTGACCCCTGACCAGGGATTGAACCTGGGGTGCCTGCATTGGGAGCACAGAGTCTCAGCCATTGGAAGGGAAGTTCCTATTAAGGAATTTGTAATTGAGCAAAGCCCCATGGCCGTCCCAGAACAAGACTCCTTCTCCCCAAGTTGTGTCCTCCGCCTGCCTTTTGTCTGTAGAAAAACTTTAGTCAAAGAATAAATTTAATCAGAGAAGTGAGAAAATGCAGAGAGAAAGGAAAACAGTCAAGCAAGACAAAATAATAATAGTTTAGACATTAAACAAAGTCAAGGACTTTTAGTTCCTCCTCCAGGGCTATAGATAATATTCTGAACCACGTTCTTGAGGCTGTTTTGCAGATACTGAAACCCCCACCAGGTGGAAGAAGTCAACTGTACGCTGCCCACAAGCACGGAGACCCCAGAAAGGTTGGAACCCAAAGTTGATAACATTGACTCCTGATGACCTCATCACCAGCCAATCAGAAGAATATCAGGAAGCTGATCACACAAACCGCAACCCCTCTCTCTCACCCTGAAGGCCTTTGGGGAGTTGGGCCTCTTAAGCATTAGCTGCTCTGGACTCCTTGCTTGGCACCCTGAGATAAATGCTGCACTTTTCCTTCACCGCAAACTGGTGTCAGTGGGTTGGCTTTCCGGTGCCCGGGGCGAGCAAACCCAATGTTGGTTCCCTAACGGACTGATTCAGGTGACTGGGGTGGGGGATGCTGGCAAGTCTGAAATCTGCAGCAGGCTGGAGAGTTAGGTGGGCTTCCCTTGTGGCTCATCTGGTAAAGAATCCGGTAAAGCTGGTAAAGGCTGGAGAGTTAGGTAAGGGAAGATGTTCCCATCTCATCTGAAAGCAATCTGGAGGCAGAACTTGTCCCTCATGGAAACCTGAATCTTTTTCTCTTTTCCTCTGAAGTCCCTCAGCTGATGGAGGAGGGTCATCTCCTTTACTCAAAGCCTCCTGGTTGAAATGTTAATCACATCAAAAAAAAAAAAAATCTGAAAAATACTGTCAGAGCGACATTTCTACTGGCGTTTGACCAAACCATGGGGCATCTTCGTGTGATCCAGACAAGTTGATGTGTAAAATTAACCAGCACCATGGCCCTGGTGTGTGAGGTGGTAGGTGGGCACTTGATATTTTCAGACTGCGTGGACCACTGACCAGGATCACCCT
Source organism: Bos mutus (assembly GCF_027580195.1). Classification (NCBI taxonomy): domain Eukaryota; kingdom Metazoa; phylum Chordata; class Mammalia; order Artiodactyla; family Bovidae; genus Bos; species Bos mutus. The sequence continues at coordinate 9,104,717 of NC_091635.1, read as the reverse complement.
CCCCTTGGCCTCGGCCTTGCTCTCCTCCCTGGCATCTACTCCCACCTGGTACCCTGTATGCTTTACGTAGTTATTTGCCGGGGCCTGTCCTGAATGTGCGTCTGTCCTGTCCTCAGTGCCCAGCAGAATGTCTGACACACAATAGTGAAGCCAAAGTCAAGGTGTTAGTCGCTCAGTCGTATGCAACTCTTTGTGACCCCGTGCACTGTAGGCCAGCAGGCTCCTCTGTCCCTGGGATTCTCCAGACAAGAATCCTGGAGTGGGTAGCCATTCTCTTCTCCAGAGGATCTTCCCAACCAAGGGATCGAACCCACATCTCCAGCATTCTGCTCCAGAATCCAGCAGGCAGATTCTTTACCATTTGAGCCACCAGGGAAGCCCTCCCTCAATAAATTTTTGTAGAATGAATGAATTTGAAGGGTAGAGATGCCCACCAGCAGGTCCTTACCTGTGCAGGGTCCTGCCATCTTCTGTCACTTGAACAGTACCTTGCTCCAGATAGTCCTTGTTGGATGATAGATTTTTTTCCTCCCCCCACGGAGGTTGTGAGATTCTGGAGGTTTGGGGCCGTTCCAGTTAATCTTGATTTCCCAATGCCTGGCACAATGCCTGACATAGACCAGGGAGCTCAGTAAAATGCGGAATGATTGAATGGGTCCATCAACAACTTCATTATTAATTCCTCACAACCTTTTGTGTCCTGACAGTCTCCAAATTGCCATTTCAATCTTTGCTTCTCATCCCCACACCAACCCCCACACCCCTGCCCCCGCCACCCCACAGAGTCAAGGTAACTTAACTCTCAGAGCCATTCTAGTGATTTTCTGGGCACCTGGCCACTTTATAGTTGGCCCTAAGGCCCATTTCTCCCAGTTGTGAGCACCCTCCTGCATCCCAGGGTTGGACAGACTTTTCACGGAATCTGTCCTCCTTAATCAAGTGGAGGGAACTCTTGTGATTTGGAGGGATTTATAGATACCCACCCACCATTCACAGACCTTTATAGCAATACAGATCCATTAGACAATCATTCAGAGAGAGATTAAAATAATGAAGGTGAGAATAAAGTGAAGATACTGTCCTGTAGGAACTCCATTAATCGTCATTTGTGGCTTAAATAAGAAAGAGTTATCATCCCAGCCCATTAAAGAAAGTTGTCAATTAGGCACCATGTTAGACCTTGGAAAATTGTTCCCTGAAGAGAATTTTAGGAGGGCAGCCATGTCCCTGTGATAAATTTATCACCAGAGAGCCGAGTATGGTTCCTTGGACAAAGATGGGTGTATTCAAAATACCAGACAAAAGATACTGTCCTCAACACAGTTCTATAGAGAATCTGGAGAAGGTTGACAGAGGAGTGGTTAGCCATTCCCTTTTGCAGGGGATTTTCCTGACCCAGGGACAGCACCTGGGTCTCCTTCATTGCAGGTGGATTCTTTACCATCTGAGTCACCAGGGATGCCCCAGACAGATGGAGAGCTTTAGGAACTCTAGGATTCCCTGGAATGGTTTCCTGAGGTCAGAGGATCACCCACTTTTTAAAGAATGACCTCATACCCAATTTGAAATTTAAAAAATGCTTCAAGTTGTATTTTTATAATAGCATATATTTAAAAAACAATCCATTAAAAAAATAGATCAATATATATCAGTTATGCAGCTGTTAAATGTTTACAAAAACTGTAGGTTGAGTTAGAAAAGTGAAATGTTAGTGGAAAAAAGGAAAACATCAAATATATAGATAATACGGAACTTCCTTGGTGGTCCAATGGTTAAGACTCTGTGCTTCCAATGCAGGGGGCAAGGGTTCAATCCCTGGTCAGGGAACTAGAATCCCACATGCCAAGTGGTATGGTCATAAAAAATACAATATCTAGATATCTAGGTATCTGGATTGCATATAAAATTGCCTGCATATAGGAAAACAACTGAAAGGAAAAGCCCCCAAAATGCTAATAATTGTTGTCTTGGGTGGTGAGATTATTGATAACTTTTACTTTTTAAAAATAATTTCCTATATTCTCAAAATGTTCTCTTTTGGGCAAGTGTAGATCCGTGCACTCCCTGCCAGCAGCAGTAGGCATTGGGGATTTTGAGGTTCAACTCTGCTTTCCCTGTAGTGATAACAGTCGCTCCAGTTTTTATTTAAGGACCCACCCCCCGCTTTTAATGACTAACAATGAGTGGTTATTATTCTTATAGGATTCTAGAGAGTCTCTGGAGTCTAGCCAGACATCTCATCCTCCCACTTATTGGACTGGTAGTGAGCTGGATCTCGGATCAAGTGAAGCCCATCAAGCCCAAACAAGGCTATGCCATTATTTTTATTCGAACTACTGGGAAACCGGAGTCGTCCCCCCTTGGATGTGAAGCTGAGACCATATAGGAGGAGAGTCCATCCGGGAATCAAGCCAAGGGAGTTAAGAGCAGAGATGGGCAGTGACAAGTCTTGATAACATTGTGTGAGCTCCAGGATCAAGCACATCTAAAGCTAGCCCTGTCTTCAGTCTCCGGAGCCAACACATTTTCTTGCGCTTAATGCCACTGAACTGGTTTTTTGAAATCTGCAGCTAAAGGACCGCTTTTCCCATCCACTGTCTTTGAAGAGCCTCCTGTCTGAACAGTCATCACAGATAGATGACTGCAGGTGAACCTGGGCTCTGGCAGGTTCCCAGGAGGAACAGGCACCTGAGCTGAGTTTTGCAGGAATCTTCTGAGTTAAAGCTTGGAAGCTGTGAGCATCCCCAGAGTACATGGTGTGAGGTAGGAAGCAGCATAGGACTAGGGGGCTGACCCCACAGGGCAGGGCTTGAATCCCTGATGTGTTCCTTGATACCCATGCCCAGTGACTCCAGAAGCCTGGATGAGAGATTGCAGGTGCAAACACAAGCCAGTAAGCTCTGAAGGCTGCGTGGGGGCCTTCAGGAGTGCAGCATCTCCTGGGACACAGCATTTCCTCTTCTAGAGTGGAAAAATTTATGCTCTGTCGGAAGGGAATTCTGCCTGATGGAAGGCTGCGTTTCACTGTCGTCTGGTCCTGGACTGCCAGACCAAGCTTCAGAGAGGGAACGATGGGGATGAAAAAAACAAACCTGGCACTAAAGTGCCTGGGGAGGAGATTTTGCAGTAAATAGGGGTGGTTTTGGATTCACAAGAATGTATATACCGCATTATCGGAGTGGAGCAGGGGAGGGGAGTTTGACGGTGAGGAGCTGGAGTACATTTTTCTTCTGCTTCTGGCAAAAAAATGTGTTTGCAATAGAAATGCCATTCAATAAATAAATAAGTAAATAATGAATAAAACATCAAACCTTGCTTTGGGTTTCCACTGACAATCAGAAAGAGAAGCAAGTTCAAGCAGATTATCAAAAATGATGATAAGAAGGGAGGTACCAAGCGAAAGAGGAAGATGTTGTCATAGGGCATGAAGGCCAGTCTAGAAGTGTCCCTGGATAAATACTAGCGGAAAGGGGATGGCTGGTTTGATGCAGACAGATCAGAAGGGAGGACTTTAGATTGAATAATGCCCTGAAAGATGTAGGGATTACAGGCTCGGAGGTGACTTCCTGAGGGACAGTGCTCAAGTGCCTCATTTTATTGAAAATCGGACCGTGTGAAACAGGGTCAAATTAAGGGACCTTTCTCAGCAGTTACCTGAGGGGCCTCTTCTCTCTAATTACCAGGATCGCACTGGTAAAACCACCCCATTGTTCAGCCTGGCTTCTGAGGACGCTTGAATGCAAAGCACCATGTTTATTTGATATTCTCCGAAGTAGTTAATCTACCAGAGTAATGAAATGGTGGTTTATTAGGTTAATTGCTGCAGCAAGCAAAACCAAACACACACACACGCACAAACAAAAAAAGAGAGAGCCTCCCAAACTGCTGGGAACATACATTTTGAAAATAGCAGGACTTCCCTGGCTGTCCAGTGGTTAAGACTTGCCTTCCAGTGCAGAGGGTGGGAGTTTCTTAGTCAGGGAGCTAGGATCCCACATGCCTCCTGGCGGAAAACCCAAAACATAAAACCGAAGTAATATTGTAACAAATTCAATAAAGACTTTAAAAAGTGTATTAATTTAAGAAAAGAAAAATAGATACGTAAGATTGTGCAAATAAAATTTAACTGTGGGGCCCTAATTTTCTTCCCCATAAATCAGTGTGATGACTAGATTACACAGAGCCTTCTGACAGCAAACAGGAAAAGTCCACCTGCTCTAGAAGTATAGACTGCCCCGGGTGATGTCCATCTTGAGAGCCTCAGGATTAACCTGGAACCACAGTCCCTACTTCCCTCCACTTCTAATTCACTATGATTGTAAAATGTACCATCTGCTGACGAGTTTCTCTTGACATTGATCATAAAATGTACCTCTCTTTTGAGATTACAAAGTGAAAAACATGTTTATTTTCAAATGGAGAAAATGCAGTCTTAAAAACTATGATTAGTCTTTGTTGTCCATTTTTGTCTGTTTCTGCCTCTCTTTTTCACTGTTTCTTTCCTTTCCCTCCTCCATCCCTTTCTCCCTGGTTTCAGCTTGGAAATTTACACCGAGGAGGGATGGGTAGGAAAGGCTGGCCCACGCACTTTCAGTGAAACAATCCCTGTTTGCCTGGAGACCTGTTCAGCACTGATGACCTCCTCTGGGAAAACAACCTTCCCAGCAGAAAAACAGAACTTTGCTATCTGGCCTATCCACCCCCCTCCCCACTCCAAATCCCTCTGCCCCTTGGCCTTGGGTAACTGACTTCCGTTCTCTGAGTCTCCTGTTGGAACAGTGGAAATAAGATCCTGTTTCAAAGGTTATTGAGACCCGTGAGTATGAGACGATGCCAATAGAACTTTACAGAAAGCTTCAGACATATGGTAGCTGTTCAATAAACATCCAGAGGGACTTCCCTGGTAGTCCAGTGGTTAAGAATCCACCTTCCAGGGCAGGGGACGAGGGTTCGATCCCTGGTTGGGAAACTATTAATGAGATCCTGCATGTTGCAGGGCAAGTAAGCCCGTGTGCCACAGCTGCTGAGCCGGGGCCTCAACGAGATAGAAGCCGGAACGCCACGAGGAAAGATTCTGTGCGCTGCAAGTAAGACCCGATGCAGCCAAATAAACAAATAGATGTTGAAAACAATTCAGCTCCTTTCCTTCTCGTGAAACTCTTTATGTAATTTGGGAGATTTCTTTGCTGGCTTGACATGCAAATGGACTCTTTAAACGGAAATAAACTAGATTTCTAGGCCTTCATCTCTCAAGGTCGTGGAGACCCAAGTCCTGTTCCCCGAATATCAGAGAAGCTTTTAGAGTTTGGAAAACTGGGAGGAAATCATGAGAAAGGGAATAGACAGAGACTAGAGATCCAAAGAGATGGGAACACCAGACCACCTGACCTGCCTCTTGAGAAACCTGTATGCAGGTCAGGAAGCAACAGTTAGAATCGGACATGGAACGACAGACTGGTTCCAAATAGGAAAAGGAGTACGTCAAGCCTGTATATGCAGAGTACATCATGAGAAACGCTGGGCTGGAAGAAGCACAAGCTGGAATCAAGATTGCCGGGAGAAATATCAATAACCTCAGATATGCAGATGACACCACCCTTATGGCAGAAAGTGAAGAGGAACTCAAAAGCCTCTTGATGAGAGTCAAAGAGGAGAGTGAAAGAGTTGACTTAAAGCTCAACATTCAGAAAACGAAGATCATGGCATCTGGTCCCATCACTTCATAGGAAATAGATGGGGAAACAGTGGAAACAGTGTCAGACTTATTTTTGGGGGCTCCAAAATCACTGCAGATGGTGACTGCAGCCATGAAATTAAAAGACGCTTACTCCTTGGAAGGAAAGTTATGACCAACCTAGATAGCATATTCAAAAGCAGAGACATTACTTTGCCTACAAAGGTCCGTCTAGTCAAGGCTATGGTTTTTCCAGTGGTCGTGTATGGATGTGAGAGTTGGACTGTGAAGAAAGCTGAGCGCCGAAGAGTTGATGCTGTTGAACTGTGGTGTTAGAGAAGACTCTTGAGAGTCCCTTGGACTGCAAGGAGATCCAACCGGTCCATTCTGAAGATCAGCCCTGGGTGTTCTTTGGAAGGAATGATGCTGAAGCTGAAACTCCAGTACTTTGGCCACCTCATGAGAAGAGTTGACTCATTGGGAAAGACTCTGATGCTGGGAAGGATTGGGGGCAGGAGGAGAAGGGGACGACAGAGGATGAGATGGCTGGATGGCATCACGGACTCCATGGACATGAGTTTGAGTGAACTCCGGGAGTTGGTGATGGACAGGGAGGCCTGGCGTGCTGCGATTCATGGGGTCATGAAGAGTCAGACACGACTGAGCGACTGAACTGAACTGAGAGATCCAAAAAAAAAAAAAAGGCAACCATAAGGGAAGTACGAAAGGAAGGATGATGTGACATATCAAAGCTCAGGTAAGAACCCTCTCATGGATGTTTGCTCTGGGTTGTGAGAAAGGAAGAGCAGCATTTCGCTGGTGGTCCAGTGGCTGAGACTCGGAGCTCTCAATGCAGGGGGTCCAGGTTCTATCCCACATGCCATGACTAAGAGTTTGCATGCCGCAACTAAGATTGAAGATCTGAGTGCTGAAACTAAGACCCGGGAGTGCCAAATAAATACCTTTTTTTTTTCCCAAAAACAAGACCAGGGAGATTTTTGCATGCAACAACACTGCCTGACGCCAGCCAGCTCACTGAAACTGGTTTCACTGAGAGCATGAAGGTGGCCTAGCATGGTGGCTTTCCAACTGTGAGAGGAGGTCCACTCGGGGGTGAAATACAGCTTGTGGGCTGTGAAAAATACAAATAGAAAAGAAAAAATTACATTAGAAATAGAAAAACTGAAGAGAAGAGAAAATATCAGTGTGGGAGGCCTCCATGAGGGAGAGACCTTTGTGACGTGATGCATTTGTCTTGGTTATTTATATACTTGTCTGTGTGTGTGTTTCTAGGGTCACATGGTGTCATCTGTCTCTTACGGTGGGTCTTAGCCAAGGAGACTGGAAAGCCACTGACCTGGAGAGCCCCAGGCAGAAAGGTGTTGCCCAGGAGGGAGTTTTGGAAGTGGTGGAGGAGCAGAGGGGAGGGGAGGGGGGTGGAGGAGGGGGAGGGCAGCGCTGGGAGTTGACCTGGAAGCTAGACACCTGGGTGGCTCCCCTGACCACACTAAAATGACCAGCCTGCCCTGGAGGACTCTCCCTCTGGGCACTGGGTGTGGAAGTGCCTCTGGGTCCCGTTCTCAGGGGTCTTGGGTCCCTGCTGGACTCAGGTTGCATAGCTACCTTGCAACCTTCACCACCACACTGGTGATCCCAGAGCCCTGACGCAGAGGCCAGGGGCAGTGGGTTCCTGGCTCCAGCAGCACATCTGGGAGCATCTCCATCACCAGCCTCCCAGGATCTGGGGAGCTGCACCCGTTTTCCTCCTGATCTCTTCCTTTCTTACCGACTCTGCTCTAATGAGGGGGCTGGAGACAGAGGACAGCCAGAGAAGAGGGAAAATTCAGCTGTGCTGCTGGGACGTGGGTGTGTGGGGTGGGCAGACGGGAGGTGGGGGCTCTGGTGTCCTGATTGGAGGTGGGCACCTGGCTATCAGTTCTCAGAACCCCAGCTTCATCCAGCAGCAGAGCTGTGGACTGTGTGACGAATAAGGAGGGGAGGTTCTTCCGGAAAAGGGTGGGGTTGCAGTGGTTCAGCCCCATAGGGGCAATTCTGGGAGGGCAGTTCATGATGGCCCAGAGATGCCGGAAAAGCCCCCTCCCTGCGGCCCTTCCCCCTGCTGCCTGGAGCCAGGCAAGCCCTGGGCCCCTGCTTTCCTGAGTGTTTTGGGTCCAGACCCGAAGGAGGCGGGAAAAGGTGTTTGGCCAAGGGGACCTTTCTAAGGCTCATCACGAAGCGCCTCTGCCTGCCTAATCACAGCCTGACCCCGCCTAATTCCTGAGCCCGGAAACAGGGAAGCCACTTGTCCAGGTGGAAAAGTGACCCAGTGCCCCAGGGAGAAAGGGGGAGTCTGACCTCAAAAGGGAACATCTGTCCCCCAACTTATTTCCTGGAACAGGAAGGGTTTGGAGCAGTGTGTCTCCGTGGATCCGCCCCCTGCACTGTGATCAGAGGCAGACAGCAGGGCCTCAGTGCCCGTCCACCAGGGTCTCCATGCCCGTCCACCGGGGTCTCCCTGCTGTGCAGCCGCTGGTGACCCAAGTGCCACAGCCACTGAGGAAGGCTTCCGTGGCTACAGGAGTGGAGACCCGATACCCCTCCAGTCAAGACCCATTCAGGCCGGGTTCATCGAGTGTGTGTGTCCACCCACAGGCCCAAAGGAAGTCTTTGCCAGGCAAAAGCAAACAGGAAGAACATGTCTGTGTGTTCTATTCTACAATGACCTTTTAAATATGTGACAAACAGTTAAAACAAAAGGCCATTTAGCTTTTATGCCTGTGATTCGTGGTGTCCATTCCAGTTAATTACAGTGATTTAAAAACATCTGCATTTAATAAAAAACCTTCCTTTCCCCCTCTTCTCTGTTCACCACCCGCCCCTGCTGCCCCCCGCATCCCAATCTTTCTTCAGGCCACTGGGCTAACGCAGTAATTATCATCTCCACCAACCACGCCACAGCATCAAACGAGCACGTAGAGACTTCTGGAGGCTCTGAGAACAGACTGAGGCTTGGGAGGGAAGGAGCCGGTGGCCAGAGTAATGGGGAAGTAGGGGAGGAGGGACAGAGAAGGGAGGGGGCTTGAGCAGGTTGCTTAACCCAGCTGGGAGGATGGTGCTGGCAGCGTCTTATTGGAGAGGCCTCTGAATTCAGACTCTGCCTGGCTCCCCTCCCACCATATCTAGCCTCCTTGTAGGTCAGGATGCTTGAGAGAGAATGGTCCTGCCTCTGTACCTCTTTAAACTTGGAGCTGAGAAAAAGCTTTAGCCTTCGGAGGTGCTTTTTCCCAAAGCAGGAAGGGAGGCAGGATCAGAGAATGAATTCTCAGTGGGATGCAGGCCTCCCTGCTGGGCTTCGCTGCCACCCGCAGGGACCAGGCTCAGATAAAACCCCAGGGGTCAGACCTCTGGCTGGGCGGTGAGGGGGAGAAGAGGCGACCCCACCAGACTCCCTGACTGGAGGCACACCAGCCTCAGCACATTTCACACCTGCTGGAGGAGGGGGTGTGCCTGCCAGCCTGCACCCCCAGGAAGAGAGGTGGAAGGAGACTCAGGAAAGCCAACCTCTGGTGGGTGGAGTGCTCCCTCCAGGAGGAAGAAGACTTTTCTGCAGTTCCTTGAATGCAAATTTTTATCCCACCCCACTCCCTATTCCTACTGCCCTCCCCGCACCCTGCTATTTTTCTTCATCGTTGCTACAAAAGCATCATGTTTATTTCCTGCAAGAGGGCTGTGACTGCTGCTGTCGAGCTCACCATCTATGGACAGCTCGATCGGCGTTGGCAGAGCGTTGGGCAACATGGCCATTGCATGGTCGGGGCATCTGGCCTGCATGCCAGCTCTACATGGCACGTTCTGCATAGGCAGTGCGTGATGCTGGGGACCGGTGCGGTGGTCTCATTTCATTTCAAACTCCTTTGGGCCCCCTCCACCTTGGTCCTCCTCCACTGCCCCATCCCAGCCTCCTGCTGGCCCCTTCCGAGCCCCTTTCATTCTGAGCTGAGGGCTTCCTGCCACATCCTTCAGCCTTTCCTGGAAAGTGCCATGAACCTCTCTCTCTTTCTTTTTTTCATGAACCTCTCTCTTGAATTCACGCCAACCTGGATCTACCTCTAGGACCCCTGTACCCTCATCCCATCTGTACCTCTGTCCTGCCCCACACCCACACCCCCCTGGAAAGAGATTCCTGGACAGCCCTCTCCCATGGATACTTCTAGGCTGACAGCTGCCCAGGGTCCTAGCCTTTCTTCCGCTGAAGTCACTCCGCCATCGCCATCATCTGCTGACCCTGCTTCCCTTCTCTTTCCATCATGGCAGTGCCCTGTGTCTACTACCTCACCGCCCCTTGTGTGATGATTGTGCCAATGCCCTGACCTCCCCCCTCCCTGCTTTCCCCCCCTGTTCCCCCCATTCTCTGCTCTGGCCACAGCACAGCTGGGCTTCTGTCCCCAAGAACTGCTCCCCTCCTCTCCCCCTGCCCCGATTCTTCAACTGTCCCTGAGACGGTTGGCCACTCCTGGACCTCCCCAGCTTTCCAGTCCAGCCTGGACCTTACTCCTGAGGCTTAAGACTCATCAGCACAGCCTTTCCTCACCCAGCAGACAGCGGGCTCACCTGCCCTGCCGTGTCCCAAACTCCCGCCAATGGAGTCATCTGTTTTCCCAGGCAGTAAGGTGCAGTTCAAGTCAGTGGGCCTTACCAGCTGTAAGACCTTTGGCATGTCCTTGGCCTCTTGAGCCTCAGCATCCTCACCTGTAAAGTAGAGGCAGTGAGCACTGCCTCGTGGAGCTGGTGCAGGGGTCAGGGCAGAGGATACGCTCAGGGAACAACTGTACCTTGTCTCCTTTTATGGCACCAGCTCACAACTCTGCATTTCAGGTACTGGTGATAATGTTTGTCCTCACCTCCAGGTTTCCAGTCCCGGAAGAGAAGGGACCGGGTCTTTTGTCATCCTTGTAATGTCAGGCTCTTTTGATGGAGTGCCTTGGATATGGTTGCTGTTTAGTTGCTAGGTTGTGTCCAACTCTTTTGCGACCCCATGGACTGTAACCCACCAGGCTCCTCTGTCCATGGGATTTCCCAGGCAAGAATACTAGAGTGGGTTGCCATTTCCTCCTCCAGGGGATCTTCCTGACCCAGGGATTGAACCTGCATCTTCTGCATTGGCAGGAGGGTTTTTAACTGCTGAGTCAGCAGGGAAGCCACTTTGTTGTCGGTGTTTAATATGTGACCTTGAATTGAGGTGATTCAAATCTGGAAGTGAAAGTCACTCAGTCCTGTCCAACTCTTTGCAACCCCATGGACTGTCCATGGAATTCTCTAGGCCAGAATACTGGAGTAGGTAGCCTTTCCCTTCTCCAGGGGATCTTCCCAACCCAGGGATCGAACCCAGGTCTCCTGCATTGCAGGCAGATTCTTTACCAGCTGAGCCACAAGGGAAGCTCTAACCAAATTTTGGTGGTAAGGAGTCTGTGGGTTGAGTTGACCTCAGAGTGTTCTGATGGGGACCTCAAGTGAGAATTGACAAACATACCCAGCCTCTTACCACCAGGAGCAGGAAGGGCCACCCTGACAAGGTGGCCAGGGCAATGCTGGCTATCAGCCAAGACTTGTCTCCTAGAAGGGCAGTGTGAAACCTCAGACCTTTCTTTTGGCGTGTGGACTCACAGCTAATTGACAAGTGCATGTCCTGTGTGTAGCTGCTAAGATTTTCCATGACGTCAGCAGGACCCAACAATATCCTGGGTTGTGCCAGAGCTTCGGGGTATTGGCTCCTGAGGACCAGTCATTGGCCGTGGAGAGCTGACGGATGAGTGTGAAGGCTCCTGCTCTCGGCAACCTAGGACCTAATGAGAATCGGCATTGTTTAGTGCTGAGCACAGTGGGCACTTAATAAATTTTTCTTAATGAAAGAATGAATGCATGAGTGAGTGAACAAGTGAATCAAAGGACAAAGTAGGACCATGGTTATACTGCACGGTTCTCAGTCGCTTTAGTCACGTCCGAGTCTTTGCCACATGGACTGGAGCCCACCAGGCTCCTCTGTCCATGGGATTCTCCAGGCAGGAATACCAGAGTGGGTTGCCATGCCCTGCTGCAGGGGAATCTTCCTGACCCAGGGATTAAACCCTCGTCTTTTGAGGCTCCTGCATTGGTAGGCAGGCTCTTTACCACTAGCATCACCTGGGATGCCCCTAAAGGTGGTAGGATCAATCCCTAACTGTGCCAAAGAGCTTTAGACCTTTCTAGAGTTTAGTCTGTGCTGCTTGCTCCTTGGAAGGAAAGTTATGTCCAACCTAGATAGCATATTCAAAAGCAGAGATATTACTTTGCCAACAAAGGTCTGTCTAGTCAAGGCTATGGTTTTTCCTGTGGTCATGTATGGATGTGAGAGTTGGACTGTGAAGAAGGCTGAGCACCGAAGAATTGATGCTTTTGAACTGTGGTGTTGGAGAAGACTCTTGCAAGTCCCTTGGACTGCAAGGAGATCCAACCAGTCCATTCTGAAGGAGATCAGTCCTGGGTGTTCTTTGGAAGGAATGATGCTAAAGCTGAAACTCCAGTACTTTGGCCACCTCATGCGAAGAGTTGACTCATTGGGAAAGACTCTGATGCTGGGAGGGATTAGGGGCAGGAGGAGAAGGGGACGACAGAGGATGAGATGGCTGGATGGTATCACTGACTCGATGGACGTGAGTCTGAGTGAACTCTGGGAGTTGGTGATGGACAGGGAGGCCTGGTGTGCTGTGATTCATGGGATCGCAAAGAGTCAGACACAACTGAGCAACTGAACTGAAGTGAACTGTGTGGTCCTCTGAAGGCCTTTTACCAGTTGCTTATTAATTCATTCAAATATTTATTGAGCCCCCACCACGGACCAGGCTCTGAGATGAAGGAGTGGGCTGCAGCAGCCCAGCTCATCACCTCTGCAGGAGATCGTCTCCAGCATCGGAAGCATGGATGGAGCAACATCCCTGGCAGTGCTTTCTTCCGAAAGCACTACCGCCTGGCATTCGCTCCCAGAGAACATTCTGAGAGCAGTGTGATGTTCTCAAGCTTTTGCTCTTAGGACGAGGAGCTCCAAGTAGGAAAGGGTGGGGTGAGTTGGATTGGAGTTCTGGCAATTTCAAAATCTCCAGGACTGATTGATCCATCTATCCCTTCGTGAACCATTTCTGAAAGAGCCTGTGGGGTCCAAGCATTGCGCCATTCTTGCTGGAACACGACCTGGCCCCACACTTCCTCCATTCAATGCCAGGCCTGCCAGGTGAATCCCAGATACTGTCGGGCTCTGCTGACGTCACGGAAAATCTTCTCAGCTCGTGCACGGGACGCACACTTGTCAATTCGGCGGAGAGCTGACTGCCAAAAGAGAGGCTTGCGGTTTTCAATTGTCCAAAGCGCCCTCTCCCCTGGCCTCTGCGGAGGATTCTTTCACAAATGGTGCTGGGTTACCCAAGTTCAAGGCTGTGCGAGGCGCCCCCTGCCCCTGTTCCGATGTGGGGAGGTGAAGGTCAGGGAGCTGCTTCTATTTGTTCCGGGCACCTGTGCCGGTGCGGCTACCTGGGCGGGAGGGAGGCGTGGGGACGCTGTCGCTCCGGTTTGCTTACTCGTCGGGTATAGAAATGACAAATGGCTCCCGCTGGGAACCCCGCCTGCCTTCCTGCAAGATCATTTCTCTCGGCAGCGGGTGATTTGCATACCGATGCGGTGGGAACCCGCCTCTCTGAGCACCGCCCTCCTCTGCGCACCCCTCCCGTCTCCTCCCCCTCTCCGCACTCCAGCCCAGCTCAGGACGAGGCTGCCTGCCCCACGGCCACCTGAAAGTGTGAAAGTGTTAGCTGCCCAGTCGTGTCCGACTCTTTGCGGCCCCGTGGTCGGTCCATGGGATTCTCCAGTCAAGAATCCTGGAGTAGGTTGCCTTTCCCTTCTCAAGGGGATCTTCCTGACCCAGGGACTGAACCCAGGTCTCCTGCATTGCAGGCAGATTCTTTACCATTTGAGCTACCAGTGGGACCCTGAAAACAGTTTCTAAGGGGGCTCGGGGGCTCCGGACACTCCATTTGGATGTTCTCATAGATTCAGCCAGGAGGAGGAAAGGGGAGAGAATGACTCACTGCCTGCCCAGGAGCCAGGTGCCCTCCTTGCCCAGGACTCGCTGTCCAGCATGTCCCCTGAGGGCAGACGCCGAGAGAAGCAGGATCTGAATTCACATCTGCTACAGGTCACAAGGAGGCCGAGGGAGTCAGGGAGGTGAGCGTGGGTCGTGGTGACTAGTGACTAGCCTTGCCCTGGAGGCTGTGAGCAGGTGGCCGGTGGCCAGAGGTGCTGGGCGGGGAGGCTTGGCCAGTCTGTGACCCAGACCCTCTTTCCCCTTCCTGCTGCTTCTCTGCTTCCTGGTGACCTCATCCTTCCACCTGCCTGGCACTGCCACACGCTCAGAAACGTCCACATCCCCCCACTGTGCGGGGCCAGTTGCTTCGGGGTGGTACCTGCCCATGGAGACGGTCACTGGCCAGTTTCCAGCCTCTTGGGTGAGTTCCTCAGTAAGTGTCCCTCCTGGGTAAGACCAAGGCAGAAGGGTTCTGAGGGTGGGGGAGGCTGGGCAGGCTCAGTGGGGCTGGGGTGTCCCTGGGGAGAAGATTCCCGATTCAGGGCCAAGGCTGCATCAGAGACCCACTTGGACTCTGTGTAGCTGTGTCTAGGCCCTTCCTGCAAATCCCTTGCCAGCAGCCCTGGGGGAAGGGTTCTACCTGATAACTCAGTGAGGGTCTGGGGGCTTTTTGTGGAAGTCCGTTCTCCCCCAGGCCCCTGCCCCTGGGATCTCAGCTCTGTGCTATGTGGAAGGGCGCTGCCTCGGGGTGCCCCTCAGCCCCCTGGCCCAGAGTGGGGGTAATGGGGTGTTAGAGGAAACTTTTCTTTTTCCTGGACTGTGAGGAATCCTGCGAGATCCAGGATCGGGGGCATAGAGTTCCAAGTGTGGCAATCTGTAAGCAATCTGAAAACAACAACAACACTGGCAAAAGTGGCCTGCTTTTTGTCTTATCTTGTTTTGTTTTGCTTGGTTTCCCTGTGCAGCACGCTTACTTCCCTGCCCAGGGATCGAACCTGTGGCCCCTGCAGTGTGAGCTCAGAGTCTTAACCTCTGGACCACCGGGGAAGCCTGCTCTGCTTTTTATTAACATCATGAGCCTGTGAGTCCCAAAAATGTCCCTGAAAAACTTTTTGTGGGTCTAAAGTTCTAAACAATGGCTGTTACTGTTGGGTTTTTAATAATATATCTGTAAGCTTCGAATCAGCACTTTTTTATTACTTAACTTTGATAAACATCCCATTCTTTGTGGGAGTACATTGGGAAAAGCCTAGCGGTGTTGTTGGTTCCCACTGCTCATGTTCATTTGGGGAGTAAGTTCATGGGGGTTTGGGGGTCACTGGCGATCACTTTGGGGCAGTTTGTGTGTCCCACCCCAATGGAATTGCATTTTCCTGCTTTTAAACAGAAGATTAGAAATAAACAATGACAGCACAGGGATTGCAAGGATGAAGAACAGAGCTTGACTTCCTTCAGCTCATTGTGTGACTCCACGTCAGAGCTTAAAATTTAAAACAGGGAAGCAGTGTGAACTGCCACAAGACGTATTTATTGACGAGTGCCGATTTTCGTTCATACACGAACTGTTTTACTGAATTTGCATCATCTTTTTAAGATGAGCATTTCTTCTTCTTTCAAAGTGATTTCTTAAAATCACACATCAAAAAAATGAATGGCCTGGGGCATGCTCAGAGCCGGGGGGCCTGAAGAAATGGCTCGTCTCTTTACAACACACCCAACAGGAACTTGGGTTCTTTGTGAAGACGGGTGCAAAACTTGTGCGGCCTTGCTATGAACAAATTCCCGACACATGTCCCCCTGCCCCTACGCAAGGCTGCTGGGCAGGGCCAGTGGGACGTGGCTCAGTATTGGAAGAAAAGCTACCAGGTTTAGCGGGGGAGCTTTCCACCTAGAGCCTGCCAGGTCTATGTGTGGGTGGGCCATGAGTGGTCTTAGAAAGGCTGTAAACCTCTCTTTTCAAGGAGAAAGAAAAAAAAAAAAAAAGGTTCCAACTATATGCCTTTCTGGAAAAGGCAGAACTATGGAGACAATGAAAAGATCAATGGTTGTCAGGAGTATGCAGAGAGATGAATACACGGAGTGTCGAAGTTTCTTTGAGGGTGAAAATACTTTGAATGACATTATAATGATGGATATATGTCATTATACTTTTGTCCAAGCCCATAGAATGTGCAAGACTACTCATTTACTTAAAGTGAACCCTAAGATGAACCGGGGACCATGGTAATTATAATGTGTCAATGCAGTTCATCTTTGGCTAAAAAAACAAAAGGTACCAGTCTATTGATAAAGGCTGTGCATGTGAGGGGAGGAGGTATATGGGGAATTTCTATACCTTCCTGTCAATTTTGTTGTAAATCCAAGACTACTTAAAAAAAGTTCTCAAAGAAAAGAATTTAACACTCAGGGTAGAAAAAAAAAAAAAAAAAAAAGAATGGCTGTTACACATTTTATTACAGTGTTATTTCCTAAGGCTGCTGGAACAAATGGCCACAAATTTGGGGGCTTACTGGTGGTGCAGTGGCAATCTGCCTGCCAATGGAGGAGACGCAGGTTCAATACCTGATTGGGAAGATCCCCTGGAGAAGGAAATGACAACCCACTCCAGTATTCTTGCCTGGGAAATCCCATGGACTGAGGAGCCCGCTGGGCTACAGTCTGTGGGGTTGCAACAGGTGGGACATGACTTCATGACTGAACAAACACATCACACAGATCTAGTTATTTCTGGAGGCCAGAAGTCTGAAATGGGTGTTACCTGGCCAAAACCAAGGTGTTGGCAGAGCTGTGCTCCCTCCAGAGGCTTTTGGGGAGAATCCCATGCCTTTTCCAGCTGCTAGAGGTTGCCTCCTTTCCTTGGCTTGTGGCTCCTTTCTTGTCTTCAAAGGACTTCACTCTCACCTCTGTTTTTGTCCTTACGTAGCTTTCTCCTCTACTCCCAAGTCTCCCTCTGCCATGTTCTTTTTTTCTTAAATAACATTTTTAACATATCACTGTAAGTAAGTGCTTAGTCACTCAATCGTGTCCGACTCTTGCAACCCCATGGACTGTAGCCTGCCAGGTTTCTCTGTTTTGGATTTTTCAGGCAAGATTACTGGAGTGGTTGCCATTTCCTTCTCCAGGGGATCTTCCCAACCCAGGGATTGAACTCGTGTCTCCTGTGTCTCCTGCACTGCAGGCGAATTCTTTACCTGCTGAACCACTGGGGAAGCTATAAATTAAATATCACTATATTTATTTATTTATTGCCTGCCCTGCACAGCATGCGGGATCTTAGTTCCCCAACCAGGGATAGAACCTGTGCCCTCTGCAGTGGAAGCATGGCATCTTAACCACTGGACCTCCAGGGGAGTCCCTGGCTCACTTTTTAAGGACATATGTGATTACTTTTAGAGCCCACCTGGATAATTCAGGTGAATTGCCCCATCCCCAAAATCTTTAACCATGTGTTGCAAAGTCTTTTTTGCTGTAAAAAGTAACAGTTTCTAGAGATTAGGATGTTTGTGTGTGGGGGGTATTATTCAGCCTTCTACAATTATCTCCAATAAATTTGTTGTATAGAGCAGGGGTTAAAAATCACCCAGTCTGGATGTGAAATGAGGCCTTAGGGCTGAGGCCTGGCACTGCAGAAAAGGCTGGAGCACAGGTTCTGACTCAGGGGAGGGGAGTTGCATTTTGATGCAAGTCAAGGATGTGTGTGTGTGTGTGTGTGTGTGCACGTTTATATATGGGTCCACGAGTCTGATTGAGTGGGATGTGGAGGATGGGTGTGCAGCTGTTTGCAGGGCTATAACAGCTGGCCTGGCTCCAGGGTCAGGGCCACTGAAGCTCAGCTCTGGGAGGACCTTCTCGTTCTCATGATTATCACCTGACATGCGTACACAGTATAGACCTGCTCTTCCATAAGTTATTGAGGGCCTACTACGTGCTGGCACTCTTCTGACACTGGAGATTCAGCAGTGAACACACGGACAAGCCCTGCACTTGTGGAGTTTATATCACACGCATATGTGTTTGCTTATTATCTGTCTCGTCCTTGAGGGCAGGCACTTCTCCTGTGAATTAGCCACACCCCCAAGTGGCAGTTCCAAGGTTGGTACCCTCGTAGCTCAGTCGGTAAAGAATCTACCTGCAATGCAGAAGACCCAGGTTCAATTCCTGGGTCAGGAAGATCCCTTGAAGCAGGAAACAGCAACCCACCCCAGTATTCTTGCCTGGAGAACACCATGGACAGAGGAGCCTGGCAGTCCATGGGGTCGAAAGAGTCGGACACGACTTCACAACTAAACCACCACCACACGTGGCAGGCCACAGTGGCCACCTATTGGATGAGTTAATGTCCCGTTGGGACCATCTCTGAGAGGTAAGAGTTTGGAATCACAGTTCTCCAAGTAAAAATGTCCCAATAAATGACATAAACGGAGTTCCTTCTTTCCACATTATTTATAGTGGCAATGATATTGTTTTTCTTTTACTGTTTCCTCAAGGTCTTGGAATTCAGTGTCTATGGTGGGTCCAAGTTGGATTTCTGAACAACTAAATATGGAAAGCTTAAAGCTGAGCCTGTGATGGTCATTCATTGTTTTTGTGAACATATAATACTGCTGCTGCGTCGCTTCAGTCGTGTCCGACTCTGTGCGACCCCAGAGACGGCAGCCCACCAGGCTCCCCTGTCCCTGGGATTCTCCAGGCAAGAACACTGGAGTGGGTTGCCATTTCCTTCTCCAATGCATGGAAGTGAAAAGTGAAAGTGAAGTCGCTCAGTCGTGTCCGACTCTTAGTGACCTCATGGACTGCAGCCTACCAGGATCCTCCATCCATGGGATTTTCCAGGCAAGAGAACTGGAGTGGGTTGCCGTTGCCTTCTCCACAAACATATAATAGGTACCACGAAATCCAGCCAGGCTGAAAACATGGTCTTAGAAAAGTAATTTACCCCCAATTGCTGGTTCAAAAACACCTTCTACTTGGTCTTCAAACAGCACTGCTTTCGAATGCTCTCCTTTCCCTAAACAAAGCTTGTTTCTCTAGTACCCTTGGGTCCCCACCCAGTCCTGCTATCGACCTGGATGGAGAGACAAGGGAAACAGATGGGCAGATGCTCGTCATTAAAGGAGACGGGCAGCTCCATTTTCAGGCAGATGTCAGTCTCCAGGCAAATTCAACCTGGTGCTTCAGATTAGTTTGGGGGATCTTTCTGATTCTCTTTTGGCCCTGCAGAAAGGGCTCCGGGCTTCATATTTTGCCTCTGCTTTCCGGATTCAGTTCAGAATCTCACACCCAAAGCATCGTGCCCCTTTAGTGATGCAAGTGATCTAGGCACTCAGACTAGGGTACCAGCTGCCCAGGGCTGGGGTGTGAAGAAGGCAAGTCCCAGATGGAACATCCGAGTCACCAAAAGACAAGCCCAAGACAAGAGACGGGTGAAAGGCAATCATGTTAAATAACACGTACCCGTGAAATGGACATAAATTCAGGCTGAGGTTCCATCCTGGGGTTCTGATGACATGAACCACAAGAACAAAGCTAAGGGAGATTTTTAAATGTCATCACCAGGCTCCTCTCTGGAATTACAGCTGTGTTATTTATTATGTACCGTCAGAAACATATACAATAATTCCTTACGTTTCCTGTTGCTGGAGTACTTTCAGCTCGGCTATCCTGCAGGGTTCCACACCATGTCACCATGTCAATTTGAGTCCTTTGTAGAAGGACTGCCAGAAGCGGAAAGAGGATTTTTTTTTTTTTTTAAATAGATGTTATCTAGGATCATCCCAGACCAGGAAGAAAGTGGCAAGAAGGCTGAAGTCCAGGGAGCAGAGTGACGCCAGTCTCAGCTGCTAAGGACCACGACTGGGGGGAGACATGCGTGTCTACAAGTGGCATGATGGGAATGTGCTTGCTTTGTCTTTGTTGTTCACTTGCAAAGCCCATGTCCAACTCCTTGCAACCCCATGGACTGCAGCACGCCAGGCTTCCCTGTCCATCACATCTCTGGGAGTTTGCTCAAACTCATGTCCATTGAGTTGGTGATGCCATCCAACCATCTCACCCTGTCACCCCCTTTTCTTCCTGCCCTCAGTCTTTCCCAGCATCAGGGTCTTTTCCAGTGAGTCAGCCCTTTGCATCAGGTGGCCAAAGTATTGGAGCTTCAGCTGCAGCCTCAGTCCTTCCAATGAATATTCAGGTTTGTTTTCTTTCAGGATTGACTGGTTTGATCTCCTTGCAGTCCAAGGGATTTTCAGGAGTCTTCTCCAACACCACAGCTCGAAAGCATCAATTCTTCGGCGCTCAGCCTTCATGATCTAAAAAAAAAAAGTTCAATTGAGTGTGGCCAGTTGACTGAGGCCACAGCTGCCTCCTGAGCTCAGCGTCCCTGAGTCTCCAGCTGTGTCCTTGGGAGAGAAGGATGAGTATACAGCTCGCTGGCTAGCCTTGGCAGCCCCAGCCCGATTGTATTTCACTGTTATGCCCACCGAGCTTCCTTCTGCTTTCGGAATGGGGAAATTCAGACATCAATCTGGGCTTTCCAAGAAGTTTTGGTTCCTCGTTTTTAGCCGGAGAGGAGGCATGCTGACAGATTCTGCTCACGTGACCCATGGGCTTTCTAGCAAGGCGGCAGATCCAAGGTTGCAGGGCTGAACAGGGTGCCTTCTGCTTCTTCCAGACCATCCTCTTTTTCTTTCAAATTTGACCTTTTAAACAAGGCTTTGCCACTTGGTCATGATCAGGCAGTCCTTAGAAGGAAACCCCATTAAACATGTTAGACAGTGTGCCAAAGACAATGGCCATGCAAACTCAACTCTGCAAAAAAAAAATATTCTGTTTAATTGATTTTCTAAAAAAAAAAAAAATCTATTATGTTTCTATGGGCCTGTCTATTGATTTGCAGCCCCACAGAAGTAATGAAGAAGCTTTGTGATCAATAAGGCCAAAGTGTATCTTACCCTGAATCAGTTCTGCCCGCCCGCCAGGGATTCAACCAGCAGGCTTCCCCAGACGGCGAGTGTAGTGTGAACATCTCCTCCACCACGGCTGAGATTTATTTCTATTGGCATAAACATAACAAATGAAACCCTGATGACTTTTCTTGCTCAGAAAGCCAAGAATATATCACATCAGTCATCAGGAAACACACAAGAACACAATTTGCAAAAAGGAAAACAGTGCATTTAAAATAAACTAGTGCATTAACTCCTCCCCTGTCCTTAATTAGGATAATATTTTACACCTTAGCTCTCAGCTGATTTTCTTTCTTTTCTCCTCTCTACCCCCTCCTTCCCCAGTCCTGCTTCAGACTGGTTTCACAAGTCTTGGAAGGTTTTTCTGCCTTCACGGTGAATACCAAGTACAGGTAACGGCAATTGTGCAGGCTGATAATCCTGTGTAGAGCTAACACTGCTATCTTATCCTCTAAAAAAATAATAATGTTGAACGAGATAAGGCCCTTGCAATAAGGCACGAAAGGAAGCTGCAGAACCACTGCAGACACGGTCAGGCAGCATTGGCTACGGAAAGGCGAGCTCCCTGAACCTGATAAGTCATCTTGGCTGCTGTTAATTTCAGAATTTGTCATTTGCATTTTGCCCTTTAACTGGAGGACACCGCCTGAGGCTGATTCTGATCAGATGCTATGCAAACTCATCCTGCTGCTTTGAGCTGATTTAGGAACAAGCTTTCTTCAGGACTAACCCCTGTGCTGACGGAACGTCCCCTCCTCCAGTGAAGTTGGCCGGCTTGGCTGCATGGGTGGGGGCGTGCAGTGTGAAAGGAGGTTGTCAAGGTCTGCAGAGACCAGATTTTGAAGGACTTTGTCTGAGGGCACTGGAGAGCCATAGAGAGATTTAGAGGGGGAAGTGACCAGATGTGTACTTCAAAGGCATCCCAGGCTAGGGGGCAGGGCTCCAGTCTTTAGCCACTCCTGTTTGTGCACACGTACAAATGATGGTGGTGATGACAGTAAGCTAACATAGTGGACCAGGCTGGGCCCCAGGTTTCATTTAATCCTCACACCAACCCGAGCAGGGAGATACTGTTATTCTCCCATTTTACAGACAAGGAAACTGAAGCACACACAGAAATGTCCCACACGACAAGGGACCATCCCATGAACCACCCTCCCTTGGTCAGGCAGGTATGGAGTTATTCTCTCCTTTAAGGTTCCCCGGGAATGCATGCTGGATAAGGAGCACCCAAGTGAGGAGCTGTTTAATAGAGGCATACTAACCTTGACTCGGTTCGAATTTCTATTCTAAAAAGAAAATCACTGGGGGTGGGGGGGTGGGGGAAGGCAGTTATTAGTAAATGATCTCGTGTGCACATCTTCCAGCAGGTTAAGATGAACCAGTATGGAGGCCAGGGTGGCTGTGGGGAGACTGGCAGAGTAAGGAGCAGGGGAGGGATGGAATCCCCTGGGGACCCCCAGGACTGCCCTGCCCTGTTCTGCACCACTGGGAGCCCAGAGCTCATTCATCAGAGGCAATTCCTGAGCTCAGTAGCCTGAAGTGGCTAGCCTCTAGTGCCAGAGGTTCTCTGAGCTGCACAGTGGAACCCCTGGGCCCCCCCTAGGCTGTGAAGTCAGGTCTCTGGGTGAGGCCTGGACCTCAGCAGTTTGACTGCCTCAGGTGATTCTAACATCAGCCAGAGCCGATGCAGACACAGTCAGGCCTGAACCTGATAAGTCATCTTGGCTGCTGGGGTTGGCCCTTTATGTGCTTAAACAGCTCCCTTAGGTGTAGTAGCAGCTCTCTGAGAACCCACACAGAGAAGGCAGAGTGGGAGGGGCAAGGAGAGAAGCAAGGGGTTGAGGGGAGCGGGGAGGAGCCTCAAGGCACATCCCTCTTTGCTCCAACCTTGTCTGGTGGATGACAGGGCCACAAGTGGGGGGCTTTTGGTGGTTGTGTGTGCCTGGCACAGAGAAGGCACCGAACAACTGAGTGCAGGGTGAGAAATGGATGGATAGTGATGGGAGGTGGCTGGGGAGTGGTGGGAGGTGGCTGGCTGAACAGTGGATGGGAGGTGGGTGGGGGTGGGGGGTTGTGTGTGGCTGGTAACTTAGCTGGCAAAGAATCCTCCTGCAATGCAGGAGACCCCCGTTTGATTCCTGAATTGGGAAGATCCCCTGGAGAAGGGCATGGCAAACCACTCCAGTATTCTTGCTTGGACCATCTCCATGGACAGAGGAGCCTGGTGGACTACAGTCCATGGGGTCACAGAGTTGGACACGACTGAGAGACTAAGCCCACAGTGATGGGGGGGTGAGAGGTGGGTGAGTGGTTGAATGGATAGTGAACGAGAGGTGAGTGGGGGGAGGTGGGTGGGGGTGGTAGAAATTGGCGGAGCGTGGTGGGGTGGGTGGATGGGTGGAGAGTGGATGGGAAGTGGCTGGGGATGGTGGGGCTGGTGGAAGTGGGTGGGGGTGGGTGACGGGCTGGCTGCCCAGGGTCCCTTAGTGGATGTCTTCACATGGTGAGGTCTTGTGGGCAGAGATGGGGAGGTGGCTGAGGATGTGGGATCTTCTGTTCGCTTTGGCCCTGGCTTCATGGGACACGCTCCTTGAAAATGAAATCCATGTCAGTGTAAAATTAGAGCTTTGACTGAGAGCCAGCCTTGAGCACAATTTGTCTTCGGTTCTTTAACTGAGAGGCTGAAAGAGTCTCAGTGTCCAGAGGGGATCATTGAGACTTCTGGTTTCTCGTTCAGCTTTCTGGGTGAAATCCCATCCAAGCGTGGCTGGCTCCCAGCTCTTGAGTTCAGCTTTCTCCTCGGTGGGTTTCCTGGTGAGGACCCCCAGCACCTCTTTTTCTTCTGCGTCAGAACCCAGCATCTCCTGCTGACCAGGAGCCCCCCTACCTCCCTCCTGCCTGGCCTGGCCCCCATCCCCCACTAAGCTGGGGCCATCCTCCTAAACACTGATCCAGCCTCTAATGCTGTATGCAATCCGATCAAAATGAAGAGAAAAGGTGAGCTGTCCATACTAGATTTCACGGTCACTTGAAAGACCTGCCCTCTGTTCTGAGATTATATCCTTTCTCCCTTTTGGTGCTAGAAGGCCCTTTGGTTTCTAAAACGATGGTAATGTTGGACAGCAAATGCTTTACAAATGGTCCTGCCTCAGAGAGCAAGGTGGCCGTCCGCCTCCTCCTCCACTTTTCTGTTTTGAAATTTTGCCCGGTGGAGCCATCAGGGTGTCATCCCCAGGCGAGGGTGCCAAGGGTGGGCCTTGCCCACAGAAGGCTAAGGTTAGGGTGGCGCCACGGGAAACAGCAGGGACTTCCCAGCTGGCTCTGTGGTAAAGAACCCACATGCCAGTGCAGGAAATGCAGGAGACATGGGTTCAGCCCCTGGATCCGGAAGATCCCCTGGAGAAGGAAATGGCAAGCCACTCCAGTATTCTTGCCTGGAGAATCCCATGGACAGA
Organism: Bos mutus; assembly: GCF_027580195.1. Taxonomy (NCBI): domain Eukaryota; kingdom Metazoa; phylum Chordata; class Mammalia; order Artiodactyla; family Bovidae; genus Bos; species Bos mutus. The sequence continues at coordinate 9,080,513 of NC_091635.1, read as the reverse complement.
AGAGGAGCCTGGAGGCTACAGTCTTTAGGGTCACAAAGAATCCACACGACTGAGCATGCACATGCAGGAAAGAACACCACTGTTCCAGAACCCTGGGGGCCCTTTTGGACACCTGGCTTCCCACCAACCCAGGTATTGGAAGGAAAGTCATATGACTAGCGCTGATTGAGTAGTTTTCCCTGGAGACTTCTCCAGGCACCTGCTGTCCTCTTCCTCCCATGGCAGGGTAGCCTGACAGGTGGCCTTTGCCTAGCAGCCTGGGGTCCAGTCAAGGAGTCTCCTTATTTTGTGCTTAACAGACTCAGATGGCCCTCTGAGAATGCCAGCCTGAGGAACTGTCCCCAGCAGGAAGGGGACTGTCCATCTCCAGAAGTCTTTGCATTAACACAGAGCCTCTATCACAAGAAGCAGCGCTCCCTCCCTGGGACTTGCTGGGATGATTTAAGCCCTCTCCCGGTAGTTCCTGACACCCCCAGGTGGCCATTGGGGGACGAGAGAGCCCGTCCTGAGTGCAACCTTCAGGTCACCTCTGTCTACTGCCTCGAAGCCCAGCACATTATTTCTATGGTAGTCTGAGGCTGGAGGGCTAGGGCTTAGGCTGGGGAGGAGACGATGGGGAAGCATCCAAGGGGGCTCTTAATGAAAGTGGCTGCCGGGTTCCCAGGGCTCATGCTAAAAAGAAAAATTGACTATGGGAAACCAGTGATGAAGCGCAGAGGGGAGACTTTCACTGCCATCTGTGACCCTGATGCAGTACAGTGTCTATTTTGACAACACTAGGGATGAGGTTTAGGCCGGGAGTGGGAGAACAGGGTAGGTCTTTTCAAGCCAAAAGACAGGAACTGTCTCCATCCCAAGTCTCCGAGTGATGCTGGCTGGCAATACCGAGGTTTGGGTGTTGGAAGGGGTCTGCTGAGGATGGGGGTCTTTGCCTTGGATCACGGAGTCCAGATGCCCATTCAGGTCCTCACAGGTGTGGGCAGCTAGTGGCCCGACAGGGACTTAACGACTGTATGTATTTGATTTCATCTCATCTTTTTACCTTGGCAGGTGGACTTCATCTCTCCAATTTATATTTAGGGAATGGATGCTCAGAGGGGTTCAGACGCTTGTTTGGGGATCAGAGCTGGGGTTTGGACCCAGGGCTGTTTGCCTCCGAGGCTCCTGACCCCCTATTCAAGACATTCAATAACCAAACACATCAACCTTCGAGGCTGCTGGCCGTGCTTCAAAGGCTGACTCCCCCACCCCAGAGACTAGGACTTAGAGCCTCTGAGAATCCATCTCCTGCTCTGTAGAATGAGGGAAAAACCAGTCAAGACTTCCCCAGGTTGAAGTGAGGATTCGATGAAAAAAAAAGTGTGTGAAACCCTCAGAGGAGTGCCTGCCTTTACCCGCTCAGCTGCCTGAGTTTGGGAATGAGGTTTCTATTGAAATTTTCTTTAAATAGAGGAGAAATATCCAGACAAATGACATCTTGGCTCACCACACACGCACACACATTCATATCTATTCACACACATGTACATATATTCATATATACACACATATTTATAGGTCTCTGTATGTATCTCTATACATATATAGATATACATGTCTGCTCATATCTATTTATATATACATATATATACATATATTCATATGTATGTATACATATGTCTATATATATTCATATATACACATGCATCTATATATACTTATGCATAGACACATATGCATATCTATTTGTATACACATATATTCATTTAGCCATATATATTTATGCAGACATATACATATATCATTATATGCATGTATATTTATCACTATGCACACATATACATATATTCATGTCTATACATATGCTTATTTCTCTGAATAAGTATACACACATACACACATTCACATCTATTTATACACTCACATATATTCATACATACGTATATTCATATCTATACATATGTTTATATATGTAGACAAATACATACACACATTCATATATATTTACATATACATTTATATCCGTATATCCATATATTCATAGCTATCTGTGCATGCATATTTACACCTCTATACACACATATATACACATGTGTTCATATCTATCTATATGCACACATATACACATACTCTTCTTGTTTTTCTCTTCTTGGCTGAAAAATTGGAGGCCTGGTGGCTCAGACACTAAAGAATCCTCCTGCAGTGCTGGAGATCTGGGTTCGATCTCCAGGCTGGGAAGATCCCCTGGAGAAGGGAACGGCTCCCCACCCCAGTATTCTGGCCTGGAGAATCCCATGAACAGAGGAGCCTGGTGGGCTACAGTCCTTGCGGTCACAAAGAGTTGGACTCGACTGAGCGACTTTCACTACTACTACTGCTCTCGCCTAGGGATAAGGACAGCACAGTGACTTTTGAAGCTAAAATCTCTGCTGAAGGAGACAGAAGCTTGGTGGCTTGCTGGTGTGACGGTGGTCTCGCTCCTCTGGTCACGGGCTGGCAGCCGAGAGGAGCCTGCATCAGCCCTCGGCTTCCCTTCCCTTCCTCCGGGTATCTGACCTGTCAAACCAGCAAATTAACCGGAGAATTTGGAGAAAGATGAATTTGCCCGGTACCTAAGATGCTTAAAAAATATGGTAATGCAATTAGCAGCCCCAGCAACCTAATGAGGCCTCTCTAAAATGCTGATAAAATACCACTAAAGAAAAATGCTTAAGAGCCTCTTCAAACTTTCCAAAATGTGAAGTGCGTTCTTACGGAGAAAATGGCAATCTAGTCTCCTTTCTCCAAGGTTCAAGATTAATTAGGGGCTTATTTAGTGCATGAATGAGGAAACAAATGAACTCTTGGATCGCAAAGCATTGAAACCAATTTTGTAATCATTTTTTTTTTTTTACACAATTACATTCCTATCATAAAAGTCTTCATTAGACGTTGTCACCAGCTTGTATTGTGTTAGCGAAGTGTTACCACCCTGGGCTTTTGACGAGACAGCATTTCCTCCCCATTAAAGAGGGCTCTTACAACAAAAGCCTTTTCTTTCTTTCGAACAGCAAAGGGCTATAGCTTGGAAGGCTAGTCCAGGCTCCAGGGGAAACTGCAACTCCCTACTTGCCCTCCTCAACCTGGGTACACCCGCCTTTTCTGTAGACCTGGTTCCTCCCCAAACAGGACAGATCAAGGAGGTGCTGGGTGAATGTACCTGGTCCCTGGGTGGTCTGTTCATTTTTTCAGCCATCCTTGATGACAAGACAGGCCTGGGGAGGGATGTGAGTCCTGCCTACCTCTTTCTTCTCCATTGGGTGAAACAACCATTGGGTGGGTGGAAGCCAGGGCTTGGGGTGGGAGGGAGGCCACCATTTGTTGAGAGCATTCGTGTACCTGATGCTATACCAGGAGCTGAACAGCAAGGGTGGTAACCAGGAGAGAGCGATTCACAGTGCGGGCTGGGACTTCCCTGGTGGTCTGATGATTAGGACTCCGTGCTTCCAATGAAGGGCCGAGGGTTCCATCCCTGTTCCTCATGGAATGAATAAATGAAACACTGTGTATAAGAGGATTTAACTGAACGCTTAGACCAGAGAGTTCACAATAAAGCACAGCTTTAGCTTAATCATGCAATTTACATGACAAAGCTGAAGGATAAGTTTTTTCTTATTTTACAAATGAGGAAACAGAAGTCCAGAGATGTTAATTAATAACTCCAAGGTCACACAAGATGCCTCCTGTCCTGAGGTCCTGAGGCAAATCAGACTTTTTTTATCTTGGCCATGCAGGTTGTGAGATCTTAGGGACTGAATCTGTGCCCTAGGCAGTGAAAACTCGGAGTCCAAACCACTGGACCATCAGGGAAATTCCCCAGACTGTTTCTATAGATGTGGCCTCTGGATCAACCCTCCAATTCCTGCCATCTGCGTTAATTAGCTCTAAGAAGTACACTTAAAGCTTTCCCAGGTGGCGATAGTGGTAAAAAACCCACCTGCCAATGCAGAGGATGTAAAAGGCGTGGGTTCGAACCCCGGGTTGGGAAGATCCCCAGAAGCACACTTGGGTCTGCTGCAGCCAGCATCATCTAGAGGGGCTGGCTAGTGATCACTGGAGATACCAGTGGTTTCTTGGTGCAGGAGGGCATCTATGGTGTCTGGATCCGGCTTTCCTGGCTGTTTTGGTGAATCATCCTTTTCTCCCCCAGGGCTGTGTTGTGTCCTGTGTGCACTGTGAATGACGATCCTTGCCTTGGAAGAGCTCCATGTTTTTGAATGTTACGCAGCAGGCAAAGGACCAGTGGGGGCGTTGGTGGGAAGGGAGGAGTCCTGTCTGAGTGTCACTGAGTGTGGTTTTGAGGTGCAGTCCTGGAGGCCCAGAGGTGTTTCCCCACTCGACTCTTCTCTGGGGCTGGAAACAGCCCCAAGCCCGCTGCAAACTTGGAATCTTGGCAGAGAATTCATCCCTCAATACTACACAGGCTCAGCAACCACTCCTTGTAGCTAAAGAGAGGCAGGGTGGCATTTGCATTCCAGAGCCACTGCATATTTAAGATAGGCTATTCACTGGGGCTTTGGGGGTGTGTATCTTTGGGTACCACCCTGGAGCCAGAAAGGATGGCTGCGGAGGAGGCCATGGCAGCAGCCTGAGCTCTAGGAAATTTGGCATCCCAAGGTTGGCCAGGCCAGCCCTGCAGTGGGTGGGCAGCCCGTGCCCTCCACAGAGCCCTGCCCACTTGTTCCATCACCAAAGCTTGCTGCCCTTGATGGACACAAAGCTGGAAGGAGACTGTGGCCTTCAGAGCGCCGGGAGGGCTGCGGCGGCTCAGCGGCGGCTCAGCGACCAGATGACAAGGGGAGATTCAGAAAGAGCAGGCTCGGATTGGCATCCACTTTGCATTCATTTGCATAGGACCGCATTCTGCCTGCAGAGCCCACACCTCTCAACTCATTCTCCTGCAGGGGTGGGGAGGTGTGCTCCTCCAGCTCCTTTGGAGAAGAAGAGGGGGCCCTGCTGAAGGAGGACAGGACCCCTGCCCAGGGCTGCGGGGTGGGGGGGCATGGGCAGGATTCGCTGGCCTGAGGTTGCACATTCCCTGGGAAAACTGCCAATGGACAAGGGAGTTCTCCTTCCTTTTCTGGGGGGTCATTCTCTCTCTTAAGCCAAGAGCTTGCTGTGCTAACGAATTGGCCCTTGTGGTTTAATCTCAGTTTGGGTCACTTGGTTTTCTGCGGCAGCCAGTAGTGCAGTGGTCCTGAGTGCTCAGAAAGGCGGCTATGCATTGCTCTGAGTGTGAATGAGCTACAGAAACTCTGCCATTCTGATCCCTTCAGGTGACTGTGGGCTCAGCTGGCCCTTTCCTGCAGCCTGCAGACTTCTTTCACATGGCAGGCCAGGCTAAGTTCAGAGTCTGGGGACTTCACTGTGTCCCCCCAGGGCCTACCTGGGGCCTTCTGATGAAGGGAGTTCACCCTAGAGGGTCTTTACTCTTTTCAGGTTAGAAAGTGGAGGAATTGAGACAGATCTTTGTATAGGCTTGGTTTGACTGTGCCCACCCTGGTGCCCCTGACACTGAATTCCAGAAAGTAGAAAACGGTGATGGAAACCACAGGTATGTTTGACCTCACCTGGGCAGTAGTTGACAGGCTCACTGTAAAGGGCTTCTATGCCCAACAGACAAGAATCCCTTTCGGGCAGCTTCATGGGTGGTCCTGCATCAAATCCCAGTTCTGCAACTTGTCACTGTGTGACCCTGGGCAAATCCTGAACCTCTCTGAGTCTTCACTTTCTGCTGCCTCTTAACCACAACACCATCTTGAAACTGACAGTTACTAGCAAGTCTGAGATCCAGAGGTTAGTGACATCAGTCCTTCATGAAGGGCATTCTCAGGGCTGATGCTGCCCTTTTCCCCTTCACCACCCTGCCTCAGTTTAATCAGTTCAGCATTTAGGGCAAAACTCAACCCTCACCCCTGAGGATCTAGCAGAGGTGGGTGCTGGGATCTTATCTCAGCCAGTACCTTTCAGTTATCTTTGCATGGGTTCTCAGTCGCTTTAGTCATGTCCAAGTCTTTGCCACCCCATGGACTGGAGCCCACCAGGCTTCTCTGTCCATGGGATTCTCCAGGCAGGAATACCAGAGTGGGTTGCCATGCCCTCCTGCAGGGGAATCTTCCTGACCCAGGGATTAAACCCTCGTCTTTTGAGGCTCCTGCATTGGTAGGCAGGCTCTTTACCACTAGCATCACCTGGGATGCCCCTGAAGGTGGTAGGATTGATCCCTAACTGTGCCAAAGAGCTTTAGACCTTTCTAGAGTTTAGTCTGTGCTGTGTGGTCCTCTGAAGGCCTTTTACCAGTTGCTTATTAATTCATTCAAATATTTATTGAGCCCCCACCACGGACCAGGCTCTGAGATGAAGGAGTGGGCTGCAGCAGCCCAGCTCTTCACCTCTGCAGGAGATCGTCTCCAGCATCGGAAGCATGGATGGAGCAACATCCCTGGCAGTGCTTTCTTCCGAAAGCACTACCGCCTGGCATTCGCTCCCAGAGAACATTCTGAGAGCAGTGTGATGTTCTCAAGCTTTTGCTCTTAGGACGAGGAGCTCCAAGTAGGAAAGGGTGGGGTGAGTTGGATTGGAGTTCTGGCAATTTCACAATCTCCAGGACTGATTGATCCATCTATCCCTTGGTGAACCATTTCTGAAAGAGCCTGTGGGGTCCGAGCATTGCGCCATTCTTGCTGGAACACGACCTGGCCCCACGCTTCCTCCATTCAATGCCAGGCCTGCCAGGTGAATCCCAGATACTGTCGGGCTCTGCTGACGTCATGGAAAATCTCCGCAGCTCCTGCATGGGAAGCACACTTGTCAATTAGGCAGAGAGCTGACTGCCAAAAGAGAGAGGCTTGCAGTTTTCAATTGTTCTTCCAAGAGACAAAGTGCCCTCTCCCCTGGCCTCTGCGGAGGATTCTTTCACAAATGGTGCAGGGTTACCCAAGTTCAAGGCTGTGTGAGGTGCCCCCTGCCCCTGTTCCGATGTGGGGAGGTGAAGTGAAGTCGCTCAGTTGTGTCTGACTCTTTGTGACCCCATGGACTGTAGCCTACCAGGCTCTTCCATCCATGGGATTTTCCAGGCAAGAGTACTGGAGCGGGGTGCCATTTTCTTCTCCAGGGTTTCTTTCCGACCCAGGGATTGAACCTGGGTTTCCTGAATTGTAGGCAGACGCTTTACCGTCTGAGCCTCCAGGGAAGTCCCAGGAGGCTTAGAGGTAAAGAATCCACTACCTAATGCAGCGGGTGTGGGAGACATAGGTTCAATCCCTGGGTCAGGAAGATCCCCTGGAGGAGGAAGTGGCAACCCACTCCAGTAATCTTCCCTGCATAGTCCGGTGGACGGTCCATGGGGTCACAGAGTCGGACACGACCGAGTGGCTGAGCATGCATGCATGCACTGAGAGCCTCAAAGGGATCCACAGCTCCCCTCCCCCTCCCCACACTCAGAAAAAGAGCGGGGGAGGGGTGCGGTGGGGGGAGTCTGAGAACTGAGAAACATTAAGTGATAAAGGACTTTAACATAGATTTACTTTAATTATATACTTTGGTAATTTGCTGTAGTTTCCCATCCCATTATTCAATTACAACAGTAACTCATCTAATGGATATTCACCGAGAAAACATTCATTTTATTTTATTATGTTTTTGTGTTATAGTCTATAATGAAGGTAACAAAGTCTGCCTTTGTACCCGAAACAGGCTGGGGGGTGGGTGGAGGTGGGGTGGGGATGGAGGTCCCAGGATCAAGTGGAAAGTCACGATGCTGGTTCCCTAATTCCTGGGGGCAGCCAGGGGGGCTGTCAGCCGCAGGAGCTGAAGGTGGGGGCGTGGTGGGGAGGGGTGTGTTGGAAAGAGAGGGCCTGGAGGGGAAGTCTCAGGGTTGGAAGGGGGAGAATTGGGGGCTGCTGGGGGGCAGGTAAGCTGCCCCCCCTCTGAGAAGACAAGGTGGATGGAACGGGGAGGAGGTCTGGAATGCTTCTGTCTCTGTTTTTGTGAGGTGAGGAGTGCAACCTCTGCACATTTTTGCCAACCCTTTTTAATTAAAAAAAAAAAATTTTTTTTTGGCTGTGCCGGGTTGCTTTTCAAGGGCTTTCTCTAGTTGCAGCCAGCAGGGGTTTCTCTGGTTGCAGAGCACAGGCTCTAGAACGAAGGCCCAGTATTTGTGGAGCACCGGCTTAGCCGCTCTGCGGCATGTGGGGTCTTCAGGACCAGGGATTGAACCCATGTCTCCTGCCTTGGCAGGCAGATTCTTATCCACTCCACCACCAGGGAGGTCCCTGGAACGTTTCTCTTTATCCTCTGCTTGGCTGCAGTGCAGTGGTGATGAGGAAAGGATGAAGATGTGAGAGGGAGTAGCAGGAGCAGCCACGGGTATCCAGGAAGAGTTTCCATTTTCTTTGGCACGTAAGGAGCATCTCCAAAGAATCTAGTACCACCCGGTTTTTCTGCATGACCCTCAAGTCCAATCCCAGTCTGTGCTTTGATGCGGCCGGAGGGGCCAAGCTTGCCATTACTGCTTCTCCTGCTGGGGTAGGTGGCTGTGTTTGGAAGATTTCCTGCTGGGTGGAACCATCCTCGTTTCCTTGTCTCGCTCTTCCCTAAATGCTCTGAGTGTGTGTCCTTGTCCACGCCTGAACCTCAAATGTCACTTTGTCTGGCTATCAGACCAACATAGAGATTAAGATAACTGCATCTGGACTTCCCTGGTGGCACAGTAGATAAGAATCCGTCTGCTAATGCAGGGGACCTTGGTTCAATCCCTGGTCCAGGAAGATTCCACATGCTACGGGACAGCTAAGCCCGTGTACCACAGCTGCTGAGCCCACGTGCTGCAACTGCTGAAGCCCAGATGCCTAGAGCATGTTCTCTGCAACTGTTGTAGCCACGCATTCAGGGAAACAAACTCACTCAGAAGGACAATGCAGATAGTGGAGTGCAGGTTATTACACCGGCGGGCCCAAGGCAGAGTCTCCTCTTAGCCAAGGACCCCGACAAGTTTTTGCGAAAACCTTATATACCCTAAGTGTACTTGTTCAAACCCACGTCCCCAGATTCCTTGAAACTAGTCTGGACAAGGTAAAAGAGAGATACGATCAAAGTTAGCCCATGATTCATGTGTCACAAGACTAGATGAACAGTGGACATTTATCAATAGGCCTGTGGTCAGATCCCGATAAACATAATGGGATTTACCACTTTGTTCTGTTACAGAGATAATTAGCATATTCTTTTAGGCAACGGAGAGTCCAAGTACAAGTCCTGAGGCTCTTTTATCCGGGGGGTCTGGTTTCCCATTGGTATGCTGCTTCTATAGACACCGGGCACAAAGTTCAGAGTCCATTGGGAGGGCGACCATGCATGTAGCCTAATGTTCGCAGCCTGATCTAAGATGGAGTCCACCTCTGTCTGTTTCCTCCTTCATTCCCCCCTCTTGATGCTCTTAACTCATATTATGAGCATCACTCATAGGGATATATTGTACCCTGGCTCTCCAACCTCCAATTTGGGAGAATGACATCAATCTTTGGGTTACAAAGTGCATAATACATTGTAAAATTCAGGGTCCACAAAGCAGAACTATCAAGGCAACTATGACAGTGGTAAATAGTTTTCCACCAATCGCCCTTCACCCAAGATAGGACCGAAGTCCAGAAAGGAATGTTTTCATTTGACATTGCTTTTACCTGGTTTTTCATGTCATCTAAAGCAGTCAATACATTGCCAGATAAGTCAGGAATGTATACACAACATTCAACCTTAATTATAGCACAGGTCCCTCCTTGAGCAGCTGTGAGTATGTCCAAAGCCATTCTATTATGAATTATCGCTTTTCTCATTTGGATTTGCTCTTCATTTAAGGCTTGGATGGCTTTTGTTCTATCTAGGAGGGCCTGTTTTGTGAAATTAGTTAAGGCCTCTACTTTAATCATAATATCTGTTGTCCTTATAGAGGGTACGAATAAGGCAGCAATATACTCATACCATTGAAACACAGATCTTGTCCACCTAGCATGTAAATAAGGTAGATTTACTGGGGCTTGTTGTAGGTTAGGCTTTTATTACACGAGCATTTATATCAAATGTAACCCCATGACCCGACTCTATTGACTGCAGGTCTTACACCAGGAGAGCAAGGAGAGGTTATGATTGACAAGAGAGAGGAAAGCCTCTTTCTGTCATCCCAGAAAAGAGCAGAGTGGCTTAAAATCTCCTTGGCAGAGCGGTGACACCCACCAGGAAGTCCCTCCATCACTGACAGAGGCACAGCCCCACATACCCCGCAGTTGGAAGTGCTGTGGACGTCTGCATAGGAATGTGCCCGTGAGATGAAAACGTTGTCCTGAGTTGAAATGGAAGTTAAATTCAAAATCACGTTGATGAGGCCAAGCAGCAGGAGTTGATTGTGTGGCTTCATCCTGAAGGGGCTCGTCCAGGATCTCTTTTTCCTTCTTCTTAAGGATGGTCTTAGTCTCTCGAGGGTCAGCGGGGTCCCTCTGTGCAGTCCACTCAGCGTTTTTTGGGTCTGTGTGGTATGTTCTCTTCACCCTCGTATGATGGATCCAAGGGACAATACTTGCAGCTTTAACTGCAGTAGGGGTAGTTAGAATAACATGAGGGCCCTTTCACCAAGGGGCTAGCAAATCATGTTTCCAATCTTTGACCCATACTTAGTCACCAAGCGTAAACTCATGAATCTGTTCCTCCAGGGGGAACGGCACCCTTTCTTGTACAAACTTAGTTACCCAATTTATTACCTTTACCCAGTTCCATCTGCTGTGAAATCTTATTCCCCCTTACCTGAGGCAAATTTGTTGACACCTGTTTTATTATGGGAGGGGGCCTCCCATACACAATTTTGTATGGAGAAGAGCCTTGGGACTGTGGGGTCATCCTGAGTCTCAGCAGAGCCATCGGAAGCAAGTCCACCCAGGAGCAGTCAGTCTCTATGATCCACTTGGAGAGTCTCTTTAAGTGTCCAGTTGGTTCATCCCACCATCTCAGAACTCTGGGCCTATATGCGGTGTGCAGCTTCCATTTGATGTTTAAAGTTTTGCTTACTTGTTGTACTAAATCAGCTACAAAAGCCGGGTCGTTGTCTGAACCAATGCTGGTAGGAAGTCCAAATCTGGGGAACTATTTCCCTAAGCAGGCTCCGGGCTACTTCTGATGCCCTTTCAGTCCAGGTAGGAAAAGCTTCTACCCATCCTGAGAACGTACATACCGTGACCAGCAGGTAACGGTAGTGTCGGTGAGGTTTCATTTCAGTGAAGTCCATTCCCAGGTGTTCAAAGGGCAGCGTGCCTTTCAGCTGAATACCTGGAGGATTTTGTCTGAATACCGGAGAGGCAGCATTAACCTGCGAGCAGGCAGCATGGCCTAGGTGGGTCGCTTGGTGTATTTGGCTTACCAGATTGTGTGCCAGCTCCTCCGGTGCCAATAATTTGCCACTTGGCAATTCCCACCGTCCCTTTTCAGTCTGGATGGCCCCTTCCGCTTTGGCTAACCTGACAGCCGTTGTCCTTGTTTTATGAGGCTAGTGCCATCAGTATATAGGACCCAACTAGGGTCTGGACCCTTGCGTCCTTCTTTAAAACAAAGCCCAGATGCCTTACCTCCTCCTTGCAGATCTGTGCCTTCTTCTTCGACACCTGGTAACCTGCTTCCATCAGCAGCTGGAGCAGCTTTTGTCCCTTTCCAGCTTTTTCCTTGGTCTCTGCGGCCAGCAGCAGGTCATCCCCGTATTGTAGGAGCCAACATCCATACTCTTCTGCATAGAATGAGTTCAGGTCAGAAGCCAAGGGTTCCCCAAAGATGGGTGGGGAGTTCTTAAACCCTTGTGGGGGAGTCCAGATGAGCTGTTGTTTGTTGCCCCCGACTAGATCTTCCCATTCAAAGGCAAAGATGGGCTGTGACTCTGGGGCGAGGCATACACATAAGAAGGCATCCTTGAGATCTAGGCAAGTGTAAACTTTAGTCCTTGGCGGGAGGAGGCTAAGTAAGGTATAGGGGTTTGAAACAGTGGGGTGTAAAGTCACAGTAGCCTGGTTGACTAGCCTGAGATCCTGTACAGGCCTCTAGTCCTGTCCTCCTTCCTTTCTGACTGGCAGAATCGGCGTATTCCAAGCTGACTGGCACTCTACTAGAATGCCCGCTTGTTTCAATCTATTGATGTGGGGCAGTATGCCGGCCCAGGCCTCTATAACCGGGATGGTGCCTGGTTTGAGTTCTATTACCACTGGGGCTTGATGTTTAGCCAGCCTGGGGCCAGAGGGGGTTGTCTTCCGCCCAGACCTCAGGGAATAATTGAGTTAGCTCTCTCTCATGCTCTTCCAGCCCACCCGGTTCTGCATTCGGAGGCTTATGCAACCTCCACTCATCTTGGGGAGGTCTTGAGAGAGACAGCAAATAAGTCATAGTGCCCATCTGGAAGGTGGGCCTCTCCTCAGGGGATAAAGTCACTTGTGCTCCTAGTTTGGAGAGTAAGTCTCTTCCCAACAGGGGTACTGGGCACTCAGGAATGTAGAGGAATTCATGAATCACTTGGTGCCCACCCCCATCTGACATTTTTTGGGCTGGCAAAACGATTTAATCATCTCTTCTCCGGATACCCCAGTTACAGCGGTAGTCTTTTTGGACAGTGGTGCCACAGGTTTTACTACCAACAGTTCTGCTCCTGTATCCACCATGAAGTCAATGTTTTGGTCCCCCACTTTTAAGGTTACCATGGGCTCTCAGGGACCTGATATCTCTGAGCCCCAGCAGCCCTATTTACTTTCCAAGTCAGCAAGCCCCACAACTGCGGGAGCTTCCTCTTCCTTCCTTGCCTTAGGGCATTCCTTCTTCCAGTGGCCAAAAGCTCAGCACCGGCACACTGGTTTGGCTGTAATAGGGCCCGGGGCCTCCATTTGGACTGGTTGAAGGACTGTCCTGTCCCTGGGGCAGAAGAGGTTTTCCAGAGGGCCCGAGATAGATTTTCCCAGAGCAGCAGCTAACATTGTAAATCTCTTGTCTGTTCTCTTTCGTTCCCTCCAGCTCTCTGGCAGGGTGCTGCTGCTGCTGCTAAGTCGCTTCAGTCGTGTCCGACTCTGTGTGACCTCATAGACGGCCTCCCACCAGGCTCCCCCTTCCCTGGGATTCTCCAGGCAAGAACACTGGAGTGGGTTGCCATTTCCTTCTCCAATGCATGAAAGTGAAAAGTGAAAGTGAAGTCGCTCAGTCGTGTCCGACTCTTAGTGACCCCATGGACTGCAGCCTACCAGGCTCCTCCATCCAAGGGATTTTCCAGGCAAGAGTACTGGAGTGGGGTGCCATTGCCTTCTCTGCTGGCAGAGCGCAGTCTCTGCTTAATTCCAACGTCTTCTTCCCCTTCTTGTCAGTACTTACTGGGAGAGGCGGGTATAGCTTGGGCGGTTAGGCTGGAGCCGGATTCTAGAAGTGTTGGCCAGAGGCTTCTGTCACTGGGATCAGAACCTGCCGAGGTGGTGGCTCTATGACCTCCGGGAGAGCTGGCGGAGAAGCAGTGGCTGCTGCAGGAACTTCACCTGGCCCTGGACCGGGCATTAAGGCACCTCCGGTCCTGGTGGAGTACTGGGAGACAGGCGAGTCATTATCCAGTATGGGGGAGGTGGCAGGTTATCCCCGTCCAAATCCTGTAGAATTTCCTATTTTATCATCAGTCAATTTTTGTGCCACATGAAATTAAAAGACGCTTACTCCTTGGAAGGAAAGTTATGACCAACCTAGACAGCATATTCAAAAGCAGAGACATTACTTTGCCAACAAAGGTCCATCTAGTCAGTTCAGTTCAGTTCAGTTCAGTTCAGTCGCTCAGTTGTGTCCGACTCTTTGCAACCCCATGAATCGCAGCATGCCAGACCTCCCTGTCCATCATCAATGCCCAGAGTTCACCCAAACTCATGTCCATCGAGTCAGTGATGCCATTCAGCCATCTCATCCTCTGTCGTCCCCTTCTCCTCCTGCCCCCAATCCCTCCCAGCATCAGAGTCTTCTCCAATGAGTCAACTCTTCGCATGAGGTGGCCAAAGTACTGGAGTTTCAGCTTCAGCATCATTCCTTCCAAAGAACACCCAGGGCTGATCTCCTTCAGAATGGACTGGTTGGATCTCCTTGCAGTCCAAGGGACTCTTAAGAGTCTTCTCCAACACCACACTTCAAAAGCATCAATTCTTCGGCGCTCAGCCTTCTTCACAGTCCAACTCTCACATCCATACATGACCACTGGAAAAACCATAGCCTTGACTAGACGAACCTTTGTTGGCAAAGTAATGTCTCTGCTTTTGAATATGCTATCTAGGTTGGTCATAACTTTCCTTCCAAGGAGTAAGCGTCTTTTAATTTCATGGCTGCAGTCACCATTTGCAGTGATTTTGGAGCCCAAAAAAATAGTCTGACACTGTTTCCACTGTTTCCCCATCTATTTCCCATGAAGTGATGGGACCGGATGCCGTGATCTTTGTTTTCTGAATGTTGAGCTTTAAGCCAACTTTTTCACTCTCCACTTTCACTTTCATCAAGAGGCTTTTAAGTTCCTCTTCACTTTCTGCCATAAGGGTGGTGTCATCTGCATATCTGAGGTTATTGATATTTCTCCTGGCAATCTTGATTCTAGCTTGTGTTTCTTCCAGTCCAGTGTTTCTCATGATGTACTCTGCATATAAGTTAAATAAGCAGGATGATAATATACAGCCTTGATGTACTCCTTTTCCTGTTTGGAACCAGTCTATTGTTCCATGTCTAGTTCGAACTGTTGCTTCCTGACCTGCATACAAATTTCTCAAGAGGCAGATCAAGTGGTCTGGTATTCCCATCTCTTGAAGAATTTTCCACAGTTTATTGTGATCCACACAGTCAAAGGCTTTGGCATAGTCAATAAAGCAGAAATAGATGTTTTTCTGGAACTCTCTTGCTTTTTCCATGATCCAGTGGATATTGGCAATTTGATCTCTGGCTAAAACCAGCTTGAACATCGGGAAGTTCACAGTTCACATATTGCTGAAGCCTGGCTTGAAGAATTTTGAGCATTACTTTACTAGCATGTGAGATGAGTGCAATTGTGTGGTAGTTTGAGCATTCTTTGGCATTGCCTTTCTTTGGGATTGGAATGAAAACTGACCTTTTCCAGTCCTGTGGCCACTGCTGAGTTTTCCAAATTTGCTGGCATATTGAGTGCAGCACTTTCACAGCATCATCTTTCAGGATTTGGAATAGCTCAACCGGAATTCCATCACCTCCACTAGCTTTGTTCGTAGTGATGCTTTCTAAGGCCCACTTGACTTCACATTCCAGGATGTCTGGCTCTAGGTGACTGATCACACCATCGTGATTATCTGGGTCATGAAGATCTTTTTGTACAGTTCTTCTGTGTATTCTTGCCACCTCTTCTTAATAGGCTATGGTTTTTCCAGTGGTCATGTATGGATGTGAGAGTTGGACTGTGAAGAAAGCTGAGCGCCAAAGAACTGATGCTTTTGAAGTGTGGTGTTGGAGAAGACTCTTGAGAGTCCCTTGGACTGCAAGGAGATCCAACCAGTCCATTCTGAAGGAGATCAGCCCTGGGATTTCTTTGGAAGGAATGATGCTGAAGCTGAAACTCCAGTACTTTGGCCACCTCATGCGAAGAGTTGACTCATTGCGAAAGACTCTGATGCTGGGAGGGATTGGGGGCAGGAGGAGAAGGGGACGACAGAGGATGAGATGGCTGGATGGCATCACCGACTCGATGGATGTGAGTTTGAGTGAACTCCGGGAGTTGGTGATGGACAGGAAGGCCTGGCGTGCTGCAATTTATGGGGTTACAAAGAGTTGGACATGACTGAGCAAGTGAACTGAACTGAACTGAACTGAATATTTTTCCTTTTCCCTTCTGGATACAGAACCTTGTCCAAGTAGGAGGGTCTTGAGCTAACCCTAGCCAAGAGTCAATATATGGATATTGATCCAGGTGTCCTGGCTCTCCTGTGGCTACTGCGCAGACTGCTTCCACTATTTTTAAGCTCATGGTGTTCTCTGGTGGCCATCCTACTCCCATAGGGGGCCATTCAACCTCACAGAGTATATGGAGGCAGTTAGGCTTCATCTTCACCCCATAGTCTCCTCCTAATCCCTTCTTTAAGTTTTTAATCATGCGCTCCAATACAGTTGCCTTAGAATCACTTCCCCTCATCTTGCTTACCTTCTCGGACCTTCTTCTACTTTTCCTTTTCATTCTGTCTACGAAGTTCTCAGTACCCTGTGTACTTCTGATATTTCCACTCAATGCCACTTAAATTGCCATTCTGCCTCCTTCTTAATTGGGGTGAGAAGAGCCTCTTCTGCCACATCCCAGAGGGAGAAGGGGAATCGGCGTGTCTTCACCTGCTGGTCAGCATAGCCAAACCAGAACACCACATGGTCCAAGACTGTTTCTCCCTTAAAGTCAGTTCTGCCTTGGTGGGCTTGATCAGGTGCGGATGAAAACACAGATGGGTTAAATATCCCATGTCCCAGGCCATCTCCAGAAGAGCCAATTCACACTCATTTATGTATCCCCCTCCTTCTAGCCTAACAATTTTGAGGGGGTCAAGAATTTCACAGCAGACAGGACACCTCCTGGGGGAGGGCAGAATACAAGCATACGAGGACCAGTTTCCTATCCTAAAAATCCCCTGGCAATTGCTGGTGATAATTTTCCCTGAGATGGTGTGGACACACCTCCTAAATGACCTTCACAAATTCCCTTCCTAAGCCCTAGCATGCTCGTCAACCTGTGTACCAAGCAATCATTGCCACCTGCCTATTCCAGGCTCCTGTGGGTCTGTGCCCCTTCTAGTCCCTCCAAGGGAGGTGATCAGGCCCCCTCTTCCACCCTCCCTGGTGGGTTCCTCCTCACCTGAGGGCTCCGTTCCCCTGCTGCTGTCCACTACCTGCTAACATGAAAGGTCCGGGCATTGAGAAGCAGAACCCTTCCAGAGGGGCGAGGCACCTTCCTCCCTCTAGAAGATTCAAGCCACAAGCCCTCGGAGTAGTCCCAAATGGGACCTGTATCCTCAAAGTGAGGAGTTTCCTGGCCAACGCACCAAATGTTGTAGCCACGCGTTCCAGGAAACAAACTCACTCAGAAGGACAATGCAGATAGTGGAGTGCAGTTTATTACACCGTCAGCCCAAGGCAGAGTCTCCTCTTAGCCAAGGACCCCGACAAGTTTTTGTGAAAACCTTATATACCCTAAGTGTAGTTGCTCAAACCCACCTCCCCAAATTCCTTGAAACTAGTCTGGACAAGGTAAAAGAGAGATATGATCAAAGTTAACCCATGATTCATGTGCCACAAGACTAGATAAACAGTGGATATTTATCAATAGGCCTGTGGTCATATCCCGATAAACATAATGGGATTTATGACTTTGTTCTGTTACAGAGATAATTAGCATATTCTTTTAGGCAACGGAGAGTCCAAGTACAAGTCCTGAGGCTCTTTCATCCAGGGGGTCTGGTTTCCCATTGGTATGCTGCTTCTATAGACACCGGGCACAAAGTTCAGAGTCCATTGGGAGGGCGACCATGCGTGTAGCCTAATGTTCGCGGCCTGGTCTAAGATGGAGTCCAGCTCTGTCTGTTTCCTCGTTCACATTAAGAGAAGTCACCACTATGAGAAGCCGGAGCATTGCAACAGAGTAGCCCCTGCTTGCCGCAACTAGAGAAAGTCTGCATACAAATAAATAAATAAAAAGATAGGGTGCGTTCATGGTCCCCGCACCTCTGTGTGGCAGAAATTGGAGCTAAGTTACTGGTAGTAATAACTGTCATAATAATAATGATGAAAACATGTTTTAAGCATTTACTGTTTGCTTGGCCTCTTTAAAATAATTTACAAGTGTGTTCTTAAAATTATGACAGCAATCTTCTGAGGTGGCCGTTGATAAATATTATTTCTCTACAAGGAAACTGGGGCTCCAGTCAGTTGATAAGACAAGGAAGTACTAAGTGCCTGATGGAGACCTTGACCAGGGTTGTGACTCTGGAGTTCTTACTGGCCACCACTGGTTCTCAAAAGTTCGCATGCCCAAGAGCTGCCTTGACAGGCCTGGAGTTTCAGAGGGGCTGGGGTGGTGTGGCTGGAAAGAGACGTTGGCATGGAGCATCTTAGGTGTCTGTGCAACAGGTGAGAAGCTGCCTGGTCTCCCTCAAGACCTGCTGCAGCCGTGGTGGTGGCTCCAGGGTTACTCCTGGGGCCTCTTACAGTCCCAAGTGCTCTTCTTTCTTCTTGTCTTCTGGTCTGCCTCAGTGCATGGAAGCCCCTCTGCACCCTGCTCTCCAGGTGGTCTGCCTGGCCCCCTCCTTAGGGATGGGTACGTGGCCCAGATGTGGGTCTGCCAGGTGGGTCGAGACGCTCGGCACCTGTTGAGGCCAGCTTGCAGGCCCTCCCTGCCTTCCCCTTGTACCGATCTGTCCAGGCCCTTGGGATGTCACATCTGCACCTGCAGCTCACCCCCAGCTGTCACCCCAAGGGCTTTGTCCTGTGCTGTCCTGCTCTGCCCTCTCCTGCCCGCCCTGGCCCTCTGTGGCCCTTCTGCCTTGTCCCATTATTTCCTAGGCTTCTATCTGGCCTTGCTCTCAGGCCCCAAGCCACCTCTTGAGGTTCTAATCAGTTCCCTCAAACCCTCAGACTCAGGGCCTCTCCTGGAGGCTCCCCCCTGCCTCACCCCAGCTACCGGGACAGTCCCAAAGCTCCCCCTGTGCCCAGGTCACTTCCATGGTCTCACCTTAGGGGGTGGGTCTCCACCTGGCCCCAGCTCTGGCCTCGCCCACTCCCCAACAGAGACTTGCCCTACCCCTGGGCTGCAGGTCCCCGAGGTCTGATGGGAGGAGCTGAGCGGGGAGAATGTATGCCCACCTGTACCCTGTCATGGGGACAATTCATCCCACAGGGATTGGTATCTGTAAGCCGCTGTTACCTGTGCTTGGTGTGTTAGAACACCAGAGGACTAAACGCCTCCCTCTCTACACACAAATAAAGATAGCCAGGCAGGCCAAAATAAGCGAACAGTATACCGTGTGTCTTATTTAATGAACCCCTGGCAATAACAATTTGCTCATAATAAACAAAGGGACAAGTGCAATTCACCAGCCACTCCAAGCAGGGTATTGGGTTAGCGCCCCACCAGAGGCACCAGGATGTTTATGGAAAATTGCTTGGGAGGGTGAATGTAATTAATGGATAAACTCAAGCACTCTAAGACAAATAAATTAATTTGTCTCCAACCTTGAGCTTCTCAGACAGGGATCTAGAGAGGAGACGAAGAGGAGGAGGTGAGCTCTGCTTCTCCGGGTTTCCCACCTTAAGGGCCCAGGTACCTCTATCTCCTGGCCCAGGTAATTCAATGGGCTGGTCCTCCTGGAGCGGGGAGTGCACGGTGGCCAGGCAAGCTATGATTTGGACCCATATGTGTATGTATGTTTGTGGATTCCAGGAGTCTGTTAAATCAGGAGTGGCTTTGAGATATTCTGAGCGCCAATGTCTTGGTTCCCTTCCTGAAGATCTGGGACATGTCCTTCTGCATCTTTTAAAAAAGATGTTATTTATTTGGCTGTGCTCAGTCTTAGCTGCAGCACATGGGATCTTTTTTCTTTTTCTTTACAGCAGGGGAACACTTAGTTGTGGCATGTGAGATCTAAGTCCCTGATCAGGGTTTGAACCTGGGCCCTCTGCGTCAGGAGCAGAGTCTTAGTCCCTGGACCACCAGGCGAGTCCCTTTCTGCATCTTCTGTGTCACTATAGTGAAAATGAAGTCACTCATTCGTGTCTGACTCTTTGTGATCCCATGAACTGTATAGCCCATCAGGCTCCTCCGTCCATGGGATTTTCCAGGCAAGAATACTGGAGTGGGTTGCCATTTCCTTCTTCAGGGGATCTTCCCAACCCAGGGATCGAACCCAGGTCTCCCTCATTGCAGGCAGACGCTTTACCATCTGAGCCACCAGGGAAGCCTGTGTCACTGTAGCCTTGCATATTACTTCCACCCTTGGCAGTCCCACCCCTGACCTTACACAGCGTTGCTCTAGGACATACTCCTCCACCATGTGGTAATGTCCTTCTCGAACAGTGTCCTGGTTTAGGAAGCTGGGGGATGTGGAGGACACGGCCTCGCGAGCTGCCCCCTGGGAAGCCTCTGATCCTTGCTGTTCTCCGTGGAGGGTGTTTTAGCAGCAGAGTGAGACTTGATGGTGAAATTGGAATGAGTTCATGTTTCCAGTTGGTCGGGAGCTTTTCTTTCTGATCTGGTTTGTTTTTGTTTAGTTGCTAAGTCATATCTGACTCTTAGTGGCCCCATGGATTGTAGCCAACCAGGCTCCTCTGGCCATGGGATTTCCCAGGCAAGAATGCTGGAGTGGGTTGCCATTTCCTTCTCCAGGGGATCGTCCCCACCCAGGATCGAACCTAAGTCTCCGGCATTGGCAGGTGGATTCTTTACCACTGAGCCATCAGGGAAGCTTGATCTGGTTTATTAACCACTTATTTCTAAATTGCAGCCCTCCCTTCACCGTTTGCTTGTATTGTGAGTTTGGTTTCCTGGGAGGCGTCCTGAGCCCAAGGGAAGTTCATTAGAGGATGAAGGGAGGGAAGAAGTGGAGCGGGCAGAAGGAGAGCCTGGCCTTTAGAGCTATGCTGGGCAGGGTGGAGCCAACTAGTCCTTTATCCACAGGCCTTCATCTGCAGACCCCAGGATGTGGCACCCCAGGGAAGGGTAAAGCCTTGGGAGGGGTGTCTCTCTACAGCTGAGGCCACTCCTGAGTGTGCTGCCAGCTGGGGGCAATGTGTCCGCGCTAGAGGTGAATCTGGGTGGCATAGCTCAATGGCCACTACACTGTGGCAGCAGGCAGGCACAGGAGCTTGGGGCTGGCTTCCCTGGCCCTCCAGTGTGGCCTAGGATCCCACTTTGGCCTCTGTCTTATTGCTCCCCATGTTCTAGCCACTCTATTCATGTTCTCTGGGTGTAGAAAACTCCTACTCATGCCGTGAGTCCCAGATCAAATTCCCCTCTCCAACCATCTGTGCTTCTTTCTCCTTTCAGGGCTCCACAGTACCGCTCCCTACCCTATCCCAGGATTTACGTGCATTCTGGAAATGATTTCTTGCAAGCCTGCCTCCCCACCCCTACTGACTCTGAGACCCTTGGGGTCAGAGACTGTCTTTGATTTCTCCTGGCGTCCTTGGCAACTAGTGCCATGCCCAGAACTGGGAAGGTGCTCAGTGGCTTTTCTGGATAAATGATGCAGTGAGGGCAAGTGAGGGGTGGCGGGGTGTCCTCTTCCAGCCTAGCAGGCCACCTGATGTCAGACCCCAGACAGAGCCCCGCCCCAGCCCAGGGCCCTCATGGGCACTCATCCCCTTTGGCAGGAAAGGCCCAGTCATCAGGGGGTTTAGCAGCCCCCTGGGGAAAGAAGACAGATAAGCCCTGTTGCTCACCCTGACATCATTCCTTGGCCTTTGTTCTCCTTGGCAAACCTCCCTGGATTCTTGGCGGCCAGAGCATCATCAGTTTGATGGATGGGCTAGGTTTACAACGAGCTCTTCCTCCTTGTTTTAAACTCTCTCCCCTTTTATGACTGAGAGAGTCAAGGAGGAGGGAGGGGGTGGGGGCTCCTCCTGGCAGGTGGGGACCTTAGCTCTCCCTTCCCGGGGGTTGCCACCTGGCCCTTTAAAGGTTAAGTGTATTTACGCGGTACCTACAGGAGGCTGTGGGGCCTGACAAAACCAGGGAAGGGTGATTAATGGCTGCTGTCTTGTCATCTTGGGCTGGGCTGGGCTGCTGCCACGGCCACCTCCCAGGTGCCACCCAGGCAGCGCCCAGCTCTGGCCTTCAACAGGCCTGGGGAACAAGCTCTCCTGGACCAAGAGGAGGGCTGGGATGTCTGGAGTGGGGCTGGAGGGAGGCTGGGAGCTGTTCTCTTTGAGAAAATAGGAGTGCTGTTTTTTTTAAGATTTTTTTTTTTTTGATGTGGGTCATTTTTAAAGTTCTTACTGAATGTGTTACAATTTCGCTTCTGCTTTATGTTTTGGGTTTTTGGCCCCGAGACATGTGGGATCTTAGTTCCTCGACCAGGGATCAAACCTGCACCCCCTGCTTTGGAAGGCAAAGTCTTAACCACTGTACCTCCAGGGAAGTCCCTCCAGTGCTGGGTTTTGCACGGAGCTCTTTCTAACCCCCAAGTTCGGCCTTCTCCGCTGCTCTGATAATGGTGTACAGGTGTACAAGGGCTCTAGGTCCCAATTCCAAAGTGTGTGTGTGTGTGTGTGTGTGTGTGTGTGTGTGTGGTATCCCCACGCACCAAGCAATTCTCTGACACTAACTGGGGGTCCTACTGCTGCTGCTAAGTCACTTCAGTCATGTCCAACGACTCTGTGTGACCCCATAGACGGCAGCCCACCAGGCTCCCCCGTCCCTGCAATTCTCCAGGGAAGAACACTGGAGTGGGTTGCCATTTCCTTCTCCAGTGCATGAAAGTGAAAAGTGAAAGGGAAGTCACTCAGTCGTGTCTGGCCCTCAGCGACCCCATGGACTGCAGCCTTCCAGGCTCCTCCGTCCATGGGATTTTCCAGGCAAGAGTACAGTTCAACTCAATTCTGACATGACCTACCTCGAGGCAGCATCGGATTCCATAGGTTACAGGCTCAGTCCTAGAAGACTGTCCCCAAGTTCAGATGTCATCCCAAGCCCTGGTTGCCACCTGCACTTCTCATTGACCTCACACGACTGAGGTTCCGATGATGCTTGCCTTGAGTTTGGTTAATTTGCTAGAATGGCTCACAGAACCCAGGAAATCCTTTCACTCACTGGTTTATTATAATAGGATGCAACTCAGGAGCGGCCCAATGGAAGAGATGCAGAGGGCAAGGTCTGGGGAAAGGGGGTGGAGATTCCGTGCCCTCTCTGAGTGTCCTCCCGAATCTCCACATGCTCACCAACCCGGAAGTCGGTTCTTTTGTGTTCATGGAGGCTTCAGGACACAGGCACAATTGATTAAATCATTGGCCATTTGTGATTGCCCTCCTGGAGGTCAGGGGAGTGAGACTGAAAATTCTAACCCTCTGAATTTCCCTGGTGGTCCAGTGGTTACGAATCCACACTTCCAATGTAGGGTGCATGGGTTCAGTCCCCGGCCAGGGAAGTTTTGTGGGGCAGCCAAAAAAGAAAAAAAAAAAAAAAAAAAAATTCCAACCCTCTAATCACATGGTTGGCTCTGTTGGCAACCAGCCCCCACCCATCCTAGAGGACAGTTCAAAAGTCACCGTAGACCTGGGGCTTAAAAGAACAGACATTTATTCTCTCGAAGCGTGGAGGCCGGAAGTCTGACATCAAGGTTTAGGTAAAGTTGGCTCCTTCTGAGGTTCTAAGGGAGGAACTGCCCCAGGCCTCTCTCCCAGCTTCCTGGGCGGTCCCTGGTTTGCAGACACATCAATCCAATCTCCGCCTCTGTCGTCCCTTGGCCTTCTCCCCTGTGTGTGTCTGGGTCCAAATTTCCCTTTACTTCTCCTTATAAGGGTAAGAAGGCATTGAATTCAGGGTCACACTCATCAGTGTGATCTCATCTGATGATATCTGGAAAGACCCTACTCCCAAAGAAGTTCGTGTTCACAGGTACTTGTGGTTAGAACTTGACCGTGACCTTTTGGGGGGAACACAGTTTAACCCATAATAATTCAATCCATGCTGACACTGAGTTTTGTGAGCGTCACACACTGTCCTGCCCTCTTCCATGTTTGACTCCCCGTCCAGCACTGAAGGATAAAGTCGGGTTGACTGGGTCCTGGTGACAGCAGTGTGGCTGATGAGATGGTGAGTCTTGATGAGATGACTGATCTGAAATTTCCAACCATCCTGGGCACTATGGAGTTGTCCATTTAAGCCCATGAGGACTACAGAGCAAAGGGACACTCTGGAGAGAGGACCGTGGACTGAACCCCCAGGGCTGTGTGTGCACCTCACATGTCCAGCATCAGTATTTGGTCTCCAGGGGGACGTGTTAGCATTTCCTTACGTCACCCAGTGGTGGGTGTGGACCCAGGCTGAGCTGCATGTCCAAGGCCCTGGAGCTTAGGGCTGGAGCCAGATTCTAAGGGAGACCCTGAGAAGACAACTAGCACCAAGGGATGCCAGCCAGCCAGTTGGGCACCCTCATCCTGGCTGTCCTGTGGAACAGGGAAACCGAAAAACCAACTGTGGAGTAGCTTTGCACAGTGGCTGGTTCTTCCCAGTGATCAGTTCTCAGGCTCATTGTACTCATTCTTTGGAAGAGGCTCCCAGTAGGAGCCCCAGGTGTCCAGGTGCAGCCAGCTCGCCCTTTATACTTGCTCCTTCTTCCCTGTTTCACCCCCTAACCCCCGCCACTCCATCATCCTGGGGTCACTGCCCAGAGAGCCTGCTGCCTCTGACTTAGGGAAACCTGAGCCGACATAGCAGTGAGGCCATCTGTGTGTTTGCAGGAGGGGGCCCTGTGTGGAGAGCAAGCTGTCTGGGGGGAACGAGGCATGAACACATCTGTGCACGGAAGCTGGACGGCGGCCACGCAGAAGGAAAAGCAGGAGACGGGGAGGAGTCAGATGGAGAGATGGTGGGTGGGGCCAGAGCCTGGGGGGCGGGGCGGCACCTCTAGGGCCAGACATGGGCTGGGAGTGAGGGGGGAACCTGAAGTCTCAGGGCAGGAAGGAGAGGTGAGGGAGTCCTGAGCAGCTGAGAAAGGAAGCCTGCATCTCCCACGACCTGGGGGTCAGTGGGCAATAGAGAGGGTGGGAGTGGGGAGAAGGCTGCCAGATTCTGATCCCCCCTGGCGCATGCCCCATTCCCCAGTTGGCAAGCAGCCTGACTTTGTTTGTTTTTTGACCACACCTTGCAGCATGTGGAATCTTAGTTCCCCGACCAGGCCTCCAACCCTCGCTCCCTGCAGTGGAGTCTTAACCACTGGACAACCAGGGGAGTCCTGGTCTGACCCTTCTTGATCCCGTTTTCCAATCACCCTAATTGGGAGAATAACTCTTCCCCTTTGAGACAACAGGCGAGAAAGTGCTTGGAAAAGAAAAGCCTCGTTGGCCGTTTACAGTTTTATGACGAATCGCGCGGTGCGTGATTACACTGTTAAACATTAATAACTGGGTTACTCCCAGATTCATAATAATGATCAACGGCTCCGGGACGATTAAAATGCCATCGTAAGTGTTTACGTTATTCTCTTTGGTGAGTGGAGTTTGGGAAAGGGGAAGAAAACAAGGAAACTAGAAAGCAGACAAACTCCTGAAAACAAGCAGAGCTGGCAGGAGTGTCCGTCCATCCCCAGGAGCAGAAGTGGGATCCGGGTGTGTCCTGGTCTGAGGTCGCTGTCCCGGGCGTTTTCTCATCTGACATTCACAGCAGCCCAGAGACAGGCGGACTCAGTGCATTCACACTTCTGAAATGAGTCTCTTTGGGGGAGTGGCAGGAAGAGGATGTGTGTGTGCGTGTGTGTGCAGGCCAGTCACGTGTACCTGAAGTCCAGGGATGCACTGACACAGAGCCTGATGGGTTAATTTTGCCCCCTTATTTCCTTTCTCTGAAAAGGCTTTGCAGACCCAGCTGCTCCCTGGGGGGCTTGTTAGAACCAGGTTAATGAGCCTGGTCCGCAGCTTTGGTCCCCTTGTGATGGGTCCCTCTGCCCTGCACCCTCTTCCCTTCTGCAGGTGGCCCTCTTTGTGGTCACTGAGTTGCCCAGCGGAGGGACACTGGTCGTGGTAGCAGTTACTCTGACACTGTACTATGCACACATCCTGCCAAGACGATCCTGCACGAGACAGATTCTCTTCCCTGTTTCCATTTTGTTGTTTGTGGCAGGTTGGGTTCTTGGTTCCACTGCTTCCTTCCCTCCCTGGATAGAATCTCACACTTGCGTCTTTCGAGTGGGGCCTTGCAGTGCTCTGCACTGAGAGGGGGCAGAATTTACCCCCACTGCATTGACGCTGGGTGTGGTCACACGGAGTGTTTGTGATGTGGGCAGAGGCTTTTTTTTTTTTTTAATATTTATTTATTTATTTGGCTGCACCGGGTCTTAGTTGTGGCACGCAGGATCTTTAGTTGCATCATGGGGGATCTAGTTCCCTCATCAGGGATTGAACCTGGCTCCCCTACATTGGGAGCACAGAGTCTCGGCCGCTGGACCACCTGGGAAGTCCCTGGCAGAGGCTTTAAATGAGGTTGCAGGACTGGGCTGTTCGCCATGAACGGAACGGGCTGCCTGTAGCTATCAGTCCCCAAAGGGAGACACTTGATCCTCCTCACCTGTGTCCATGAAAAAGAAAAAGTCAACGCTTATTGTAAGCCACTGAGATTTGAGGAACTGCCTCTTATGCAGCGTTATAGTAGCAATAGCAATAGCTGATGACTTTGTAGGTCATTCATTCACTCAACAAACACTGATGGGCATTAAGAACTGGTGCTTATATCATGCCGGTGAGTGTCTGCAAGAGTCTTGGGAAGAATTAAGATGAAAACTTCCAGGACTGTCGACTTTTCAGAAGCTCTAGGCAAACAGCAGATGCAGTCTGTCAATCTCCCAAAAGCTGTCAAGGTCCTGCTCATCGTTAGACTGGAAGGTGTCACAAAACAGGATGGAGATGTTGAGCTCTGTGAAGTGAAAGTGAGAGTCGTTCAGTTGTGCCTGACTCTTTGCAACCCCATGGACAGTCCATGAAATTCTCCAGGCCACAATCCTGGAAGTGGGTAGCCTTTCCCTTCTCCAGGGGATCTTCCCAACCCAGGGATCAAACCCAGGTCTCCCGCCTTGCAGGAGGATTCTTTACCAGCTGAGCCACAAGGGAAGCCCAAGGGAAGTTGAGCTCTGTAAGGATGACCTAATCACACTTCTTCTCACGTGCGGCTTCTCACATGCCCTGTGTTACTGGCAAGTCTCAATCATCCACGTCTCAGTGTCCTGCTCTGTGAAATGGGGTGATCCGATGTCGCTAATCCCTCACTGGGGCTTAAATATAGCTCTCAGAAAACCATCAGGTCGCCTAAGAATTTAGGGCATGCTTTATCTCTATTATCCTCCCCAAAACTTATGTTTAGTCACCTTTTCCCTAATTTGCTCCAACTTTCTGTTCACTGTTTCTTCAGATGAATGAAGCACATAAGAAATTCTTAAATACTCTGTCTTTTAAGGCAATTCTTGGCATCACTGAAGTTTGTTTACAGGGAGACCCGTCTAGGACAATCCCTCAGCTGCAGTTCTCATTTCGTTGTGTCTCATTTGCCCTGGCAGTGAGGTGAGGACATCATTCTGTGTGTCTGGCAGGTAGTGAATTTCTGGTGGTGTGACGGGCGTGTGGCGGGAAGCTGGCTGTGATGGGCTGGTTGGGGGGATTCTTGCCTTCATGCCTCGTGTTGAACAGTTTAGTCCTGCCTTGGAGGGTGTGAAGTGATCAAGGGGAAGAGGGACTGAGGAGCAGAGCTGGGGGTTCCCTCCTTCTTCACCATTACTCCCGAAGCAAATGGACTCTGGAGGCCCATGGCCCAGTGATTGTGGCTCTCAGGGCCTCCCCAGCTCTCAGCCAGTTTTGTGGTCTGTGTAAGTCTTTGCTCCAAGAAAGGTGCCTTTATTTGCTGCCTTCCTCCCCCACTTCCATCCGTCCATCTATCCATTCACCAATCCATTTCTCATTTAACTAAAGGGAGCACTTCCTGTCTGACTATCGAGAACACAGCCAAGTTTTTTTTTTTTTTCCCCCAGTATTGACAAAAGCCCAGCAGCTGGGCTGAGTCCACATTTGGGAGAGAAGTGAATGGGTAGGTTTTGCATCAGGGCCCAGGCCTGCCTGAGATGTAGGCGCTCAACTCCAGGCCAAGATCCAGGTGGGCCGTGGAGAGCTGTCTTCCTTGGTGCTAGGGTTTGATTGCTGCAACTCAGCACATTCTTGCCCTGCGTGGTTCATCTCATCTCTCAAAACCTGTGTGTTTCAGGAGGTGAACAGAGATCACACCCGTGGGAAGGAGAGGGGGGGTGGGCGGGGCCAGCCCAGGCTGGTCTGAGGCCAGGTGCTGCCCTTGCCGGGCGGGTTCTCTCTGTGCACAGCTGGCTGCCCCCTTGGCTCTGCCCGCTCTGTGAGGCAGGAGGGCACCGTGATGATTGCTGGCCGGTCTCCATGGCAACAGCTGATGAATCTGCACCAGGAGATGGCAGGGCCGCCAGCCTGAGGCTGCCTTGGAGTGGGAGCTGGGCTGCGATAGTGGGGGCTGGAGGGGAGAGGAGCTGGAGGGGTGGAGGTGTGGGTGCGAGATTGGTGGCTCTCCCAGCAGCCATCCGGAAGATGCTCCCAGTCTCATCTCAGTCCAATCATTGGTTCCATATATATTCATTCCACATATATTCCATGGACATCTACATGTGCCGGGCAGTGGGCACACAACCAGCTATGGGACCCAGTGGTGCTCTTAGCAGATGATAGGTTGGGGTAGTGGGGACAGGTAGTCAGGTAATTCCAATCCACTATGATTGACATGGGGAGGCCTCTAACCCAGGCTTGGGGGCAGGAAAGGAATCCAGGAGAGAGGAACTTCTGCTTGGTTTACTGAAGGATGTCAGCTGTGAAGAAGGGGGGCAGGAGAGCCATGTGGAAGGAGGAGGGGGGCTCAGGTGGGAGGAGGAGAGGGAGAAGTGGGGAGAGGGGCAGAAACAGACTGGGATCTGCAAGGTCCCAGGTATCTAGAGCCTGGAACTGGTGGGCCAGGGAGGACAGCATGGAGAGGGATGTGGGGCTTGTCCTGGTCCAGGTTAGGAGGGAGGGGGCTGGCTGGTGAAGGCAGTGGAGGGGAGCGGAGTTAGGAGATGGTGTGGGGATGGTATTTTGGACTGGAAGGCATCAGTGACCTCTGTGTGATCTGCTGGGCAAGTCCCCATGCACCTCCTGTGTGCCAACTCAGGTTCTGAGATGGGGAGTCAGCAGGGAACACAGAAAGGATGGAGAAGGTGAAGAAGACAGAAGGTGGAGAGGGTGGGGAGGATGGGGAGGATGGAGAGGGTGGAGAGGGTGGGGAGGGTGGAGTGGGTGGGGAGGGTGGGGAGGGTGGAGAGGACGGCTGCCCCTCCCTCCTGGGCTTCCTGAGGTCACTGGGCAGCGCTGGCTTTCACAGTGGGTGTCTTTCTGCTCTGCTCTCCCTTTTCCCCTTTCACCCTTGTGCGTGACCCTTGCACAGGACATGCACGCGTGATCACACGCACGAGCATTTTCATATGCACACTCACATGCATACTTGAACATCCCTGCATTGGATGCACACATGCATGAAACACACACATGCATGCACACTCATTTGCACACATAGGCTTTGGCATGTATATACACACCCTCCTGGTCTTCCCAGGTGGCGCTAGCGGTAAAGAACCCGCCTGCCAATGCAGGAGGCATAAGAGATGTGGGTTCGATCCCTGGGTCGGGAAGATCCCCTGGAGGAGGGTGTGGCATCCCACTCCAGTATTCTTGGCTGGAGAATCCCAAGAAAAGAGGAGACTGGTGGGCTATGGTCCATAGGGTTGCACAGAGTCTGACACGACCGGAGTGACTTAGCATGCACGCACACACACACACACACACATGCACACCCTTTCACTTGTATATACCTTTGCATCTGTCATCTCCCTCATCGGCCTTCTCTCCCTGGGAGTCCCCACGTGCCTCCCCTCCACTGGAACAGGCCTGGCCTTGTCGCCCATCTGTCTGCCTGCCTGCCTGTTTGTCTGTCTGTCTCCCCAGTGCAGGGAGGCCTCCTAAAGATGGGCTGCTGCCTCTTTAGCGCGTCTTGCTGCCGCCAAGCGGAAGTCTCTGAGGAGCAAAGGCTGAGAGGAAACCGCACTCTTGCTCAGGGTGCCTGCAGTCAGGGAGTCGCCTGAGAGGCAGGTGTGAGAAGGCCCGGGGGAGGGAGGGTGTGAAGCTGTGTCTCCCAGTCCCTGTTCAGTGTCAAGGACAAAACTAGGTCGCAGAGCTCCAGGGGAAGCAAAGCCCCATGCTCCCCCAGGCTGGGCCTGGCTGGCAAAGTGGGTCCCAGGCACTCTGGTGCCCAGCCTCTACCTTCCGCTTCCTGAGCTCATCCTCTGGTCTTCACACAGCTTTCAGGGTGCAAATGGCTCTCAGGTGAGTCTTGACTTGCCTTCTCCAGGGCTGTCCTTAGCCTGGGCCAGGGCCCTCTGGTACTGGGGTTCCCTAGAGTTGTGTGGTGCGGGGTGACCCCTGTCCTGCACTCACTTTGGTTCTTCAGCCCAGCTCTGCCTCTGTCATGGTAGGGGGGTACCTGGAGTGGAGCGGCCAGGCCCCCCCTGGAAGGTTGGGCTTCCCATTCTCCATACTCCTGTCCTGTCCGTGGTGATGGAGGAGGGGTACCAGCCTGGCAGGGAGAGGAGGACCCATTCAGGGCCTGGCTGGGTGATTCAGGGAGAGAATGCCATTGCTGCCCCCAGTTTATGGGCAGGAAATGGGGGTCACAGTCTTGATCACACAGCTAATAAGTGGGAAGCTCATTTGATTTGATACGAACCTGGGCAGGCTGGTTCTCCAGCCCCTGCTCTAACCACAGGGCCATCCAGACTCTCTCAAGCCTCAGGCCTCATGTCTTACCCGTGACATGCCCTATGTTGCTTCCAGGGAAATAAGGTCCTGAAGTCTCCTCACCCTGTGGGCGCTTTGGTCCAAACGTCTGCCTTGCGTGGCAGGAGCCAGCACGCCCCTCCCCCCACGACCCCAAGAATGGGGCCCACGGTGAGCCTTCTCCAGGCGCTCCTTCATAGACATGGGTCCTTCTGTTCTCACGTGGGTGACACAGGGTGGCAGGATGCTCATTCCTGGGTGGGGTGCCCAGCTGGTGTCCGGGGTGAGCCCGTGCAGGTGCCTGCCTGGCTCATCCAGATGGCAGTGGAGCACACAGCCAGGTGCCAGGCAGCAAGGCAGGGCAAGTGGTGGTCTGTGTACCTGGAATGATCTGGTCTGTTTGGGAGCCTGTCCTGCTGGGATGCCATGCCCTGAGTCTAACCCCACATCTTCCAATGTCTCCGGATATCAGACTCTTGTCCGGGGTGGGGAAGGAAGACGCCTATGGAGACTGACTCTCCAGGGCCTGGCACAGCTGCAGCCAATGCCAGCAGGGACCCAGTGGCAGACTTGACTCTGGGCCCCTGTGGTCCTGACTTCAGCCGTCGCTGTGAGGCTGGCCGCCTGCGATGACCCACCTCCTGCCCCTGCTCTCAGGAGGGGAGAAGCAAGTCTCATCTCCCAGCTGTGAGGGCCAGCAAGGCAGGACCTCTGGCAGGTTAGCAAATCACACGTCTGACAGCCTTGCGGAGCCTCACTTTCCTTTCCATGCTGACTTTCTTACTGTTAAAGAGCGTTTTTAAAAGGAAGGCAAGAAAGGCAGAGAGAAGAAGGAAAGGGGGAGAGGAAAAGGCCTGGACAAGCTTCTCACTTCCCGCCACCACCCGGACGTCTGCGTGAAGAGCCGGAAACCGAAGACACGTCAAGGGGCCAGATTCAATCTCAGACCTGCCTGTGGGCGCATCCCTGGGTGGGCAGGAGAGGCGATGGGTGATGTGTTTGGATGGCACTCTGCCCGCAGCCCAGTCCTGAGCTCAGCCCATGTGGGCACCCAGCAATCATTGAAACAGAAAGGAATCAGTGGATGAAGGTGAGACTCTTCTCGGGTTGTTGTTGGTGGTGGGGTGCTTCCACACCTTCTTCTCCGAGGGATTCTGAGACTGAGAAAGCCTCAGGGCTCTGCATTCTTACATGAACATCCGCAGCAAAGGCCCCAGATTCCCTTCCCGTGCAGACCCTGTCCATGGACGATCTGCGTCCACGGAAGAATTTGTTTGTTTGGGTTGCGCTGAGTCTTCATTGCACGCTTGGGCTCTCTCTATTGCAGGGAGCGGGGGCTGCTCAGGGGCGTCTCATTGCCCTGGCGTCTCTTGTTTTGGAGCATCTGTTCTAGAGCACTGGCTCAGCTGATGCGGTGTACCAACTTAGCTGCCCTGTGGTGTAGGAAATCTTCCTGGACTGGGGATCGAAGCCGAGTCCCCTGCACTGGCAGATGGATGCCTATCCACTGTTCTACCACGGTGAGGGGTGGGGGGAGCGTCCGCCCCCATGGATTTTTCTAAATTATTTTCATGGGGCTCAGGCCCCAGATATGCCTTCAGAGCCCCAGGCAGGGACTCAATCACTTATCCTGGAGGGAAACCCTGACTCTCTCCCCTCTCCCTCTCTCTCCTCCTCTGTCTCCTGGGCTCTCTTTCTCTCTCACACATACACGTGCACTCACAACTTTCTCGAGATCAGCATATTTGTCACACTTACTCCATCTCTCCTCTGGCTCCCTGACACAAGGTGAGCTGAAGGAGAGCTTGTGGGGTGAGGCCTGGGACGGCACGGCTGCCATGGAAACCACTCGGGAGCCCCGCGAGCTGCCGCCATCGGCCGCCGTGTGGACCGTCTCCCTCATGTGTCCTGTGATGTTTGATCATCTCCCCCTTGTGTGTCTCACCTGCCCTTCTCATCTCCCTCCTGGCTCCTCAGACTCAGATCAGGAAGCTGCTTGCAGGTCAGGAGAGTAAATGTGCCAATGATTTTTTAAAAAACTTAATGATAGTTTCAGCCTCATCCCCCTCCATGCTCACACCTCCACCCCAGGAGGCAGCTACAGATGTTGGAGGCAGAAAATGGGATTAGATGCATAGAGAGGGTCAAGCTTCTCTGGCAAGTGCTGTTGTTGGTGGCAGGGGGAGTTTTCAACAGATTCCAGCACGGGGGCCAAGGGCTGGGTGGGCTCTAAATAGATAATCGGAGCCACACTGGGGACTTTCTCCTGGCAGGTGTCGAGATTCCAAGCATTGTGGGCGACCTTGATCTTCCTGAGCTTCTTCATGTCAACGTGCTGTGTAAACCAAAGCAGGCGTGAGCTCCTGGGTGGACCTCAACCTCCTCCTGTCCTCTGAGCCATCGTCATCAACACCATCACCACCATGTCTTACACTGGCTTTTGCCCTGAGAGTTTTTAATCCTTCATTTTATTTCTTTCCAGCAATGGCCCTGAGAAGTTGGCAGGTCGAGTGTCATTGGCTCCACTTTACAGAGTGGGAGACTGAGAGCTAAAGGTTTCAGTGGTGAGGCTGGGGCTGGACCTGTCTCCTCTCCAAGGCGCTTTCTACAGGGCTGTTGGGTCGTGTGGGTCAGCTTCTCTGCCTGGTCCACTGGCTGAGGTTCTGGACAGGCTCTCGTGGGGGCCTGTGGCCTGAGGCCTGGTGAGGACGGAATGTTTTAAGTAGTGTCCATCGACGGTTATCAGACCCGATCCTCTCCTCTTTCTATGCTCAATTTCCTTAATTAATGAGCTTCTGAACAGCGTCTCTACTCCCTGCACACACCCACGTGCACACACACATGTGCAACTGTTCATGTTTTATCTCTCTTGGTTAGGGGTGCATCCCCACCAAGCCATCAAACGTGTTCTGGCAAAGTCTCCCATGGTGTGTATGTGTGTGTGTATATATATATATATATTTTTTTTTTTTTAATCTGAATCTGCGAGCTGACTGGGCTCCGCTGGGGTGTTCTCCCGGCTGGGGTTGTGATCATGTATAAACTTGACCAGACTGGAGCCCCCAAGATGTCTCATGCACATGACCGGCGTTTGGTGCTGACTACGGGCTGGCTGCTGAGCCAGAGCTGCTGATGGCAAGGCTGTGGGTGTCCCAGGCTGGGCTTCTCATGGCTTGGTGGGCTAGTTCTGCCAGGGAGTGTCTCAGGAGAGAGGTCATTTCAAGAAAAAGAAAGTGGAAGCTGCCAATCTTAAAGACTAGCTCCAGAATGGATGCAGCAGCTATGGGAGATCTGACGGTCCTTTAAGTACCAAGTCCAGTGGGCCGTTGAGGCCTCATCTAAGTGGACGTCTCTGGCCAGATGACTGGGTATCCCACCCCCTCCCCTGACCACTGAGGCTTTGCTCTCTGCTGGTCCTCCCCCCTCCTCTCCATTTCCTTCAGGATCCTTCGGTGATTTCTCTTCCCCAGGGACCCTCTTCCTTATTTCATCCTTGACCCTTTTCTCTCTGCATCCTCCACGTTGTCCTGGAAATCTCATCCAGCTCCGGGGTACTGATGCTTCATTTGGATCTCGAACCTCCAGCCCACACCTGTGAACTGGCCCTGGGTCTCCAACTCTCTCCCAGACTTTCCTGCCCAGAGGCAGAATTAAGAATTCCAAAGTGCATCCCCACCATCACATCCAGAGAGGAACTTGTCATCCTTTCCCCCAGATTCATCTTTCCTTGCATGGTCCCCAACTTGAGGACTGGCACTGCTTCATCCCCTCTCTTCCCTGAGCTTTCTGACCCCAACCAGGGCCCCCACAGTGTTTCTGGATGATGGAACAGGCGCTGCTGGGTATTCAGAAAAAAAAAAAACAACTGCCAGAAGTCATTAAATAAAAAAATAAAAGGCAAGAGCATCCGTGTCTCGAGGATTTTTGTTTCCTTAGAGGAAAAGCAGATAGACCTTTTTTTAAAAAAAAAAAAAAAAAACAGAGACCTGGGAGCGGCCCCAGCTTAATTGGAAAACCGCATATGAACAGGCTGGAGAGGCTCAGGAATGGCAAATAGCTTCTGCTTGCTCAAAGGAATTTCCTGGAAGCCTTAATGGCTGCTCTGCCCAACCACAGGCTGGTCTTTCTGGCAGAATTAGCACAATCGTGTGGTCAGGGTGGCCAGGCTGGAGTCGGCCTGGATGCTTCTGTAGTCTGGGCTCCCTCAGCACCACCAAGTGGGGTCCAGGGGCCAGGGGAGCTTGTGGAGCCCAGGAGCTCGGGGTCAAGTAGGGAACAGCTGTGTGGTCAGAAGACCGGTGGGTGGCTGCAGTCTGGCCCGAACTAGGGATAGGGCCTGGACCCCTCAGCAGCTCCCCTGTGTTCCCAGGAGCTGAGGGGCAGCAGAAAGTACAGGGAGAGAGAGAGAGAGCTGGTGACTGCTGAGGGCTGACTCTGGTGGGGCGTTCCCCGGTCCATTTTGTCCTGAGGGATGCTTGGCTATCATCTCCATTTTTCTTTTTTAACAAATTTATTCTTGACTCGCTTAGGTTTTTGTTGTTGTTTTGTTTGGCTGTGTAGCATGTGAGATCTTTGTTTCCCCCACCAGGGATCCTGTGCCCACTGCAGTGCAAGCACCAAGGAATCACTGGACCGCCAGGGAATTCTTTTCATCTTTCTTAAGAGGCTCAGGGGAGTTGAAAACGGGCCCATGATGCCACAGAAGGGGTTCTAGGACCCCACTAGGTCTGTCTGACTCTGATCAAGTGCTAGACGGCGCATGTCTGGTGCTGGGGGCCCAGTCCTCTGATTTCAGAGAGACAGGGTGACCCAACCTCTGAGGGTGGGCCCGGCTGCTCGGGGTCCAGGATGGGACCCAGTGACATCAGGACAGGGATGTCCATCAGTGTGGCTCAGCCAGGTCTCCCTGTAATGTGGTGTGTCCCCTCTCTCCAACCAATTCCCAGACAGTGGGCCTGAGTGGAACACCCCTCGGTTGCTAAGGCAAGGAGGAAAGGAGCTCTGGACTCGGCGTGGTGGGAAAGGACAGGGAGGCAGGCGCCTCTCCCCCAGCGGGGCTGGGAGGGTTTTGGAGGCTGGTTGCATCTTTCTGGGAACTCTGCTGATGATTTACAGGTGGAGTTGCCTATTCTAGGTTTACCTATTCTTGACTTACCTATTCTGGTTTTTTCACAGAAATGCAGGCTTTGGTGAAGACAGCCTCATGAACCACAGGTCAGAGGCTTCTTGGGATGTCTGAACAATCACATACGAATGAGTCACTTACGGTATTTACCTGTTGGCTTACTTATCTTATTTAAGAATGTCTACTTACAAGATAGAAGCAAAAATCACACACAATCAGGAGCAAAATTTGCAGACTACAAGATGAATAATTAAAGAGTTTAAAAAATGTGTTTCTGTCTAAAAGATGTGCGTGCGTGCTCAGTTGCTTCAATCGTGTCCGACTCTTTGTGATCCCACGAACTGTAGCCCATCAGGCTCCTCTATCCATGCCCTCCTCCAGGGGATCTTCGCAATCCAGGGATTGAACCTGCGTCTCCTGTGTTTCCTGCACTGGGAAGTGGATTCTTTACTGCTGAGCCACCAGGGAAACCATTCCAAAAGATAAAATCCCTTTTAAAACACCATAGTCACAGTCCATGAGCACACCCGGTAGGCCTTTAACGCTGCAATTCCACAGTTCAGTTACAAATGGTGTGACTGTGGGTTTGACCCAGGAGGAGGGGAAGGTTGAAGACACAGCAGTTTAAATGAACACCTCCTCGTGTCCTCACCATGTGCCAGGACCTGGATGAAGTTCTTTCCCTGCGTTAACTCTTCTGAAGCTTCCAACACGACTGCTAAGTGGGCACTGACATTGCATCCGTTTTAAGGCTAGGGAAACTGAGGCACAGAGAAGTTAAGTTACTTCTCCAGAGTAGCACAGTGTGGTTTCCTGGCTGGCCCAGAGAACCTGAGGGTGGGGCAGCAGGAGAAAAACAGGTCCAGGTTGGCCTCTTTCTTGCAGGCGTGGGTGGGATTTTTCTGGGACCGTCATGAAGCCCTGGGAGGAATCCAGCAAAGAGTTTGCCTGTCACAGGGTTTAATAAAACCTGTGCAAGGATGATACTGTTATGCTCTTTTCTTAAAGGGTCCCTGCATACGGATTAGCACGAAGCTCCCCAAATCCTGAATCTTCCCTTTGCAAACTCAGCTGTTTCGGAATAAGCAGCCTGTAACCCCTACCCCCCAACCGCACCGCCCTCACCACTTGGGCAGGAGTCTGATAAGCAAGCCGGGGGGGGAGGCTTCTTCATCTCCCAGTCATCCACGGGGTTCCAGAGCTCTCTGCGTGTCGTCCTGGCTTCCGAGCTGGCGAGAGGAGGTGCCGAGGCCCCCCCATGGCAGGCAGAGGATGGGGTCTTGCTGTCACTGCTCCTTATTTTATACCTCATGGTGGCTCCAGTCCCTTGAGATATCACCGCTGCTATTTTCCCCATGCTCCTTGTAGATGTGGAAAAACCACTCACTCGTTTATTCAACAAAGCTGTGCCGGTGCCCACCAAGTGCCTGACACACAGCTGAGCAAGAAGGACAGGGCGGTGAGCAAGGGACGGGCACCCCCCGCCAGGAGCTCACACTCTACTGGGGGGTGGGGGGAATTGAGCGGCATGGAAAGTTCACGAAGGGAACGGATGTACAGGATCCTCTGTGTGCTGGGGCTTCAACCACACCTGGGGGCGTGGTGGGCCTGGGCGACGGCTCCCAATGCTTTGGGGTGCTGCCGACCTGTTCTGTCCATCTTGGACGTGTAGGCTGGGGGTGGAACAGCTGGATACAGAAGTGGTGTTTCTTTAATTCCCGGTGATCACAAATGAGGCCCAGAGTCTATTTCTGCAGCCGAGTATCCATCACTGCTTTCCAAAGGAAAGCTCCATCTGCCCTTTTAGGTCTTAGCGCCTGTGCTGGGAAAAAGATGAGGGTCTCGGTCCCCTGGCCCCAGCGCTGACCCCTTGCCAGCTGGCTGCGGTCAGTATCCTTTGCCCCTCCTCCTCTCCCCTAGCTCAGCCCTGGCTTATTAAAGCAACTTGCCTTTTATGATCTGGTTCTCTAAAAAATGTCTGCCCTAACCTGCTTCTTAAAGGGTCTGTGACTTTTCCCCATCCCTCTAATTATTGAAAGATGTGTTTGAATGGGGAAGAGCTAGACTCATTTCCCAAAAGGTCTTTTACCCCTTGGGGATTGCAGGCAAACAGGATGCCAGTGGAGGAGATGCCCTTCAGAGAGTCGGTTGGCAACACAGAATCGCTCAGCAATGTTTACATCAAGGGATGCAGGGGATGACAGCCCAGGCGGGGAATGCGCCTCTTTTCTCACTGAGGTCTTCCAGACACACCAGGTCACATGACCCGGTGGCAGCCATTCATCCCAAAGTGATGCCCTGCCATGGTGGTAGGAGGTGGGAAGATGGTTACTGAGCCCAGGAGATGCGGAGCCTTCTGGGTCTCTGACGATGTGCTGGAAACTCCCACCACTCTTAGACCGGCTTATCTTTAAGCAGCCAAGTCTTTCAATTAATTAACTGGTTCCTGGAGCATTTATTCAACTGTTCTTGGTGCAGGAGGGCATACAGAGTGAGCAAGACACTGTCTTCCTGGAGCCCTTAAGCTGACAGGGAGGCTCTCTGGAGGTGGAGGTGGGCCGGTGGGGTTCTGCAGGTGGAGAGGAGTTGGATGGGGGAGGAAATCAGTGTTGATGGCGGAGGGGTGTATTTAAGACTCAATTCCAAGTCAATATTTTATAATAATTATAAATGGAGTATAACCTTAAAAAGAAAGACTCAAGGCCAAAGAAGCTGCCCTGAATGGAGGCTGGGAGAGGGCAACATGGCAGGTGTGACTTTCAGCAGAGCCAAGAGCCTGGCAGGCTGACGGACGTGAGCAGGGGCCTTGTGTTGTTACATGAATGAGGGGTTTCAGAGGGCGTGGTCTCTGAAGGGTTAGGGATTGGCTTCCGGGATCAAGGGGCATGGAGAACTTGAAGGGGTCCCTGGTTTCTGGTTTGAGCAGTGATGAGGGGCAGCCAACCAGCTGATCCTGAGAAAATGTGCTTCTCCGGGTGAGCATCTTTTCAGGGATGTCCTTTAAAACGGGCTGGAATGACATAGGCACAGCCTTCGACATATTGACAACGTATGGAGACAGGGCTCCTGCAAGGCGGTGGGTGTGGGGAGGAACAAGCTAGGGGGCTGGTCTCTGCATTGTTGGAGGCCCTTTGTTTCTGGGCTTCAGTTGCAGGAGCAGAACCAGCATGCGTGGCACTTCCCTGGGCATCCTACTTCCCTCCCCCCTCCCCCCTCTCTCCTTCCTCCTCCCCCCACTCTCTTCCATCCCTTGCAAAATGATGAAGGCTTGGGGCAGTCTGAGCCAGGAACGCCAAATCAGGTACAGACCTCAGAGACCAAATCCTGTTTTGAAGTCTGTTTACTCTAACAAATTAATCTCTTTGATGCCTGGAGAAGAAAGATGCATATTAAACAAAGACTCAGCTCTGAATTCCGAGCGCTCGCTGTAACCATCAATCTCTCCTGGTACAAACGCTGGGCTCAGGGCATGCATCTTAGGCATCGGATTTTTTCCACCACATTTGTGGACACATAATTCATTAGATTTCATTAGCTAATCACACACTTACCACCCAGATGGTAGATCAGGTCCGCCATGAAGTTCTGCCTGGTTGTTGGACAGAGAAGAATTTATAAGGGAGAGAGACCTGATTGTGGAAACAAGTCCCTGTGTGAATGGATGACTTTGACGGTTCCTGGGACCCCAACCATGTCTGCAGCCATCCACACTGCTAGCTGCAATCGACATAGAGAAAAATATTTCAACGGAGGATCAGACTGCGTGGGTTCTTGGGCTGCCCTGCTCCCTCCCCGCTCTGCGACTTGCTCTAGTTTCTCCCTGCCTGCTTCATCCCATAAATACCAGGACACTGCTGAATTGCATGTTCCCGGATTGATAAGTATGCTCAAGTCAGAATGTGACTGTATTTTGAGATAGGGCCGTTAAAAAGATGGTTAATTTAAACGAAGCCTTTCGAGTTGGCTCTAGTCCCATCTGATTGGTTTCCTTACGAGAAGAGGAAATTTGGACTCAGAAAGAGACACCAGGGACTCACACACACAGACCAAAGGCTGTGTGAAGACCTAGGGAGAGACAGCCACCCCCATGCCAGGGAGAGAGGCCTTGGGGGAGACCAAACTTGCCAGCATCTTGAACTTCCAGCCTCCAGGACAGTGAGAGAATAAATGTGTGTTGCTTAAGTGTCCAGTTTTGTGATGCTTTTTTTTTTCTTTTGCAACTTTTTAGTTTGTATTGGGATATAGCCTGTCAATAATGTTGTGACAGTTTAGGTGGACAGCAAAGGGACTCAGCCACACGCATATATGGATCCATTCTCCCCAAAGACGACTCCCCTCCAGGCTGTGATACTTTATTAAAAAAAAGTTTTTGTTTTTTTTTTAAAATTCGTTCCTATGTATTTCATTTTTTTGATGCAATTAAAAGCGATTTATTTGGCTGGGCCAGGTCTTAGCACGTGGGGTCTTTGATCTTAGTTGTGTCCTGAGGGCTCTGAGCAGGGATTGAACCCAGGCCCCCTGCATTGGGAGTGTGGAGTCTTAGCCCCCGGACCACCAGGGAAGTCCCTGTGACACTTTAATATGCCACCTGAGCTGACTGATACAGACTCTATCACCATCCCGTCTACAGCCCAGGGTCATTGTGAGGACCCAACGAGATACGTCGACGGAAGTACTGTGAGGATTAGTACGCAACATGTCATTCTCTTCTCTTCCCCTCCTTTTCATTCCATTAAGGAGAAAATCTCATTTGGCAAAGAGACACCTCTACCGCCTTGCTGACACTTGGAAATCTCCCTTTGAAAAAGATGAGGGGAAAACTCGCATAACCTAAAATTAATCGTGAACTGTTTTGAGGAGTATACTGCCGTGGCATTTGTTGCGATCGCTGTGCTGTGCAACGATCACCTCTGTCTGATTCTGAGACGTTTCAACCACCCTAAAAGGAGCCCGTGCCCAACAAGCAATCCCTTTACCTTTCCCCTCCTGCACCCATCCCCCATCCCCACCTTTCATTCCAGGCAAACACTCGTTTGCTCTCCGTCTCTACAGAGGTATATATTCTGGATATTTCATGGAAATGCAATTGTACCATACGTGACGTTTTCTGTGGGGTTTCTTTCGCCTAGCGTGATGTTTCAAGGCCCATCCCTGTTGTAGCTTGTGTCAGAGCTCCGTTCCTTTTTATGACTGAGAATACTCCATTGTATGGGCGGACTGTGTTTTATTTATCTATCACCCACTGCTGGACAGTGAGCTGTTTCCACCTTTCAGCTCTTGTGAGTGGTGTTACTGTGAACATTTGTGTACAAGTATTTATCTGAGCTTGCCAGGTGGCTCAGTGGTAAAGAATCTGCCTGCCAATGGAGGAGACGCAGGAGATGTGGGTTCAATCCCTGGGTTAGGAAGATCCCCTGGAGGAGGACATGGCCACCCACTCCAGTATTCTTGCCTGGGAAATCCCATGGACAGAGGAGCCTGGCCGGCTACAGTCCACGAGGTTGCAAAGAGTCAGACACGACTGAGCAAGCACACATACATTATTTATTTGGACATTTCTTTTCGAAATTCTTTTGGGTATATATATACCTAATGGTGAAATTCCTGGGTTATAAAGTAATTCCACATTTACATTTCTGAAGAATAGAAATCTCCTTTTTTCATCAAATGAGAGCAGGCATTAAGAGCCAAACCTCTGGCAAAGAAGAACACTCAGCTAGACTATGGTGACCTTGATTTTTAATGGGTTTCATGCTTATGGGATCAGAAAATACAATACTGAGTTTTGATCTGTAGTAGCTACATCAACTTTTCTTTTATTACTCTGAAAGGTGACTAAAATCATTAAGTAGGAATTCCCTGGCAGTCCAATGGTTAGAACTCCCTGTTTTCACTGCCATGGCATGGGTTCAATCCCTAGTGGGGGAACTAAGATCCCACAAGTTGCTTGGTGAGGCAGAAAAAAAATCTATTAGGTAAACAGAGGACCATATTGGAAGGTAGATCCCACACGGAAAGATATTTTTGTCCATTTTGTTCACTCTCTGTCTCTAGTCCCTAAATGGTCCTTGGCACATCTTAGATCCTCAACAAAAATGTGTCAAATGAATCAATGAACTGTACAGAATCTACTTACATGCACTGCTGTGGATAACAGACTGGATAGGGAGTAGATCTGGCAGAATTCCTGAAGGTGGAGGGTAAATGCTCATGGAACTTGGCACGGAAGCCCCCAGACAGACCCGAGGCTGAGGTCCCCCCTCACCACTTGTTCGCACTGACTTTGGACAATTTCTTATCTTCTCTAAGCCTCAGTTTCCTCGTCTGAAAAATAGGGCTGCTGGGAGAATGAGACACGCTGATATATACATGTAAGTCAGCGACTGCGGTTACCAGTCCACTGATTGCTCAGGGAGGGCCCCAGGGCTGGGATAAATGCAAGAGAAGCTGGGAGGACTCCAGCTGCAGAGGAGGCTGGGAATCCAGGGCCGGCAGAGGGGCAGGGCTGGCCCAAGGCTGGTGTGGGAGTGACTCCGTGCTCAGCACAACATGTGGGAAATGACATCATAATAGCAGCAGCTTGTATTTGTTCAGTGCTGGATGGCTTATAAAAGTTTACATCTCATTTTCTCACCTGATGGGCTGGCAGAGCCAAAGCTGATTCCCACTGTGTGGAGGAGAAAACCTGAGATGGAGCTGGCGATTGGAATCGCCCAAGTTCACATGGCAGGTCAAGGCTAAAGCAGGCTGAACCGGGAATCAGCTTGGCCTCATGGGCCCGAATAAAATACCCTCTTCGCTTCTCTTGTGGTTTCCAAACCTGATGACCGATAGCCTTGCCTGGGCCCAGCCTGGGAATCTGTATTTTAGATGCCACGTGGGTCTTCCCAGTTGGTGCTAGTGGTAAAGAACCCGCCTGCCAATGCAGGAGATATGAGATGCAGTTTTGATCCCTGGGTCAGGAAGATCCCCTGGAGGAGCGAATGGCTACTCAATTCAATATTCTTGCCTGGAGAATCCCACAGACAGAGGAGCCTCTCAGCCTACAGTCCATAGGGTCTCAAAGAGTCAGACATGACTGAAGCAGCTTGGCATGCATGCATATGGCACTTCATGCTGCCTCACTCTGCTGAGTGCTTACTCCACTAGATTCTGCAGCATCTGCAAAGCAGACTCGTCATCCTGAGCTTGAGAAGACAGAACCTCTTCTCCTCAAGTTGGGAAGCCCTCAGGGGAGGTATATCTGGAGAAGGAAATGGCAACCCACTCCAGTATTCTTGCCTGGAGAATCCCATGGACCAAGGAGCCTGGCAGACTACTGTCCATGGGGTTGCAAGAGTTGGACATGGCTTAGCGACTAAACTACTACTACGGGGAGATATGGAGGGGCACGGAACGCCAGCAGGGGCTGGAGGCTCGAGTCAGCTGCCGACGGCTGTACGACCCTTGCGTGAAGAAGGACCCTCTTCATTGGTTGTCACCCTCAGCTCCCTCCCTCCCTTCTGCTGAAGACACTGGCTTCCAGACAAAGCTCATTCCTCTGGTGTCACTGCGCCAGTGAGCTGGACCCCAGCTCCCCTCCCCACGGACACCGAACTCTCCCAGCTCCCTGTGGTTTGGGCTGAGTTAAAGGGCACAGCTGGGGACCCGGGCCTGCAGCCACTGGGAGGAAGAAAGCCCTGTCCTGAGCCCAGTGCCACCTATGTTGTCATATGGAAGTGGCACATGAGCCAGGGTCCCTCCCGTCCTGGCGCTTCAGAGCCTTATTGTTATTCATCGGCCCAAAGCCTGTTTGAGAGCAGGGATCTTCAGAGTGACATGGGATTTATTACTTCCCATCGCTTGCCAATCTTTCCCCAACAATTTTCGTCTCCAAAAATTGTTCCCGCCCAGCCTTGCTGTTTATATGAGTGGTTATTTGTTTACTTTTCCTGCTGCTGGTCTGAGCACTTCTTGGTAACCTCACCAGATCCACTTAAAGAACATCCTTCAGGAGAGCCCCACCCACCTCTAGAAACACATGCACACACACACACACACACACTCACACATGCATACACATATAACCTGGAACCAGACTGCACCTCCACAGGCCCATCAGGGTTCAGGTCACCACCTAATATATCCCATTGCTGTTGCTCAATGGCTCAGTTGTGTCTGACTCTTTGCAACCCCGTGGACTGTAGCCCACCAGGCTCCTCTGTCTGTGGGATTACCCTGTTATTACTGGAGTTGGTTGCCCTTTCCCTCTCCAGGAGATCTTCCTAACCCAGGGATGGAAACTGCGTCTCCTGCATTGCGGATTCTATACCACTGAGCCACCCAGGAAGCCCACTACACCCCATTAGCTGATGTAATTGCATTGCAGCCGGGTCCCCTTTTCTGTCTCACCTGGGCTCTGGAGGTGTTCATTTTTGGGGCTGCACACAGCTGCCAGCAGCCCTCAGGAGCCAGCCTCCTCCTCAGGCTGCCCAGCTGGGAGCATCTCTCAGCTTTACTGCGTCCATGGGGTGAAGAGGAAGAGGATGGCTGTGGGCACAGAGGAGTCTCCATGTGTCAGCACTAAGACCCCATCTGCAAGCCTCGGGGACCCCAAAACTCGAGGGCTGGGGCTCTGGGAGGTGACGGGACCGGGAGAGGCCAGGACCCTGGGGAGCAGGAAGTGGGCAGTGGGATGCCTGGGACCTGCCTTTTGTTTGGTGGGCAGAGCCTCCAGGAGCTCGACCAGAACCTGGCAGCAGTGTGGCAGAAAGGACCGACCCTCACCCACCCAGGGGCGTGGCAGCCGTGGGACACACAGCCACGCTCGGCTTCTGTGGCTTCCCACACAAAGCTGAGTGCAGGCTGGGCCACGAGAGAGCTTGGAGACCTTGGGCAAACCCTTCCCAACTTGGGCCTCTGTTTACTTCCCTGGGAAGTGACGCTGTGGGTGGGGGGCCTCCATCCCTGCTCCCACCTCCCAGAAGTTCCAGAGAACATGGGTCTTGTTGTTACCCTGCAGGTAAAACCCCCTTCTGTTTAAGGGCTTTTCGTGATGCCCAAAAAACTAAGCCAAGGTCATGTTTGAAACTGGAGTCTTGGTGGATATCT
This sequence comes from Bos mutus, assembly GCF_027580195.1. Taxonomy (NCBI): domain Eukaryota; kingdom Metazoa; phylum Chordata; class Mammalia; order Artiodactyla; family Bovidae; genus Bos; species Bos mutus. The sequence continues at coordinate 9,035,680 of NC_091635.1, read as the reverse complement.
TGTCCAGTGCCTCACAGGGTGCCGGTCCCTGGGTTGGCACTGCTTTAAAATGTAGGCTTTCTTATGACTTCCCTGGTGGTCCAGTGGTTAAGACTCCTTGCTTCCAATGCAGGGGGCATGAGTTCAATCCCTCTTTAGGGAACTAAGATCCCATAGGCCAAAAAAATTTTATCTTCTCTTTTCACCTTTTTCAGAGAAGGTGATGGCACCCTACTCCACTACTCTTGCCTGGAAAATCCCATGGACAGAGGAGCCTGGTAGGCTGCAGTCCATGGGGTTGTGAAGAGTCGGACATGACTGAGAGACTTCACTTTCACTTTTCACTTTCATGCATTGGAGAAGGAAATGGCAACCCACTCCAGTGTTCTTGCCTGGAGAATCCCAGGGATGGGGGACCCTGGTGGGCTGCCGTCTATGGGGTCGCACAGAGTTGGACATGACTGAAGAGACTTAGCAGCAGCAGTAGTTTTACCTTTTTACTTCAAACTGAGCTGCTATTCTTTTTTGAATTGGAGGATAATTACTTTACAATGTTGTGTTAGTTTCTGCTGTACAACAGCATGAATCAGTCATAACTATACACACACACACACACACACACACACATGTATATATGGCTTTCCCAGGTAGCACTAGTGATAAATAACACACCAGCCAATGCAGGAGACCTAAGAGATGCAGGTTCGATTCTTGGGTCAGGGAGATCCCCTGGAGGAGGCATGGCAATCCACTCCAGTATTCTTGCCTGGAGAATCCCATGCAGAGGGGAGCGTGGCGGGCTACAGTGCATAGGGTCGTAAAGAGCCGGACAACGAAGTGACTTGGCACACATGCATATACATCCCTTCCCTCCCAACACCCCGCCCCAGTTTTATTTTTTTATTTTTTATTTTTTATTTTATTCCCCCGCCCAGTTTTTAAAATGTAGTTTTTCTTATTATTCCAGGATGCAGAGCCCAACAGATCAGGAGTCGACTACCACTTAAAATAGAGGTTGTTACTCATAGTTCCCAAGAGGAAGGGGCCCTCTGCACCATGCAGGACCGCCTGCGGAACCACCAGGGTCGGTCACGAGGCCGGGGAAAGGAAAAACGTGGACAAGAACTTGTCCTGCGGTTTCTGTGGAAAGGAGTGGGTGAGGCTGGGTGAACAGGGTTAGGATGGGCTGCTTTGAATAATTGCAGAGGGCTCTGGGCAGAGGTGCTGCCCCGAGGTGGCAAGCACCTGGCCCTGGGGGAGGTGAGAGCAGGTGAGTGGTGGCCCCGAGGTAAGAGCCCCACAGAAGAGAGGGATGTGGGCTCTGGGGTAGTCGGTCTGAACATGAAACACGGGCTCCCTGGGAATTATCTCCAGGAGTTGGCCAGCCCAGGGAAGGAGCAGTCCTTCCAGGGTCAACAAGGTTCCAGATGTCAGAATGTTGCATATAGAAAATAGGAAACTATAGTGGATACAGACCTGTAACAAAACCTGTGCTGCGTATAATTCGTTATTATTATTAATGAATAGACTTTCCGTTATAGCAGGTTTAGGTTTACAGAAAAGTTGAGCTGAAAGTACAAAGGCTTCTCATGGACCTCCCTCTCCTGACACACACACAGAAACATAGAGGCACACACGTAGCCACACACAGACACAGACACACACACAGAGGGACACACACACATACAGACATAGACACACACATGTAGACACACAGATATACACAGACACAGACACTCACAGACAGACAGACACGCACATAGAGACACACAGACACATGCAGTTTCCCTTCTTATCGGCATCTTACACTAGCGTGGTACTAATTAGCTCATTACAATTGAACCAATATTAGAACATCATTATTAACTAGAGTCCAGTGTTTACATTACGGCTCACCGGCTATCATACTTTGTACAGGTCTTGACCAGTGTGTGACATTTGCTTGACAGAAGCGTCTACCCTTACAGTAGCAAACAGAAGAGTTTCACTGTTCTAAAATCATCCACGCTCTGCCTATTCATCCCTTCCTCCCTGCTAACCCCTGGCGACCACTGACCTTTTTGCTGTCTCCATGCGTGAATGCTAAGTCACTTCAGTCATGTCTGACTCTTTGTGACCCCATGGACTGTAGGCCTTCAGGCTTCTCTGTCCATGGGATTCTTCAGCAAGAATACTGGAGTGGGTTGCCATGCCCTCCTCCAGAAGATCTTGCCGACCCAGGGATCGAACTCATGTCTCCTGCGTTGGCAGGTGGGTTCTTTACCGCTAGCGCCACCTGGGAAGCCCTGCTGTCTCCATAGAGTTGTTTTTCCCAGAATATCATATATTTGGAATCAGACAGCCCGTAGCCTTTACAGACTGGCTTCTTTCACTTAGCAACACGCATTTTTTTTTTCCCATGTATTTTCATGACTTAATAGGTTATTCTTTTTAATCTCTGAATAATACTCCATTGTCTGGATGGACCACAAATTAAAAATGATGTTTATCCATGACTGTTATTTATTTATTATTTTTAACCGCGTCACTTGGCACGTGGGATCTTAGTTCCGTGACCAGGATGGAATCCGTACCCCCTGCAATGGAAGTACAGAGTTTTAACCGCTGGACTGCCAGGAAAGTCCCTACTATTGCTTTTAAAAGAAAGGCAGCACATATAAAGGTTTGCATATGGAATCTAGAAAAATGGTTCTGATGAACCTTTTTGCAGGAGAGGAATAGAGGTGCAGACGGAGAGGATGTGCTTGTGGACACAGCGGGGGAAGGAGAGGGCGGGACGGATTGAGAGAGGAGTCTTGACGTATATGCACTAAAGAAAGCGTTAGTCGCTCAGTCGTGTCCGACTCTTTGCGACCCCATGGACTGTAGCCCGCCAGGCTCCTCTGCCCATGGGGAATCTTCCCAACCCAGGGATTGATCCCGCATCTGCAGCATTGCAGGCAGATTTTTTACCATCTGAGCCACCAGGGAAGGCCCATATATACACTACCATGTGTAAAATAAATGGCAAGCAGGAAACTGCAAGGAGATCCAACCAGTCCATTCTGAAGGAGATCAGCCCTGGGATTTCTTTGGAAGGACTGATGCTAAAGCTGAAACTCCAGTACTTTGGCCACCTCATGCGAAGAGTTGACTCATTGGAAAAGACTCTGATGCTGGGAGGGATTGGGGGCAGGAGGAGAAGGGGACGACAGAGGATGAGATGGCTGGATGGCATCACTGACTCGATGGACGTGAGTCTGGGTGAACTCCGGGAGTTGGTGATGGACAGGGAGGCCTGGCGTGCTGCGATTCATGGGGTCGCAAAGAGTCGGACACGACTGAGCGACTGAACTGAACTGAACTGAACTGAGGAAGCTGCCGTATAGCCCAGGGAGCTCAGCTCGGTGCTCTGTGATGACCTAGAGGGATGGGATGGCGGGGTAGAAGGGAGGCTCAAGAGGAAGGGGATATATGTATCCGTGTGGCTGATTTACATTGTTGTACAGCAGAAAATAATGCAACATTGTAAAGCAATTATATTCCAGTTTAAAGAAAAAAGAAAGGCAGTGGGCTTCGTTTTCAGGGCTGGACTCACAGCGGTGCAGTTTCTGAGAAGGGGTTCAGTGGGCCAGTGGCCTTGGCGCTCAGCCCAAGGACAGCTGATGGAGACAGACTGGACTTGCACGATCCAGGAGACGGTGTCCATTCTCATCGTGCAGACAGCTGGCTGTCCCTGGCTCTTTCTCAGAAAAGCCTTTCAGGGGGTGGGGATGCCCTCCTCCACCTATAGGCCTGCGGGCAGGAAATTTCCAAGGTGATGGGGAAGGAGAGTTCCCAAGTGGGCCGGTTGGCTTCAAGTCTGAACAGTGTTCCCCTTCCCTGAAAAATAGGAAACAGCTTTGAGGGGCTAAACAACCCAGAGGAAGGGCTATGGGCTGGGGGCCCCAGGCCTCCCCAGGGCCCTCCTCGCAGGACCGGCCTCCCTGCAGCTGGTCTGTTTGGGGGCCTGCAGCCTGTGGTGGGCTCTGTGGGCTCCCAGCCCGGCAGCTGGCGTCTGCTCTGGCCCTCACTGGGTCCCTTTTCCCCCCACACTTCAGTGAGGTCCACCCAGCCCCTGGGACTTAGTTTGCTGTTCTTATGGGGGCTCCTGGCAGATGTAACTCCTGGACAGGGCGTCTGCCCATTTCTTTCTCCTCATCCAAGGCATTGTGTTGGCTGGCCCTCCTGCCAGGACTCTGTGTGTGTGTGTGTGTGTGTTAAAGTGTATGTGTGTGTTAAAGTGTGTGTATGTGTTAAAGTGTGTGTGTGTGTGTGTGTGTAGAGGCTGGTGGTGCTGTGGACAGCTTGTCCTCTCCCAAGCCATGGATCTGGGACCCAGAGATTATGGGGGAATCCACGCTGCTGGCAAGGGAAGGAGGGGGTGCCCAGTCCCAGGACACACCTGGTTTTCTCCCATGCCCTGTTGCTGCGGGCAAGAGGCTGCTCCTGGAGCCTCAACACTTCCCCAGGGCCACGAGAAGCTCACAATGGAAAGTAACAGTGAGTCAGTGGAAAAGACTGCAGCTTCATCTTTCACCCATGACGCTCAGATACACCCTTGAATCACCTTGAACATGGCCCAGCTCAGTTTGTGTAGGATCCCTCGGAGGCGACAGCCACTCTCGGAGGTCCTGGAACAGCACCCGGCAGGAGGCTCCCCCACCGAGCCAGCAGGCGGGCAGCACAGCGCACCTGCTCTAATGCCAGGAATCAGGTCAGCAGTGGAGCCTATATCCTTCCAAACCCGGCTTGCAGTCCTCCTTTTCCAGGAAGGCAACCCTGATTCCATGCAAACCTGCTTGTGTGCTAAGTCACTCCAGTCATGTCCAACTCTTTGCGACCCCATGGACTGTAGCTCGCCAGGCTCCTCTGTCCATAGGAGTCTCCAGGCAAGAATACTGGAGTGGGTTGCTGTTCCTGTTCTAGGGGATCTTCCAGACCCAAGGATTGAGCCTGCATCTCTTACATTTACCTGCATTGGCAGGCAGATTCTTTACCACCTGAGCATCCTTTTAACTAATCCCATTGGCCAGAAAAACAGGACTCCACCTGTTTCTCTCGTATTCTCTCTGAGCGCTTCCAGCACCCCATCCAAGAGCTCAGGTGGCCGACCTTATCCTACAGGCAGGAGGGTGAGGAGAGAACAGATACTGCCTCAGCCCCTGGGGTGTACAGGACAGGCTGCCGGGCCAGCAGCCATGGCTTCGCCTCCCCTGACCGACGGGATGGGCACACTCGCTCTGGCCTCCCCCATGCAGCTGTGGCAGGGCTTGAATTAAAGTCTGTCCCTGAAAGAGCTTCCAGCCCAGGAGCCTTCTGTCTTCTCACCGGTCCGGGGAGAGAAGTGAGCCGTTTGGACGAAGTGCCCGAGGTGCTTCTGACCTGCCTGTCTCCCCATCTCAGAGCTGTGGCCATGAATTCCTGAGCTTGCCCTGTCCAGAACCACAGAAGTTCCCAGGGTGCGGTGACAGGGAGGGATCCATGCTGTTGTTTTTATCTGTGGATGACAGTCGTCTCAGGCTCTGCATGCTCTCAGACTGCTGAGAGGCTGCCTGCTGGGCGGAGAGGAGCTTGACCCTGGAACGCCCAAGGACTCTGTGGCAGTGAAGGCCATGTCAGAGCTCCTGGGGGCCCCACTCGAGCCCAGGAGAAGCAGGCTTACCCAACACCCCAGGTGCTTGGCCGAGGACCCCAGGCTCTGTGCAGGGTGCCGCCTGACTTCCGTGCTGAGGGCGGAGGTGGCTACTGGCTTTTCACAGCTGCTTATCAAGGCTGTTAGCTCTCCCAGTGCCCTGTCCCCTTCGCCCTCCCCCCGTCCCCAGCTCCATTTAATGTCTCCTCCAACACAGCAGCTTGTCTTCCTGCAGGTGGAGGAGAGAGATGAGCCTTTGACCACAGTGTGAAGACAGCAGGAAGTGCGTGAGAAGCTCTCAGGAGGCCTCAAGAGGGAGGGGGGGCCTTTAATGTTTTCTGAGGGCTCATCTTACCCTCCATGTTCCCGGGACATGAAGCAGTTGGGTTGCAAACTAGTCTGGTGGAGAAGACCAAAGGCTGGACTGCAGAATCCTGAGAATCTTCCGCCACTGCCTTGCTGTGTGTCTTGGGATGAGTGGCTTACCCTCTCTGGGCTCAATAGTAAATGGAGACAGAGGGACTAGAAGTCTGGCAAGTGTTTCCCTTACTCTTCCCAGGGAAGGCCAGCCCAGGGGGATGTGGGCAGTCCCAGAAAGACTGACCCCTATAGCTTCAATGCTTGTCCCAAAGAAGGCAGGTTTGGACCTGGGGAACTGCAGGTGAGGCTGTGCAGGGAGCACCCAGCCCAGCGTGGATGAGCAATGACACCTGAGGATCTGGAGGAAGAAGATGAGGGGTGGGTGGGTCTGGCCAGGGTGGAAGTCTTGAGCCCCCTTAGCCCTACTTCAGAGCAGGCTGAATGCGGCTTAGTGCGTGCGGCTGTAGGCTGCCATTGGGCCCATGGCATCTTTAAGTTGCAATTTGCTGTAAATAGAATCATAGTCCATAGCCCACAGGCTCCTCCGTCCATGGGATTTCCCAGGCAAGAGGACTGGAGTGTGTTGCCATTTCCTTCTCCAGGGGATCTTCCTGACCCAGGAATCAAACCTGCGTCTCCTACATTGGCAGGCAGATTCTTTACCACTGAGCCACCAGGGAAGCCCAGATAGAATCTCATGGCTCCCTAAATAATGAGCTGTGAAAAAAAGGGCAGTAATGTCTTCTTCACCGATAACTTATCTGTGTTGGGCGGCATGCCAGTTGCTTTATATGTGTCCTCCCACTCACTCTTCACAGTATCCCAGGGAGGCAAAATTGACATTATCATCTCTGCATAGACCGAAGATAACGGGGCCCAGAGAGGTTAAGTGACTTGCCCCTAGTCACACAGCTAATAAGCAGTAGAGCAGAATTTGAACCCAGCCCTATTAGAGCCAAAGTCCCGGCTCTTTACCTCGGGACTGAACGGTCTTTTTGTAAGAACTCTTTTTTAAAAAGTGTATTTATTTATACATGAATAAATATGTAAAAGTACTTGGCTTGCGCAAAGTCTTAGTTGCAACAGGTGGGATCTTCAGCTGTAGCATGTGGGATCCAGTTCCCCAACCAAGAATTGAACCTGGTTCTGCACTGGGACTGTGGAGTCTTAGCCACTGGACCACCAGGGAAGTCCTCATACCATCTTTTAATAATATTAGTAAAAGGCCTGGAGGGACGTTCACGGGACAGGTCTCCTCCAGGGCCCTTTGTTGGAGGCTAAGCTGCTAGGTCTACATGGTTATGTCTGGCTGGTCCCTGAAGATGCCTCCTGGAGCTTCATAGCTGGAAAAAGAAGTCTTCTCCCGGAGCACTAGCTGTTCGGTCTGCAGGATCCAGCCTGGGCCTGCCTGTCCAGCTGGCAGAGCCCACCTCCAGGGGGTGGGGGGGCGGCCTGGGAGACTTGGGTGGGTGGTAGGTAGGGGACAGCTGCTCTCTGGGCTTTTCACTGTTTGAGTGGGAGTTCTGGCCAGAGGGGCCAAGTTTGGATGGCTGTTTATCTTAATTCTCTTCTCTGCAGAGAAAGAGATGATCAAAAGCACGTAGATGGCACACGCACGCACACACAGAACTGTGGGTCTTAGCAAGAGGACCTAAGGAAAAAACACCTGGGCACCCTGGGTCTGCTCACCCCTGCCCACTGCTCTCACCATGGCACCTACTCGACACAGACATTTTAGGTCCAACCTCAGCTTCTCAGCTGGTGGGGTTTCCCACCTAGTCCTCCAGGTCCAGTACTAATGAAGGATATCGTGATGTTTCTGAAACATTGGCATCTTTTTATTTTATTCTGCCAACAGCCAGACCTGGTCTGGGTCTGCCTGGTGGAGACAAGAGGGTCTCCCAAGGCGTCTACTTCAGCACTCACTCACACCCAGGGTCCCTGGGGGACCTGAGTGGCCTCCCCTCCCCCACAGCCCCTCCTAATGGGTGGCAGGGTCCCTTCTTTGCTCTTCCTTCCGCAAAGGAGTGACAGCCCCAGGCTGGTGGGTCCAGGTCTCGCCCAGGCACCACTGAAGGGTGGAGAGCCCATGCTGGGCCAGGCCGAACTGCCCAGCGGCCCACGCTGAGGGGACCAGGGGAGAGAGACGGGGGTTGGCTCCAGGCACCCCAATGAACCCAGATACTAATCCTTAGAACTGACTCCTTTGGGCTGGCAGTAAAAACTTGGGGATCCCAGTTCCATTTGCTCACAAAATGGACTGTTTCTAAGAGGTAATGTTGAAACTCTGAGTCCCTATTTCGGGTTCCAAGCCGATTACTGATGGCCAGGCCTTTGCTTACAAAAAGAATTTCTAATTTTACTCCAAGACCTGCTCCAGGGTTTCCTCTGCAGAAGGATCTGAATATTCAATCCTTAAAGATGCTTGATTTTCAAAATTAGACATCACTGTGAACATTCTAGAGACAAGTTTTTGTATAAAACAAGGTTTGCGTTGGTCAGCAGAGGTGGACGGGGGGCTGGGATGGGGCGCAGTGGGGCGGGCTTGAGGCGGAGGGAGGGCGGGGAGGCCCTGACCCGAGTGTGGTCACGTTGTGGGTGTGCACACGTGCATGCTTGCTTGTGTGTCCGTGGGAGGCTTTCTGCTGGCACATCAAGGTGGGAGGCAGCGTCCAGGGCCACGCAGCTGTGTTCCTTCCAGCAGAACAAAGCTCACAGGATCTTGGGATGCAGGAGCCAAAAAACAAATAAATAAAACAAGCAGCCGGGGCTATAAATAGATGAAGGCAAGACGAGCTTGCAGGCAGCCACCCACTCCCTCCCCAGTGGGAGCAACAGCGTGAGGCCAGTTCCACAGCCCTAGATGCTCGTCCTTGGCCTTGGGCTGGGGGTGGGAGAGGCCCAGTCCCCCGATCTTCCACCTTCCTCCAGGGCCAGAGACTGGAGACCTCAGAGGAAACCCTTTTTGCAGCTGCTGTATCAGTTCAGCCACCATTCAAGCCCCTCCTTCCTTCCCTGATCTAGTAGGCCTGGCCTCCTCTGCATGTGCCTTCTTCTGCTCAGGGCAGAAGGTGGTTCGCTCCTGGGACAGGGATGAGGATCCATGGGGTTTTTTCCATTTCCCACCTGGCCTCCTATCCTCATCTCCAAGGCAGTGCTGACCTGTGAGGGTGGGCACAGATGCTGGAATCCAGGGAAGCTCTTTGTGGTGTTCCATAGCTCTGGAAATGTCACTTGGAGTCCATCTGAAGTATTGAGCCTGGCTTCTTCACCCTCTTGCTTAATACTTTTCTCTCTGAAGTTTTAGGAAGTATCTTGAGAAAATGATCCATCCATCTACCCATCCACCTACCCATTCATCCATCCGTGCACCCATCTTTCCATCCATCATCTACCATCCTTCCATCAATTGACCTACCCATCCATCCATCTGTCCGTCCATTTTTCCGACATCTGTCCATCAACTGATTAGTTGGTTACTCTGTTAAGCACTAGTGGTAACCAGTGAACTCTTCACCTGGTTCTCAATCCCACTTTGATTGCTGTTTGATGTGGGACTTGGACTTTTCCCCAGGTGAAGGGAATTCAGAAAGATCAGAGCCATGGTAGGAAAAATACTCGTTGCTATGGGAGCTCACAAGCAGGGCTCTGTGCCAAGGGATGTTTATTTCTCAGCTCTCGCATGCAGGTAGGGATGGGAAGCTTTAAAGGGGACTATACTACCTGACCACATTGCAACCAGCTCTAGTGTGTGTGTGTGTGGTCAGTGGTTCACAGGGTCAGTGTGGCTTAGAAGCAGGTAGAGAACGAACAAGGCTGCAGGCTGTCATTGTGACAGTGATAATAATAGTAATAATCTTCATCACTTGTCGAGTCCCTCCTATGAGTTGGGCATCGTGTCAACTCCTGTGCCTGAATCCTTCCACTGAATCCTTTCAACAGTCCCATTTTACCGAAGAGGACTGAAGAGTCAGAGGGGTTAAAGTTCCCTGGCCTGAGGTCATCACCTGGGTCAGTCCAGGCATCATGACCCTCATAAGCTGTGTGACCCTGGTGAGGGCTCTCAATCTCTCTGAACTTCATTTTCTTCAGCAAAAAGAAAGGCTCTGCTATGGAGAGGAGGGGCCCCGTTGTTTTGAGTCTGTGAGCTGCATTTTAATGTCAAACTCTTTGAGGATCTCTTCACATGCTGGTGCTTTTATTTTTAGGATTCATTGGTTGAGAAAACTCACAATGACAAAAAGCTACTTTGAATTCAGTCGTGGTTTAAAATGAATTTGTATCTGATTACTCGTCACCACATGCACAGGCATCTGAAAAATAACCCCGAAGTGGGCGTTATTTATTCTGTCTACCCATGTGGGTTGGATGTGTGGATCTTGGTCTCTGCATTAAGGCTGAGGCAACCCAAGGGTCAGGCCACGTGCTGCCCCTTCTGGATCTATGTTCCATATTCAGCAAACCCAACAACTGCTACTTCCCCATCCCTCTGGGGTAACAGTGAGATAGGGCAGAAGCAGACTGGACAGGGGGCAGAGAGACCTGATGGAAACTGTTGACCAGACAGAAACGGGAGGGGTGAGAGGGTCTGCAAGGAGGCCCCTCGGTGTGGCCAGTGTCTGGCCCACGACGGCTCCCTCGCTCACAGCAGCAGATGGTTGGTGGGGTCTCCTCCATAAGTACCTTTAACACACCAAGGACTGTAACTGGTCTTGTTGCACCCAGAGGGGCCCATACAGAGGTGGGATCAGGGACCCAGCTGGGAGAAGCCCATGACTTCTTCTGGGGCAGGAGGGGAGCAGAAAGAATTGAGGAGGGGCCCCGGGAGTCTGGCCAGTTTTGTCCAGGCCTGGCTGATTTTGGGGGCCTCACTGGGTGGGAGCTTCTTCTTGGAGTCCACTTGGGATCCCAGAGCAAGCAGTGGTGTTGGCAGAGGCTTCCACCATGGGACTACTCCTTAAATACCCGATTCCTCCCTGATCTCAAGGCAGAAAAGAAAAAAGCCTGGGAGTCGGGTCAGCTCCCTTTGTTTTCATTGTTCTTTTCTAAGATTAGATTTGGGTTGACTGCATGCATCAGCCTGGGCCTCCCTGGGGAATGAGAAGCAGTACTCCCCTGCCCCATCTCCCTGCCTCCCTCCTTCTGTCTTCGGCCTCCTTCCGCATCTCTGACCCTCCTCCTTCCAGCACCCAGGGCTCAGTCATGACGCTACTGCAGGCAAAGGAAGCCTGGCAGGGTCCCCGCTGTCTCTCCCTTTTCTGGACAGTACGTGGCCGCCTGCTTGGGGAGTTAGGCTGGGTGGATGGGGGACACAGTCTTCTGAAAACCACTCAGGAACTGGAGTTGGACCTGGGGTCTTGCAGTCCGTTGACTGATTGGTTTCAGGGTCATAGAATATGTTGATAAAGGAGGACTGAAAATGTGGTTTAGGTTTTCTTGGCTGCTGTGTTCACCCCCAGTGCTCTGAGGGAGCCAGCCATCCTCCTGAGATATCTAGACTCTCCCCATCCCCTACCCCGTGGCTTTCCCTCACAGCTCCTGGTTCCGTCATCACAGTTTGCAAATTGCTGTCAGAGAGTTGAGTATGACAAAGAAAGGGTGATCTCTGACCCTATCAGGGAGGCTGTCTGGAAGAGGTGATTGCTATTGTTCCGTCGCTAAGTCCTGTCCAATTCTTTGTGACCTCATGGACTGCAGCACACCAGGCTTCCCTGTCCTTCACTATCTCCTGGAATTCGCTCAAACTCATGTCCATTGAATCAGTGATGCCATCCAACCATCTCATCCTCTGATGCCCCCTTCTCCTCTTGCCCTCAGTCTTTCCCAGCATCAGGGTCTTTTCCAGTGAGTCAGCTCTTTGCATTAGGTGACCAAAGTCTGGAGCTTCAGCATCAGCATCTGTCCTTCCAATGGATATCAGGGTTTATTTCCTTTAGCACTGACTGGTTTGATCTCCTTGCAGTCCAAGGGGCTCTCAAGAGTCTTCTCCAGAGGTGATGCTTATGATGAAAAGTGAAGGGTGCATAGGAGAGACATGAACCAGCAGGAGCCCAGCTTGGAAGGAGGAGAATGTGGCCCTGCGGGACCCTGGGGGCCTGCAGGGAGGATGAGGGAGGGATTAACAGGAGCCTGGTCACGTGGGGCTTTGAGGACCACGAGGGACCCGGGGTTGCCATTGGGCAGGGCTGTGATGGCTGACTGTATGTGTCAATTGAACTGCCTCACGGGGCACCTGGGGAGCTGGTGAAGTTATTTCCAGGGGTTTCTGTGAGGGTGTTTTTCTAGAAGAGATTAGCCTGTGAACTGGGGGGCCGGATAAAGCAAACCACCTTCCCCAGAGTGGATGGGTGTTATCCAATCCATTGAGGGCTTGAGTAGGACAGAAAGGTTGGAGGGAGGGAGAGTTCTCTCTGCTTGACTGTTGAGCTGGGATACGAGTCTCCTTCCGCCCTCAGGTTGGAACTTACACCACTGGCTTTTCTGGTTTATAAATGGCAGATGGTGGAACTTCCCAGTGTCTGTAATTGTGGGTGCCAATTCCTTACAGTAAATCAACCTCTTTTTCTCTGTCTCTACCCCTCTCTCCTGTTAGTTCTGTTTCTCTGGAGATCCCTGACCAATACAGAGGCCTTGAGGGACCCTGCTGTCCACTGTCCCTGGCGATTGGGCATGAGTCCACCCAAATGTTTAAGGTGGTACGGAACGCAGCCGCTCCAAGGCAGCCCTTCCACAAGAGTTGGCTCAGTTCCCCTGGCTACCAGAAGCTTCCTGACATCAAGCCTGCTTTCTCAGGGCCACCGCCCTTCCCTTCCCTGCCCTCCAAGGGTCCCAGGGCCACAGACTCATCTCATCTTCCCCTGGCTGCCCTTCACGCTTCTGAAGACCCCTCCCTTACCGCCTCCGGTAAGATATCGCTCTGTGTCCGTGGGCTGCACACTCCTGCCACATCCCAGAGGATGCGATACGACACCATCAAGGATAACGGCTCAGCCGGTAATGTGCTAAGTCACTCTAGCCCTATTTGACTCTTTGCGACCCCACAGACTGTAGCCCCCCAGGCTCCTCTGTCCGTGGGATTCTCCAGGCAAGAATACTGGAGTGGGTTGCTATGCCCTCCTCTAGGGATCTTCCTGACCCAGGAATGGAACCCATGTCTCTTACGTCTCCTGCATTGGCAGGCGGGTTCCTTGCCACTAGTGCCACCCGGGAAGCCCGTAATGCCCAGCCTTTAACTGCTTAGTCCACGTGGATTCTGTGTGACTCTTCCCTGGCCTCAAGCATCTGAGCCGGCGATGAACTGGACCCAGGTTGCGCTCATCAACTTTCTCTCCTGGACTCCTGGGTCAGGTGCCCCTGGATCCGGCCAGGCTCTAGGGCAGATCTGCTGAGGGCAGCTCCCTCCTGCCAGGCTGAGTAGCAGGAAGCACGGACAGTGACTGGAGCGGGAGGAGGAGAGACCAGACTGCCTGCTCTCTGACCCTGGCTAGTGCTGCTCTCACCCTCGCTGAGGGCCAGCACAGCTCTGCCGGGGGGTCTGTGAGGCACTGAAAAGCCAGCCCACTGCCCCCATCAGTGCAGGTTCCCCTCTGGCACCCAGAGTGCTTGGCAGCACCGTTTCTGCAACCTGCCTTCTCTCCCTCGCCGTCCTTACCTGCCTCCCTCTCCCGGTCACCAAATGGGCACACACTTGTGTGTTAGAATCTCCTCTGAAAACAGGTGCAGAGGCCAGGAGGAGGTGTGCGCCCTAGAGGTGCAGGGGGAGGGCTAATCTTGAGGAGCCCATGGCACATGGCGCTTCTAGTAACAAGATTGAGGGCCAGCACAGGTCCCTGCCTGCTGAGCCCAGACAGGAAGTCCTCCTGTTTACTGAGCTGTCACTAGGGCCTCCTGGCATGGGTGCCAACCTGTGGCCACCAATTACGGTCCAGGTCTTGGGGTTTGTTTCCTCCCTGGCCACTTCCCCAGCCATCTGGAGCCTGGGGAATGCCTCTTGTCTCTAAGAATATCATCTCCTTGGTGTAAATGACTCCCTTAACCCCGCCACAATCCTACTCAGCCAGGCTGTGATTAGGATGATAACTATTATTCTCGTTATTGCAATTAACAATAATGGTGAGACAACTCCTGCTGAGAGCCCATGAAGCCCCTGGCTGGGGGAAGTGCAGGGAGAGCCTCCTCCAGGGATACAGGGCAGCATCCCACTGTTTCCTGTGACCCCTGGTGCCATGGGCCTGCTCCACTGATCCCAGATCGCATGGACTGGGGACCATCAGGGTGGAGAGGAATGGCTCATGCTACTTGGGGCAACTGTGTCCCTTCACAGAAGGGCCATGCGATCTGCAGTGTGAAAGGATGCACCCAGGAGCATCGTGCGAGTTAGTGGGCAGTGCCCAGGTCAGAACTTGGTGGCTCCAGCCCTGGCCTTCCTCTGCTCCTCCCTGTTCAGGACCAGTGGCTCAGGCCAGCCACATGCGCCAGTGAAAGGGGAGGGTAGACCCCCACCTGGAGGGACCAGGATGCTCATCCCCCCAGCCTCTGCCTGGAGGTCTTGCTGAGGGTGGGGGAGATAGGAGGCCAGGAGGACCATTCTGCAGGACTCTCAGTTGTCACCACAGCCCCCTGAATTTGGCACAGAAGGTTGTGGAATTCGTGTTCTTTTTAGGCTCCCTCTTTCTGGAGCAGCACCCACCCACTCACTTTACCTTTCCACCGTGGGCACATCCTGAGAGAGCTCCATGTTTAGAGACACACGCAGGTGTTTGGGTGACTGCACATGCTGGCTCCATAACCTTGAAGTGGTATTAAGGGAACAGCCCCTTCGAAAGGCAGTGGGCTGCCCAGGTACCCCCTCCAGCACAGCTGTCGATACCTGTCCCAGGCCTTTCGTGTTTGCACAGGTGGAACCTCTGCGCCCTTTGCCCTCCTCCCTTGGCAGTGATGTGCTGACTTTGGGGGCAGCATAGTCAGGCACCCTTCTCTGTGGCCAGGGCTGGTGCTGGACTGGCCTTCCCAGCTCCCTGCCTATGGCCAGGGCTCACCCTCCCTGCCTGCCCTCCAGCCGAGAGCCCAGTGCCAGCCTTTATACCCCCTGCCCCCCTCCACACTCTCGCCTTCATGAATCTTTCACAGCACTCCGAAGGCTGTTCAAGTACATCCCATGGGGCACTGCGGGGTTGCAGCTCTAGCAAAGAGCAAGACAGAGGAGGCAGGGGCATCAGCCAGGGTAGGGGGATTGTGGAGGCATAGGAGGGGTTGGGGGAGGTACAGACCTGAGTCCGACCACAGCAGGTGAGTGACCGGTGGGGTCAGCCGCTTCCAGCATCTCCCAGCGGTGGGCACTGTGGCTGGGTTCATGTGGGTGCGTGTACACACACACACACACATGCACACACGTGGCGTTGAGGAGGGGTCTATGAGGGGTCTTGGAAGGGAGAGAGAGAGATGGAGACAGAGGAAGAGGGAGGAGGAAGAGGACACGAGAGATAGGAGCAGAGGGGGAAGAAAGGATTGGGAAGCAGAGCCTCTGGAAGGACCCGGGGTGCAGCCCCGACTCCCTGTTCATTTCAGGGATATTTGTCAGGTGAAACCCCCCCCAAGTCCCCCTCCCCCATACTCAGAAGACAGATGAGGCCTCAGACACAGGACCCCCAGACGCAGTCCCCAGGCCTGGAAAGATGAGCTGTGTGGGCCTTTCCCCAAGTCAACAACTAATGTGTGCGTCGAACCAACCTTTCGATAACTGGGAGGACACAGTGAGGAGGGGCGGCGGGGAATGCCGTCCGGCTCGCCGCGTGAGTCAGACGCGCACGCCCAAACCTTCCATGGTCTCCTCCAGAAATTACTGGCTGACCTCGCTCACAAACGTGGGCGCAACAGTCTGGAGCCAGACACCAGGCGATCAGACGTGATGCTGTGTGGAAGGGTGGATACACCATGACCAAACTGGGTTCATTCCAGGAATGGAGAGATGTTTTCACAGCGGAAATTCTATCAGAGTAACTCACCGCATTAATGGAATAAAGGAGGAAGACTCTACCGTGGTAGAGTCTGAAAGGGCATCTGTCATTCGTGTTCATCTCTATTTCTAGCGTTTATAATCACACCCGTATCTACATTTAGTGCCCAGAATACATAAAGGACTTCTACAAACCAATATGGAAAAGACGAATTACAAGGGTATAAAAAGGTGCTCAACTTCATAATCATCATTGAAACATACATTAAAAATACAATGAGATAGCATTATGGGCTTCCTAGGTGGCTCGGTGGTAAAGAACCCACCTGCCAATTGCAACTTAGTGACTAAACAACAGCAGTTATACCCTATGTGCTCAGTCGCCCAGTCCTGGCCAACTCTTTGCGACCCCATAGACTGTGGCCTGCCAGGCTCCTCTGTCTATGGGTTTCTCCAGGCAAGAATCCTGGAGTGAGTTTCCATGCCCGCTTCCCCACCCAGGGATCAAACCCGCCTGACTTATGTCTCCTGCATTGGTAGGTGAATTCTTTACCACTAGCGCCACCTGGGAAGCCTTTGAAAAGGAAGAAAGTGAAAGCGTTAGCCCCTCGGTCATGACCAACTCTTCGCGAACCCATGGACTGTATCCTCTGTTCATGGAATTCTCCAAAGAATACTGGAGTGAGCAGCCAGGGATTTAAGAGTCAAGATCAATCTCTCACCTGGAAGTCAAGTTGGTGGCTGTCTAGGCGGGGGGAGGTCTGGGACAAGAGGAGGCAGGAGGGGATCTGGGAGGTTGGCAGTGTTCTCCTTTGGTGCTGACCTGGTGTTGCTCACACAGGTGTGCAATTAATACTTTGTGAAAATTCAGAGTTGGACACACAGTTTTATGCTCTTCTTTATGTGTATTGCACTTTAATACAACAGTTGATGCACCCTCTAGAAGCCTCTAGAGGAAACTTCTAGAACAGGATCTGGGGTCCGTCCAAGGACCTGTGTGAGATGTGACTATTGTGTTTTTTTTTATATTAATCTTACTCCTTTCTAGTTGTCGATTAATAATTTCTTATTTTGTCTTTGTAGTTTACTTGGAATAATCTTTTAGTACATCTTGGTAGCTCAGCTGGTAAACAATCTGCCTGCCATACGGGAGACCCCGGTTCGATTCCTGGGTCTGGAAGATCCCCTGAAGAAGGGATAGACTACCCATTACAGTATTCTTGGGCTTCCCTGGTGGCTCAGTCGGTAAAATTTCAGCCTGCAACGGGGAGGACCTGGGTTCGATCCCTGGGTAGAAAGATCCCCTGAAGGAGGGCATGGCAATCCACACCAGTATTCTTGCCTGGAGAATCCCCATGGACAGAGGAGCCTGGCGGGCTACAGTCCACAGGGTTGCAAAGAGTCAGACACGACTGAGCGACCAAGCCCACACAGCACAGCAACTTCTCGGTAAGGTTTTTGTCCATTTATTTTATTCTTCTGGTCCAGGATGTGCATTATTTTTTAATTAGTTAATTTTTATTTTGGGTTGCACCGGGTCTTTGTGGCTGCACATAGGCTTTCTCTAGCTGCGACGAGTAGGGGCTACTCTCTACGTAGGCTTCTCATTGTGGTAGCTTCTCTTGTTGCGCAGCACGGGCTCTAGGGCACCTAGACTTCAGTCACTGTTGCCTTAGCACTGGTTTGTGCATCAGAGAAGCAGGAGGCCTGGCCTGTGGGGAGGAAGTGTCTGAGCTGCCCTGGGGTGGGAGCCGGAAGCCAGGATCGTCTGGCTCAGCTTGGAAGTCGGGTCAGGCTGTCAGCGCTCTGCGTACCTTATCGATAAAATATTGGACCTGCCCACTCACAGGTTTCTGCAGGTCGAATGAGCTAATGTGACAGCCTATTAAGAGGCCCAGGGAGGTAAGGCATTGTTATTATTTGTTATGAAATGTCACAGGCATTCCTGCTGGGTGAGTCATGGGGCTTGGAGACTTGGAGAGTTTCCCTTCCAAATAAGGCTGGTATGGAGCTTCTTGTTGAGAGCCTGCAGGAGCTGGTCTCAAGGCCCTGCTAGTCCTACCTGGCCCCCTCTTCTCTTGATAGAGAGACTGGCCCCAAAGAGAGTGATTCTGGGGTCTTTATTGAAACTGATGAATTGCCTCCCCGAAGTTAATGAGGGCTGCACCCCCTACCCCAGCATCAGGCAGGTGGAAGGGGTTAAGAGTCACCTTCATGAACATAGGAGACTACCGGGGACTGGTTTCCAGGTAAAAAGACAAAGAGAAAGATGGAGAGAGCAGTAACTGAGACACACAGACTGGTTTTCTGGCCAGGATTTTGGAGGGTGATACCTTCTCCCGTTTACTCACCACCCTTTGCAGCAAATCATAGGTAATATCAACGCTGCCATTTCACATTCAGGGCAGATTTGTTTTAAAAGGTGCCCGAACTCTTCTCTCTTCCTAAATTGAAGTCTTCATGACTTTTCAGGAGATTCATGCAGAAGAAGAAGACCTCAGGTAGTAATCAGATGCTTGCCTGTGTGGTCCAGGCTGGGTGAGGGGTTGGGACTGCTCTGGTGACTTTTTCCAGGTGAGTGGGAGAGACGCTTTCACAGATCCGTGTGATCTGTGGGTGGCAGCTGCCTGGAGGACCTGGCTGCCGTCAAGGAGGGTGTCTGCCTCAAGAGAGGGAGATGCAATTCTATTCCCACCTCCTCATTTCACAGGAAAGGGGTGGGACACAGTCTCTGAAACGGGGTTTGTTTGGCTGTGTTATTTCCAGGTCTGTGATCTTTACTAAGTTACTTAACCTTTTCTTCACTCCACTTCCTTATTGCCTTAGCATATAAGCATTATGTGTGTGTGTGTGTGTATACTCTACTTATCTCTATTTATCTATATGTTAGCTATGATTTTCTGTTACTCTCATTAAAATTTTAACAGTTTGTGACTATTTAATTTACCTACTTTTATTACATCAAGTATCTATTATGTGCCAGGCACTGTCTTGGGATTTAGAGACACAGCCAGGAACAAAATAGAGTCCTTGTGTTGATGGCACCGATGCTGCAGGGGAGGCAGATAACAAAGATGTGGACAATTCATGTGCCATCACATGGTGATCACCAAATCAATGGACATGAGTTTGAGCAAACTCTGGGAGACAGCGAAGGACAGGGAGGCCTGGCATGCTGCAGTCCATGGGGTCGCTAAGAGTCGGTCACGACTGAGCGACTGAATAACATGTGGTGATGAGTAGCAGAGGGAGAGATGAGAGAATGGTGGGGGTTGTCCTTTTAGATCAACCTTGAACCACGTCTGGCTCACTGTAGCCCGTTTATAAATAAAGTTGTATTTGAATTCAGCCACGCTCCCTCCCTTGTGTGTTGCCTAGGACTGCTTTTGAGTTGGGTGGTTGCCGCAGAGATTATGGCTCTCAAAGGAGAAACTATCTACTATCTGGCCTTTTATGGGAAAAGTTTGCTGACCCTGTGTAGACGTGAGGTTGGGCAGAGCCACTTAGGGAAAGGGAGGAAGTGCACCCCTCCGATGTCTGTGGGAGGAGGGCTCAAGGCCCCAGAGCAGCAGGTGTCCTGGCCTTGAGAGTGGATGCGCCAGGTGTGGCCAAGGGCGGTGGGGAGGACGGTGGGAGTAAGCGAGGTGGGGATTGTCAGGGCTTGGCTCTTGCTCTGCAGCGTTGGGAGCTACAGGCAGACTGCTGTGCTGACAGCCACATCGTGTGTCGATGGTGTGTGTGTGTGTGTGCTGGGAGCAGGGGCAGGGGGACCTGTTTGGATGCTACTGTGCTGACCTGGTTGTCTTGAACCATAGTGACCGCCTGGGGAAGATGAGAAATGGTCGATTCAGGATGAATGTAGAAGGTGGCAATGCCAGGACTGGCTGATGAGATAAGAATATCAGGGCTTGTTTTTTAATTGAGGAATAATCGACATCTAACATTATATTAGTTTCAGGTGTACAACACATTGAGTCAATATTTGTATACACTGTGAAATGATCATCATGGAACATCTAGCTCACCTCCATCGCTGTACATGGTTACAGAATTTTTTTCTTGTGATGAGAACTTTTATGATTTACTACTTTCTTAACAACTTCCAGTATTATTAACTATATAGTATTATTAACCACAGTTGCCATACTGTATATTATACGTGACTTAATTATTTTATAAGTAGAAGTTTGTATGTTTTAAGTCCTCTTGCTCATCTTGCCCTTCATGACCCCTAGCAACCACCAATCTCTTCTCTGTATCTAAGGGCTTTTTCTTTTCTTTTTTGGTCTTTCTCTTGTCTGATTTATTTCACTTAGCATAATGGCATAATGTCCTCAAGTTCCATCTATGTTGTTGCAAATGACAAGATGACATTCTTTTAATGGCTGCATAATACTCCAGCATGTGTGTGTGTATTTCACAATTTCTTTACCCACTCATCTGCTGGTAGACACTTAGGTTGCTTCCGTATTTCAGCTATTATAAATAACATTGCAGTGAATGTGGGGTACAGATATCTTTTGGAGTTAATGCTTATTTTTTTTTTGGAAAAATACCCAGGAGCAGAATTGCGGGATCTTAGGGTAGTTCTAGTTTTAGCTTTCTCAGGAGGCTTCACACTGGTTTCCACATTGGCCCAGTGGCCGTGCCAATTTACATTCCCACAAACAGTGCACAAAGGTTCCCTTTTCTCCACAGCCTCACCAACTCTTGTTATTTCTTATCTTTTTGATGGTAGTCATCCTAACAGGTGTGAGGTGATATCTAATTATACTTTTGATTTGTATTTTCGTTGGTTAATAACATCTTTGAGCATCTTTTCATGTACCTGTTGGCCATCTGTATGTCTTCTTTGGAAAATGTCTATTCAGATCCTTTGTCCATCTTTTAATCGGTTTGGTTTTTTGCTGTTGAGTTGTTTTAGTTATTTCTATATTTTGGGTATTAACCCTTTATCAGGTGGATGGGTTTGCGAATATTTTCTTCCACGCAATAGATTGCTTTTTCTTTTTGTGGATGGTTTCCCTTGCTGTGTAGAAGCTTTTTAGTAGGATATAGTCCCATTTGCTGATTTTTGCTTTTGCTGCCTTTGCTTTTGCTGTCAACTGAGAACCTGTTTTTAATGCCTTGGGGAATTTGTTGAGTGAATGAATGAAGTGACTTTCTAGAGCTACTGAGCTGGTCAGTATCCCAGCAGAACTCAGAAACCGTGGGCTCCCATGACCCGGTCTGTCCCACGGCTGTCCTTCTAGAGGCTCCAAGGATGAGGATCTTCCCTGGCACCAGCTGAGTGCTGACCTGTGGACACTCTGGAGGCCATAGATTGCCTGGACACCCAGGAGCCATCTCAAATGGGTCTGCCTCTCTCGCCTCCCATAGTGCAGGCCAAGACTTCCTCTTGAGCAGCCATGGTCATCGAGTCTGCTGGAGGGGACAGAAGGAGCTACTGTTTCTCACCCACTTGAAACCCACCTCATTATGCTCCTCTCAGCCCTGAGACCAGACTTGCAGGGGAAAAAGTTGGAGCTGAGTCCTGGAGGAGAGCTCAGGGAGGGTTTTCATCACCTTTAATGATCTAATACCAACAGCAACCTGCTAATAGGTAATCTCCACATTCCTGTATTTACACTAATTAGTTAATATCCATGGAGGGCTTTGAAGGTGCCTGAGCCCGAGACTATGCCAAGGAGAGTGACTCATAAGAAAAGGAGAGACAGCCCAAGTCTTGAAGCCATCACCCACCTTGTGCGTCACGCGGGGGCGTCATGAGGGGGCTGCAGGCTCTGACAAGCGGCATGATGGGTGAGACATCTTTGGAGAGGGAGCAGAGCCCTCTGGGGCTTGTCCTGCTGGGACACCTGGTGCTGGGGGAGCCCACCCCACCACCGCTGTGCTTCACATTCAAGCCATCTCTGTGGAGCCCTTGAGGCACCAGAGAGAGGAGAGGATGAAGGATGTCTGCCACCCAGCGTACCCCAGCATCCCACCCATACTCATGGTCTGGGCCACAGCCAGCCTTTCAGACTTGTGTGGGGAGGTGCTGACCAAGTTTGAGCTGTTTGAAGTCAGAGCTGAACCCCCCTTGGTGCCCCCATCGGGGGGGGGGGCTCTGGCAGCTGACTTGCTATGTTTTCTTCTCCCGTACTTCCCATGTGAAAAAAAGTGAAAGTGTTAGTCTCTCAGTTGTGTCCAGTTCTTTGCAACCCCAGGGACTGAAGCCCACCAGGCTCCTCTGTCCATGAAATTCTCCAGGCATGAACACTGAAGTGGGTTGCCATGCCCTCCTCCAGGGGATCTTCCCGACCCAGGGATCAAATCTGGGTTTCCTGCATTGCAGGCAGATTCTTTACTGTCTGAGCCACCAGGGAAGCCTCAAATGCTCAGTAAATGTCCACAGGCTTGATTAGCTCTTCTTGTGGATGTTTGGAGAGACACCTGTCGCCTTGCCATGGGCTGTGACTTCTGGAGATGTTCCAGCCCCACCGGGTCCCCCTGTCCAACTGGATTGAAGATCTGTTGGTTAGATTTCTGCCTGACACCTGGTCTGCCCGCTGTGGGGGTGGGGCAGCCGAGAGTCACCCTTTGATTCAACATCTAGAAAAATAAGGAGGGGATTCAATGGTGGCCTCCCTCGGAGAGGAGTCAGATCCCCTTCTTTGGCAAAGGCTGTAGGGAAGCTTCACTCCTAAAGAAAAACAGCTTTATGAATATAAAATTCACAGACCATGTTATGAGCTGAATTGTGTCTCCCCCCAAAAGCTGGTTACAGGTTTTTTTTTTAATAAAAGGTAAGACCATGACTCTCACATCAATTCACAAGGGATATGTGCCAAAGATTTTGTTTAACTCATTAATGAATGAAAACACCATATGATGTCTGATGTTAGAACTGGTATGATATTAGAACTGATTCCAAGAACCTCAAGGCAGGAAGGCTAAAGCAAATGTGGAAATATGCAAAACTGGTCACCATCCACAGGGCAGTAGTCAGTTGCATTCCGCTAGACGTGTTGTGCTGTGCTTAGTCGCTCAGTTATGTCTGACTCTTCGCGACCCCCATGGACTGCAGCCCACCAGGCTCCTTTGTCCATGGGATTCTCCAGGCAAGAGTACTGGAGTGGGTTGTCCTGCCCTCCACCAGGATTCCACTAGATATTCAGCTACATTTCACTGATTTTGTGTGTTCTGTGCACAACGATAACTGTGACGTTATGAGCTTTCTCAGGCAGCCCTATTGCATTGTTGACTCAGGGCGCACTGACCACTGGCCAGTACCCTTATTTGTGTGATTTGTGTGACTAGGAACAGGGAAAGGGGTGCTTGTGGCTTTGCCTGTGCCCCCAACTTATTTTGGAGCCCTCCATGCAGACCCTGAACCAAGTACTTGAGTTCAGGGGTATAAAAGGGGGGTGGTCCTCGGGAGCACCGGTAGGGTGGTGGGCTCTTGAGAGACAGTGTGGAACAGAGGTCACCTCCCCACAGAGCAAGGGGCCTGGGCTGTGTACCCAGCAAAACTCGCTGGGTTTTGACTGTGGCTGCTTTGGTGGGGAGAATGTGTGAACTCCCTGGTCTTTCGGCTCTGTGGTCCTAGGGCCGGGAAGGAGATCCCGGTGCTGGTGGTGGGATGTTAGGTCAGTGAGCCCAGAAATGGAAAGGGCTGCAGGGATGTGGGCGGACCTCTGTGGACCCTTCCCACCTCCATCGCCCTCAGGTGAAGCCATGCCAGCCTCTGTCTCTCTCATCCGGGGAGTTCTCCAGAGGAGGCAGGAGGTGGTGGCGGTCTTCTGTTCCCTCCTGCAGTGTGTGAAGGCAGCATCATTTCCATGCCTGCCAGGTGCCTTTCACCTGACCTCCCTGATTCACTGCTTGAAGACGTTGCCTGCCTGGGACAGACGACAGAGTACCTGACTATTAGGGGCTGGGAGGCCCAGGCTCTGGCTGAGGCAGGAATGCAAACCTGGCTACCCTTGGGACTTCCTCAGGGTGGGGAGGAGGGGCAGAAGAGGGCCTGCCTCTGAAAGTCACGTGCCCCCCTCAACCAAGACTATGTGAGTCAGAGGAACCGGGAAAGGGAATATAAGCTGCCCATAGCTCAACGGGCTTGAAGGTGAGCCGGTGGCTAAGTGGGTGGCCTCTGGGAGTCAGGATCTGGTGGATCTCAACAAGGAGTGGGAGGAAGACTTTCGGAAGGAGAGGGCTGTGCTCCATGATTAGGCCTGGGGGGCTACAGAAACTCACGGATGAGCTTTTGAAATTGGAACCCTGACTCGTGCTTCCAGAGTGGCAGTGGTCTCCCTAGGGTGGCCGGGGTCTGCAGGGGTCCCTGCCTGCCTGTTGCTCTCTCTGCCAGTGGTGCTCCCGCCCCACCCACTCAGGACCCTCCCGATGGTCCTGCTTCTTTTCTTTTTTTGCTCTGGTCCAGATAGCGAGGGGGCCTGCGCCTCCCAGGCGGGGGAAGCCTTCCTCAGTCAGGGAGGAGAGAAAACTCACCAGGCCTGGGATTGGTGGCTGGCCAGACCAGGCCACAGGGTTTCATGAAGAGGATAACGATTCCCAGAGGCTGGGGGTGGGGGTAGGGGCAGAGAAAGTCTGTTCCCATTTTAATTTTTCCCTTTTGGCAGAAACCAACTTTTCTGTAAAAACAATGACAAATCTGGGTGGAGTTTCCTCCCCAGAGCAGCTCGGCCCTCCTGGGAGGAAAGCTCTGTGGGCAAGGAGAGGGGAGGGGCCTAGATGAGGGGCGGGGCTTGGCTGGAGGGGCGGGGCCTGGCTGGAGGGGAGGGACCTGTTGGGGGGGTGGGGCCTGGCTGGAGGGGAGGGACCTGGCTGGAGGGGCAGGGCCTGGCTAGAGGGGAGGGACCTGGCTGGAGGGGCGGGGCCTGGCTGGAGAGAGGTGCCTGTGAGGGCCTCTGGACCAGCCCTTCAGGAGATGGCTTCTGGCCTGCCAACTGCTGCTGCTTCTGCTGTGAACTGTGTCCTCTGTTGACCTGGGGCCTGCCCACCACGTGAATGGCTACAATGTGGCCTTAACCATGGTGGTCATTCTGTGAAGGTCACTGTTGTCTCCCAGGGACTGGCCATTATGGCAAAGGTCCTGGTGACCTGGGGGAGAGGCAGCTGGGCCCATGCTGGTGAGGCAGAGAGCTGGGGTTGCCGGGACAGCCCTTACCCTCCAGTATTGGGGGAGAAACATTTCTTTGAGCGGGAACTTGACATCCCACTGTCCTCGCTGCGTTTGGCACATTTAGGACCTCAGATCCGTGGGTGGTACACATGTAAGGTATGTCCTACAGCTTGTTCCTGGAGCCTGCTGGGGCTGCCTGTCCCGTGGACCAGTGTCCTCCCTCTGACCTTCCCAAGCATTTACTTTATGCCTTTGCACATTTGCTCTCAACTGTCACTTGAAAGACCCATGTAGATGTCTGGCCTGGGAAGTCCTTAGAGATGTTGGCCAGACATCCTGCCCCGGAGCCACCCAGACAGGTCTGCGGGAACACCTCCAAACATCCCACACCCCTGCGTTTGCCAGAGGAAGAGACCTGAGCAGTCTAAGGGGTGTCAGGGAAAGTTCAGGGTCCTGTCCATTGAATGGAAGATGCCTCCAAGAATCGGGGGCCCGTGAGGAGCTTGGGGGTTGGGGCAGAAACCCAGGGGTCAGGGCCTTGAGTGAAGCGGAGTCGGCAGCGTGGGAGCTATGGTCAGGAACTCAGGTGATGAGACCTGGGCCGCTGCCTAGTCAGAATCAAGTGGCCAAGTGCTAGGAGCTGCCTGGAGGCAGAGGACTGGCTCTTGCCCAAAGCAAGTGGGCGGGGGCAGAGTCCCGGAACCAGAACTCTTAGCTGCACAGGTTGGGGGCTGGGGAGGGCCCCCCCTCTCTTGTTGCCCGCTAACCTTTGCCTCTTTCCTTCAAGGCCTGATGTAAACACTCAGAGGGCGGGACCTGCCGGCAGCCTTCTCTTCTGTGCTTTGTGCTAAGAGTCACCCCCCTGGGTAATGGTAGTGAGTAGGAATAAAATCCAGAGCTCTTGGGCTTTTGTGTTTCTGGAAGAGGGGGAATAAATGAATGAAGACAACTAGCCACGCAACAGCCTACCTGCCTGCTCGGCTGGCAGACGGAGGGCAGAAGCCACCGGTGGCGGAGGGTGGTCGCTGGGGGACCTGGAGGTTGCCTGGGCAAAGAGGGTGCTGCTAGCATCGTGGCCTCCCCAGAAGCCAGTTCTCCTGCAGACGTTCTTCCTTGTTTTCGTTAGGGAAGATCTCAATTAAGCTAATTACAGTTACAAAAAAAAAATTACCACAGAAGAAAGGAGGGGAAAAAAAGAGAGTTCAGTTAAAAGCAAATATATTCAGAATGATGTTATGAACTCAGCTCACCCCTCTAAAATTATCCTTTAACTGTTACACGCTAATTACCCACCTTTTTATTGTTTTAGACAGGAAGAGATTTCTTCTTTTTGGAAGGGAATAGATATCCAGAAAATGTTGCCATGTACTTCACAGGGGACCAGAAGATAAAAGCACGAGGAAACTGGGATGGTTCTGCAGAGCTGAGAGCTTTGCCCTAAAAAACATGGAAAAATGAGCCTTTCCTTTGTGACGATTCCTCCCACCATTTTTTTTTTTTTTTAAATAGAGTAATTTGTACCGGATCCCCGGGACCTGCCTGGTGTCAGCCTCTGTGCAGCTCCACCTGGAGGGTCTGGTGAGTGTTTGATGGCCTTATTATTTGCTTCATTTTGCTTCTGGGGTAGGGGTGGGGCCTGGTTCCCCATCAGGGGCTGTTGTTGGCCTGACTCAGGGCTGAGCCATGAAGTCCAGGCTGATGGATGTCTCTGTGACAAGGATCGTGTGCTGGGGTCATGGCCCAGGTAACAGGTGAGGCAGGGTGGGGGTCAGGGTGTCAGGGGTCTGGGGTCAGGGTGTCAATGATGCGTGTGTCTGTCTAGGGAATCAGTCTGGACTCCTTTGTTTGTTGAAGCAAGAGGACAAAAATCCTTTGTCAAGTCACATGTTCTAAATTTTGGTTCAGACGGCGAGCTCAGTAGACCACAGAGCAGGGTGGAAGTGGGTAATGCGGGCAGGGACAGGAAAGGCCCGTGTCAGGCGGTCCCAGCTTGTCTGCTCCTGATTTCCCTTCCCTGTGGTGGGTATATTGGGGTTCCGGAGGGCAGGTGTCATCTCCTCCTCCACGGAATAGACAGGAAACCTCTGTCCTGGGAGCCTGACTTGTCCAAGGTCACTTGGCTGTAGTGGAGGTTTTCAATTATGGTTCTGTAAAGCCCAAAGTTCATGACTTCCTCCTCCCTGCTGGGATAAGTCTCGAGGAGACCACTGTGTGGTCCAAGATGGGGTGTGCGTGGAGCGTCTGAGGCCCTGGAAATCCCGCAGCTGGAGAACCAGGGGTCATCCCAGCAGATGCCACCAAGGAAAGGCCCCAAGAGGCCAGCAATGAAGTCCTCGTCCTGGGAGGAGGGAGGTGCAGGTAGAGAAGGTCCCAGTTGGTCTGAGGACTTAGGAACTTCTGGACTGTCGAAGTCAGCGTTTGCTCCCCAGAGGAGCCCAGATGTACTAGAGTCAGGGTGGGGACAGCTCCCACGGAGCTCCAGTCAAATGCTCCCTAGAGCACTGACCGATCTCCCTGCGGGAGTGATCCTGGGCCATCTGCCCCACCTGAAGGGTCCTGCTGCCTCAGCCCCTCCTCTACTCCTTGGGGTCAAGATTGCGCTTTAATCTTTATGCCGTCTTTCTCCCCAGTCCCTTTCCCCTGCCAGCAGCTGCCAGCCTTGGTTGTGCCTGCTCCCTGGACACAGGTTGTGCCTGCTCATCCTGCTTGGTCCTGCATGCCAGCTATTCCCCTTTGCTCTGCAATGGCCAGGTGGCCCTATCTGGTCTCAGCTGGGAACTTCCTACTCAGACACACACTGAATTCCTCGCAGATGAACTCTGGCCACTAGGGAGAATTGAGGCTGCCTTAGAGAAGCAGTTGTATGTTTATTCATTAACTCATCCACTAACACATTTACCGAGGGTCTCTGATGAGCGGGCTCTGTGCTAAGAAAGGGGAAGCACCTTTGGAAAGCCCGCCATGCCAGATCCCCTTGTTACTGCTTTGCTTGGGGGAGTAGTGGTGTGTCTTGCTGAGAGGTGCTGTGGGTGAAGGCAGTTAAGGTATGTCATCTCCTTGGACATTTCCAAGACACAAGATCCAGAGACCTGATCGCTCTATCCCAAGAGCCAAGAGGTCCTCATAGAAGTGGCCACACACAAACACATGGCATCTGCCGAGTGCGCCAGCTGGGAGACAAGTCACGACCCTCTGGGCAGGTAGGACCCTGAACCCAGGATGAAGGCCCAGTCAGTGTGCTCCAAGTGACCAGGTGGGGCTGGAAGGCTGGGAATGGCAGGTCGGTGGGCTTCTTGCAGCGACAGCCCCGGAGGACACCATCTGGAAGGACAGCTGTTTCCAGGTGCAAAGTGTCAGGTGGCAGGGTGAGCACGGGGACGTGTGCAGGGGACCAGCTTCTTTACTGAACCCCGAGGGGGCTGTGCATGGCAGCGTCTGCAGGAGTACCCTGACCTGGAAACCCTGGGGTCACAAGCTCAGAACTGCTGCATCCTCGGGTATTTACCACCCACCATTGGGGCTGACCTCTGTGAGTCCTCATGAGGACCCAAGGAAGTGGGGGTCATTTTACAGAGAGGAGGGTCAGTGATTGGCCTAAGGCTGCACAGATGGCCACTAAACAGAGCCCCGGGACTTGAACTCAGGCTATCGATGCCTCATTGCCTCCTGTTCAGCGTGACCCCATCTGATATTGTCCCTTCCCCATACCCACCCCTCCACTATTCTCATCTGGTTAAGGCTGCCTCCAGACTTGTTCTCCCAGAGCTGAGAACTGGGTGGAGCTCTGGTCCTGGGCTCCGCCCTCGCTCCATGCCCCCCACCTGCAGATCCTCCTTTGTCCCTTTTGTGCAGACACCCACTGGGCCTCCTCCCTGGACGGTGGCCCCGCCTGCTGGCTGGTCTTCCAGGCTCCCATCCTCCTCTCTGTCCTGCCTGCCTCTGCCCAGTGTGAATCTGACTGAGTTCTTCCAGCTGCACTGTAGGCTGAAGGCCACGCTCCTTGCGGGGGCACAGGTGGCTTCCAGCGTCCGAGCCTGCCTCCTCTTCTCCCTCCTCTCCCTATCCGGGCGCCCCACTGGGGCAGCCTCAACCACTGGCTCTCAGAATGCACTTTGTTGCTCCAGGAGTCCACTCCTTAATCATGTCTCCTCTGCCCAGAGCACACACCCACATACCTAGTCTGTTTGGCAAACTCCTCTTCATACATCAAAACCTTCCATTCTTTCACCTTCTGGTCTACTTCTGACTACTATAAACATTCTGTTGTGTCCTGATCACTTATTGTGATTGATCTGCTCACCAGTCTCTGCCCTCCTCTGGGCTCTGAATCCCCACCCACTGAAGGCATAAAAAGATGTTGGAAGCATCCATTTCTCCTCAGCATCTAGCAGAGCCTGGCTCAGAGTGAGTGCTCAGTAATGCTGGTTGGTGGTGATCGATGGCCCCAGTCCTTGTCCACCTGCCATCCCTCAGCCTCCAGCTTGTGTAGCACCCTGCAGACATGGGAGCCTGCCTGCGCTTTACTAAAGGGCCTGCTTCTCTCTCGTAGCCTCTGTCTTCTCTGCCCAGAAGACCATCTCTCTTGTGGCCTGAGTCCTTTGGTCTGCTTCTCCATTTCTTTGCTCAAAGAGCTGGTCATGGCGGAGGTGAAAAAACAAGATGCAGTTTTCCTCTGCAGAAAGGAGCATGTTCCAGCCAAGTTGGCTGATGAGTGATTTTCTGCAAGTAGAATAATTGGACATGTGTTCCCATGGCAACAGTGCCTTTCCTGGAAACCGTTTGGAGGGGAAGGCAGGAGGCAAGGGACCAGCTCTGGCTTGCTGGCTGCTTCAGAGCCCTGTGGGGTCGGGCCAGGCAGAGGCTGTGGTGCGGCCCCACCATCTACCCATCCCTTACACTGCTGCCCTGGTCCTGGGGCCACAGGAATCATTTCTATGTCTTGCTCAGAGATGTTCTGAGCTCACACCCACAGTTCCCAGAATCTGTTGTTTCGCCCTTCCCATGAATACAAAACATCATTTAAAAAATACAACATTTTTACAATGCACGTATTCGTGATTTACAAATGCTCTCATGAGCACTGCCCTGGGGTGTTCTGAAAAAAGCCTTGGAAGGTTTATGATGTTACAATTCCCATTTTACAGATGTGGGAACTGAGGCTGGCCTCAAATAATTGACTGGTACACAGAGATGTGTACCAGTCCACTGGGGAGGTGCCAGGCAGGGGTGATCCCTGCCTGGGAGCTCAGGGCACTCTCCGCCCCGCTCCGATGTGAGGTGGCCTCGCTTTAACCTCCCTCCTCCAAGCGGGGAATTCCAGTGACTCGGCCCTGGAAGAGAGTGGCTCCCAGGAGTGGGATGTTTCTGGCTGCTGCTTCTATGTGAGATTTCGTCAGTGTCTGCCTCCCTCTCCACAGCCTGAAGGATCCTGGCCTCCAATAAAAGTGGTAATTGGATGAGGAAGAATCAAGCCCATGCTTTTCATCTCTTGTCATTTGATCTGGGAAAGCTCCCAAGTCTATGGAGTAAGAGCCACGGTCATGTCTGTCTGGAAGAGTGTGTGTGTGTGTGTGTGTGTGTGCACATGTGTGCAGGTGAGGTCAGATAGAGGCAAGGGGTGAGGATTCTCCCGGGGCTGTAGAGGCTCTGAGGACCTCCAGCTGGGTCCTCACTTCAACAGAGGCAGCGGGATCTGCAGAGGAGGCTCTGGTGAGGTGCTTGGTGTTGGAGCTCAGATGGAGCCCCACCCGCAGACTCTCCGTTCAGTACCCCATCCACAGCGAGCCCTTCCTTCCCTGTCCCCCAAGCTCTGACTATAACTTCAAGGACATTCAGTGGGAACAATGGAAAAGGGTCACACCTTAAATTTTCAGAACTCCTTCCCATGTTGTTGATGTTTTTCAATCGCTAAGTTGTGTCCAATTCTTTGCAACCCCATGGATGGCAGCATGCCAGGCCTCCCTGTCCCTCACCATCTCCTGGAGTTTGTCCAAGTCCCCTCCCAACTGGCAGGGAACTGAGAAGTCGGCACAGAGATTGCTGGTCTGGCTGTAGCAGATGAGCTGGAGGCCTCGCCGCTGGGCGTGTGCTGGCGACACTGTCTGCCCTGGGCCTTCCTTCCCTGCCATGTGCCTCCCTGTCTCCCACGTGGTTTCTCTCCCTCTGCCCTGCACGACACTCTTCTCATTCTACATGTCAATTCCATGATTCCAGATCCCACCAGGGGCTGATGACAGCTGGAGCCACATCACCCCAGCCACATCCACATCTCCCCTCCCTCCCCAGCGTGTCTCCGGCTGTGTGATCCTGCCCCTCCTCCACCGAGGGCTAGGGTCTCATTCCCCTCCCTGCAATGACTAGCCTTCGTGACTCCCTGGATCACCTGACTTCTGAGACAAGGTCAGAAAAGGCCATGCAGCCTCTGTCTGGTCTCTTGGAATAGTCGCTTTCAGACACTTTCTTGGGACATCCTTCTTGGAACTCCGTCACCACCTGTGGGAGACTGAAGGCCCGTGGAGGCCCGAGAGGTAGGTGCTCAGATGGACTAGTTCTGCTGGGCATTCAGTCCAGGTGCCAGGGAGGCACTTCCAAGGGATTTCGGCTCCAATCATTCAGGTGCCCCCATACTCTGAGTCTTTCCAGCTGAGGCTTCAGACCTTGCAGAACAGACACAAGCCATCTGCACTGCTTTCCATCTGAGGTCCTGCCCCACCGCTGTGCATGATACAGGGCCTGTTTTATACCATGTTTGGGGTGGCCGGTCACAGATAACTGAGATGGTCTCTATGCCTGTATCTCGAGGCCAAGTCTTCCTTCTGAGCTTCTGATGTATACATCCTACTGCCTGGTAGACTTTTCTGAGGTTCCAAAGCACCTGGAATCTTCCATAGGTGCATTAGACCAAAACATCCTAGGCTGAAGCATCCACATTTGAAAGCCCTGGTGATAACCTGAGCAAAATTGGACCAAATGAGGCCCCAAGACCAATAGACAGGAGGAGTGAATGTGGAGTCCAGTTTCCAGCAGCCTGTTTACAAGCTCACCCTGACCCTTGTGGCCAGCAAGGACATTTGCTGGAGACTGGCCACAGGGAAGTGTTTGGCCATGGAAGGAAGCAACAGACAAGACTGTACTTGGCTGAAGGCGTGATCTTGGCCTGTGGGTACTGCCCTCCCACCACTGGCTTAGCCATCTGCTGGGACAGCGTGGAGAAGCGTTCAGCCAGGAGAAGGAGGCTGTGTTTGAAAGGACGTGGCTGGGGCAGCAAGAGTCCCTCAGCCCTAGGGAGTGCTGAGCTGCCGTGGGTCACTGAGGCCAGGAAGAGCTACTCCCCTCAGCTTCCTGGGTCGTCTGCTTCTCTCTGGCCCGAGACTTATTTTCACCTGTGACCTAGTTCCAGCCAACAAGGTTGAATGAAGCCTCCCTGGGCCTGGTGGCAACCAACAGCTGGCCAGCAGATCAGGTGGAGTTCTGCTAATTGTAGGAGTCAACTTTACAGATGTGTGTGTATGTCTGTCTGTCTGACTTTCACACACACACACACGCACAGTGAAACAACCAGCCTTCTGGTCGACCCTCTCAGGGGATGGAGGTCTGAGTCAGAAGGTTGTACTCCACTGTGTCCTGTGAGCGTTCCTCACTGTGGGTGTGGGAGATTCGTCTCCTCTGAGTGTGTGGTTGCTGCACCGCCCAGCCCCTTGAGGTGGTCGAGGCTGTGTGACGTGCTCTATGAGGAACGTGAGCAGGGTGACGCCTGCCACATCCTGAAGGGAGCGTTGAATTGCCTGTGTGAGACTCATCAGCACAGAGGAGGGGCACGCCCTGGAAGGCACCCGGTCCCCCAGGGTAATCTCACGAGCCAGAAATAAACCTGTCCTCTTTTTCAACGCTTTACTTTCAACACTCTGTGATATTACAGGAAGCATATAGTTTGATTTTTAAAAAAAAATAAAAAGGACAATCTTTGTCTTTTAGTTGGAGTATTTAATTCATTTGCATTTATTCTTATTACTGATTTGTTAGGATTTAAATCTACCATGGTACCGTGGGTTTTTTACTTGTCCCACCTATTCTGCATTCCCTGTTATTTCCTTTCTTGCTTTCTTTTGGAAGAATCAAGTGCTGCTGCTGCTGCTGCTAAGTCGCTTCAGTCGTGTCCGACTCTGTGCAACCTCATAGACCACCAGGCTCCCCCGTCCCTGGGATTCTCCAGGCAAGAACACTGGAGTGGGTTGCCATTTCCTTCTCCAATGCATGAAAATGAAAAGTGAAAGTGAAGTCGCTCAGTCGTGCCCGACTCCCAGCAACCCCATGGACTGCAGCCTACCAGGCTCCTCCATCCATGGGATTTTCCAGGCAAGAGTACTGGAGCGGGCTGCCATTGCCTTCTCCGGGAAGAATCAAGTAAATGCTATTATTTCATTTCCTCCATCATTAGCTTGTTACTTCTTTCCATAGTTATCCTACTAGAGGTTGCAACATTCTTCCTTGATTTATTACAGATTAATAAGGAAATATAATACTTTTCCTACTCTCCAGGCAGTGCCAGCACTTCAGAAAAGTGAATGCTTTTACCATCCTATTGCCTTGATAATAACTTTTAATAATATGATCTATTTCAATTTACAACATTTAATGCGATTACTAACACATAGATGCTTTTAAAAATAGGATCTTTTTGTACATCTTGTTCCATAGTGAGCTCTCTTCATTCAGAAATATATTGCAGATGTTCGAGATCTATCATATCCTTTTGAAAGGTTGTGTAGTCTTCCATTGCATGGAGTTGCATCACTGACGAAGGGAATCCCTCCTTGATAGACATTTATTCTGTGTAATTTAGTATAAAGCAAGAGTTTTTAAACACAGGAATTATGCTGTATTTGATCTATTAGACTTCAATCAACGCTGTTGTAAACAAGACATTAAATGTCAATTTAGAATGCAATACAGTAAGAGGCTACCTTGTGAGAACTGTGAATATGCCCCACAGGATGAATGAATCAAACAAAACAAAATGAAACGCTGTCCTCGTATTAAGCGAATGGGCCCCTGTGGCCTGGGATGAAATTTC
Organism: Bos mutus; assembly: GCF_027580195.1. NCBI lineage: Eukaryota > Metazoa > Chordata > Mammalia > Artiodactyla > Bovidae > Bos > Bos mutus. The sequence goes on along the minus strand of NC_091635.1, from coordinate 9,001,536 downwards.
CAGTGGAACGATGCCTCCTGAAAATTGTTCGATGACCCAAAAAAGGGCGTGGTGGTGATGAGGACCCAGGCTGAAGGTGAACAGGAAGAGATTATTGTACAGAATACATGGGTAGGAAAAATGTCATATTTCTAAACTTTATTTCACAGAACATGTTTTAAAAGGTCTAACTTAATTAAGAAAGTAAGGAGTTCCTTGGCGGGCCAGTGGTTAGACTTCCACAGTCGTGGCCCAGGCTCAACCCCTGGTCGGGCAGCTAGCGACCGCTCACGATGAACGATGTCAGATTCATGATCTCTGAAGAAGATTTGGCTTCGGGACCAGGGACCAGGCTTGATCACTCAATAGCTTTTGAGTAGCAGAGTTTTATTAGAGTAAGAAAAGGGACAGAGGAAGCTTCTGACATAGACATCAGAAGGGGGACGAGAATGCCCCCCTCGCTAGTCTTATCAAGGCTTTATATACTTTTTTCAGACCCACTCCACCAACAAATATCTTAAATTAACAAGATTAGAATGAACAATAGAAAGATCTTACCAGGCCCACTCCCATAATATGCATTTTAAGATGACAGGACTAATTAGAAGGGTCATGCCAAGAAGAAACATGTCCTTGAGCAAGATACATCATTATATTGACTAAGACAAAGCAGTGTAGAAAAGAACATTTGTCCTTTTCTCCTTGAGAGCCCCAGACCCCTTTCTCCTTTTTGAGGGCTGGGGACCCCTTTCTCCTCCTCAGGAACCCTGGACTTCTTATCAACCTACCTAGGAATTGACCCTCTCACTAGGATCCTGCAAGTCACGTGACATGACCAAGATATATACACAGTAGGTGATCAATTTGAGTATGCTATTCTAATCCCAAAAAGGAGATATTCTAATTGGCCTCTCTCCTCTCCCCCTCCTCAAAAATAAAATCCCCCCCTTTTTTTGTGCCTTTGCTTTTGGTTCCCCGAATATTTGAGTTTGTGTTGTATAGATCAGCCACTCACAATTTCTTTAGCTATTACAAGCAATCCTGAAATAAGCATTCTTAAACTTTCTACACTTGAGATTAACTTGGAAAAGTGCTATGTCAATGGATATGGCCACTTAAAAATTGTATGTATGTTGTCGAATTGCCCTCGTAAAACTTATAGCAATTTGTCTTCCTAAAGTGGTCCATGGTAGTACACTTTATTAAGCTCAGGGTTTTTGAGCATTTCCCAGGGAATTGGGTTGGGCTTAGGCTGAGAGAGGAGTAGCGTGACTTCTGGTCCGGGTACTCCCAGGGTGGCAGGGAGGCTGCCATGTGACTGGCCACCAGGCTGGAGGATGAGGGGTTGGAGATGTGGCGGGAATCCTGCCAGGAGACCCAACCCCAGGCTGGCTCCTGTCTCGCCAGCCTGTCTGTGCAAGGCAACTCTAAGTGCTGGGCTGCTCTGAGAACACCTGACCTTGGACCCCATAAACTCTGCTGTGGTTGTTGCTTAGTTGCTCAGTTGTGTCCGACTCTTTGCAGCCTCAGGGACTGTAGCATGCTAGGCTCTTCTGTCCCTGGGATTCTCCAGGCAAGAATACTGGAGTGGGTTTTTCCTTCTCCAGGGGATCTTCCTGGCGCAGGACCCTAACCCGGTCTCCTGCACTGCAGGCAGATTCTTTACTGGCTGAACTACGAGGGAAGTCGTCTATTCCTCAGGCTCAGAGAACAATTCAGATTGTACAACAGGCTGTTCCCTCTGTAGAGAGAAACTCCAGTCACACCTAAGTGCACATGGGCTCTTAGGGCAAAACAATCAGGGGTGAGTCTTAACTTGTGAAAAGAGGTGATCCCTGCAGATAGCCTAGGACCCCCTAAATTCTACTCCTGGAAGGGTTTGTCAAAGGGTGGTCTGGTTTCTTGCCCTGTGAGACCTCAGTCGCCTTCTCCAAGGACTCTCCTGTAGTTCCCACTGCTCAGTTAGTCAAGAATGTGGTGATGAATCTTTACCTGTGATGCTGGAGTACCAGCTGTGGTGAGGGTATGTCCCAGGGAGTGCTGAGAGTGACCAGAGAAGGCAGGACAGCCATGCCCACTGACCTGGCTGCCAGGTGCGGTACCTATAGCGAAAATTTCCACCAGGAAAGTCGCAGGAGCGATGCTTGAAATTCACATGTCTACAGTTCATGTAGAAGATAAATGCATGAGACATGTGTCTGTCCGTGTGCATGCCTGTTGCACGTGTGTGAGTTGTGTTTGTGTGTATGTGCATTTGCCGTGCAACCCCTGTTGCCATTTTCTCCACAATGTACTGTTTCAGGCATGGAAATGCATATTGATCCAAGACATTCTTTGCCTTCCAGCACCTCATGATGCTCAGAGTTTGGAGAGTTGTATCCATCATAAACCATCCCCAAATTAAGTGCCTGTGATTTCTTGGCTTTCCAAGGGTTGGCTGGTAGTTCTTTCCTGGGCAGGTTTAGCTGACGGAGTGATCAGCTGATGGCTGGAGTGGGGCTGGGGGTTCTAGGACCACTTTACTCACCTTTCAGCAGCTGGCAGGCCACTTGTCCACGGATCCCAGCCGAGGCCGCCCGTCTCTACTCCATGTGGCCTCTCTCCCCCCAGGAGGTGAGTCCCAGCCTCTTCCCCCTGGTCTCAGGGGTCCAAAGTGCACAAGCGCTTTCCAAGCCTCCGTGGTGTCGTGCTTGCTGTCCTCACACTGGTAAAGCCAGTCACGCGACCAGGCTTAGCACCAGCAATGCAGGGGCTGGGGGCATAGCTACAGGCAGGCTTGAGCAAGCCGGGACCGTTTCGGACAATAATCTACCCCAGACGGGCAAGAAGATGAAATTCACCTTGGCCAGCAATATAATGAAGATAAAACTCAAACGGTCCACCATCTTAATAATTGGAAAAAAAAAATCCCACATTACTCCCAAGGTAGACGAGTAGTGGCCAGTTTGGGGACTGATCTTCTGAGAGAATCTAATACTTTCTGGTTCAATCGGTGTTCAACATGAGAAGGACTTTCTGCCCTCCAAGGTTTCACTATGGGCTTGGCTGCGGGAAAGTTAGCTACCTGTGGATCAGTGTGGCTGCAACCAGCGCTTACAAAGAGGGTACATGTGGTGGTGTCGGGGTGGGGGAGGGTACAAAGTGCCCTCAACCAGATTTCTAGCTGGGTGGTTTTGCTGTGTAATGCAGTTTGCTGCTAACAGCTGCATTTCAACTTTCCCCAGTGTGTTTGAAAGCGTCAGGCTGTAGAGCCCCAGGGACCAGGCATCTGGCTCTCCTGTTCTGTGTAGAGGAGCCCTGGCAGCCAGTCCTCACCTGATGCCAGTTGCCTTCTCTTCTGCCCATTTGGAGCTGGAGGGTTCCAGGGGGTGGGTGTAGAGGCAGCCCCTAGTATTACCCTTGCCTCATAGAGAAGGAGGTGGTGGCCGCTGAGAAGGGCTTCAGACGTGGGAAGGGATGTCTGGTCCTTCAACTCCAGCCATGGCAACTCTGATTTCCCTGGGACCCTGATAGGGATTGTTAGCCTCTTATTTCTGAGCCCGGACCCATCTCCTCTCCCCTTCACCTCTCTTGCGTGCCCCTTCCTGCAGGCTCTGTCCCCACCCTGGGAGGAGACTGGGAGACGACCCAGCAGGTCACCTGGAATAAAGTAATCAAAGACCCCTGATTCATCGGAGGGCCTTGGCTGCCAAGGAAATTCTCCTGAAGGCTTTTTTTTCTTCAGCAGCTGCTTCCCAGGGTCAGGGACTGACAGCGTTTGCGTTTCAGCCAACTGTCTGTGACTCAGAGGCCGAGGCACGCAGGAAGGAGAGCGCTGAAGATCCAGATGTAGGGTGAGGATGGGGTAAGTGGGGGCCCCGCGTGTGGGAGCAATGAAGATGGTAACAGTACCAGTACCCGCAGACCAGTGGGGATGTGTGTGGAACCTTTCTCTGGGCCAGGACTTTGCATATTTGCTCTCCCATAATCCTCATCGCATCACCCTAGGGAATGAGGGTGGGGGCATCTGCTAACGCCCTGATTGGATGAGGAGGAAGCAGAGGTTGCTAGAGAGAGAGTGTATTTGATTCCAAAGTCCCATCTCTTCAAGGTCATGAGATGCTGCCTCTTGGCCCCCGAGGTCTGTCCCTGCAGCAAATGAAGGTCAGCCTCACAGGACATGGAAGACATTCCCAAGGCAGCGCTGGGGGGTGGGGGTCGGGGGTTGGGGTGGGTGGATGGAGGACCACTGGGCATCAGAAGGGAAAGGGAGAGAATGCTCATTTCAGGTGAGGCCGGTACCCTGTGGGTCTCTCCAGCAGCCCGCTCTCTGCTGGTGCAAGCCCATGGAGGCCCGGAGACAGTGGACACACCCGCTCATACACATGGGGACCACTCACTGCCTCTGAAGGGCAAGTGTGAGCAGTTGGGAGGTGGATACAAGAGGCCATGAACAAGAACTCGAATCTTGAGATCTTAAACTTTCTCAAGCTAACAGTCCAAACAGCAGAGCGGATGAAGAGCTCAAAGAAACGAGGCAAAAAGTTTTCTTAACAGCTGTGGTGTCAGGCCCTGAAGACAAAACCACCCAGCTGCAGACAGCTCGGAGCTCCGGCCCGCCTGGACCCCTCCTCTTTCTGCCCTCTGCAGCTGGCGCAAGCGCAGTGTTTATGCTCAGCCCCCTCCGCCCCAGCTGGTACCCTGGCCTGTCTCCAAGGCGCAGAAAGGCCATGCAGTGTTCTCTCTCCTTTATGGTCCTCAGAAGCTGTGAGTCATGCGTTTGTATTTTTAGCAACACACAGGAATCTGCTGCATGAGAAGGAATCAGAGGGACACTTGCACGATTAACCTAACAGACAATTAATTTGGATCAAACACACAGGGAGGGGGCTGGCCAGACTGTGTTCCTGGAGCCAGGAAAGGTGCGCAGGGCTGGCAGTGCCCCTGGGATGAATGTGTCCCAAGGATTTCCCTGCCCAGTGACATGGTGCTGCCTCTCTTGGAAGGTGGTGGGCAGGGTCCTGGAGCCCTGAGCATTGTGGACACCGGCCTGGCTCAGAGCAAGCCTGCCCCACTTGGAAAGGCTGGAGAGTTGAGTACTTAAGCCACCAAACAAGCTGCATGGCCTCCTGGGAGGGCTGCCCACTCTCATCACATGGTTTTATTCCCTATCCCCATCTCCACCCTCAACCTCATCCCATGCCCATCACCCAGGAAGATCTTGACCTGCCCAGGCATCTCACTGAACACATGGCATGTATTTTCTCATCGACTTAATCCTTCCTAATAGCCCTGGGAAGTAGTCAGTAAAACCATCCCATTTTGCAGAGGAGTAAACTGAAGACCAGAGAGATTTGGGTCTGACCTCCTCAGAGGGTAACCTGAGGATGAGAGCAATTCTTGAGGGCTTCCTAGACTCCCCCTGGGGCTCAGTCGTGGCCTCTGAGGGGCGACTAGTCACCATGGCCAGAGAAAAGGAGGTCTGTTCCTATAGTTTGGGGTCTGTCTCCCAACTCACCCTGCTTTTTTTTTTTAAAGTAGATTCTGAGTTAAGGCAGAGATTTCTTTTAAGCCTTTATTTAACTGATTCAAAAAGCAGGTGAAAATATCTTTAGGTCCCCAGGAGTGGGGTCTGTGTTAAGGAACAAAAGCTGGTAGGGGGCATAGTCCTGAGTTAGGGCGCTGGGCCTTCTGGAGCTTGGTCAGGGAACTTGGTGACAGGGGAGGACACTGGGGCCCTGGCCGAGCCTCTGCGCTCGCCAACTGCAGGAACCTGGGCACGGCCCCCAGAGGCCTGCTCTCCGGTCCTAGCCTAAATGACAAGCCACGCCCAACACGCCTGTGAAGGGAAAGGAGAATTAAATGGAGCCTGTCCCCCTGGGTGTGGCATGGGGCACTCCATATCAGTCTCCTGTGGCCGCTGTGACAGCTTAGCACAGGCCTGGGGGCAAAAACAGCATAGACTTAGTCTCTGTTGGTCCTGGAGGCCCGGAGCCTGGCATTGGCTGGGCTGTGCTCTCTCTCTCAGGGGCTTGAGAGCACGATCTTTCTTGATTTTTTCGGTTTCTGATTTCTTGGCTTGTGGCTGCATCCCTCCAGTTCTGTCTCCGTCGTCACATGGCCTCGTCTTCTGTCTGTCTCCTCTCTCTCAGTCCCCCTCTTATAGGACTCTTGTGATTGCATTTAGGTTCCACCAGAAAAAAACAAGATCAAAAGTTAATCACATCTGCAAAAACCCTTTATCTAAATAAGGTCACCTTCATAGGTTCCCTGGGATTAGGACATGGACATATCTCTTTTTAGGGGGGAGCTGAGAGTTGCGGTAGGGGGGAACACCAACACACTCCTTGCTGGAAACAGCCTGCTTCCCCAGTTCTCCTGGGAAAAGCTGAAACTCTTGACCTTGTATCCAAGATCCTCTTCAGTCTGGTCCCTGATCCCCTCTCCAGTTTCATCATTTATGTTGATTCTAACATATACTGCAGGCTTAGTCGCTGAGTCAGTTCTGACTCTTTGTGATCTCATGGACTATAGCCCAACAGGCTCCTCTGTCCATGGGATTCTCCAGGCAAGAATATTGGAGTGGGTTGCCATGCTCTCTTCCAGGGGATCTTCCCAAACCAGGGATCAAATCTGGGTCTTCTATGTCTCCTGAATTGCAGGCAGACTCTTTACCCACTGAGTAATCTGAGAAACTCTCATCATTTATTGCAAACTTATAAAACATGAATCTGATACACACCATCATTGTCATCATCGTCATCATATTAGCCATTGTCTATTAAGCACCTCTTCCAGGAGGCAGTATTGTCTAAGAAACGCCCTGACCTAGAAGATACAAAGCACCCTTTCGGTGTCTGCTCTGACTGGCCCCTTGGGCAGTTTTTCTAACATTTTTGGGCCTCCATTTTCCTTCACAATCACTTGACAATCTATGTAATGAAGTGGTTGAGCTTTACACACAGAAAGGAAGGTTAAGCCTGTGTCTCAGGTACTTATCTTACAGGATTGTAGGGAAGACAGAATGAAGATGGCAAAGCACTTTGGTAAATTAAAAACAGTGATGCAAATGAGGTGTATGATAATTCTCCTCCCCCTGGGATGTGGCCACCTGGATGCTGGGTGGGCCTGAGCTTCCTGAGACAGACTTGTCATTTATCTCATTGGCTCCCTTTGGTCCTGGAAGAAAATGCAGGAGCGATTTCCGAGGGTCGGATCCTGTAGCGTGGCGGCACCTCACAGCCCCTGCTTTAGTTCAGAGCTGTTTCACCCTCTCTCTGGCTGCCTTATACTCTTGGGAGGCCCACAGAACACCCCTGAGCCCCCAGCCCCCAGCAAAAGGGGAACAAGGCTTGTGTGAGATGCCCCATTGCGAATGTGAACAGCACCTGAGCCGGGAGGATGCTCCAGGACCCAGTCCCCTGCAGCCAGCCTTCGCCTGGGGAGCAGACCACCTGGAGAGGCTCTCCCCACCACTCCCAAAGCACCAGTTCACAACTCATTCACTCTGTTATTCAACAGTGTTGGCATCGCAGGAGAAGCTGCCAACTACCTACCACTTGGCAGGCATGATCTGAATCACCAGGTATGAGGAAGCTGGTCATTGAAGGCCACGTCCAACTCACTGGTTCCAGCTCCACTCCCCTGGCGTCTACCCAGTCGCCTCGACCTGGTGGTCCATTTTTTGCAAAGTCACCCCTCCCTGTCTGACTAGCACATGCATGTGGGCACCCGAGTCCCTCACCCCTTCAGGTCTCTCAGTGTCTTGCAGGCTGATCTCACAATGGTTCTATTGAGATTGCCCTCGGTTTTAGCTTTTATGTTTATAAGCATAAAAATAGCATGACAACATCAACTGCGTTTCTGAAAGAGTCTCAATCACCCATGAGTCCTAGTTCCCACCTAGGCCTCCCCCTTCCCCCTCTTACCTGCATCACACACATCTTTTCTTTTTTTTTAGTATTTATTTATTTGGGTGCATCGGGCCTTAGTTGAGACACCCGGGATCTTCATCGTGGAGTGCCAGCGTAGTCACTGGTGGCATGTGGGATCTTAGTTCCCTGACCAGGGATCGAACCTTCCTCCCCTGCATTGGAAGGTGAGTTCTTAACCCCTGGACCACCAGGGAAGTCACACACAATGTCTTATGGTCCCCTTGCTGCGTGTTTTCAGTCTTCTCTGATCTGATCGAACTCGTGTGTGCTTCGTGCTGAGTTGCTCAGTCGTGTCTGACTCTGCACCCGTGGACTATAGACTGCTAGGCTCCTCTGTCCATGGGACTTTTTCCAGGCAAGAATACTGGAGTGGGTTGCTTTTTCCTCCTCCGGGGGATCTTCCTGACCCAGGGATCGAACTGGCATCTCCTGCATTGGCAGGTGGATTCTTTACCTCTGAGCCATCTGGGAAGCCCGATCTGATCCAATTCGATTTTCCCAAATACTGCTGTGTCTTTGTCAGCTTGCACCTCCCAGACACTGAATCCTTAGCTCTCAGATCTGCCAGCTTAGTCGCTCTGGGTTGTTCCTTCTCCTCACTTGTACCCACTCCTTCCCCACCCTCTGGCTAGGACCTTGGCTGTCCCATGTCTGATGTCCCCTCTCAAGCTGTAGACCAGCTCATTTACCCTCTTCTGTGGTGCTTCCCAAACAATTCCAGTTCATTTCCTGGACTTCGGGAGACTTGTGCTGTGAATTAGCCTTATACAGGAACCATGTGGTTCTCTATGCTGAAGCTGAAGCTCCGATACTTTGGCCACCTGATGCGAAGAGCTGATTCATTGGAAAAGACCCTGATGCTGGGAAAGATTGAGGGCAGGAGGAGAAGGGGGTGGCAGAGGATGAGACGGTTGGATGGCATCACCAACTCAACAGATATGAATCTGAGCAAACTCCGGGAGATGGTGAAGGACAGGGAGGCCTGGTGTGCTGCAGTCCGTGGGGTCGCAAAGAGTTGGACATGAGTTAGCGACTGAGCAACAATAACAGTGTGGTTCTCTATTACTTTTTAAAAATATTGAAAACGTTATCTGGGCTGTGGGATGACGAACAATACTTTATTTCTCCCTTTGAGTTGTTATTATTGAAGAAAGTTGGATCTATTTTTAATCTGTAAAAATTTTTCCAACCTTATATCATGAAGAGTTTCAAATGAATCCATTTAAAAGAGGTTTTTCCTCTAAGCTGGATGGCTCTTTCCGTCAGGCGGGATGTGGTCCTGCCTGCGATCACGTGAGCCTGCCCTGTAGGTGTGTTTGAGATGCTGCTGCCGAGTCCTCTCTACCACAAGGAGATCCGCCTTTTTCCTTGACGGGTCTACCAGGAGGACAAAGAAGTAACGTTTATTGAGCATCTGCTGTATGCAATGGACTGTGCCAGGTGTAAGCTGTTTCTTAGCCCTCAGAATCATCAGACCTGGGAGGGCAAAGGACCTATAACCAAACCCAAGATAGGATGCTCAACAGAAGAGTTGAGAATAAAATAGAGGAGGGGGACCCATGTGGCCTGGAAGGGCAGAGGGGGTTCCACCTGGAGTTGACATTTTAACTGGGTTGTGGCTAGCAGGGTGGGGGTAAAGAAGGCAGAGGCTTCTAGGTTGAGGAAATGGAGGTGTGAAAGAGCCCCTGGGGCCTGGGGCTCCATTTGACCCAGTCAGAGTGCAAGATGTAGATGGGAGAAGGAGCTGGAAAGCTAGTCAAGGTCAGATGGTGAAGGGCGTTGGGTGCCAGGCTAAGGATTTGGCAGCAAATGTGCTCAAGTTGGAATCACTGAGGCCTCCACAGGGGAACAGGTCTGTGCAGGGGAACATCACTGGGTGGGAAGAATGTAGGGGAGGTGGAGGGGGTGGGGAGTGATTAGGAGGTAAGTATATAGGCTCATGGAAAATGGTAGAAGCCCACGTGGACAGGAGTGGTGAAGATGGGGAAGGGGTCAGAAATACTGCAGAGGTAGAATCCAAAGGTGACGGGTGGGCTTACAGACCCGCACGCAAGGAGGGAACCGCATGGTCCCCATCACTTCTTGAAGAGCTTCTTTTCAACCCCAAGGTGGCTTCACTCTTAACATCCCCCTTGCAGCTCAGTGGAGCCTGAGTCTCAGGTAGTGGTGCTGAGTCCTGCCTACAGAGTCCTGGTTTTGAGGGCCTTAGGAAGTGGGGCCCACAGAGGGCTGGGGATCAGGTGTCTGGTATTTTAGCACATCAGGAAGGGGATTAGAACTTGACTCTTTTTCTCTCCCACTTTAGCCTCTTCTGTGCTGTTTCTTTTCTTTTTTTTTCAGGCCTCTGTGCCAGGTGCCCGTTATGGAAAGTGCTGTTTATGTCCAGGGCCCCTTAAAAAAGGCAGCTCACAGCTCCCTGGCTGCGGTCCTCTCTGCTTGTTTCCCTGGCAACCGGAGGCAGGGAAAACAGAACCTGTCAGATGGAAAATGTCAGTTACAGCAGATCTGGGGAGAGGAAAGACGGAATGGGGTGGAGGGAAGGAGAGGAAGAAGGAGAGGGGAGGGGGAGGACAAGCTGGTGGGGATTGTCGGGGTTTGTCCCGCCGCCCACCCTGGGCTGGTGCCCTGACTGGCCCAGGCGAGCTGGCCAGTGGGGAGCCTGGCTTCTTGAGGGAGGAGGCTGCCACACAGAGCAGGGGGCCTGGAGCCTCTCGGAGGAGAGGGGAGGAGACTGCCAAGCAGGATTAGCAGGATGGTGCCCCGAGGCGGCCGTCCCTTGCTCAGCTGATTATCACATTGTTTCAGAGGTAATTTGGACGGCTTCAGGCACTGAGCCCTGCGTTTTCTAGAAGCCCCTCCAGCCCCGCTGTTTGAAGCTTGGGGCAGCAGAAGGAGGAGTTTTGGGGGAAGAAAGAGATGTCAAATCTTGGCCATCCAAAGACTCCGGAACATGCTCCCCACTCCTGCTCTCTGTATTGATCCCCGTCCCTTGCTTTGTATCAATTGATCAATGCCTCTGCCGAAGAGAGAAATTACCCTTTAAAATGGTTGAGAAAGAGGTTCAGACGGAGCGTTAATTTTCATCAAAATGGACCCCTCTCAAAATGAGAAGCAGAAACAAAAGAAGGAGGTTTGCTGAACAGTCTATTACAAGGACAGGGAGAAGCAATCAGTTAATGGGACTGGATGCCAGTGGGGTGTGTGGGTGACTTTTAAGAGTAGGGCGGGCACGTGAGTGTGTCTACATGAGCGTGTAAGAGCGTGTGTGTGCGTGCAGTGTGGGCGGTGGGCATGCGCTCTGCCATCTTCTGCTGTTGTCCTCAGAGATTCCTGGAGCCTCCCCAGGCTCCTGATTTCCTGGGAGAAACTCCGCTTGCCTCCCTGGGCGAGTGGACCCGAGGCAGGTGGGGTTGACAGGCAGATGCCTTCACTGTGTGATTGTGTTGCTATTCAGATGGTGTTTATTTAAAAAAAAAGAACACAACCTCGGAGGCAGAGGCAGGCTCAAAAGGAGGAGGAGCCATGACTGGGTCTGTTTATCCAGAGAAGCAGCAGCCCCATTGCAGGGCTTCCAGGGTTGGGTTACCTGTGGGGAGCCTTGGGGGACGCTTCATCAGCGAGGCCGGACATCAGACAGACCAGGCATGGTCCTGCTTCATGGATCTACTAACCCCAGGCTCCTCTGATTCTTGGGTTGTTGGGGTCTGACAACTTGATCTCCAGCTTCCTGGTTGGAGTCAAGGGTGAGGGGGACAGGGTTCAGCCCATAGAGCCTTGGTTTAAGCTATAGGAGGCTGAGGCGGGGGCCAGGCTCTCTGCACCAGGAGGGTCCCTGGCTGGGTGCGCATTCAAGGGGCAGAATAGAGACACCCGAAAATTTAGTATGCGTCTCTGGTATAAACCTTGCAAAGGAAACAAACAACACTTCCAAACTTAAGACCAAAAAAAAGAAGCAAAAAGGAAACAACAGCAAATCCTGACACAATGACCCCCAGACTTCCAGGTGAACACTCCTAGCAGAGGATGACGGAAACCAGAGCTTGTATTTCAGCGCCAGCTCTCCTCCTGTGTTTCTGGGTGGAGACCTCGCCCCTTTCTCCCATCTCGGGGGGCTCACCAAGGACTCCCACGGTGGGGCACGCCATCTGTTCACTCTGCAGCTGAGTGGGGAACACGAGCTGGTGGCTTGAGCTTCTGGAGGTGACTGTCCTGTCCTTGCGGGCCCTGACTGTCTCGGAGAAAGCTGCCCTGCTGGTGGTGGCATAAATCACCACTCCACGTCCCTCCCTCATAGACCATATGGACCTTCCCGTCAGGCCGGGACAGACTTAAATGATGACATTTTTCATCTTGATTGACAATTACCTTCCCCTGGAAGTTGGGGAACGGCCTGGCTACAATTACATCTTGTACAATAAAATGAGGGAAATAAAAAAGAGGGTCATTATTTTATGAAGATGGTCTCTGACAGTTGGCTAAGGAGGTAATCTGTATTCCCGCTGCTCTCGCGTTTTATTATTTTATTAAGAGTTAACTCTCGATTATCCACATGTGCGCCAAAGAGATGACTTTATCCCCACAGCTGTTAGGTCTTACTATTTTATTATTATTGCTTTGGGTTTGTCCCCCGGCTCCATTATGGGCATTAAAAAAAAAAAGTCATGATTTCTCATGCTTCTCAAGTGCCCATTTTGAATTATGTGCAGTAACTGTTTATAAAGTGAATATCACTCCTCCCCTCTTGGGTGAGTGGCTATTTTTTTTTTTTTAACTGTGGTAAAATATGCATTGTCTAAAAGCTCCCACTTAAACTATTTTAAATACACTTCGGTGGCATTTGGTACACTTGCAGTGCTCTGCGACCATCACCACTATCTAGTTCCTAAACATTTTTATCACTGCAAAAGGAACCCCCACAACACAGAGTTATGTACAGCAGATAGGGTAGGGTGTCCCTGGAGCAAGAGAACCAGACATGGCTTTCTTGACATCATAAGAGAAGCCTTTTTGGTCTAAGCCGTTTTGTGATCTAAGTTTGGCCACGATGTTTGCCCTTAAACCGGTCTCAGTTTATCAGTGATCTTAGGGAAAGTAACAGAAAGCAGGAACGAAGGAAAAGCAGTCAAGAAACCATATGGGCGGGGTGGGTGGGGTGGGAGGGAGGCCCAAAAGAGAGGAGACACATGTCTGCATAGAGCTGGTTCCCTGTGGTGTACCGCAGAGACTAACACCGGAGAAGGCAATGGCACCCCACTCCAGTACTCTTGCCTGGAAAATCCCATGGGTGGAGGAGCCTGGTAGGCTGCAGTCCATGGGGTCGCTGAGTCTGACATGACTGAACGACTTCACTTTCACTTTTCACTTTCATGCAGTGGAGAAGGCAATGGCACCCCACTCCACTATTCTTGCCTGGAGAATCCCAGGGACGGGGGAGCCTGGTGGGCTGCCGTCTATGGGATCGCACAGAGTCGGACACGACTGAAGCGACTTAGCAGCAGCAGCAGCAGAGACTAACGCAATGCTGTAAAGCAAATGTTGTTCAGTCATTAAACTGTGTCCGGCGATTTGCAGCCCCAGGGACTGCCCCTCTGTCCTCCACTATTTTCCCGGAGTTTGCTCATATTCATGTCCATTGAGTCAGTGATGCTATCCAACCATCTCATCCTCTGCTGCCCCCTTTGCCTTTTGCCTTCAATCTTTCCCACCATCAGGGTCTTTTCCAATGAGGGTTTTTTACCTGAGGCTCTTTGCATCAGGTGGCCAAAGTACTGGAACTTCAGCTTCAACATGAGTCCTTCCAGTGAATATTCAGGGTTGATTTCCTTTAGGACTAACTCCTTGGTCTCCTTGCATTCCAAGGGATTTTCATAAGTCTTCTTTGGCACCACAATTAGAGAGCATTCATTCTTCAGCCCAGTTATACTTCAATAAAACAAAACAAAATAATAGGTTGGAGATGAAACAGAGTCCTAATTCCTCCTCAAGAATTTATCGATACATGGCAATCTGATACGGTCTTTAAGCTCTGCAGGAACTAAGACCCCTCCCCAGGTGGAGGATGAAATGATGACGCCGATCCTCCTGACTTTAATCAACTAAGGCTTGGACTCTGTCCACAATTGCCCCGTGAATTCTCTGCTCAAGACCCTTCATGAACAATCAGTCACATTTAGCTTAAAAATTCCCCAATTTTGCCGTTCAGGGAGGCACTGGGTAATACCCCCTGTAGTCTACTTTAGTAATGAGAAATCCTTTCTTCTCCCAGTCTTTGGCTTGATTGTGTCTTTTGGTTCAACATCCACCAAGAGGTGAACCCAGTTTCCAGGTAACAGTTCTGCCCCGTTCCTGTCTTTCTCCAGCCCCTGCAGCCTTCACTCTGCTTTCTGTCTCTATAGATTCACCCTTTCTAGACCCTTCGTTTGAAGGGACTCATGCAGTATGTGGACAGCCTCCAACGTCAACAGTGGTTTGGTTTGTCACCTTGAGAAACAACTTTCTGAGGCCAGATTGCAAATGAGCGGGCTTCCCCTCTGACGCTCCCCACTCAGGTGGGGTGGAGAGGGCGGTCAGGTACAGCAATGCTGGTCTGGAAGCAAAAATTGACTTTAGATAATCCACAAAGTGGATAATCAGCCATGGAAAATTGAGAGGTGGTGATGCTCATTTATACCCACTCTGATAGAGATACACACTTCAGGGGGTGGCAGGGGGCGGCAGGGGAGACTTAGAAGGGGGAGGGCTCAAACTGGGACAGAGGAAGAGGGGTTCAGGTCCTCTGAGCGGACTTCAGTAGCCTGTGCCGGAGTGGGGAGGCTGCCAGCCTGAGCTGACTGCTGGAACGGACACGTCTCAGCCCCTCATTCACATGCCATCTTTCCTCCAAGAGGTGAGACTCATGGTCTAATGTCAAGAGCAGTATCCTTGGGCCCTGAATTAAAATGCTCCCATTCTTTAAAGGGGCTTCCCTGGTGGCGCAGATGGTAAAGAATCTGCCTGCAATGCAGGAGACCCAGGTTTGATCCCTGGGTTGGGACGATACCATGGAACAGGAAACAGCAACCCACTCCAGTATTCTTGCCTGGAGAATCCCACGGACAGAGGAGACTAGTGGGCTACAGTCCATGGGGTCGCAAACAGCTGGACATGACTGAACGACTAACACTTTCATGCTTTAAAGATGGAATATTTTTTTAACAGGGCTTCTAGATTTCACACTCTTAGCAGGCTCCCCAGACTCCATTTTCCCATCAGATTTTCTTCCTGTGAAGACTCAGTTTACCACTGGCTCAGGACAAAAGTTACATAGCCAGTGAAAGAGGATTCTATCTCTGTCTGACTTTCTGTGTGTACTCAATTTTGGGGGGGACAGGGGCTCAAAGGGAACTGGGGGAGGTGGAAAGAGGATGGGGTGGGGAACAGCCAAGGGAGGAACAATCAAGGAATTGCTCAGCAGCACAAGTGGGGCTGCAGTCCCCCAGCACAGCATCTTCTTGTGGCATCTTCTTGCTATCAAGCTCGCAGGTGCTTATGGGTATTGACCAATTATCTTGGGCAAAAAGTAATGAAGATGAAATTTCTATGGCATGTGCTCTATCCTCCCACCTCCTAAATCCATGGAGTTTGGAAGAGCCTTGAGCTCCTTACCTCTCAACCTTGGATCTTCTCATCGCTGTGTTGGCACCATCCATAGTGCGACAGAGAAACTGGGTCCCCTGTGCACCTCCATCCTGGCCCTCCAGCTGACCTCCTCTGCTCAGGCTTGGTCAGGACCTGTCTCTGAGTCTGCCATCTTCACTCATCACTGTCAGCTCCTGTGTGGCCCAGCAGGCAAAGTGTGGAGTGCGTGTTGCGGGAGGGAGTGGCGATGGAAACCCACCCTGCCAGAATCCAGGTGGCACATACAGGCTGGGTCAGAAGCGAGTGGCGGATGAAACGCCAAAATACCTAGATATTTTTGCAGAGTGCTCCCAGTTCGTCCTCCCAATTTCTGCATGGCACATTACACTCAATGCATTTTATTTATTTTTTAATGTATAAGATTTTAAAAGTCTGGGCCATTTTAAACATCTTTATTGAATTCGTTAGAAAATTGCTTCTGTTTCATGTTTTGGTTTTTTGGCCACAAGCCATGTGGAATCTTAACTCCCCCACCAGAGATCAAATCCTCACCCCCGTCGTCGGAAGGTGAAGCCTTAGCCATTGGACCGCCAGGAAGTCCCACACTCAATGCATTTTCAAAACCAAGGAAAGAAGGACTGAAGCTCATCTGGGCTCCTGCTCACTGACCCTCCAGGATATGCGAGGCTGCGGCAGTCCTGGCTATTTGCCGCTGGCCTCTCCTGGGTTGGAATACCTTTCCTCATTCCTTGGTGGCTTCCAGTTTGTTCCTGCTGGAGGGGAATACGATACTCTGGACTGCAGGCTTGAATTCTTCCCCACACCCTTCCTGAGTTCTTTATATAAATACCTGCTTCATGGCCGTCACCTACTCCATCATAGAGATCCATCAAATGAACCAGCCGAGCCCATAAATTATTGCACAAACCATTCCAAACAATAAAGGCAATTTTACTTACTGAACCATTAAATTTACATACTTAAATTAGACCCAACCAGACGTCGCGTGGGGATGTCTTGGGGCCAGGCAAACAATGAGTTTCAGGAAGCGCTAGCTCGTGTTTCCCCACCTCTCACATGAAATTAATGGGGTGCTTCAATTTAATCATTATTACAATCACATCTTTATTTAGTTACTTAGCTGGGTTTGACCTGCTGCCTTGGGCAGCTCAGGACTCACCCTGGCCCCCTGGGCTGTTCCGACAGCCAGCAAGAGGGCAGCAGGAGGCCGGTGGGTGGCTGCCAGGGCTGCTCTGTCTCAGGGATACTGCATTGGCAGATACTGTTTCTGCCCGCAGGATGTATTTGAGGATGCCTATGGTTCTCTCATATCTGGAAATCGGAGCCTACCCGGGGAGACACGTAAGGGGATCTCCCTTGACCCCCATATTGAATCTGACACTGAGTCTGGCCAATTACATCTTTTAAATATTTCTTGGCACTCCACCTTTTTTCCATTCCTAATCCCTGTGTCTGGGTTCAGGCCCCAGACTTTGTGCCTTTGGCATTAATCCCACGTCATGCTCTGGTTGCCAGAGCAGCTTAATGAAAAATCTAAGCCTGACCTCCTGTGCTCCAGCCGGGACGGCGTTAGGGACAGCCCATCGCCCGTGGGAGGAAGATGATTGACTCCCGGGTGTGGCATCCAAGGCCCCTCCTGCCCTGCCCTCCTGCCCTTTGCTCTTTCAGTTTTGTTTCCGGTCAGTCCCCGCCTTGGCCTTTGTGGCTGTTGTTTAGCTGCTAAGTTGTGTCTGACGCTTTGCAACTCCATGGACTGCGGCCCGCCAGGCTCCTCTGTCCATGGGGGTTCACCAGGCAAGAATACTGGAGCAGGTTGCCATTTCCTTCTCCAGGGGATCTTCCCAACCTAGGGATCGAACCCGCTTCTCCTGTGTTTCCTGCATTGGCAGGCAGATTCTTTACCCCTGAGCCACGAGGGAAGCCCTGGCCTCAGCCTTTGTGTGCGTGGGTGCTAAGTCACTTCAGTCGCGTCCTACTCTTTGTGACCCTATGGACTGTAGCCTGCCAGGCTCCTCTGTCCATGGGGATTCTCTGGTCAAGAATACTGGAGCAGGTTGCCATTTCCTTCTCCAGGGGATCTTCCCAACCCAGGGATCGAACTTGCATCTCCTGTGTCTCCTGCACTGCAGGAGGATTCTTTACCACTAGTGCCACCTGGGAAGCCCAAGGCCTTGGCCTCTACTGTTTACTAAAACCAAATTGCCTGGAGTGAGTGGGCCCATGCACTTGCCGTGGTCAACCCTGCCACAGTCCCCAGAGACTTGCTTCTCTAATGCCTCTTCACACCTCTGTTTTCTCGGGTACCTATAATCTGTACTTTAAAGCAGCTGAGGCATCATTTTCCCCATCTCCTCCACGCAGGTTGGGTTAAATGTCCCAGGCATCTCACGAGCCTTCTTCTCTCACTCACTGCTGTATGTGGAACAATCAGTGAATGTGCCCGCCTGGGGTACCAATTACTCCTTTCTGAGCCCTCAGCACCCAGTAGAGTCTGCTGTACAAGGATGCTCCAAAACGTCTGCCAGGTAAATCCCTTAGGGAGAGGGGACAGCAGCCTGCACAGCCAATTCCCCAACCCTCTGCTGCCCTCAGCGCTTGAAGGCTCTTCCTCTTCATTTGTGTGTGAGTTAGACCCAGGACGATCTGGATGGAGAAACACTCCCGCAGTCACAGGGCGGGTACCCAGGCTTCCCAGTGCTTTTTTGGACAGTGGTGGAAACTGGGTTATAACTGTGTGTGGCCTGGAAACTACCCAGAAGGTGTCAGGAAATTCCTGGTTCAGTGGTAACAGATCCTTGGTGCTTGTTTCCTGGCCATTTTAAGAAGTGACTGAGGACAGATCCAAGAGTCAATTTGCAGGGGGAGGAATATCTGAGCACCACGCAGGGGTGGGGGCGCTGCTAACTGTTTAGGGTGAACACTTACTGCCTGCTCCCGGTTTAGGTCTCTCTGGTTCCCTTCTGAAAGGGGGTGGGGGACACTGGTTGCCTCTGTCTATCCCCAAGTACATCACTAGGTATCTATTCATAAGGTGAACTGTGTCACAACTCATCCTTGCTGGAGCATCAGACTTAGAAAATACAATCTCCAAAAGGTGCTGGTTTGCACAAATGCTTGTGTAAGAAGTGCCCCACCCCCATGAGGCTCAGAGCACCCACCTGCAGGGCAGGGACCTGGGCTTCCCTACTGTCCTACACCCAGGCTGGGCCTCTGCCTGGCACGTGTGTTTGGCCTTCAGCTGTGCTCCCAACAGAAGTATAATGCCAGCCACACCTGTAATTTAAAATTTTCTAGTAACCACATTAGATAAGTAAAAATAAAAGGGTGGAATTCAATTGAATAATACATTGTTTTTAACTTAATACATCAGAAGCATAATTATTTCCACGTGTCATCAGTATGAAAACTGTGAATGAGACATTTCGCATTGGTTTCTGTGTGAAGCTTTTGAAACCCAGTGTGTATTTTACATCTGCAGCCCCCCTTGATCTGGACCAGGGGCTCCTGAGCCCCGTGTGGCTGGTGGCTACCTAATTGGACAGGGACGGGGGTTCACTGGCTGATGGCAGAAAATGCTTTTGTGGAAATGAGCATCCTGAATGCTATGGCTCGCCATTCCTCCAATTAGGCAGGTGGGGGTGGGGGAAGCAGGCACATCAGCTGTTCTCCCACCAAACAATACCCAGAGCTGCAGCCAGGGATAGAAGAAGAGGGGGTGTGCAGCCCCCGGAATCTCAGATGCAGCCAATCCTCAGTATAAAGCCTCAGCAGAGGCATCGCAAAGAGTTATTTATCAGTTTGGAGAGGAAACAGACGCCTTAAAAATGAGGACCCCATTGACTCTGCTGCCAGGGATGCGGAGAACTCAGGCTCCTTCCCCGAGCCCTCTGGGGGAGCCCAGCCCAGGATGCCAGGCCCGTTGTAATGGAGTGAAGGCTTGCAGGCAGCCAGCAGCCGGCCCAGAATCTAAGCCGGGCCTCCAGGATTTCCTGTACCGCAGTGCCCACAGTCACTTGCAGGCATCGTGATTAATGGCTGGATACCCTGGTGTGAAAGCCATTTTAAAAAATGGCATTTTTGTCACGGACAGCATTCCACATAGAGTAAAGGTCATACATGATAAGAGCATTATCCATATTTCTTGGGCAAACATGCTTAACCTTGTAGAGCATCATTCCTCGGCGGGCAGTGAGCCATCTCCTGTGCTTCAGAGGGGCCAATGAGGATTTTTTTTTTTTTTACCAAAAAGGATAAAAGACCAGACGATGGCACCACGCAGGGGCTTCAGACAATACAGTGAATTGGCTGCCGGCTTCTCACTGCGCCTGTGGGCACAGGGCACGAGGCCCCACAGCCTATGAAAAGCCAAGGAGAAAAGAAAGTTCTTCTGGACGTTCGGCAGCTGTTCTCGCCAGCTTTGATTCCTCCAGATGGCTTTGGAGGGGCCTGCCCCATGGGGCTGGGGGTCAGGAGGAAGGCATGCTCATCTCAAGCCTTGGTTGCCCTGTCTGGCACTTGGCCCTCTGACAGTGTGCCCTCTGCAGGAATTCAGACATGGCTCTGTCTGCTTGATAAGAATGTACTGGATTCATTGACTTTGAGCCTGTGGAAGGCTGATGACCGGACAACTGATCTACTTGCACGGAGTGGAAGCCCATGCTGTGCCGTGCCCTGATTCAAGAGCCATGGGGGAGACCTGCAAAATAAGGTCAGCCCTTGGTGTCAGCAACTCATGGCGTGAGTCTGCTCAGCCATGATCCTGGGAAGATGGCTCACAGCCTGAGATGTGTGTAAAGGAACAGAGAGTGGTGTGCTGCAGGCCGTGCTCCTTGGGCCACGAGAGTGATCAGAGGGCTTTATCCCTGGCTCTCAGCTGTGTACCCCATCACCCACTTACACCCCATCACCGCTGCATACACGACGCTGGGACGCCTTTCATGGCCTCCTCTCTGACGGCCTTTCTATTCTCCACCTTGAACCAGTGTCCCCTAACCAAATCCTATTACAGATCCTTCTGGGCTTTCAGTCCTAGGGGATGGTGCGTGCCCGTGTGCTAAGTCGTTTTAGTCGTGTCCGCCTCTTTCAACCCCATGGATCGTAGCCCATTAGGCTCCTCTGTCCATGGGATTCTCCAGGCAAGAATGCGGGAGTGGGCTGCCATGCCCTCCTCCAGGAAGGCCCAGAAGCCTGTGAAATCTTCCTGACCCAGGGACTGAACCCATGCCTCTCAGGTCTCCTGCATAGGCAGGCAGGTTCTTTACCACTAGCATCACCTGGGAAGCCCTTTTGAATCAGGCTGAAGTCCTTCCACCCAGTAATGGTTTTCAGAGACTGGTGTTCTGGTAAACGTTTGACTATCAGCTCTCTGAAAACCCAGTGTGTGTGCATTTACTATCAATTTTCCTGAGAGAAAAGCACACATTTACAAATAATAATAGTATACGCAATACTCCCTATTATAAATCCTATACAATGCGTCGTTACTCAGAATGGTTTCACTAATATGTTTTCTCTGTGCTCTTGTATTTGTAACCAAGCTATGATTGCAATGCAACCCAAAATTGATCATCTTTTTTTTTTGCTCTTCACAGTGTAATGGCATTAAACCGTTTTAATGTGAATCTGTATTAACATTCTCTCTGTCACTTTCTTAGGTCTAGACAACCAATAAAACTATGTGAGTCAAACTCTGGTACATAGAGTTTGCCACTTTCCGTGGTATTTTCCATGGTGTGGGTCCTCCTTCAAACAGCCAATTTCAAACTAACCACATGACGTCCTTGAACTCGGAGCTGGAAGGAGACATGGGCTGGTCAGCACTATACACTATTTCCACCATCCCAAGCGTACCGCTAAAGATAAAATGTAGTGAAATTATTAGGAAGTGGAGAACTTTGCATTTTTTATTTCCACGGTTTATTCATAAAATTTATTTAATTGGAAGTTTAATTTTTAATTGTTGGATTTAACAACCAGCTCACAGGATTCCTGAGGAGTGAATAATTGGGTCTCTGGGGCAGGTAGAAGCCGGCTCCGGCACACCGCTGCCCACCTCTGAGAGCGTTCTTGCCTGGCTTCTCTCTCTCCTCAGGCTACTCGCTCTTTACTCTGCTCGGGCAGGGTTTCTTTGAGCTCTTCCAGCCCTCTGAGCTTCACCCCTCATCTTTGCTCTGCTTGGAATGCTCCTCTCCTTGTCCCTTTGCCCAGATACCTCTGCCTTCCCCTGCCCTGCCCTCCTCCCCTCTTCCCTCTCCTTCCTTTCCCTTTTTACTGCTTGTAGAGTCCAACCAGGAGCCTGGGGTTTAAATTACTCACATTATTTTCTTACCTCCAGTTGCCACAAATAAGATCACTGCTGGCTATTTGTAATTGTCATGGAGACTTCTCTGCATTTACCCTGGATTCCGCCTGCCCTCGCTGGGCGGCTGAGGCACAGGCAGTGCACAGACAGAGAGCAGCAGGGAGGGGGCCGGCTAGGCTCTGCCTTTCTGGCCACTCTGTCCTCCATCCTGTGTGGTGAGGGCTGGATTGCAGGTTGAACAAGAAATGGCATTTAAATGGCTTTGTGGTTCCCCCAGCTTTTTGCCTTCAACAAAGGCATTATCAGAAGGTCACGTCAAGAACAGAAATCTGGGCTTCCCAGGTGGCTCAGTGGCAGAGATCCACCTGCCAAGGCAGGAGACACTTGTTCAATCGCTGATCCCAGAAGATCCCACATGCTTCGGAGAAACGAAGCCCCATGCGGCACAACTATTGAGCCTGGGCTCTAGAGCCCGGAAGTCACAACTACTGAGCCCATGTGTTGCAACGACTGAGGCCCATGTGCCCTCGAGCCAGTGCTCCCCAGCAAGAGAAGCCACTGCAGTGAGATGCCTGTGCGCTGAAATGAAGAGCAGCCCTTGCTCTCCGCACCTAGAAGAAGCCCAAACACAGCAACTAAGACCCAGTGCAGCCAAAAACTTGAAGGGGAAAAAAAAAAAGGAACAGAAATCTTTAAGGAGAGTAACAAAAGTGGCAAGGAGTTAGGAAGAGGAAGTATGAAAAAAGTCTAAGGAAACCAGGATTTTCCCCATCCTCATTCTAGATCAGGGCCCTCCTCCTCAGGAGCCCCAAACCATCTCACCAACACCATCCTTCCCCAAGCTTCTCCTCCTCACATCCACGTGGTCACTCTGGACATGTCCTCCGTCTCCCTTCCTCCTCATATCCAGGCACTCAGGACTCTGTCCCAGAGAGTCCAGAACCCTCACTTACCTCCTGTATCTCTGCCTGGGGTGGAGGGGCTGTCCACCCTCACCTGGATATGACAGTGGCGTCCTCCCTGGGTCTGCTGGCCGTGGCCGTGTCTCTCCCACTCAGCCTCCCCTCCATCCCTGGGTCCCTTTCACCTGCTGCCCTGGACCCAGCCTCAGACCTGCTACAACCCTTCAGCCACCTGGATCCGTCTTCTACTGGCGCTACCCCCAGGCTCGCAGGTCTCCCCTTTATTTCTGGCTCTCATGACTGTATTGCCCGGTGGCTAAATAAGCCTTCTTTCTGTGCCTCTTGAATTTCCCTGGAGGAGGGATGAAGAATCCACCTGTCAGTGCAGGAGATGTGGGTTCAATCCCTGGGTCAGGAGTCCCCTGGAGAAGGAAATGGCAACCCACTCCAGTATTCCTGCCTGGGAAATCTCATGGACCGAGGAGCCTGGCAGGCTGTAGTCCATGAGGTAGCAAAGAGTCAGACAGGACTTAGTGACTAAAACAAACAACACCTATGCCCACCTGGTCAACTCCTTTTTATCCTTAAACCCAGCTCTGTCATTCCCTGGTCCAGGAGGCCTTCCCTGAACTTACCTGCCCAGAAGAGATCAGAGCCCCTCATCCGTGACCTCTTTGAAGAAGGGGCTCTCTTGTTTTCATCTTCACATGGTCATCACTCAGCACAGGTACATAAAAGGCCAGCACTAAGGGCACATTTAATAAACAGAACAAGACTTTTGGGGCATGGGGTACAAAGCAGAAGGGCTGGTCCATGCTGGACACCCACTGACCTTTGCTGAATGAACAGGGGAATGGTACATGAGGAGGGTGTGTGAGCAGGGGTGAGTGTGGCCGTGTGTTGATGTGGGGAGTGCTCCTGGATGTAAGGGCAGGTGTGCTCCTGGCTTGCAAGCATGCATGTCATGTGTAGGGTGAACATTCTTCATAATGGCCTTATTTTGGCTTCTCTAAATTGGCTCCTGATGTGCTCAAGTGGGTCCCTGGCATCTCTGAGGCTGGAAATTCCGGATGCTGCAGTAATTGTCCTAGCTAATTGCCAGGAAGCAGCAAACAAGAGGTTTTTTTTTCCTCTCCTCCTTAACTGGATTTTGTTATGCTAACTAGAGTTGTATAAGGTGTTGCTCTTGAACCTGGAGAGTTAGAGAAACATTTGCATTAATACCTGGGAAGCTGCCATGAAGCCACTTATTATTTTAATGAGGTTCTGGTCATTCAAGAGATGCTCCAGTTTGGGGCATCTGTGTGTGCAGATGCGTGTGAGAGCGTGTGTGTGTGCACGTACCCGAGGGAGTGTGTGTGTTTGCACGTCATTTGAAGGGCCTGCCTTGTGCTTTGATACTTGCACTCTGGGCAGAGAGGGGGCATGTTTTGTACCCCTCTCCCAACAAATCCTCTCTCTCAACCCCTCCTGGGTGTTGGGGGGTTGGTGATCAGGAAGTCAGGAGAAGTAATGAGCTCATACATTCTGGTCCTCACTTTTCAAGTCTCTTACCAATGTTAACTAGGGCTTCCTAGATGGCATTAGTGGTAAAGAACCGGCCTACCAATACAGGAAGATGTAAGAGATGCTGGTATGATCTCTGGGTCAGGAAGATCCCCTGGAGGAGGGCATGGCAACCCACTCCAGTGTTCTTGCCTGGAGAATCCCATGGACAGGGGAGCCTGGAGGGCTATAGTCCATGGGGTCGCAAAGAGTCAGATATGACTGAAGTGACTTAGCACGCAGCACACACACCAATGTTAATTAAACACCAACCACAATTTTCTAGATTAGAAAGTGAACGGGAAGCCATTCTTCTCTGCAGACCCAGCAAGGGATTTGAGGAAGAGGAGAGGGTCTTGTCTTTGACTTTGACTCAGCCCTTGCTTCTTCCCCTGCCCCCCAAATCCCAGGCCCTTCCCATCACCACTTCTCTGGTGGAAAAACACATTCAGAGGCACCAGGAAGAGGGCGGGTCTCCATCAAGGGGAGGTAGGCAGTGAGCCTGGAGAACAGTTTGCAGGGTCCTGGTGCTGTTTTCAGGGAGACTTAAGGGAACCACCCAGACCCCACGGCCACTTTGGTGGTGCAGGTGGAGTGTGAAGGCTGGGGCCACAAGAAGGCTGTTCTCATCCACCCAGGAGCCTTCCTCGGCCTTGCTCCTCTGCCTCCAGCCCCAGGGCCCACCCCAGGGACCTATTCCCAAGACACAGGCTCTCACTTTCTGGCTGAATACACCCCATGCTCCCCACCTGTCGTCCCCTATCCCCTTCCCTGTACTCCATACACAGCTTCAAAGGCCCCGGCTCAGGGAAGCTCATGG
This sequence comes from Bos mutus, assembly GCF_027580195.1. Lineage (NCBI taxonomy): Eukaryota > Metazoa > Chordata > Mammalia > Artiodactyla > Bovidae > Bos > Bos mutus. The sequence continues at coordinate 8,976,438 of NC_091635.1, read as the reverse complement.
AAGCTCCTCAAGTCTGCAAACCTCACAGAAGCCCAGATGTCAACTTGGTCCGATTTTCTAATTTCATCTCCTACAAGCTTTTGGGATGCTAACATGATTAAGTTCTTCACACAATTTATTAGCATCATGTTGGAAATCCAATAGTATATTATACTGTCTGAGTAATCCAATTAGCAAAACGTATTTATTTAATGGGAACATTAGCCGCACGCAATCCCACACCAAGTCCCGTCCCAGCCAGCCTGGCTGTCCTCGCTTTCCCCTGGTGGGAGGGGCACTGGGTTAGCAGGAGCGATTGTGAAGGACGGGGAGGCCGCCTGGCTTCCCAGGTGGCGCTAGTGGTAAAGCACCCGCCTGCCAAGGCAGGAGACGTAAGAGATGCGGGTTCGATTCCCGGGTGCAGAAGATCCCCCGGAGGAGGGCATGGCGACCTACTCTAATATTCTTGCATGGAGAATCCCGTGGACAAAGGAGCCTGGCGGGCTACAGCCCATGGGGTTGCAGAGTCAGACGTGACGGAAGCGACTTAACACACACGCAGGGAGGCAGCCCCCTTACCGGGTCAGGCAGAGGTGTAGGGTGGCCCTGACTTTAGCCTAAGCAGATATTAGCACCCCCACCTCACAGATGAGGGAACAGGCAGCTGCCTAAGATAGCCAGCTATGGAGGGTCTGAAGCCTGAGTTTTTGGCATGTGAGCACCCGCTCTCCCTGGTCTCTTTTTCTCTCTCTGGGGAGGGTGGAGGGGGAGTGGTCAGGTGTCGGTGCTGTCCCCAGTCCCTCTTTCTGATGGATGTTGGAAAGGGACTGCGGCAAGGTGACGAGGATCCCAGCTAATCCGACCCTCCTACATGGGTGGTGGGGTCTCACCCCCTCTGCCGGTGCAGCTCCGGTGGGGAGGAGCACGGTGGGTCCTGAGTGCTGTGGGGAGGTGAAGGAAGCGGCGTAAGCAGGTGTGCTGGCCTCCCGCCAGCGGGAATAACAAGAACACAAAGGCACCTCCGTCCAGGGCTGGGCATTCTTACTGCAGTCTGTGTCCTCCAGGATCAGCCCCTGTGCACCGCACCCCACTCGCCAGAGGCCCACAGACACCCAGGAGGACACCCCAGCTCCCAGAATCACAGCAGACCCTCGGGCTCCCCCTTTCCTCTGCCCAGAAATCGCATTTTAAGGCTCCCTGTGGTGTCCCCCGCCCCTCCCGCCTGCGCGCCCCCAGACTAATCGCTGCGGTGTTCTGCCTTCCACATTAATGACAGGTGTGCCGGGGAAGAAGGCCGCCTCCTGCCAGTGGGTTTCGCTGACATCACACCGCTCAGCATGGAGCAGCACACCCTAAGGCAACTGAGATCCTAATAGGTTCCTCTAACTGCCTCCTGCATCAATTTTGACACCAGGCGCTTTCTTCTTCCTCCCCACGGCTCACTTTATAACTGTCATTGTCATTGATTCTGACTAAAAGAGGGAGAAAAGGCCCGCTCGTGCTATTACTGGGCGAAGTCAGGGAGGCAGAGAGCTCTGGGGAGAGCCAGGCCAGGGGCCAGGGGCAGGGGTCGAAGCAGGAGGCGGCCCACGGGTTCTCTGGGGGATGGTCAGTGAGAGGGACGAGGGGGCTAGGCGCCGAAGGCAGTGGAGCGAGGCCCCTGGGGAGCCCCCTGCCCTCGTCCCTCCATCTGCGATCTCGGGGCGCCCCAGCAGTACACCTGGGGGAGGTGGCATGGACGGTTCCATTTCAAAATGTGCCCATCTGGGCGCTAACAATAAAGAGAGGCTGAGTGAGTCAGTGCCCCCCATTCCCCCAGCACACAGCACGTTTAGCTTAAGGCCGGGATAGGGGGAGTGGTATGCGGCCTTCTCTGAGACCCCTGACCCAAAGCGCTCTCTTCAAGGGGAGGGGCTGAGCATCCTCTCCTCCCCCAGGACCCGTGGCCTTTCTAACTCTGAGGAGGGCAGGGTAGGGCAGGGCAGGGGTGTACTGCTGGAAGGGCCCCACCCTCATTCTTCCCTTCCCTGCTCCCGTGTTTTATTTGCCCCACCAGCTACAGGCCAGGAATTGCCCCCATCGCAACCTGGTAGGGTGAACCGCCTCTGCATTTCCAAGGTGTCCAATCCTCCCGGGCACCTCCTCCTTCACTGGGTCACCAAGGGCCTGTTGGAAGCCTGGCTCTGTCCAAGTCCAGAGAAGGGCACAGAGAAGCTGACGGGCCTCCCACATGGCAGAGACCCCTGGCCAGTTGGGCCCTCTGGAAGTCAAGGCCAGCCAGAGCCCTCCTGTGGGGTGAGAGTTCTGCTACATGAGGCAAACAAGGAGGTGGGCCGTAAAGGGTGACCTGCAGACAGGGCACCTGGCAGGGCAGGGGCGTCTGGGGACAGAGCCTGACATCAGGCTACATGGATCCTAGGAGTCCTTGGTTGGGAGCTCTGTCCTCGGGGGCCAAAGCTATTGGCTTATCCAAACCGCGTGGAGAGATTCCCCTCTATGGGTGTCCAGGGCACCTGAGAAGCAAGACCGCCAGAGCAAACTGCTTTCATGCTGCCGTGTTCTTTCCAGGGGCAGTTTTCATCAACGGTGCGGTTTCCATCGTTCCAGGTGACGTTTCACTGGAATGCCTGGATAGCACTTTCACCACGTTTTGATCAAATCCTTTGACCACTGATGCACCCCCTTTTCTGGCTTGAATAAATGCACTGATGGGGAGGAGGGGTGGGTGCAGGCCCCTCCAGGCGACAAGGCTCTGGTCTTGGAGGAGGGCAATCAGGGGCAGGCGCCTTCCTTGGGGAGGGGTCTTTTGCGGGGAGAGGGGGTCTTGAGTAGTGCCCTGTGGATGGGCTCTTGCAGGCTGGGTAGAAACAGTGATGCCACCGCCTGCCTTTCCAGGGGTGCCTGGCAGCTGATTCATTGCACCTGCACGTCATGGATCCCGAGGGGGCAGTTCCTGCTTGTCCTGTCTCCACTCTTCCTGTGGGCACAGGTACGCGGGCATGTCAGGACTAGGTTTTAGATGTCACTTGCCAGTGGGACAGTCATGCACCCAGCTCACTCACGGTGGCCCCGCACGGGGAGCTGGCTCTCGTGGGGTCTGCCCAGGCCAAGCTGGCAGTTTTCTGTGTTTGCAAAGCCAGGGCAGAGAGGACGTGGGAGGGACAGCTTCTGGCCCCAGGCATCTTGGCAGCTCTTCCCCAGCCAGAATCGACCTCCACCCTGCCATTGGCCCTTCTGCCTCTTCTGGGCGGAGCGGGGTACAGTGCCTGCTCTCAGGGGTCTGCTCGGTTTCCTCACCCAGGCTGCCCAGTAGAGGCCGTGCCCGCCAGCTTAGGGGGCCATCCTGACCTGAGGCTCCCTCGCCGCTGTACCGTGGGCCTCCACGCAGCATAGCTGTGGCGTCATTTATCCTGTCCGCTGCCAGCTTGGCTGGCCCTCCTTCTCTCCTACTCAGAGCCTCAGCCTTTCCCAGGGCCCTGTTCTTGCTGGAAGAGCAGGGGGGCACCCTGGCCCCGGCTCGCCCCCATCCCGTCTCCTGGAGTGCAGCGTCTGGTGGCTGCAGGCAGCCCAAAGCTGGCTCAGCCAATGGGGAAATGAACAGCCTTCTGGAGCACCAGCTCCCCGAGGGCAGGCCCCGCTGGCATCTCCAGTTACCCATCCAGCACCCAGAGCAGTGTCAGGCATGGAGCAGAGCTAGGACACACGGTGCACAGATCAGTGATCAGAGAGGTTTCCCCCAGCCGGAGTGGGCATGTTTGCACTCTTCCCACAGAACAGAAGCCTGACTTCCGTGAGGCCCTGGGGAGAGAAGGCACAGATGTGGGTGAGGTGGTTATGTGGTGGGATGGATGGCAGAGGCTGAGGGGCGGGAGAGACAAGGGAGTGAGGGCAAACCCTGGAGAACTCCAGGGAGGTTCGATCAGCAGCGACTCTCTTATTAGGAGTCCCTCCTCTGGCCAGAGTAGCAGATAGGCCACCCCTTTGGAGTAGCTGCAAGACTAGGAGGCAGTGTTGTACAGTATTTAGAGCACAGGCTTTGCGTGGCCCCTCTTGCTGTGTGACCTTGGGGAGATGCCTCAACCTCTCTGTGCCCCTTTCCCCATTTGTTAAATAGGAATGACAGCAACAACAATAACAATGCCTTTGCAGAGTTATTACAAAGATTCGGTATGATGCTGCACGCTTAAAGTAGTGCCAGGCACACAGCTAATTTTTCTTTTTAGAGAATTTTACTTATAAATTCTACTGGAACCCCAAATCAGGTAGTGCAATATACATTTTAAACACGGCTAATTTTAAATATTGTTTATGGGGCTCTCAAAGCAAGAATACTGAAGTGGTTTGCCATTCCCTTTTCCAGTGGACCACACTTTGTCAGAACTCTCCACCATGACCCGTCCATCTTGGGTGGCCCTACATGGCATGGCTCATAGTTTCATTGAGTTAGACAAGGCTGTGGTCCATGTGATCAGATTGGTTAGTTTTCTGTGATTGTGGTTTTCATTCTGTCTGCCCTCTGATGAAGAAAGATAAGAGGCTTATGGAAGCTTCCTGATGGCAGAGACTGATGGAGGAGGAAACTTGGTCTTGTTCTGATGGGCGGGGCCATGGTCAGTAAATCTTTAATCCAATTTTCTGTTGATGGGCAGGGCTGTGTTCCCTCCCTGTTGTTTGACCTGAGGCCAAACTATGGGGGAGGTAATGCAGATAATGGCGACCTCCTTCAAAAGGTCCCCTGGACGCACTGCTACACTCAGGGCCCCCAACCCTGCAGCAGGCCACGGCCGACCCATGCCTCCCCAGAGACTCCTGGACACTCACGGGCAAGTCTGGGTCAGTCTCTTGTGGGGTCACTGCTCCTTTCTCCCGGGTCCTGGTGCGCACAATCTTTTGTTATGCACTCCAAGAGTCTGTTTCCCCAGTCCTGTGTAAGTTCTGGTGGCTCTCTGGTGGGGTTAATGGTGACCTCCAAAGAGGGCTCATCGTACCCAGGTCTGCTGACCCAGAGCCCCTGCCCCTGTGGCGGTCCCCTGCTGACCCATACCTCCGCAGGAGACACTCAAACACAGTTCTGGCTCAGTCTCTGTGGGGTCTCTGGGTCCTGGTGCGCACAAGGTTTGTTTGAGCCCTCCAAGCATCTCTGGTGGGCATGGGGTTTGATTCTAAATGCAATTTCTCCCTTCCTACCGTCTTGCTGGGGCTTCTCCTTTGCCCTTGGATTTTTTTTTTTTTTTGGTGGGATCCAACATTCTCCTGTCATTGGTTGTTCAGCAGCGAGTTGTACTGAACTGAATTTTAAATAAATTTTAGAGGAAATTTGCCAGTAATAAAAATAGCCAAAGTGTGGATGTTGATAAAAGCCTCAGGAAACGAATGAGAGGCCTGGATTTTACACCCCACGACCACACCTGGGTGTGTGATCTTGGGAGGTGCACTTGTCTCTCTGGTCTCTAGATGAGCCCCTAGTTAGGGATGTTAGGGATGGAATGACCTGGGCAGGTGGCTGCTGGGGTCCTGACTTGGTCCTGTGACCTCTCCGTGTGGAGTGATGAGAAGTCTTAGGCTCACAGCTCGCTACTCCAAGAGCAATTACATACCATTCTTGTGACTCCTCTGTGCTGCACACTGGCCAGTGACCACGATTCCCAGTGAAGAAACTGAGGACCAGGCAGTTAACAACTGAAATCGCACCTTCCTTGCCATCAAGGACCAGAACCCATCTCTGACCTTTGCCCAGAGTTTCTGTGGCCTCACAGTCTGTGGGTCTATGAGGCTTGTTTGTTTGTTTAAATTTATTTTCTTATTTTTGGCTGTGCTGGGTGTTTGTTGCCACGCACAGGTTTTCTCTAGCTGCAGCGAGCGGGGCCTACTCTCTAGCTGCGGAGTGCAGGCTTCTCGTTGCGGTGGCTTCTCTTTTGCCGAGCACTGGCTCTAGAGCGCGTGGGCTTCCATAGCTGTGTGCAGGCTATGTTGCCCTGAAGCACGGGGATCCTCCCAGATCGGGGATGGAAGCCGTGTCCCCGCAATGGCAGGCAGATTCTTAACCCTTGGGCCACCAGGGAATTCCTGTTTGTTTTTAATACATGGCTATCTATGGTGTTAGCAACCCAGACAATCGATGCCAATGTGTCCAGGGAGGGGGCTGACCTGGAGTTTAAATAGGAATATTCTGGAATGTGCTATTAGGGGCACATGACAGCCACGGATGAGGGATCTCGTGCTTGAGAAGTTACAAAGTACTCTGTTCACCTTATTTCATCTATTCTTCCCAATGGCCTGTGAGGTCTTCATCCTATTTTACAGATGCAAATAAGGCTCAGAGAGGCAGGGATTTGTCCACAGTCCCAGAGCCAGCAAGTATTGTAAAAGCAGGACTTGCACTCAGATCTTTGGGTTCTGAGTCCAAAGGCACCCTCTCTGAGATCCACTGCATCCCATGACCTGGTCAGGGCCTGAGGGTCATCAAATCTTTGCTCCTCTGGGAAGAAAACTCAGGCAGAAGTCTTGTCCTGTTCTCCAGGGAAACCGTGCCCTGCCACTGACCCATCACAGCCCAGGGGATGCTGGGAAAATCCTTCTCAGGTGCAGAGACCCCTCCCTCACCCCATAGTTGTTCTAAAAAGAGAGCCATCTACCCCAGGGAACATTCCCCAGGAATAATTGCTAAAAGGCCTAATTTTGGAGATAACCACCGCTATAAACGTCTCATTACTTTAATTAAAGTCTCATCCATCACTGACACGCTGTTCCCTGAAGCAAAGGGGCTCAGGCAGCAGCAGCCAGTATGTGATCCACCAAGAACCACAGCGAGGGTTTGCAGAGCAGCCTCACCCAGCCTCCTTGTTTGAAGGCCAGTGGCCTTTCACGAATTTCCCCCTCCATAGCCCCAGCAATCTGCACCCCTGCAAAGGCCCTCCCTGCCCCAGCTGCAAAGCTGAAACAACACTGGATGAACCAGGCTGTGACCGTCTCTATGGGAAGAGGTGATGCCAAGAGCAGGGTGTCTTGGGACACAGAGGGTGTGACCCCAACACGCATTCTTGTTTTGGTGTATCGGGGTGTATCTGCCCCAATGGGGGTCCTTATAACCTCAGTTCATGCAAAGCCCATTATTTACGTTGGTCTGTTCAATGTCACGGTAGCTTTGGGAGAGTAATATACCTGTTTAACACGTTTAGGAACTGAAGCTCCAAGGGGCAGGACTGAGTGGCCTGAGCTCACTTAGGTCATAGCATGGTCTTTGGGGTTTGCATGTGTGACTCTGAAACCTTCTACATAAGCCCTGATATCAGAGAAGTACCGCTCATCAAAGGGAAAGGTGGGAGCTGGGCCAGCCAGCCATAGGAGGGTTGAAGGGCAAGACGGGAGCTGATTTTGCTGCAGCAGAGCGGGAGAGGCGTGAGAACCTGAAGTCACAAGTGGTGGGAACCCGAGTGCCCCAGTGCTGGGCTGAGTGGGCATGCGGGTGGCAGATGAGGACTTCCTAGCAGGAAGATGACGGTGGCCTCTGGAGTGTCTCCCACAGGAACTGGGCCCCAGCCGGCAGGGCCCAGCCACAGAGCTGCCCTTCAAAGACTAGTTGGCTGTTCCCAAGATGTTTCACAAGGCAGATACAAGGAGACACTGAGGTTGAGAAGGGACCTGAGACAAATGGGACAAACATTATAGGGTCTGAGGGTTGGGTGGGCTTGGACACAAGGCCATGGGACACCAGGCACACCTCTGTTAAGAGAGGCTGGGGAGGATTGGGAGTAGGAAGCTGGGGTAGGGGCAGGAGAGGGAAAGGAGTGGAGGGGTGCGGGTTAACTGGTGGTTCTGGTGAGAAGGAAAACCCCTGGGATTTCCTGGTGGAATGAAGCCCAGGGCACCTTGGACGGGAGTGGGATGGGCTTAGATGTCACCTGGGATCACCCTGGGCCTCAGGATCCAGGTAAAAGGGCCCTCACTTCCTTTCCCATCCTGGGGGTCCACCTGGCTACACTGATGTACGTTTTCTCCTAAAGTTTTGCCTTTTCTAGAATTTCCTAAAAATGGAATGAGTCTGGCTCCATTCACCCTGCCTAGCTGTTTGGATGTCCGTTGCCTTGTGGTTGTATCAGCAGTTCAGGCTTCTTTATTGATGAATAGTGTCACAAGCTGGAATCAAAATTGCTGGAAGAAATATCAATGACAAACTTAGACACCGAATTAAAAAGCAGAGACATCACTTTGAAGACAAAGGTGGGTAGATTCAAAGCTGTGGTTTTTCCAGTAGTCATGTATGGATGTGACATTTCGACCATAAATAAGCCTGAGTGCTGAATGGATGTTTTTGAACTGTGGTGTTGGAGAAGACTTGAGAGTCCCTTGAACAGCAAGGAGTTGAAACCAGTCCATCCTAAAGGAAATCAGTCCTGAATATTCATTGGAAGGACTGATGCTGAAGCTGAAGCTCCAGTACTCTGGCCACATGATGTGAAGAACTGATTCATTGGAAAAGACCCTGATGCTGGGAAAGATTGAAGGCAAGAGGATAAAGGGATGACGGAGGATGAGATGGTTGGATGGCATCATCAACTCTGTGGACATGAGTTTTAGCAAGCTCTGGGGGTTGGTGAAGGACAGGGAAGCCTGGCATGCTGCAGTCCACGGGAGCACAAAGAGTTGGACACAGCTTAGCAACTGAACAACAAATGACAAAGGTCCCATTGGGTGAAGAGATCTGCCTGTTTATCCGTTCACCTGTTGATGGACAGTGGGGTTGGCTCCAGTTTGGGGCAATTGTGAATAAAGCTGCTGTGACTGTTTGCCCACCTGTCTCAGTAAGAACATACGTTTTCTTTTTTCTTTGACCATTATTGAGAAAACGGGCTCACTGGGTCATACGCTACGTGTGTGTTAAACTCTATGAGAAACCACCAAATTGTCTTCCTAAGTGGTTGGACCTTCCTGCGTTCAGTTCAGTCAGTTCAGTTCAGTCACTCAGTCGTGTCCAACTCTTTGCCACCCCATGGACTGCAGCATGCCAGGCTTCCCTGTCCATCACCAACTCCTGGAGCATACTTCAAACTCACGTCCATCGAGTCAGTGATGATATCCAACCATCTTATCCTCTGTTGTCCCCTTTTCCTCCTGCCCTCAATCTTTCCCAGCATCAGGGTCTTTCCCTATGAGCCAGTTCTTTGCATCAGGTGGCCAACGTAATGGAGTTTCAGCTTCAGCATCAGTCCTTCCAATGAATATTCAGGACTGATTTCCTTTAGGATGGACTGGTTGGATCTCCTTGCAGTCCAAGGGACTCTCAAGAGTCTTCTCTAATACCACAGTTGAAAAACATCAATTCTTCGGCGCTCAGCTTTCTTTATAGTCCAACTCTCTCATCCATACATGACTACTGGAAAAACCATAGCTTTGACTAGACGGACCTTTATCGGCAAAGTAATGTCTCTGCTTTTTAATATGCTGTCTAGGTTGGTAATAGCTTTTCTTCCAAGGAGCAAGCATCTTTTAATTTCATGGCTGCAGTCACCATCTGCAGTGATTTAGGAGCCCCTCAAAACAAAGTCTCTCACTGTTTTCACCGTTTTCCCATCTATTTGCCATGAAGTAATGGGACCAGATGCCATGATCTTAGTTTTCTGAATGCTGAGCTTTACGCCAGCTTTTTCACTCTCACTTTTATCAAGAGGCTCTTTAGTTCTTCTTTGATTTCTCCATAAGGGTGGTGTCATCTGCATATCTGAGGTTGTTGGTATTTTTCCCGGCAATCTTGATTCCAGCTTGTGCTTCATCCAGCCCAGCATTTCACATGGTGTACTCTGCATATAAGTTAAATAAGCAGGGTGACAATATATAGCCTTGACCTACTCCTTTCTCGATATGGAACCAGTCTATTGTTCCATACCTAGTTCTAAATGTTACTTCTTGATCTGCATACAAATTTCTCAGGAGGCAGATCAGGTGGTCAGGTATTCCCATCTCTTTCAGAATTTTCCACAGTTTGCTGTGATCCGCACAGTCAAAGGCTTTGTCATTGTCAGTAAAGCAGATGTTTTACTGGAACTCTTGCTTCTTCGATGATCCAGCAGATGTTGGCAATTTGATCTCTGGTTCCTCTGCCTTTTCTAAATCCAGCTCGAACATCTGGAAGCTCACGGTTCGCATACTGTTGAAGCGTGGCTTGGAAAATGTTGAACATTACTTTGCTAGCATGTGTGATGAATGCAATTGTGCAGTAGTTTGAACATTCTTTGGCATTGCCCACCCACAGAGATTGCAAGTCTCATCTGTCCCTCGCCGCTCCGTCATGCTAGGATGAAGGAAGGATCCTCAAGCCAAGATGAATGATTTGTTGTTGTTGTTGTTATTTATTTATTTTCTGTCTTTTGGCCATGCCACCTGGCATGTGGGATCTTAGTTCCCTGACCAGGAATTGACCCTACATCCTCTGCCTTGGAAGCTCAGAGTCTTAACCACTGGACTGCCAGGGAAGTCCAGGATAAATTTAAAAAAAAATCTTTTCTCTTTATCTTGAAAAACTAATTTCAATATATGGAAAGGAATCTGTCATATTACGCATAAGTAGTAAACATAATAATGAAATGCATACCTGCAAAGCCCCAGCCGGCAGGGCTAGAAGTCACCCCACCACTGGCCACTACTGCCCACCACCAAGCCTTTGGGTTTACCATTCCTGGCCTTTTCAGAAAAGATGTTATCCTTATATGCACACTCACCAACATTGTGATATTCATAGTGCTGGATTTTCAATTTTCTTAAAAAAGATAGACTGCGTGGTTCTGGTTGGGGTCTTGTTTTGTTTTAACCCAGTAACCCTTTTGAAGGACTCAGTCGGGGCCCGGCAGGCAGGAGTCCCTGCCTTGCTAGAGAGACCCAGTATCCACTGGCAAACACAGTGTAATTTATTTCTCTCTTCTCTTATCGATGGACATCTGGGCCAGAGATTTGCTACTGCATCTGAGTTGCTTTAAATATTTTTGTACATGTCTCTGGATCTGTGGCTGCAAGAGAGCCCTTGGTGGACACGCCAGAAGAGGGTGGCTGGGTCACAGGCCATGGGAACATCCAGGATGAGTCCTCTTCCACCCTCTTCTTCATCAGCCTCTGTCTCCTGAGTCCCTGGCAGATGCCAGCTTCTGTGCTGGATGGACATCTGACAGCACTCTCAAAATCGTGCTGCATGCAAGGTTCCATTGTCCCTGTTTTATAGACCAGGGTCCTACAGCTCAGAGGCCAAGGGCCACTCTCTCAAGGCCACATAGCTCGTACGTGTCTGGGCCAGAATGAAGCCCAGATCCCATCACGTGGGACAAACTCCTTGATCTCAAGGCCCCGCTGCTGCACCCCGCCCCACACCCGGCTTTCTGGGGGAGTGTCTCTGGGATGGTAGAGGCTGCCTAGCCAGCCTGTGATCACCACCTCCATGGGGAGAACAGCGGAGGTCCATGCATGGCTAGTCCCCCACCGCAAGCCCCGGGGAGCCCGACGCAGGGAGGAGGGTAGATTCCCAGCCCCTGCCTCTCTCACATTTTACTTTCTCTTAAATGGCCACAAGAGATGCCATTTCCCGGTACAAAATCTGGCTCCATCCAACCGTTCCAGCAAATGGCCCATCAGTTCAGCCCATCCACAGGCAGCAAAGAAATGAATCAGACGAAGGGAGCGAGCAGGGATTTCTTTCTTTCTTTTTTTTTTTCCTCTTCCTGGGGTTAAACATCCCAGTTTGAGGTAAAACAAATTCCTCACTGGAGCTGATCACCTCCAGCTGGGCCGTAGAAAGCCCCATTTAATCAGATCATTTAGCACTGAATCACACTAACAAGACGGCTGGGCTGGGCTGATTCTACTCTCCCGAAGGCCAGTCTCTGGGGGATGAGGACAGTCTGGCAGGCAGGCTGCTGGCAGGCTCTGGAGGGCAGGCAGGGATGGGCTGGAGGCAGCCCGCCTGCCTCGGGTCATTTGAGGACCCGGTCAGGGGGTGGGGGGGTACTATCCTCAGTCCTTCGGGGTCTGCCGTGACCGCAGGAAGGAATTCTTCCTGGACCTCCTCTGGGGGCCCACAGCGAGCTGGTGGGATGAAAACTAAACCAGGAGAGGCCAAAATGGGACCCCAGAGGCTGCCCAGACCCCAGGCAGGAGGAAGACAGCAGCCCCACGGAGAATGGGCCACTGAGACCAGCACTGGCTGTTCCTGCTGGCTCTGCCAGCATCCTCCAGCTTACAGAGCCTAGCAGTCCCCATGCCCTCCTCCTGCTCCAGCTTCAGTCCCTTCACTCACACTGAAAATTCAGTCCTCTGCCGGGGACTTCTTGTCCTTAGGGACTTCTTGCAGTAGCAGTATATTTGCTCAGTTGTGTCCGACTCTTTGTGATCCCGTGGACCGTAGCCTGCCAGGCTCCTCTGTCCATGGGATTTCACAACCCTGGAGTGTGTTGCCATTTCCTTCTCCAGGGGATCTTCCCTACCCAGGGATCAAACCCGAGTCTCCGGCATTGCAGGCAGGTGCTTTACCGTCTGATCCCTGGGGATTCCTCAGTTTCAGAAAGGGGAGGAAAGGAAGGAGTGGGGAGGGAAGGAGATGAAGGGAGAGAAAGAAAGAGAACCTTTGGCATAGGCAACACGGCCACTTGCCTGGGTGTTACAATTGAAGAATCAGAAAGATCCCGCCTCAAATAGATCCCTGTCCTAGAGCTTCACCCTCCCTGATATTTCCAGCAAGGCCACCGAGAGACCCTGCTTAAAATGTCAGCATAATAGCTGGAAGAGCAAGGCATAAATTCTCTGGCAATCATTCACACCATAGTGAAAATTAGAAGTCAGGTAGCCCCAGCATCCTCAGCTGATACTCAGAGGACTGGACACCAGGTGGAGAAACTGTGCCAAGAGGCCAGCTGGTGTCAGGAGTGGAATCCTTTTTGGTGGACACCTATTCATCTGCGAACGACCACTGTATCTCAAGGGACCTAGCCTGGTGGAACCTGGTGGAGGAAATACTCAAGGTTCTGCCTGAAGCCGTGGTAACAGCAGTACCTGTCTCCATGCTCCCCACAGAGGACCTGGCCCTTCCCCCTCCCACGTGGCTTTGCCCTCTTGCTTGGTTCGTCTAGATAGTCCTCTCCCTTCCCATCCCCACTGTGTGTTTGCCTCAGCCGTCCTGTCCTCCCTTCTCAGTAAAGCTCCTCTGAGTCCCACCCTGCCCTCCTCTGTATTTATTTACGGCTGTGCTGGGTCTTGGTGGCTGTGGGGTTTTCTTTAGTCGTGGCGAGCGAGGGCTGCTCCCTAGTTGCGGGGCACGGCCTTCTCGTTGTGCTGGCTTCTCTTGTCGGGCCCTAGGGCACGCAGGCTGTGTTAGTTGTGGCTCCCGAACTCTCGAGCACAGGCTCAATAGTTGCGGTGCACGGGCTTAGTTGCTCCACGGTCTGAGGGATCTTCCTGGATCAGGGATTGAACCCATGTCTCCTGCACTGGCAGGCGGATTCTCTACCGCTAAGCCACCAAGGAAGCCCCCGGCCCTGCCTTTCTTGTTGGAGACAAACTCTCCAGCACTGGGGGATGCCCAAGGCTTGTGATCTACATACATCTCTCCCTCCCCACACTGAGCAGCCCAGTGATCTACGGACGTGTCTCATTAACCACAGCCACACCTTCTAGAGACTTGTCCTCACCCCTGGCATCATTAGATGACAACCCTCTGCAGGGTGTGCTACGATCACCCCATTTTACAGATGAGGGCACTGAGCTCCCCCCATTCTTCTGCCCCAGCACCGCTTTGGGTTCAGTTCAGTTCATTTCAGTCACTCAGTCATGTCCAGCTCTTTGCGACCCTGTGGACTACAGTACTCCAGGCTTCCCTGTCCATCACCAACTCCAGGAGCTTACTCAAACTGATGTCCATCGAGTTGGTGATCCCATCCAACCATCTCATCCTCTGTCGTCCCCTTCTCCTCCTGCCTTCAATCTTTCCCAACATCAGATCTTCGCATCGGGTGACCAAAGTATTGGAGTTTCAGCTTCAGCATCAGTCCTTCCAATGAATATTCAGGACTGATCTCCTTTAGGATGGACTGGTTGGATTTCCTTGCTGTCCAAGGAACTCTCAAGAATCTTCTCCAACACCACAATTCAAAAGCTTCAATTCTTTGGCACTCAGCTTTCTTTATAGTCCAACTCTCGCATTTACACAACTACTGGAAATACCATAGCTTTGACTAGATGGACCTTTGTCGGCAAAGTAATGTCTCTGCTTTTTTTTTTTTAAATGCTGTCTAGGTTGCTTATAGCTTTTCTTCCAAGGGGCAAGCATATTTTAATTTCATGGCTGCAGTCACCAGCTTTGGGTAGATTCCTCTTTAGAATAGGTCCCTGTGCCGTGGCCCACCTCACACCTGTGCCTGGAGGGCATGAGCAGTCTTGACTGTGCTCTGCTGGGTACTCCCAGCAGCTGCTGCTGCTGCTGCTAAGTCGCCTCAGTCGTGTCCGACTCTGTGCGACCCCATAGATGGCAGCCCACCAGGCTCCCCCATCCCTGGGATTCTCCAGGCAAGAACACTGGAGTGGGGTGCCATTTCCTTCTCCAATGCATGAAAGTGAAAAGTGAAATCGAAGTCGCTCAGTCATGCCCGACTCCCAGCAACCCCATGGACTGCAGCCTACCAGGCTCCTCCATCCATGGGATTTTCCAGGCAAGAGTACCGGAGTGGGGTGCCATTGCCCTCTCTGACCCCCAGCAGGGGCCTGGCCAAATTTGGGCTGGGAGTTTCAGGGGCCCTGAGGTAGTTTTGTGTTTGCATTTAGCTTCTGGTCAGTCTGCTGGCCCTTTCACTAGGAAACAAGGGTTTTTAATGTTTGTTTATTGTTTTTTTTGTTTAAAGATCCCACTTTGCATTCCAAGTTTTCTATTTCTTCTGTTTGCTGCTCAGCAGGGAAAAAGAATAAAACTCAGGGTAGCACACAAGCTGCTTTGGGGATGTGCTGGAGCTGCCTTGCACAGATTAGTGACTTCACTTCGGTAGCTTGAAATCGGCTATAGAGGGAGTATTTATTTATTTTTAAAGATCTTTTTTTTTGATGTGGGCCATTTTAAAAGTCTTTATTGAATTTGTTACAATATTGTTTCTATTTCACGTTTTGGTTTTTTGGCCTCGAGGTACATGGGATCTTACCTCCCCAACTAGGGATGGAGCCCATACCCTCTGCATTGGAAGGCAAAGTCTTACCACTGGACCACCAGGAAAGTCCCCATAGTGGGAATATTTACGCCACAGGAATGGGCAAATGCTGCAAATCAGGGTATCAAAAAGTATTAAAAAGAAGAGGCATCACTTTGCTGACAAAGGTCCGTATAATCAAAGCTATGGTTTTTCCAGTAGCCATGTATGGATGGGAGAGTTGGGCCAAAAGAAGGCTGGACACTGAAGAACTGATGCTTTTGAATGGTGGAGCTGGAGAAGACTCTTGAGAGTCCCACAAGGAGATCAAAGCAGTCAGTCCTAAAGGAAATCAACCCTGAGCATTCATAGGAAGGACTGATGCTGAAGCTGATGCTCCAATATTTAGCTTTTAGATTTTCCAGGGAAAGGTACTGGAGTGGGTTGCCATTTCCTTCCCCAGGGGATCTTCTCGACCCAGGAATCAAACCTGGGTCTCCTGCATTGCAGGCAGACGCTTTACCCTCTGAGCCACCAGGGAAGCCCAATATTTAGCTACCTGATGCAAAGAGCCGACTCACTGGAAAGGACCCTGATCCTGGGAAAGACGGGGGGCAGGAGGAAAAGGGGGCAACAGTGGATGAGATGGTTGGATGGCATCACTGACTCAACAGACATGAGTTTGAGCAAGCTCCGGGAGATAGTGAAGGACAGTGAAGCCTGGCATGCCGCAGTCCATGGGGTCACAAACATGGGGTCACAGAGAGTCAGACAGAACTTAGTGGCTGAAAAATGAATGACGAATCAGGGAGTTTTTTTCTCTCCCCTTGAAGAGCTGGTTGTTAAACATGAACCAGTACACACTGCAGGGAGCACCCTGGGGAGGTGCTTTTCCAGTTAGCATCATGGCCGCTTTGAGAGGCTGCCCTGGGCTCTTGTTCCTCTTCTTCGGCATCTGCACAGGGTCTGCCTTCCTCAGGCTGCCACACCCTTCAAGGTCAGGGCTGATCTGTGCACACAGTCTGCACTGCTTTAACTTGGCTTGAGATGACTCAGCTCTGAGCCAACACCAGAACTTATTTAAACAATAAATACTTGCAAGCTGAATAAAACAAGCTCCCCACGCAGAGCTATATAACGTGACTTATTTATGCAGTGAGTGGGGCAGAGCCTGCTCAGCATCACCCATTACAAAGAGTGGCCCCGAGGAGTGTTCACTTGTTCCTATTCTTGTGCCCACCTTCCTGGAAGTCGGAGGCTCCAGGGGTTCCTGGAAGCATGAGTGTTTGGGGCGGGTGTCCCATGCTTAGAACACTTCCAACGGGAGTCAATTACTCCTGAGTTAGGCCCAGCCGTACAGAGCAATGCTGCGGACTCTTCATTGACACAGTTGCAGAGAAGATTCAGGATATACATTTGAACAAGGATTAACCATTCCCAGAACAAGTAGCCCTGGCCCGCTCTCCTCCCCACATGCAAACCCTACTGCATATCTGAACGCAAACAGGTACTATTCCTCTCTTCTCTCTCCACCTCCTCTTTCTGACAACTCATCTTGCACCAACAGCGTCCAGATTTGGTGGGGTTCGGCCTGCAGGGAAAGTCGCCCACCTGTTAATGGAGGCACCAGGGATGTTGATCCACAGGCTGAGCAGGTAATGGCTCGTGAGGCCTTTGTCATTTCCTGTCTGATCCTTTAGCTGGGGAGAGGAAAAGTGAACTGTACACACCCTTGACCCAGTATCTGCAGAGTCTGAAAACTGCGAACGGACCAGGGGTGCAGCCCAGTTGCCCACACTGGCCTCCCCGCTTTAGACAGACAAGTCACAGACATGATGGAATGAGCGTCTTGATCCCGGTCTGGGCTCTGTTGGAAAACGCAGATGCTTGAAACAGACAGAAGGAAGAGAAGTCATGTTGGCTCCATCCTGTGAAAGGCCAGGAAGAGGCCTCTGAACCCTGGGCATTTGGGAACTACAGGTATGTGCGCTTGAGGGGAAGCATCAGGGTCCCCCGTGAATAGAAAGGGCGGCCAGGCAGGTAGAGAGGGTGGGTCCGGGGTCACTGGAGAATGCCCCATCCAGAGGCAGAGACTGGACTGCTCCAGATTACCGCTGACACGGGGAGAGAGCTGGGGTCACCCGGAGCAGCCGGTTTCTCTACAGGAGCTGACATATAAGCTGGGTTTTTTCCGTGAAAGTGTATACTAAGTGTTGGCACCCCAAACTTTAAATTGAAAAGGATCTTAGGGCAAAACCAGGTGGTGCAAGTGGTAAAGCATCTGCCTGCCAAAGCAGGAGACTCAGGAGACTCGGGTTCGATCCCTGGGTCAGGAAGATCCCCTGGAGGAGGAAATGGCACCACACTCCAGTGTTCATACCTGGAGAATCCCACAGACAGAGGACCCTGCTGGGCTATAGTCCACCAAGCACAGGGGAAAACAAAGCCCTTTGTGGGCTGACTTCTCCTTCCACACCCAGTTTGCAATCTCTGCGGAAAACCTCCAGCAGCTGGTGGGGCGGTGGGAGAGGAGGGGTGGGGGCTCCTGTCTTCCTGCTTTCAGTTCTGAAAGCCATGTTTCTTCCAGGGCCTGTTGCCTTTCAAGGTAATTTGATTTTTCTTTTCTCTAGGTGCCTTTGATCCTCTGAGGTTGCAAGGCATAGCTACTATTTTATTTGCAGGCTCTGATGATGGGAGAAGGATCGTAAAAGCTGCAGCCTGAAGACACAAGCTCCCTCTGGGTTGTTGTCAAGTTAGTTTCCAAGGTCTCCAGGGGAGTGGAGAACAGTGCATGGGGAGGGAGATGCTCCCAAATGTTCTTGGGCCTCCTTGAGCTGGGATGACCTACTCCCATTTGCTGACACTGGGCTGCTAAAGCTAGGAACTAACTCTCTCTGGCGGGTGCAGTCGCATACCCATCTATCCATCTTCTATCCATCCTTCATCCACCCATCCACCCATCCAATCCTCCGTCCATCCATGCATGTATATGTGGATGTCACAAATATTTACCAAGCTTGGCTCATGTGTCAGGATGGTGCTGGGTGTTGGGGTGAGAATGATGGCTTGGCCATGGCCCCTGTCTTCACAGAAATTGCATTCTTGCTCTCACAGTTATAATGCACACTTTCAGCAAGTGGGGAGGACATGGAGGCCTAGAAATGCCATCCACCTCCCTGGATGGTTGGCAGCAAAGAAGACTTCACTGCGCAGATGAAATATATACTGGTTTTGAAGTTTGTTCAGTTTTGGGGCAGACAAAAGGAGAGAAAATGTTAATTTATGGAGGATGGAATAGCATGAGAGAAAGGGGGGGGCCCATTCTGAGCCCAGTGCAGACTCTGGGCAAATAAATCAGTAGAAAAGCAAGGGGCATCCTCCCCATAGCCCTGGACACACCCTGAGAGGGCCTGGCATGTTTGGTCTTTGGTGTCGAACATGGCCCGGCAGGCTGTGAACTGTGTGGCAATGGAAGGTCATGGATGTCAGCAATACGCATGGCAGGATTTTGGGCTCCTTCAAAGCAGGTTATAAAAAAAAGAAAACCTTTATATCATGGTTCTTGTTGGTAGAGGTACCCCTTTCAAGCTTTTCATTCCTTCCAGCCAAATGCCCAGGGCAATTTCCGATGCTCACAACACTTTGGGGTAAACACACAGATGAGTAAACCGATGCTCAGAGAAGTTCAGTAACTAGTCCCAAAGCACACAGGTCTCTCCATTACCAAGGTCATGCTGTTGGTTCCCCGCTGGGGCGGAACCCTCAGTACATCCCATCCCTTCTCACGGTCTGCCCAGGAATCAGAGCACAACACTGGTGGATTTGGGAAACCCACAACACTTTCGGAAACCGTGCATGGCAAAGCTCTTACCTGGCTTTCATTTTTGCTGATGGGTTCCCTTCGCATGTAATTATTTTGCCAAGGAGATGTTAATGACATGTCCACTCCACTTACCCTGATCATCTGTATTGCTGGGCAGACGCAGGTTCCTTCTGGTTTTTGCTGTTTTTCTTCTTCGAAGGGCTCTCCATCATCAGCAAATCCCTCTTCTGCTCATTATTTATGGTGCCTGAGTCCCTGCTCACCTGTGCTTTCTGAGAGGCCCTGGCAGATCTAATTTCAAGCCCAGGAAGCTGTGTCTGTTTCCATGTAAAACAGAAGAAGGGGGAGCGGGGAGCCGTCAGGCTGATTATTCATAAGTCGTCCTGCCTCATCTGTGCCTTCCTCAGACCTGTGGGAGACGGCACCTCGTCCCATCTAGGCTCCCCCGAGACGAAACAGTGGAGTTGAAAACTTATGGATGTTTCTGGAAAAAGGTGGAAATCAGGTCTCTCAGCTGGCTGTTCCCTGGGGATGAGCTGTGGGGGTGGGGGTGGGGCCCTTGGAAATCCCTATACACAGGGGTTCTTTGTATGCCTGTGAAGGCGATGACATCTGGCAGTAGGGATGCTCCCCAAAGTGCTCAAGGGTGGGACCGGAGGGGATTTTACTTTTCTTCTTCGTGTTTTTCTATAAGATCTAAATTGTCTGCTGCTCTCTGTGTTGCTCTCGTCAGAGAAGAAAAGGACAATGGGCATCTTAGAACAATCAGAACCCACAGCACAGCCCCCTGGGTGGCTGGACAGGTGCGGGCGGGTGTAGTGGGCAGAGTGAGTGCCCCTGACCTTCACCGAGGCTCACAGACCCCTCCCCGTCCTGGCTCCAGAGGCATCTGGGATGAAGACTGCAGGGTGGAGCACCAGCTCCTTGCCCACACGCTACTAACCTATTTTAAAGGGAAACTGGGGCTGGATGAGGATACATTTCCCGTGTCTGAACGTCTGGGTCACAGGAGAAAAGTGCCATGAGCTCCTTCCGTGAACCATCTCTGGACAAATAACAGGATGTAAATGTCCATCCAAGAAGTGTGTCCCTAATGCACGGACGTCCACTGAGGGAACCAGGGCTGCCTAGGGGCAGAGCATGAAACTTTTAAGGAAAACGTCACGCTTTTCCACAAAGGATCCCGGGTGCGATAGAAAGAACCACAACGTTTAGGGTGTTTTTGACCTCCCTCCCCAGGCTCCAGCCAGTCTGAGTATCTGTTGTGGCTTCCCCTTTTGTACCTGCCCCTTGCTTGGGGCCCCCATCCCTCAGTCCTAAAGGCTTCTCCTGCTTTTCAGCTGCACACACAGCCCCTCAAACCTGCCCTGACCCCTCCCAGATGCCACACTGCCCAGCAGTTGAAGCACCCTTCATTTCACGATGTTGTCACAGCACCACCTCCCTGACATTCTGGAGCGTGTCCTCCCCTGGCCCGCCTTTACCTTGAGTCGTGGATCTTCTGACCTTGATGCGTACGGGTGGAACCCCCAGCCTCTGTAACTGGGGCGTTAGGATCAGTTGTTCCAGTAGGGAACCGTTAGGATTTCGAGGAGTAAAGGCCAAGGAAGGGGAGCAGGGACAGGCCCACACAAAATAATAGAACATGGAAGACTATACTTGGGAGGGGCTCAAAGGACTGTCTCCCTCAAGCCCCCCTCTTTTTTCTTATACAGAAGTAAAAATCACATACCAGAAAATTAACCATTTCTGGCGGTATCCAGAAATTGCTTTATTTATTTTTGGCCATGCCTCGTGGCTTTGCGGATCTTAGTTCCGTGACCAGGGATGGAACCCATGCCCCTTGCACTGGAAGTGCGGAGTCTTAACCACTGAACTACCGGGGAAGTCCCGAAAATGAACCATTTTAAGGTACACAATTCAGTGGCATTTAGAACATTCATGGTGTTGTATATCCATTCTCTTCAAATAGTTCCAAAGCGTTTCCATCCCCCTAGAGGGAGACCCTGTACCCATTAGCGGTCACTCCCTATCCCCTCTGCGCACCCCCACTCCCAGCCTTTGCACACTTGTGTCTGCTTCCTTTGTCTACCAAGGTGCCTGTTCAAGCACTTCATATAAATGGAGCTGTACACAGTGTGACCCTTAGTATCTGGCTCCTTTCACTCTGCGTAATACAGCCTGTTCATCTTACAGATGGGAAGGCTGAGACCCCAAGCCAGGCAGAGGGCCCTGTCCGAGCCCACACGGCATGTTGCAGGGAAGAAGCAGACCTTCCCAAGGACGAGGGGACATGGAGCCAGGATCAGCAGCCACGAGGTGGAAATGAAGCAGAGTGGATGGCATGTCATCTAGAGCAGGACGCTTGCTGACACAGCCCATGCAGCGGCTGGATATGAAATACCTCGTTCAAGAGCATTGATTGGGCGTCTGCTGGATCCTCAGCCCCTTTCTTGGAGCTTGCAGCCTGGCTGGTCTCAAGCACAGTCTTTGGTGAAAGACAGGTATGAGTCCAGAAGCCCCTTTCCTGCTTGTCAGCCCTGGATCCTGGACATGCCCAAAGCTGACCCCCTCACTGCCAAGTGGCCGAGCCCCCAGGGCCTGCATTAGGGTTGGTGGCGAGGGTTAAAGACAGGAATGCGGCAAAGTTGATAAACGTCAGCCGTCAGGACTGTTTTACCTTCACGTTGAAGGTAAACTGCTTCACACAAGAAGGAAGCTGCTCCCTTTGGGTGTCTCCATCTCAGCGGTGACCACGGCCACCCAGGAGAGCCAGGCACCTGCTTGGAAAGGTGAGGTGTCCCCTACCCAACTTTGGGGAAAGCGGAGGTGGAGGGGCTTCCAGTCTTGGAGGCCGGGGTGGAGGGTGTGGTGGTGAAGGTGTGCTTGTCACCAGGTTCAAGAAGGGACAGAGGAAGGCCAGACCGGGCTCATTTGTGTCCCTGACATCCTGGTCTCCCTGGGCGGTCCCTGTAAGCCACCCCGAAATACCTGCTTCTGTCACCCCTGCTCCTGGCAGAAGAGACTGGAGCACCCATTTTTCTCTGGAGAGATGGTTCTCTGATTCTCAAGGACCCCATCTCCATGACAATTACAGGTTAAAAATGCCTCTCTCTGCTCCAGGCCTGCGTGCATGTAAATCATACCAGCAACCGTGCAGCCAGCGCCCGCCGCCTCCCAGAGCTCCCAGCGTGCTGACTGTTTTATCTCAGCGGTGCAGAGAGAGGGGAGCCCTGTCTTTCTGTTTGGAGGAGCTAGGATCGCCTAATTTTATTTATTTTTAATCAACCATTGCAGCGTGTTCTCTCTAGTCAGAGGCAGAGCCGGAGAGCAGTGCAGGCACATTATTGATATTCGGCTTTTATTTACCCAGGGAGTTCTGGGGAGACGTAGCATCTCGTTGGCAGAGACACCCGGTGGCACCGATCCATCACCCAGAGCCCTGAATGAGCTCCGCACAGGCAATGCGAGGGCAGGGCAGGGCTGGGCAGGAAGGCCCCTTGGCCGGCAGGGCCAGCTGCCTCCTCCAGCTCCATGGCTGGAAAATTACCAGCCAGGCTAACTGCCTCCAGTCTGCTAGGAGATGACGGGAGCCCTCGAAGGCCAGTGGGCCCACCTCCCTGACATGTCAATCTCCTCTGCACAGCTTCTCCTGGACGCCCGGCTTGTGTCTCTGCCCCCACCAAACAAGCACGGACGTCCCTTCCCTCCGCAAGGCCTGGCATTGCGCTGCTGTTCCTGGCTGTGGGATGCTAGGCAGGGAGACTGGCTGTCCCTCCTTAGGGTGGGCTTCGGGCATCCAGGGCCTACTCCCATCACCAGGCCCAGCTTCCAGCAGGTTCTGGGGCCTTCACCTGCCCCCCTGCCCACCTCTGTCCACCCCCTTGGGTTCAGCCTCCCGCCTGGAACCCTAGATGCCACAGCTTCTTGGAGAACCTTTGTCTTTCTAGTTTTCCAGGGAGGCCTAGGCTGATGGTTTCAGGACCCGCGCAGTGAAGATGGTTTGTGATTTTTCACACTGCACACCACAAGCAGCCACAAGGCCCTGCAGCCAGCGCTCCCTGCAGCCTGCACGGGGATGTGGGAGCCTGGTGGGTGGGGAGGAGGGGTCAGAAGAATTTGAATTCCCTGTGGTCCTGCGGGAGCAGAGGGAGAAGTGGCTGGTTTGAGCCCAAATGGAGATAAGCCTGTCTTTTCCATCCTTCTGCTCAGGAGAGAGGCCTGAGTGCCCAGCAAATGACAAGATCCAATATTCATTAGTGCCTCCTGAAAGCTATAGAGAGAGGACTCATGGGGGGTGTGGGGGTGAGGGGCACCACCTCCACCCTCCCAGCCATTATTTACATAATAACCTGACCCTCAGGTTACCTTTCATTAACAAACACATGCGAAAACAGAGAAGCAGCTGGCAACATCTCATAAATATATATTGTTAACCCCGGTGTAGACAGCTTACTTTCACTTACTCAGAAAAAGAGGGGGCCCCCTGCTTTGCATAGCCATTAGGGGAGGGGGGCTGGTGGAGGCAGCAGCCTCTAGACTGTGCACTCACCCGAGAGGATGCTCTCTGCCTTTGAGGGCCGAGTTCAACCTTCAATTAGCTCACTTGCCTGTGTTCTGGGCTTTCTGCTCTTCACTCTCTCTGGGCGTCTGGAGGTCTGGGAGCCAGGGATGGGGCATTTCAGGCCAATTTGTTAAGTGCTTGCTGGCAGGATCACCCTCCCTCCCCAGGCACTGGACTCAGAGAGAGAACTGAGGATATTCTGCCCGTTCTGAGCCATAGAGGTCCCTGAGTGATGTGGGGCAGGGCACGTGGTCTCTGATTGCCCATCTCCCCAGACTTGGTGATGCCCCACATAGTGGGGGGCGCATAGATGATGAGGCCCGAGACTGGCCTGGGGTGAGTGAAATTCTGGCAGGACAGAGCTAAGGAAGGGCTAGTGCCAAAGCTGGGGAGCACTGGGCCTCTCTCTCCCCTTCCAGCCTCATAGCTCCTCTTCTCGCAAAGTGTGAATTCACTCACATGCTCCTGGGTAGCCTCCTACAGGCTCAGGGCTGCAGTGTGGACACAGGGAGACATTGAGTTCCTGATGGAAAGGCCGTCTGGGGCTGGAAGGAGCCCCCTAAGGAGAGCTGGTCCTGGACACCCAGATCCCCCACTTGCCAG
Source organism: Bos mutus (assembly GCF_027580195.1). Classification (NCBI taxonomy): domain Eukaryota; kingdom Metazoa; phylum Chordata; class Mammalia; order Artiodactyla; family Bovidae; genus Bos; species Bos mutus. The sequence continues at coordinate 8,952,323 of NC_091635.1, read as the reverse complement.
CATCCACTCATTTCTTGCCTGACCACACTTAGAGTGGCTGTATTGACCATACTCACAGATTGACATCTAAGGCCTGAGGACCAATTTCTTCATTTATAATAAGGAGGAGGATTGGGTAGACTGTTCCGCTGGAACTAGCTGACCTGGGCTCTTTCCCTGTAGGCCAACTCTATGACCAGTTGGCTAGAATGAATGGCTAACATGAGTCAAGCACCACCATAGGCCATGTGTATTAGTTATCTACTGCTGGGTAACAGATTATCTCAAACCTTAGTGGCTTTAAATAAAAAATATTTATTATCTCGCACAGTTTCTGGGGGATCAGGAATCTGAGAGCAGATTCCTTTGAGCAGAAAAATCCTGGTCCAGGATTCTGCATGAGGACGTGGTCCAGCTGTCAGCCAAGGCTGCATCAGCAAAAGCTTTAATGGGGGCAGAAGGAGCTGCTCCTGAGAGCACACGGCTGTTGGTTGGAGGCCTCAGTTCCTCACTGTGTGGACCTCTCTAGAGAGCCTCTTGAGAGTCCTAACAACATGGCAGCTAGCTGCCCCAGGGTGAGTGATTTAAGACAAGGACAAGGAGGAAGCCACAATCCTTTTATGATAAGGGTTTGCAAGTGACCCACTGTTACCTCTTCCATACTGTATTCATTAGAAGGGAGATACTAGGGAATTCCCTGGTGGTCCAGTGGTTAGGACTTGGCATTCTCCCTGCCAGGGACCCAGATTCGATCCCTGGTTGGGGAACTAAGATCCTACAAGCCATGCAGGCAGCCAAAAAAAAAAAAAAACAACAAAAACCAAAACCAAAGTGAGTCACTAAGTTCAAGCCACAATCAAGAAGAGAGAAATTAAACTCTACTCTTGAAGTGAGGGGTATCAAAGAATCTGAGGACATATTTTTAAACCACCATGGCAGGCATAATGTCAGATGCTCGGCACGTGTTATCTCACTTAATCCTCATAATCATGATTGTTATTGCCATTTTACAGGTGAGGAAAATGAAGCTTAGAGAGGATTCAAGATGAGTCAAACTCACACAGCTGGTTACCTGCAGAACAGGAATTTGGAATCAGATATTGTGAACAAGTGCTGCCCAGTCACTTTCTGCAGTGATGGAATTGTTCTATATCTGTGCTGTATGGTAGCCACTAGCCACATTGATTATTGAACACTTGAAATGCAGCTAAGCTCCATGTCTTCCAGCCAAAGACCACCAGAATACACTTGCAGCTGAATAAGTTGGATTTATTACTTGCTGCAGAGAGAGACCACCCACCCTGAGGGATCATGGAGTGACTCATAGACTCTTGGGATGACTCAGCATGGGATGTCAGGAAAAATCTATTCTAGGATCCATTTTGCTTGGGTGATTTGGGAGGTCTAAGGAATCATGATGGTGACTGCAGCCATGAAATTAAAAGATGCTTGCTCCTTGGAAGAAAAGCTATGACCAACCTAGACAGCATATTGAAAAGCAGAGACGTTACTTTGCCAACAAAGGTCTGCTTAGTTAAAGCTATAGTTTTTCCAGTAGTGAAGGTATGGATGTGAGAGTTGTACTATTTTTTTTTAATATAAATTTATTTATTTTAATTGGAGGCTAATTACTTTACAATATTGTGAGAGTTGCACTATAAAGAAAGCTGAGCGCCGAAGAATTGATGCTTTTGAACTGTGGTATTGGAGAAGACTCTTGAGAGTCCCTTGGACTGCAAGGAGATCCAACCAGCCAATCCTAAAGGAAATCAGTTCTGAATATTCATTGGAAGGACTGATGCTGAAGCTGAAACTCCAAGACTTTGGCCACCTGATGCAAAGAACTGACTCCTTGGGAAAGACACTGATGCTGGGAAAGATTGAAGGCAGGAAGAGAAGGGGATGACAGAGGATGAGATGGTTGGATGGCATCACTGACTTGATGGACATGAGTTTGAGTAAACTCTGGGGGTTGGTAATAGACAGGGAGGCCTGGCATGCTGCAGTTCGTGGAGTCACAAAGAGTTGGACACGACTGAGCGACTGAACTGAACTGACCTGAAGGAATCATCTCATTCTCATGACTCACTGGAAGTTGTCTCATTTCACAAACCAAGGCTCCAAATGGTGACTTGATTTGCCTCTGACCTGAATGACCGCTGTTCTCTGGCATGCATGGACCCTGGCATAGGAAGAGGAGAAAGAATTTGGCCTTGAGTTGCTTACAGCCACTCAATTCAGGGAATACTCTTTGAGCAAAGGAAATTCCTGCCCAGTGCCACTCAGAGGCAGGTGGAGGTGTGGCCTGCCCTGGCACTGGGTGAGTCTCAGACTTTGGTGCTGTTCCAGGCCCTCCCAGGAAAAGAGAGGGTGTAGCTGGAAGATGCCCGCGGCATCCGTTGGCTCCATGGGCCACTCTAGGGCTTGGAACCCGCGCGTCGGAATCTGAATCCTAATGACATTTCTGTGCTGGGGGCTGACAAGAACAGTGCCTGCCACCACCTGTGCCCACATGCCATCAAGGGGACTCGGTATTTGACACTAATCCCCCCGAAGCCTTTTGAGCTCTTCACTCAGTATTTCCAAACTAATTATGGGGCTCAGAGTTTGCAAAGAGGGTTGACATTTGGGCTTTCCGGCAGGGACACCCTCAGCACCCATCTGAGAATGTGGTAATTTAGCAAAGAGAGAAAGCATATAATTTTTTTTTTTTAGCTTGGGGGGAGGCTGGAGGCAATCGGAAATATCCCTTGAGCAGAGTCAGAGTCTCTGGTTCAAAAGAGGCAGTGTGCTGCCCACCGTACTCGAACTTCAGGGCCCCTTTGATTTGAAGCGGGACAGGCAGAGAAGGTTGGAGGATTCACCCGCATGGGGGTGCTGTTTCCTCCTGGGAGCCAGTCCAGAACCTCCATTTAACTGGGATGGACTGGGGCAGGTCTCCCATCTGGGCCACTGTGTCCCAGGAGCCATAAGCAATTCATGGCTCTGGGGTGATCCACGGGTCAGCGTGGCCAGAGGGGATAGAGACCTGCTCCTTCTGGGGCCTTGATGCCTACTTGACTTTCTGTCCTGGTCTGCTTTCTGGGCATGTCCTGATCTCCTCTGCTGGGACCTCTCCCAGCTTCCCAAGATGGGCAAGACCAAACTGGGACTAAAAATTCCTGAATTCTTTATCTGTGCTCCCAGGTGGAAACTGCAGCACCGGGCATCCCTACTTCACTGCTCCAAAACCCTCCTCCTGGGGAATGAAGACAGTCCAAAATCTGTGGTCAAAGACGGGAGACCCCTCTGTCTGTGACCTCACCTCTCTCTTCTGTCTCTCTCCTGGGGGCCTCTGCAGGGCACTGGGGGTGAGGTTGTAATGTAGCCTTACTCTGGAGACCCTGTCCACATCAGTTCGGGTGAACAGAGAAGCCTGTTTACCGGTCAGGAGTGTTTAAGTCCCAGCTCTGTTGCCTAGAGAAGCAGACGCACCCGCAGGCCTTTCCTGGCTCCAGCTCCAGCTCATCTCCAGTCATCCTACCCTGTTGCTTCCATGCAGATGTGTCTGGCAGGTGGGTTATGCCCCAGGGTGGGGAGAAGCAATGCGCAGGAGTGAGGCGGCATGCTGGTCAATGCCCAACAACTGGCTCTCTGGAAACACACAAGCCTCGGGGTAGGGGGGGTGGTGGTGTCTGCCAATTTCTGTGGTGTAATTACTCCCACCTCGGCCCACTGCAAACTGCCATCATGATGTCATTAAACATGGAATTGGAGAGAGACATGCCGAACTGGCTCTTCCAAGTCTGTGTGAGTGGCTCCAGCACATTGATGGGTAGAAGGATATATGATCCTGAAACCCTGTTCTAGAACAGCCCACTCTCCCGCACCTTCTCCAGGAGCCCCCTGCCTGGTGCACAAAAGGTCTTTTCTCCACCTCCTGGTGCCTTCTGGGCAAAGCCATGCCGGGTCCATAGGTCAGGGAGGCCTGAGCAGGGGCTGGGGGCAAAGGTGAGCCCAAGATGGGAACAGAGCCAATGTGGCTGGGCCGTCCTGAGGCATCGCCTGCCCCCCTGCACAGAATCCCTGTTGGAAGGAAGAATGAGATTTCTAGAAGTGTCCCTAAAATAAAAAGGTAGAGGAGCTGGGAATTGTCCTACCTGAGGATCAATAAGGCTTAATGAGAAAGCAGATTTCAAAGCAGGAAAGGATGCACAGCTAATCCTGGCCGAGTCAATTAGCCAGAAAGCCACTCTGATGGGGGATCTGATTTCTCTTCTTATTCCCGAATCCCCTAGCTTTAGGGAACCTCAAAGCATAGGAGGCAAAAGAAAATGAAAATAAACCCCGTCTCTTTCAATAAAGCACAAAGGCCTTGCCTCTGTTGGCAGGAGCTGCACCTTCGTTTCCCAGACGGCAGATGCTGGCATGAGGTCCAGGGAGGCCGAGGGGGCCAGGAGGGAGAGGGGCCTGGCCTTACACCCCAGCCATTGAAGCGGGAACAAGGACCCTTGATAAACACCCTTGCCACGCTGAGCGATCCAACCTGGAGGATGCCATCATGTATTTTTAATCTACCTCCTCCTCGCTGAATAATGAGAGAGGAAAATCGTAAGGTTTGACTGGCATTTACAAGGAGGCTGTGAAGGAGGCTTGACCGGGAGAAGATGAGCTGGAGGGCTCATCACGGTTAAACTCCTGGCTCCTGCCTCCCTCCCCTTCCCAGGGAGGCTCTTTGCGCCTCCAGCCGGCAGACCCACCTTTCCAGACACAGTCTGGCCCAGCCCTTACTCTGAGGGACTCCACCAAGAGACAAAAAGCTCCAGGTTCTGACCAGAGCCAGCTGGCGGTGGAGGATGGGGTGGAGTAAAGGGAACTGGACACAGGGGTTGGGGCAGGGGGGAGGACACTGGGCCTTTGTCAAGGTCCATGATGTAAATACCCTCACTGCCAACGTGATACCGCTGAGCACAGGCAGGGAAGTGCAGCGTCAGCTCTCGAGAGGTCTAATCTTGCGGGTGGAGGAGGCTGGAATGATTAAATTCTCTATGGAGGGAGGGTGAGGACAGAGAAAGAGGGGAAGGGGCTTTGCGGGCTGGGGGCAGAGAGATGCCTAGAAGCTAAGGGGAGGGAGGGGATCTTTAGAAGGAGCATCAGAGTTGACTGTGTAGTATCTGTGAGGCCCTGGGCAAGTAATGTAACCTTTGGGAGCCGTCTGGCGCCTGGAGACAAGAGCCATCACTCATTTCCCACAAAGCTGTTGGGAGGGTCTTTGTTTACCTGGGGGCCTTGGACCACACTGGATAGTCTGTGCTGACAGTGTGGTTTAGGGAGGTGTTCTCGGGCCAATGCTCTATGAGTTTGACCTCTTGGGGGGATGCAGACAAAGGTCAACCATGTACCTGGTCATTGATGTCTATGTGGTCGTTCCCAGTGAATCCTCTGGACCCCGGGGCTCAGGTGAGCATCCCCACTTGGTGAGCACTGTCGAACATGGTTCTGAAAGGATTGGAGGCCTTCCACAGGACTCTACTGGGAGAGGAATCTGGACACTCAGGCCTGGTCTCACCTGGATGCTGCCCTGGGCGCCTCTTTCCACTTCTGACGTTTATCTGTGTCCTCTCCCCGGGATGGACTGTGCTCATGGGAATCCAACGGCTTTGCTGAGTTCTGTGAGATTTTCCAGTGAGTCCCTGGACCTGAAGATGGACTTGGGGACTCAGGAATGCACGCCTGCCCACATAGAAGACATGAGCTGGGGCCAGGCCATTCCAGCCCCTTCCTCATTGGTAAGCAAAGTGTTCTTTTTTTTCTTTTTGCAGAAGATGCATCAGATCCTTGGAGCATGAACACAGTGTGAATTTGCATCCATGTGGTTTGGAGGAGCCAGGAGAGTCACCAGCAGGCACAAGCACTATCCCATCCCCACTACACCTTCTGGGATGGAGGGAGGCCCCACTGCCTGATGGTCACCCACTCTTCCACAGTGAGGAGTGTGACACCCCAGGTCAGCTGTGCAGGAAAGTGGACACCATATAAAGCTTGAGCCTGAGTCTGAAGCAAAGAAGACTTAGAGGCATTAGCCCAGGGGAGTCAGAGGACAGCAAGCGGCAGGTCTGCCGTGTGGGTGGCAGGAAACGGGAGGGTGAGGAGCCGGTGCTTGGAGTGACCCTGAGAGACAGCACTTCACAGGGTCACGCAGGCCTCCTGCATCTGAATGGCTCACAGTTACGGGCTTAAAAGGATCAGAATGCGATGAAGCACATTTAACACACTCAGCAGAGACCAATTCAGTCTTGGTTGATTTGCACGGTGTTTTAAAATCATGCTAGCCCCCCAGTGGACATCATTATGAGCCCCCGAAGAGCCAGGCTCCAGTCCCGCTGCGTGGGTGCCTCGTTATCTCCAGTTTGGGAGAACAGACACTTCCCCCTGTAAGCAGGGAGCTCCCTCCGGAACATTGGATTTTCCAGGTGCTTTGCCTGCAATCTGGGGGCTTCTCAACCTGGAGGACGGCCATGCTTTGGCCTCCCATGGGGTTTGAGCATCAGCATCAGCTACAGAAGGGGTGAGCATACTGCCGTTCAATTATGGTTGCCCATGACAACGGATCTCTTTCTTGAACTGAAATTCTTTATTAATGAGGAAGCCCAGAGTACCATAGAATGTTATATTTCTGAGATTTAAAAGCACACTTGGCGGTAAAATTTGGCTTGCCTGTTCATAGATTTTGGAGCCCGGGGGGAGCTTAGAAGTGATTTTGTCCGGTATCTCCATGCCACAGCCAAGGAAACAGAGGACTAAGAGGTGACACGGTCCCCTCGAGGCTCTGTGGCCGTTTAGAAGCCAGGACTGGCCTTACTGTTCAGCCTTCCATCCATTGGCAGAAACAGAAGACTTTGTTAAAACAATCAAACGTAAGAGCTGCCATGTGCAAAAGTTCTTGGTGTGGGCAGGGCACAGGGCTGACTTTTTACACTTATTACTCCACTTAATCTTTGCAACACTTCATCAGGAGTATTTTGTTTCCATCCCAGCTGGATGGACTAACTCAAGTGTGACATGACTCGTGCCAAGTTATTGTCAGACTCCACAAAATAAGGACTGAGTCCTTCACAAGGCTTCTCCCATGTCGGAGGCCAGCCAGGGGTCCGCAGGCCACCCTCATTTCCGACCAGATGGCTTTATCTTATGGCCGCCTCAGGTTTGGCAATTCTCTAACATGACGCATAGAACTCAGGACAGTGCTGTATTTTTTTTTTTTATTACAGTTTTATTATAAAGGCTACATACAGGGCAAGATCTGGGAGAGTACTGGACACACAACTTCCCAGCCTCTGTGGAATCAGGAGGCATCGTTCTCCTGGTGTGGCCTTGTGTTCACCAACCAGCAAGTACCAGTAGCTTCAAAACTCACTTTACAAAGCTACAGTGATCAAAACAGCATGCTGACATACAGACAGACATTTAGGCCAATAGAATAGAGCAGAGACCCTAGAAATAGACACACACACACACACAAACGATCTTGACAAGATTGTCAAGGCCAATGTCAGTTCTAACGCCATATACAACAATTAACTCAAAATGGATCGGAGATCCAAAAGCTAAGCTAAAACTATAAAACCCTTACAAGAAAGCATAGGGTAAAAACTCCGTGGCTTTGAATTTGGCAATGATTTCTTACGATGGCAGAGGCATGGACAGCAAAAGGAGAAGTAGACAAGTTGGACTTCTGAACTTCATGAAAATTGAAAGCGCTGGGGTATCAAAAGATGCTATTTACAGAGTAAAAAAGTACAGAATGGAAGAAAATTTTTGCAAACCATGTATCTGATAAGGGATTAATGTCCAGAATAAATAAAAGCTTCGAGTCCAGAGTTTTTATTGGATTTCATTACACACATGTGGTGGATTACATCACTGATTGCAGGATTGAACTCAATCTCCAGCGTCCCCTCCCTTGGAAAAGAGAGGGGTCCGAAGTTTCAACCCTCTAATTATGTGGTTGATTTTCTGGTGACCAGTCCCCATCTTGAAGCCATCTAGAACTTGCCATGGGTCATCTCACTAGCAACAGAGACTCTTCTTTCACTCAGAAAATTCTAAGAGTTTTTGAAGTTCTGTGCTGGGAACTGGGGACAAAGACCAAGACAAAGTCTACCTTATACCACAGAGGGCTTATCATTGTCATTTAACCAAGAGTTGGCTGAGGTTGAGTAACTTGTTCCAGGTCCAGCAGCTGGTCAGTGGCAGCCATAGAACCAGAGCTCAGGGTTTGGGCTTACTTTTTTTTAATATGCATTTTATTTATTTATTTGTCTGCTTTGAGTCTTAGTTGCCACAGGGCTCTGCCATCTTTAGTTGTGGCACGTAGGACCCAGTAATAGTTCCCTGACCAGGGATCAAACCCGGACCCCCTTCACTGGGAGTGCTGAGTCTTAGCCACTGGACCACCAGAAAGTCCCTCTGGCCGTATTCTTAAAGTGACCAATTACCACTGCACAAGGACTCACAGGGCCTTCCGCAGTGGCTTAGCAGGTAAAGAATCCAACTGCAATGCCGAAGAGGGTTTGGTCTCGAGGTCAGGAAGATCCCCTGGAGGAGGGCATGGCAACCCACTCTAGTATTTTTGCCAGGAAAATCCCACGGACAGAGTAACCTGGCAGGCAATAAAAGACATGATGTTGGGTTGACTCCTTCTCCTGGGTCCTTTTGACTCTGGAAAGACAGTAGACTTGGGAGAGTAAACCAGATCCTGGGATTACATCTCTCAATACTATATTTTGACTGTGTTGTGTGTACTGGGGTCTAGTCCCTAGGGAGGCTGAGGGCAGTGTTGTTCAATGGAAATAGAATTTGAGCCACTTTTAAGTCCTTTTCCACTTTCTAGTAGATATGGTGAAAAGAAACAAGTAAAATGAAATGTATTGGTATATTTTATTTAACCCAATTATTCTATATATTATCATGTCAATATTTAATCAACATAAAAACAGATAATGAAATATTTTCAATCCTCGATTCATACTGGGTGTTCCAAATCTAGCGTGTATTCTGCACACATGGCACATAACATTTTTGACTAGTCGCATGCCACATGTTCCTTGTGAGTATCATACTGGATAGCTCCTGCCTATAGCCTCCACCCTGTTCTTGAAAGGGACCAGTTGTGACAAAATGTTAGAAACTCTGCTTAGGTCTCCACCATATTGTATAAATCCCTATTTCCATCTGCAAATAGGGGAAAGCCACTTCAGCTCTGTGTATTAACCATGTCTTTTATTGGCTAGATTTCTGATACTTTGACATCTGGGTCTTTGCTGATACTGGAGAGACATCCTTCCAGGGTGAGCCGATTCCTAGAGATTGCAAACAACTCACCCGAATGTGCTTTTTATATACAAACAAATTAATGCAGAGTCCACAGCACCACCCACCTCCTCTACAGGGCTCTCACCCTCTGGGCTCCTAACAACCTGCCCTAATCACCCCAGGGCCAGGGACCAGACGACCAGGGGAAGCCCCTAAGCCCCAGAGCCTCCAAAAATTACTCAAGCTATCCAACCCTTAGCTTGCTCACCCTGCCTTGCCCATACATTCCCACAGAAACCCCCAGCCAGGCTCTTACCCACGTTTCTCCTCGCTGCCTCTGGTGCTTCCCCATGTGGCCCTGCAAGGCCTGGTGTGGCCCCCCTCTTGGGAACCATGAGTCAGAAACTGTCTTTTCAGTGGCCATTTTCTCCTGATCTGTTGGCCTCACCTAGTCTCAGCTGTTCCGTTACTATCTTGCATGTTACAGTGCTCTGGTTTCAGCTTTGTAGATGGGGGTGGCGGTCGGGGAGCCCTGCAGGTGCTTCTGCACGAGCCATTAACTTCACTAATGACAAACTTTGCTCATCAACAGAGGCTGTCCTGGAGCCACCTGTGCAGACCTTGGGTGAGTCCAGAGAGGAAATATTCCCTGGATCTGGGTCACCCGTGCTCTCCAGAGTCCGGCGAGAGCAGAGGATGATGCTGGCCTCAGCAAAGAACAGCCTGTATTCAGGGAAGCGAGCCCACCTGGGTCAGAGGCCGCTGACATCACAGGCTAAATGGATGTTCAGAGAGAGACCCCGTGACAACTGAGTTCCAAGAGGCTTCCCAGAAGTTGTCTGACCTCGCAGAAAAATCAATGCACCTCTTGTTTTTGTCTCCAGAAATATTTCATCGGTGATGATTCCTCCCTAGGTGACAACATATTTTATGACAAAGCGCGCGGCAGGCTGCTAGGCCCCGGGTGGCTTCAGACACAGCCTGACATCCTTCCCTGTCATTATTGATGAGCCTCACCTGCGTGGGGTTGGGAGGCGGCAGCTTCCTCCCAGTCCCGCTAGGGAGCCTGGGAGGGAACCCAGTTGCCACAGACCCATCCGTTTCTGGAGAAGGTCCCGGTGGCGGCGAGAAGGCTGCCATCCTAGGATGTCAAAGCCGATATCAGGGCACTTCTGCCCACCCACACGAGGCCTGCGGAGAGCCCCCCGCCCCCGGCAGAGCATCTGCAGGGGAGGAGGGCGGAGGTCACACTGCTAGTTAAGCAGAGGGCTGAGACTTCTAGTTTCCAGCTCGGTACCTTTTTTTCCTGCTCTTCCACCAGCACTTTACAAATGCTTTCTTTTTCTCTTCCTTTTTCTCTTCCTCCCTCCCTTCTCTGTCCGCTCGCTTACCTCCCCCACCCCCCCATCCTTCCGCCCCACATCCCTGCCCTCCCTCCCTTTTCACAACCAGCAGAGAGCCTTCCACTTGCCAGGCACTCCCTGGCGTTTATTTACTCAGCCCCATTTGCAGACAGCCACGCGGGGGCATTTCAGGGGAGAGCAGCCATAGGAGGAGCGGTGTCGGGAGGGTCAGAAGGCAGGAGCTCTGGAGGCACGCTGGTCTCCCGTGCTCTTCTGACGGTCTGTCCACACTCCCCCGTCCCTGCCCTGGGGGCACCTGACCGTCACAGCAGGACCTCTGGGTCCCTTTCAGGGCCTGGGCCAGGAAGGGTCACCTGAAGGTTGGATCAGGCCGAGGTCAGCTGGCCTCTCGACAGCATCTCTGAGGGGAAACAAGCACAGACCTGCTTAACCCGCGGAGGAGGGAACACAGAGGGGGCTTTAGTCCACCATCCTCCGGCTCAGGCTAGCTCCTCACCTCCCTGATCAGCCTGGGGGGTGTGGGGGAAGCCACACGACTCCCTCCTGGGGCAGCTTCTGCCTCAGGACCCTTTGTCCTGGCTCTGAGAGGAGAGGGAGCCCTAGCTTCCTCTTATGTATCTTCCAACTGTCTGCCACGGCCCGCCCCTCTCCTGTTTGCCTGTCTGTACCATGGGGCCCAATGAACTGAGCCCAGGTCCCTTCCAGCCCGACCCCCTGGGTTTCAGAGCAAGGGTTCTCAGAGTGGCCCTGGGCCTCCAGCAGCAGGAGCACCTTGGGGATTAAGATTCCCAGGCCCTGTTCCTGATCTTGGGGCTGGAATGGCTGGGCATGGGATCTGGAAATCGGTGTACCTACCGACCCCCTTGAGTGAGCCCTGCAGGTGCCCATGACAAGATGCCTCAGTGAAGGACCCAGGATGGAGGCAGTGGAGGTTTAGGCAGGCAGTGCAGGGAGGAAGAGACGGAGAAAGTGAAAGTGTTAGTCTCTCGCTCGTGTCCGACTCTTTGTGACCCCATGGACTGTAGCCCACCAGGCTCCTTGTCCACGGAATTCCCCAGGCAAGAATACTGGAGTGGGTTGCCATTTCCTCCTCCAGGGGATCTTCCTGACCCAGAAATCAATCCTCTCTTATTAATTGGAGAGGAGCCTCAGCTTCTCCTGCAGGATGCATCCACGCTCATCAGAGACTGGAGGGCAGAACAGAGAAGGAGAGGGCCCGAGCTGGTGCCCATCCCCTTCCCATCCCTTCCCTATGCAGCCCCTCCCCCAGGCTGACCCCTTCCCTGAATGGAGACATCACTCTGCACAGCCCAGAGGAGGCACAATCCTCCTCCTAACTGAGATGCAAATCTCTGAGCCCCACGGACTGAGCTTGGCTGGGGTTCTGGGGGAGCCACGAGGGTGGGATGGGGAGGCTGCCCCAACAAGGGGGAGGTGCCCAGCCTGTGCCGGCTGGTTCCTCTCCACTCCACCAGGGCTGGCACATGCCAGGATACTGGCTCCTGATCTTGGCAAAGGGAAATGAAGTTGCTGCCCCTGAGCTAATTAAGGAGGGAGGCAGGCCGGCGGGTGGGAGTTGGCAAGCAGAGTGGTTGCAGTTGCCAAGTGTCCAACACACTGCCCACGTGCCAGTTCGGGGCAGGAGGTGGGGGGAGAGCGGTGGGAGGTTGGGGAGAGGGAATTCTCCTTGAGCAAAGCCAGCTGTTTGGAGGGCAATTCACTCACTCTCCCCTTGCCTGCACTTGTCAACTCAGCAGACCGGGCTTCTGTCCCCATAGCCGGCACGTTCCAGGTACTTCCTGGAGGAAGGAGACCCAGGCCCCCTGCTAGAAGCTCCTGACACATGAGAACAGCCCCCAGAGCTGTCCTTCCAGTGCAGAAAGCTCTGGTCACATGTAGCTATTTAAAATCAGCTGCAATGAGAAAATGTACAAATGCGGTTCCTCTGCTGCTCTAGTTACATTTCAAGTGTTTGATAGCCACAGGCAGCCAGTGCTCCCATCCTGGATGGTGCAGATATGGGACCTCACCTACATCAGTGAACATTCTGTTGGCTAAACTTCAGCAGCTGGCACACCTTGTACCTGCAGCGATCATCCTAACGATTGTTTTCATTGCAGCCTAAATCCGTGTACGTTATTCTTAAGGAAATTTAGGAAAAGAAATGGACACACACCCTGCACTGAGACTGCCAATCAGTGTAGGCTTAATTACTGAGCCCCCCGCTGTATGTGTCAGGTGTGGTGCAGAGACCCAGTGCTGCCGAGCAGAAGGAGACAGTCCCCCACCCTCGCGGAGCAGGGAGCAGAGACGTGCACGGTGACCATGTCACCATCGCTTCTGTGAGGCCAGGACTGTGCTGGAGGGACGTGCAGAAATCTGTGGGGGGTCAGATTCGCTTAGCTGAACCTGGGGTTCAGAGTCAGACTTCTGGACTTAAGAGGTGTTTTGAGGCTCTGCTCTGCTTCCTGGAAGGTTACTGAGAAGATTATCACGAATGCTGTGTGGGGTGTGTCACGGCTTGTGCTGCAGAAAGACCCACCTTGAGCTTCCCATCTAAAGTTTCCTTCTCCCAGCGTAACCTCCTAGCGTGTTGTTGTTCTTGACCACACCAGCCACATAGAAATGACCCCCACCCCTGCGTGTCCAGCCCACACTCTGGCTTCCGCACGCTGGACCCTTACGCAGGCAACGGTGTTGGGTTCCCCTCCACTTGGCTATGCCACCAGCATCTCACACTCCGCATGCATCCCGCCTTCCCACCTCAGCTCAGCCTGCAATGGAGCATCCGCCCTCCCACCACTGTACCCTGCATCCGTGGTCGCAGTCTCAGGATCCTGAGAGCCCTCTGAGGGCAGGACACTGTGCCCTCTCTGTGTGTTTCTTGGGTTATTCTGGTTCTCAACACACAGCAGAGGTTCCAGAAATGTCTCTTAAATAAGTGACTCTCCCCGGATCGTGAATGACAGACAGCGGTTGGACAACAAGTGACCCAACTGTATAGGAATGAAAAAAAAAAAAAAAATGAACCTGATAATATTCCTGCAGTCAGCCCTCTATACTAGAAGTCGGTCTACTTCATTAAAGGGACAAATAGTATTTCAGAATTTGCGAACATAGCCTCTGCTGCAACTCTTCGATTCTGCGGTCATAGCATGAAAGCAGGCGTGGACTATAGACACTGTGCTCCAATGACCATTTACAGAAACAGACAGAGGGCTAGATGCGGCCTGCAGGCCAGTGTGCCCTGCCCTGCCCTAAGCGAAGCGTGGCTGGGCTTGAGGACACAGTTACTGGTGCTCTTCTGTCACTAAGTCGTGTTCCACTCTTTTGCAACCCCATGGACTGCAGCCCACCAGGCTCCACTGTCCACGGGATTCTCCAGGCAAGAATACTGCAGTGGGCTGCCATTTTTTTCTCCAAGGGGCCTTCCCGACCTGGGGATCGAATCTGTGTCTCCCGAATGGGCAGGTGGATTCTAGGAGGAAGGCATTTGTCAAGTGGGGTCTGTCCTTTTTTGACTTATGGTCCCAACAGAAACACTGTGTGTGTGGCATGCCTTTGTGTGTATGTACTCACACATATGCTCAAAAAGTTGCTCAGCCTCCCTGGGCCTCATTTCAGCATCTGTTAAGGAAATGATCGGTGTATGGGTTTATTTCTGCTCCCCAAGCAATGCTTGTTTTTGTCTTCTGTTCTTTTCCAGCACGTTCTCCACTCCCTGCCCGCCGCTCTCATCATGCTCCCGAGTGCCGTCAGTGCCATGCGCAGAGCCCAAGGACGGCATGGGGATGGGGCAGGAGCCCTGTCCAGGGTCCATCTCCTTGACTCACAGAGCTGTGGGACTGGGAAGTGAGAAATTACCCTGCAGTATGTAAAGTATTCAAAATAAGGAATGGGTTTCCAGCTTCCTGTGGCAAGACGCACAGGCCTAGGGGAGGCCAGCCCCGCCTCCACCCGACCCCTGCCCGCCTGCCCCCCACCCCCGAGCCTCTGCTTTCTCATCTTTAAATGAGGACAGTCCCCCAGTCCTGCCTCCAGCCTCCCTGGGACTTGAGGTCTGCTGCCATGAATGCGTTTTGTAAACAGCTCAGGGCTGGACACATGTAAGGAATTAGAGGGTTATTTTTCTGAATTCTGGACCTAGCAGCTAGGCCCTAAGACATGAAGTAATGCTTTGTGGTTTTTTTTTGTTTTTTTTTTGTTTTTTCTTTTTTAGCAGAAAGAAGGCTGGAAAGCGTGGAAGGAAGTGGTGGGACCGGAGGCAAAACGGGCAGTGAAGAAAAGACGAGACTTTGACTTGAGATTTTTATCATAAGATGGAGCCGCTTGCACAGGGTTCTGGCTGCCCTCGGTGGGTGCTCCCACCCCATCCCTCTGCTTCTCTCTGTTCTTTCCATTGTTCTAGAGCCAGAGACACTGCTCCTTGCAGGATGCTGCTTCCCCTCCCCCTCAGAAGGTAGGAACCAGGGGTGAGACGCACTAGGGGGCCTGAGCGATGGAAAGACTGGGGAGGGGCTGCCAGCCTGTGCCAAGCATGCAGTGGAATCACCGTGTTCATTTTTTAAAAGTCAAATCCCTCATCGTTGCGCTCCCCCAGCACCCCCAGAGCCCCTCTATTATCCTTAGGCCATTTGGTGGTTGTTGCTATGGAGACCACAAGCAAAATGGCATGCAAATCAACACAAGCAATAACAGTGGGAAAGGGCAGGGAGAAGCTGGCGTGGGGCGGCTGGGGGAGGGCCCGGGAAGTGCTTCCACCTGCACCCATGGGGCTGGAGGAAAAAGAGGCTTGTGGAGGGTCCGGGCACAGGTCAAGGAGGCTCCAGTCTAGACTCCAGTGGGAGAAGGACTCCGAGGCTGCAAAGATGTCTCGCAGGTGGCCAATTGGCCGGGGAAAATGCAACGAGGGACTGGTTCCCCCCCGCCCAGCCTCAAGCCCTGACGGGGCAGACAGAGGGAGAGCCAGCTTTGGGGGAAGGCGCCCGCACCAGGCGAGGCCCTCCTGGCAGAGAGACTCCTGGCTTATTGCCACTTTGGGATGAGCCAGGAAGATCTGCCCTCTAAACCCAGGTCCAAACCCGAGCTTGGCCAGACCCCTCCACTCCCTGCATTTGGAAACTGTGCTCTGCCTTGTCCCCCGGCATCTGACTGTGCAGAGAGGCAATCGAACAGCTCAGTTTTCGAGAGGAGAAACCACAGTCCCCAAGAATAGAAATATGTGAGTCCGAGGCTTCTTGATTGAAATAAGCACTGACTCTGTGGAATGGAGATTTGGGAAGATTCCCCTTTTCCTAGAGGCTTCCCAATCCAGGCTGATCAAAGTCATAGTAAATGTGCTCCAACTGGCTGCACAAATGCGGGGCCCCAGGACACTGGGCTCAGAAGCCACAGAGCGAAAGGGCAGAGCCCTGTGGATTCCAGGTCTAGCCTGAGTATGGGAACAAGCACACGCGGTGTTCTCAGGGACGTTTTGTGAAGCAGAGATTAGCACTCCGAGTGGGACCACCATCGGAACTTCAACCAAGCAGCCAAGGCTTCTAAATAGAACACACGGCCTGCAGAAGTCACTGGAACCTGACTGGAAAGGGCCTGCTGCACGGCTCTGCGCTCGCCCCCACTCCCGTGCCCCCTCCCGCATCCTGCGTCTCACTCGGTTCTGCTCTCCTGGTCTCTGCTCTCAAGCCTTTCATTTGATATCTTGCCAAACGGATGTGGGGCTGCTGTCGCTGGCTTCAAGCTCAAGTTGCCAAGAGGCCCCTGTTTTTCCTCTGGGGGCGTCATCTCCCTCTCAGCGCCTCCGGGTGCCCACCTCCCCCCACAGAAGACAAAGAGACCAGTTCTGTGTCCCCTGCCCTGGGACAGAGGGCCAGGGGGTAGACATGTCCAGACAATCTCCCAGGACCGTGACCCCTGAACACGGGACTCCGGGTAGACAGGAATCAGGTGGCATCCTTCTTGGCGTGCAGGAGCCTCTGCTACCAGCACCCGGACTCTGTGAGCACCCCTCGCCCGCCAGAGCCTTCCCATGGGTCTCTCTTGCTTCCATTGGCCTGGGGAGCCTCCTGTGTCTGCAGCCAAGGACTCTTCTATGGGAGGCCCCAGCAGCAGCATCCGTGCACCCTCAATGCCACACGTGGGCCTGAGACCTGCTGATGTCTTCAGAGGTGCAGAGGAGATCTGAGGGGAGCGAGGAGAAATGCCAAACCTCAGGGCCAGGGCAGTGTAGCCCTGATGGAGTCCAGGGCCTCACTTAGTCCTACTTCCTCATTTCATGGCAAGAAACGGACCTGCCAAGGGCACATGGCTGCTGTCCAACCAGCGTCATGACCGCGCTCAGGAGACCAGTTTTCCCAATGCTTTGAGGTTCCAGAGAAGGAGTTCCTTGCCCCTTAAGCTCTCCCAAGCAGAAGGGGCTCCCTGAGTTCCGTTGCTGTCACGGCATGTCCCTAGGGGTGGGGGGGTGGGCTTCCTGCTTCTCTGTCTCCTGTTCCCTTTCTTCAAATGTGCACATCTGTGTCCCACCTTGCTGAAACCCTTGACAGATGCTGGACCTCACCCAGACCTCCTCCCTCTTTTCTTTCCCAGGCTGAATAAAACAGAGAGGACGAGGGAGGGGACATATGTATACCTATGGCTGATCCATGTTGATGTATGGCAGAAACCAGCAGAATATTGTAATTGTCCTTCAGTTAAAAATAAATAAATTAAAAAAAAAAGAAAAAGAAAAAACAGAGAGGTCACCTGCATTGGGTGTTCCAGATCACAGCCATCAGTGAAAGGGAAGCCAGTCTTACCCCCTGGAGTCCACAGCTTTGACTGTCTGGCCTCAGGGTGACCAAAGCGCAGGAGAGGTCATGAGTGGGCAAGGCCGGGTAGGAGGTGAAGATGACCTTGACCTTGACCTTGAGGAGGGCTCCAGGAAGCCTTGGGAACTCTAGTGGTTTGGTCAGGCCAACTGGTGAGAGCCGTAATCAAGGACAGAAAGGGTGGGACGGTCTTTTTAGCATCTCAGTCACCCAGCAACCCATGCTCCCCGCTCAGATGTGTTGGATGCTGTGACTGGCACCCACAGTCTGGAGGGCTGGTTTGTCTGGGTTACTTGGGACAAGCCACTGAGCTTGATGGAGTCAAGTCCCCTTCCTCTGGGACTTTCAGACCTTGTGTCCCTGTTTGCCTTAATGATGGTCAGTGAAGGAGGTTGGGAAGCGAGGAATGGCCCCTAAAACATTGGTTCATCAGAAGGGGAATTCTAACTGGGTGGGATGAGGTGGCTGGGCAGTGCGGTGGTTAAAGCACCACCTGGGAACCAAAGCTCTGGGGGTCAGATTCCTGAACCTCAGATTCGCCAGTCTGATGAGCAGGGATTGGGGCTCACTCTGTTGCCAGTTTCTTGGCAACCTGGGCACTACCTTCCAGTGGGTCCAAGGGCTCCCCAACATTGAGGGACATCAGCATCCCTGTAGGGCTTCCCAGGTGGCTCAGTGGCAAAGAACCCACCTGCCAATGCAGGAGACCTAAGAGATACAGGTTTGATCCCTGGGTCGGGAAGATCCCCTGGAGGAGGAAATGGCATCCCACTCCAGTATCCTTGCCTGGAGAATCCCATGGACAGAGAAGCCTGGCAGGCTGCAGTCCATGGGGTGGCACAGAGTCGGACACGACTGAAGTGACTTAGCACCCAGGTTACTGGGCCAACCGATGCCCAGTATCCAGCAGCGACGCCCAGACTGACGGCTCCGGGGCAGACACGGAGCTGGAGAGCTGAGCTGGTGACCTGCCAGCAGCTGTGGAGGCTCCTTGCTGATAAAGACGGGGCAGGGGTTCTCGGAGGCATGTGCGAGCTTCTCCAAAGGGAGAGAGGCCCACCTGGCTCAGCCTGCACAGTTCTCTGGAGACGGGAGCACAAAGCTGCCCTCAGCCCATGCTATTGCTTTCTGGGCAAGTGACCCAAAGCTTGGACCACGTGTGCCAAAAACAGCCAAAGTAGTGGCGTCTGACAAGTCAAAACAGTTCTATTTCCAAACTAAGTCACCCAGGCTGGCCGCTGATGTGCCTTCCTTGGGGTCAGGGGTGGGGCAGGTGGCCGGTTTTGACATTTGTGGAACCTGAACAGTGCGTAGAGCCCCAGGAAACGCTGCCCAACAGCAGTGGCAGGGCCCAAGGTGACAAGCCGCGGGTTTGCCCTATTCTATCCCTTGAATTAGGAATGGACACCAGGATTCCAGAATCTCGAGCCTGGTCCTCGCTGGTAGGCGCTGCATTTTTGCTCAACAGAGAAGGACACGGAGACCAAGCAGCGGTCATTTGCCCAAATCGCGGAGCAGTTACCTGGTGGGGGTGGCAGGAGCTTGGGTCCGGTTAGGACAAAAAGGATAAAAGCCCCAGGTCTTGGCTTTCCTTGCTTCCTTGTTCATAGTACTTTTCCTCCAGGACCGGATCATGAGAAGAGGGAACTCTGGGTGTGCGCAATGGGTATCTCTAGCGTTATTTTCTATAATGGGGGACACTGGGTCTCAGGGGGTTGCATTTCAACTCACACGTTTATTCATCACCCACACAAACTGGACCTCACACACAGCTGGGAGTGTTGGAGGTGTTAGCGCTCGCCTGCCACGGGGCCTGGCATGGCCAAGAGTGTGCATTATTATTAGTCTACCTTGCCTGGGGTTACACGATTCATCAAGGGAGATTTTGGCTTCATATGCAGAGTGATCCAGAGTCTTTCCTTGACGTCATTCTTTCCCTAATGAATCAGGTTGTGAATTTACAGTTTTATGTAAAGTTCATGGTTTTTTGCACAGATTATCCCCTCAAATCCTTACGACGCCTCTGCGAGGCACACACAGCGGATGTCTGCATCCCCCTTTATAGATGAGGAAGCGAGAAGGGAACGAACCTTGCAGGAAGTCCCACGTGAATGAGTGAGGCTGCAGGACAGGCCTCAAATCCAGGGCTGCCTCTTCTGCTTCTGAGCCAATGTTTCCAATTATTGCTGTCCTAACCCTCACTGCCTCCCCTGCATGGACGCCATATTTTGAAAAGTGTTGCCAACAAAATTGAATAAATTAAGGAAGTGGAAATGTGTTCCCCAATTCTTATTAATCAAAGACATATGTACCTGCCAATTACAGCCCTCGCTCCCTGTCCAGCCCCCAGGCAGAAGCCAAGACTTGGGAGTTTTGACTTTGCGGGGGAGGTTTGCCTCTGGTCATTCGACATCCAAGGAGTCTGTGCACCTACTAAGTGCCAGGCACTGTCAGAGGTGCTTGAGATACGTCAGGAAACAAAGCCAAGATCCCTCATTTATGTTACAGTGGATGGAGGGGAGACAGCATGGAGAAATATGATAAATATGCATATGTCGGTGGTGTTAGAAAATGATAAAGGGTCTAGAGGCATGTTGAGCAAAGTAAGGGGGGGCTCCTGGGAGTGGGGAGGGAGCAAGTTTAAAATAAGGGTTCAGGACAGATCTGCAAAGACCCCTGGACCTGGAGGCGGGGCAGAGATGGGAGAGAGCTCTGATTGGCCAGCAGCTAGCCGGAGATGTGGCTTGCTAAGGCAGTGTGGACAGAGCGTGGGTTAGTAGAAAGACCCGGGTCTGAATTCCAGCTTTGCCACTCATTGGTTGGACATGTCCCCTAACCTCAGTCATTGTTGCCCAATCTATAAAGTGGGATTGTAATATCCTATGCATGCCCTCATGCCCAGGACAGGACTTGGAATGTTGCAGGGGCTCAACAAAGGCTGGATGTTCACCAGAGCCTGTGGCATCGGATGGCGACTGAGTCCAAAAAAGAAAACCGGCAGCTCATTGAACGTGTGCAGGCTGATCAAAGGGACTTCCCGATTTTTTTTTTTTTTTTCAATGTCTTATTATTATCCAGAGGCTGTTGTGGGCTGAATTATCTCTCCCCCAGATTCGTATGTTCAAGTTCTAATCCCCAGGGCCTCAGCTCATATTTGGAAAGGCTGTCTTTAAAAAGAGGATGCAGTTGAAATGAGGTCATACGGATGGACCTTAATCCCACACGAGTGGTGACCTTATAAGAAGAGGAGATTGGGAAACAGACACACGCAGAGGGACGGCCATGAGAGGACATGGAGAAGACGCGGTCTGCAAGCCAACAGCAGAGGCTCGGAAGAAACCTCTGCTGGCCTCCAGGACTGAGGGCAATCGTTCCTGGGTTTAAGCTGCCTGTGGTGCCTTGTTACTGCAGCTGCAGGCCACTGATGCTCACACTCAGAACATGTACTCCTGTTTCCACCTGGGCAAAGCCCCACATGCAAGCGGCATCTTGTTCCTGACTCCCTGCACTTAACGTGCCCCAGACAAGGCCCGCCTGCTCTCATCTTGGTGCTGCTCTGTGAGTGGGAGGCATTCGGGCCAGCTGCTCCAGAGCTGCACCATCAGCCTGGCACAGCCAAGCAAATTACCCAAAATCAGAAAGAAAAGGACTTGGAAACCACCCCCGTCAGCGTTTGGAGTCATCCATCAGGCACTTCCCCTTCTGTAAAACTCCCCTGAGATCTAACATTGGAGCTGAAACCATACACCCACACAGAGCCAACCACCTCCTCCCCCAGCTCCCGGCAAGGCAGGTATGGGCCCAGCCCCTTCCTTGAGCTCATCCACCTATTCCCACCAGCCCCGACAGAGCTCAGGTTCGACCCAGATACAGAGGTTTGACCCGTGCCTGCTGCCTCTCGGCCTGTGCATCACAGCCAGGTCTGTCCCATCCTGCAAAGGGCCCAGAGCCCAAGCCTGCAAGCAGGGAAGGGGGTCTCCAAAAGCAGACCTCACTAGCCCCTGTGGAGCTAACGCCGTCCTTGGCACTCAGCCGATGGACCCAGCTCACTGGGCAAGCGCAGATGAAAGCGCCTGCTGCTGGCTAATTACATTTATTTACGGAGCCCGGGAAAGGTGGGAGGCAGCATCTGAGGAAAGGTTGAATTAATAAGGCAGGAGGCAGAAGCAGCCCGTGGATATGTGTTTTTCATTAGAGGCACAGTTGACTGGCCGTGCTTCTCTTGGCTGCAGGAAGAAGAAGAGGGGAGAGCGGAGGAGGTTGGCTGGGGATTGGAGGAGTTGGGGGGGGAGACCTGGAGATGGAAACCGGGGGCCGGGGGGCGGGCCCAAAGATGGAGGCAGGAGAGAGAGGTGGGAGGAGAGAAGGCAGGAGAGGGCAGGGCGGCTGGGAGCCTGGGGCCAGCGTGAGGAAAGGGGTTGGAGAAGCCTGTGTATCCCTTTCGGGAGCCACTGGAAAACTCTGATCCGCTCCTGGAGACTTCTGTTGCAGGGCAGCTCCTTCAGAAAGAAGCCCAGGCCAAAGACTGAGGCTACGGCCTCACCATCTCTTCTCGCCTCCTGGTATCCCGAGAGCCCTGTGGCCCCGGGGAGGGTCGCTTGCATCCCAGCCTGGGGAAGGCCCTGGGGAGGTCAAGGCTGAGCCAGGAGTCCCCCCAGCCTGGATACAACTGGCAGCCTTGGATTTGGGAGGCATTGATATAGCTCTGTGATGCAAAAACGACTCTCCCCGCCTCTTCCACGAACCTCTGCCTAGCTGGCCCCAGATCACAGCTGCTCTGGGTACGTGTCCCTCTGTCCCTCCCCAGATCTCTGGGGACAAGCCACCTCGATCCAAGGGGACGGGGGTTCCTGGACTTGTACATCCCAGAAGGAGGAACAGTGGAGATTTCAACACTCAAGGACACAAGTAACTCCACACCCCTCCCCCAGCCTCTTGCTACACGTGCACACAGGACCATCTACACAGATGCACACACAAACACACCCATGCACACACAAGCACACACATGCATGCGCGCACATGTACACACAGGCGTGCACACACACCCCAGAAAAACTGAAAAGCCCAAAGCCAGCAGACCCTTTGTCAGTCTGTTGCACGATGTGTGTTTCCCCACCCTCAGCCACCAGGGCTCCTTGGCTCCTGCCAACAGAGGTGTCTGTGGTTTGGACAAGCCTGAGTCCCTCCATCTGAATTCTCCTGTCCAAGTCCATCTGCTGGGAGGGAACCTCCAGGCCCACAGACAGCGTTTGTTCGATAAATGCCCACTGGTAGCCAGCTGCTCGCCCAGTCCTGTGACTGGCCTGGGGACACAGGGCAACTGGCCCAGCCTTCTCCCCGGGGCCTGCCAGCAGAGGACCTGGGCTCTCCACAGAGCCCTCACTGGGGACCCTGCCTGGGGAAGGCCATGTACTAACTCAGACCCCCTGCACCTGAAGGTGTGGGATTGGGGCCATTTTGTCATTAGAATTCCCGGGGGCTCTGGCTCAAAATACAGACTCCCAAACCCTGGCCCAAGGCTGATGCAGCAGGTTTGGGGTGGCTGTGGGCTCCTGGAGTCCTAGAAGGCAGGAGTCTACAGAGTGGGATGAGAAATGACATCCCCAGGTTGCCCTGCTGACCACAGAGATGATGAGAGGTGGAGGGACCTGAGACCCTGCGGGGCTCCACAGATTGGGTTGGAGGCCTCGAAACATAGCCTCTTGCTGTGACCACGGGCCTGCAGAGAAGTCCACCTGAGCGCCCCCAAACTGTTCTCTGCAGCCTATGGGAGAGGAAATCGTGCCCTCTGCTTCTCCAGGTCCGGATCTCTCAGCTTCTCTCTCTGGGTGTTTCTATGCAAGGGCCACCTTGATTCTGCCAGAGCAAAAGCAAATTGCAAAAAGTGAAAAAGAAAAACCCTTTGAAGCACACTGCCTCTCACAGATGCACAGACTGCTGTCTGCAGCCTCTGGGCCTCCAGGAGGGCAGGCTGCCTCCGCAGGCTGCCCCTCACTCCTGGGCTGGAGGAAATTGCTCAACACACCAGCAGCCTCCCCTGGCACCCGCAGATCCCCAGAGACCCCATCCCAGAGCATCAGAAATCACACTGGATGCCCTGCTTCTCTCTTGGGCCCTTGGTTCAGTATGCAGCAGCCTGGTGCTGGCTTTTGTGTACAAGGGGCGTGAGCACGGGTACCCGGGGGCTGTGGAGCTGAGAACCGCTGCTGGGAGCATCCGTTCCCATGCACTGGCTTACTCACCACAGCTGCAGTGACCCTCCAGTGGGCTCCTGGTGTGTGCCAGCCATCATCCCCTGGGTTTATGGAAAGCATCTCACGGAAGACTCACAAATGGCTCAGTATGTAAGTAAATCTGAGGAAACCCAATTTACAGACGAGGAATAACACACAGAGATGTTAAGCAGCTTGCCTAAAGTCATACAGCCTGTGGCTTCAGTCTAAGTGCTTTGCTTGCAGACCCTGTGTTCTTTGTTCTTTTTGTCCGGCTCCCCTGTCTAGTGTCTCCCCCCACCGAAGGCCACAACCGACTGGCAGGATTTTACCTTGAATTTAGATTTTCTGATGCAATGAAGCCATTCCTGGGAAAGCATATTAGCCATGATCACTTTAGAAGGGAGGGTTTAGGAATGAGGAACTCTGATCCAAATGGTAGTTTGCAGCTTAGGACACAGCAGGTGTGGCCTAGACAGGTGTGTGGGTGATAGGCAAGGAGAAAGTTGAGAGCCTTGAACCCAAATATACTCACCAATTCCTGCTTTTGCCTCTTCTCTAGGTATATTATTTTTGCTTTAGAATGACTTTTACTGGTTCTGGCTGCAAGAGAGATCAACTATAAAGAAAAAAGTAAAGTCATAACCAAATAATCTACCTAAGGAAATGGCAACCCACTCCAGTGTTCTTGCCTTGAGAATCCCAGGGACGGGGAAGCCTGGTGGGCTGCCATCTATGGGGTTGCACGGAGTCGGACACGACTGAAGCGACTTAGCAGCAGCAGCAGCAACTAGAGAAAACCATCATGATCATCTTAGCAAACTGCTTCTCTCAGAGTTCTGGAGGCCAGAAGACTGAAACCAAGGTGTCAGCGGGGCTGCATTGCCCCTGAAGGCTCCTGAGCAGGACGCTTACTCCTCTCTTCCAGATTCTTTTTTTTTTTTTTTTAACCCATCTGGCTGCTTCGGGTCTTAGTTTTGGCATGTGGGTTCTCCATTATGTCATGTGGAATCTTTTATTAGTTGCCCTGCAGTACGTGGGATCTCAGTTGCCCGACAAGGGATCGAACCTGCGTCCCCTGCATTGCAAGGCAGATTCTTAACCACCAGGCCACCAGGCCACCAGGGAAGTTCCTCTCTTCGAGATTCTGGTGACGCAGGTGTTCTTGGCTTGCGGCCCCATCACTCCAGTCTCTGGCTCTGACCTCACATGGCCTTATTCCCTGAGTCTCAGAACCTCAGACTTGCCTTTCTCTTATAAGGACACTTGTCACTGAGTTTAGGGATGAATCAGGAAGAAGGGAATAAGGGTAACTCCAAGGCTTTTAGTGGCAGCAGATTGCTAGGTGAAGAAGAGGTTAAGTTTAATTTTGACCTTGAATTTGAGATGCCATACATGTGGACATACTGAGTAGGCAGGTAGACATAAGAGTCTGGGGTTTGGGGGAGAGGTATAGGATGAAATAAAAATCTCACTAAGTGTGAGCACTGCCCCCTGCCCTTTGCCCAGGCTTAGGGGAAAGTGGGTTTCAGGGAAAACTTCATTCTGTTCTCAATTTGCAGGGAAAACCAGGTGATGATTGTCAGCCCGCTGGGCCTGAAACTTCTCAGGGTCTTTTCCTGAGAGGCGTGGCCAGGTGCTCTCCAGGAGGAGGATGTGGGTCACCCGGGGCGGAGGAGAGATGGGGCGATCTCTGGAGCTCCCACAGCACACACTGGCTTGTGCACACTCAGATCCTGGCACACACACCCTCATGTCCGCTGTGAACACCCTACGTGGGGTCCCTCCCTTCCATTGTCCTCTCTGCCTGGCAGGGAACAGGCCAGCTCCATCTCCTCTGCAGACTTCCCCAGCAGACCCGGGCTCGGCTTATCCTGCATGCCCGCCGCACTCTGCTGCCTAGCTACATTTCCACATTGGCTACCAGCTGCCCAGAGCTCACTCTGTTCACCCCCGGTCCAGCGACTAGCCCAGTGCCTACCTGGGCCCCGCAGTCACTTAGTCAGGATCTGTGGAAATATGCACACCTGTATTTCCAGAGGCCACTAGCCAAGAGTGAACCGGAGACAGGTGAAAAAGCACGGAGACCCCAGAGGCCCCAGCTGACAGAGTAAGGGCTGATATTTATCAGGAAACGTGACACATGTGCGGTGAGAACCAGGATATGTCAGTCCTCTCGGCCGCAATTAGCCACTGCTCTCCTCTCCCGGGGGGAGGCTGCTGAGGACGGGCTCACGTTCATCACGGATGTCCATCCACCCCTGCACCTTCCCCAGGAGGAACAACAGCCTGGAGACCCTGGACATTGGCAGAGACGATGATCCTTAGAAATGAGGTTGCCTGTGGTTCATCTCGTGGACCACCAATTATGGCCACTTCCCAAACCCAGGGAGCCCTTAGTTCCTGGGGCAGCGGAGGCCCTCAGAAGTCCTGGAAGTCTCCTGTGGTCAAGTGCGGCGAGGGGCAGTTACCTGGGGCTGAAGCGGGGACACTGCGCCCTCACTAGGGCTGCTCTAACCCAGTGCCACTCATTTTTCCTGGGTGGCAGCTGCAGCCTCTGAGCTCTGTGTGGTTCCCAGAAGCCAAGTTCCTAAGATCAGATGTGGCTGACCTGGAGAGGCCATTCTGGGGTTCATCCCAACAACACACACACACGTACACACACCCAAACACACATGCCTATGTACCTACACATGTACACGTGCGTGCACACAAACACATACACACACGAACATACATGCACACACAAACACATGCAAGACACATGCGTGTGTGCACACACACATACAGATGCATACCTGGGGAGGGCAGAGAGAGGCAGACCGGCCCCAGAGGGCTGGTGGCAGCAGGCTGCCCCACCTCGGTTACAGACTGCTCCGCCCCATCCTGGACTCGGCGGTGCCGCAGATGTGGCCGCTTCAATTACGTGGCGGGCGGGCTGCATGGGCTCTCTAGCTCACCAGCCCTCGGGGGAGCCGAGGCTCCGCGGTTTGCAGCGAGGTGTGGAGAATGGAGAGGGCTCGGCAGTGTTAATGACAGCAGCCTGCACTCCCCGAGCAGCGCGAGCGAACTCGATCGCTCTTTAATTATCTGGAATTAGAGTCCTGTCCTCACTCTCTTTATGTGCTGGTGGAGGAAATCGGGGCATCCATTAATTACCTGATCCATATGTAAAGTGTCACACATAATTTTTCCAGAGCCAAAGGGTTCTTGCTCCCAGACCAGCATCATCTCTTAATAATGACGTGAAGTGAAGGGAAAGAGGACCCTGGACTCTGCAAGAGGACCCCCAAGCCTGGATCCTGCCAAGGCTGGGTGACGGCCAAGCTGAAGGCTTCACCAGGATCCCTGGGCACCAGACCCCGGTGGGCTGGGGCTCTTCTGCAGCGGAAAAGAATGAAAGGTCCAGAGATGGAATTAAGAGTTTGATAAAGGACCATTCTCCATCTATCAGTCTGTTAAGTAGAGAAATGAATGAAAATGAAAAGCAGAACATGAAACAAGTTTAAGCTAAGGCCCGAGGGATGTGGGTTAGAGAAGAAGTCTCCAGTGCGAGGGGGCAGTGCAGACATGCTCAGCTATCCCTGGGAGCAGGGTATTTCACACGGGTTGGGGAGATGTCCCCTTTCAGAGGGAATTTCTATTCTGGGGAACAGAAAATCACCAGGATGACAGCTAAGAGACCAAATAATAGAGAGGTCACACTCCCACGAATAGCATTAGAAGCATGTCCTAGGGGCATCAGGGTAGGGGATGAGGGGAAAGACAGAAATGGAGAGACACACACACACACAGAGGCTTGTTTCAGGCAGAACCATCAGTCTCTAACCACTGACCAGTTTCCAGTGGTCTAGCCACACTTCCCAGGTGGCCTCTTGAAGTGCTTAACGGCTTTGAACCTGGGCTCTAGAAGGGTTAAAGTGATGCAGGAAAAGGCAAAGGCTTGTCTCTTCTGAGCAGAGCTCATCACGCCCCCGACCCAGGTTTCTTTCTGGGTGGACAGAGGGGGCTGTTTTTATGCTGATTCCGGAGATGATGACTACCTGGGAGATGGAGTCAGAGCAGAAGTTGGGGTGAGAGGCCCCTGCGGCCTGCAGAGCCCTCTCCTGCATATCACCTCGCTCCACCCCTTTCTCACAGTTACCCCATGAGCAGGTCCTATCCTTACCCGCCGTTTTGCAGAAGAGGAGACTGAGGCCCAGGGCCACACCTTAAGTAGGTGACTGGTTCAGGCGCCCTGACTCAAGTCTTGCCCTTCCTCCAAGGCCACACTGAAAGTAAAAGTGTTACTCAGTCATGCCTGACTCTTTGCAACACTATGGGCTGTAACCCGCCAGGCTCCCCTGTCCGTGGGATTCTCCAGGCAAGAATACTGGAGTGGATAACCATTCCCTTCTTCAGGGGATCTTCCCGATCCAGGGATCAAACCCAGGTCTCTTGTGTTGCAGGCAGATTCTTTACTGTTTGAGCCACCTGCCACTCACCAAAGGAGTCCTGAGCATCCCCCACGTGTGCAGGAGGCATAACACCGGGTCGTTTACAACACCCATGCCCTGCGTGTCCTGGTTTCCTGCAACTGGTGCCTCATGAGGAGGGGGTCCACAGCTGGAGTTCCAGCCCATTTAAAGGGAGATTTCCTGGACTGTTTGCCTCCACAGTTGCCCCTCCTGTCTCTTGAGCATGCCCCTCCCTAGTCCCCAGGGAGTAGAGGAGAAAAAGAAACAGCTGCTTCTTCTCTTCCAATGCTTCCCAGCCCCTCCTGTTGTGCAGAGAAGAGGTGAAGAGCAAGGATGAGGTGCTAGAAGCCCCCACTCTGGAGCGGAGCAGGCACCTGCCAGGTATAGGGCCCTCTGCCACTGGCCCCGAGATCAGTGCTTGGCCTGATGCTGGGCTGGGGTCATCAGAGTCTCCAGAGCACTTGTTAGAACACAGACTCACCCCCAATGCAGGGTTTATCTCAGTGGGTCCAGGGTGGGCCCAACAGCTGCCCCAGTGCCCCTGCGGCCAAGCCAGGTCTGGGAACAGAGGCGATGACCCTCGGTGCCCTGCCTCCCCAGGATATCCCCCATCCATGCCCAGGACACCCCCCTCCCAACTCCAGAAGCCTCTTCCTGCTTGGCCTCACCCCCTCCAGTGTGATTTAGAAACTCTATTTTCTTCTCCTCTAGTTTCCCAGGTCTTGGGAGTGACTCAGTCCATGGCCAGAGCAGCTAGTGTAAAACCGAGAAAATCTTTCTAGGGGAAACATGCTCTAGGTGGCTGGCCACCCTGGGCCAGGAAATGAGGGTCCCTGTCTGGCCCACTAGGGCATCCCCACTTCCTGGACAGAGCTGCCCTGGTCACCCACCAGCCTTCCCCCACACCCCTCTCCCACTCCGTTCCACCCCAACCCCCACCTGGCTTTGATGCTCTCCTGAGCACCCTCTCTGCACTCCCCAGCTGTCTGGGGGTCAGGCTTCTGGCACACTGCAGGAGGAACCACAGCCATTATGCCTTGGATGGGTCGGGAAGACCACCTGGTAGATTCCAATCTTAGCTGGACCTGAAGCTTAGACAATTTGGGAGTGGGAGGAACTTTAAGAAAAAGAATGCCAAGACACAAACGAGGAGAAAAGGACCAGCCCTGTGACAGCGGAGGGTCTGGACTTGGGCGTCCTGGCAGGGGTGCTCTGCTCAGGCTCAGGGGCGCCTGGCACAGGCGGGCACGCAGGTGGGTCCAGTGCCCGTCCGACCTGGCAGCAAGGCGGTCCAGCCTGCCGCCCGGCCCTGTGCCTGCAGCCCCACAGCGTGCCATAGCCGGCACTTTCAGGGGTCTGACACCTGCGTGAGGGGGCCCAGTCTGACCCCATGGCTCTCTGCCTCCCACCAGCTCTGTTCCCAGACCCTGTCATCACCGAGCCCAAAGCTGCACACACACCCCGCCCCTGTGCCCAGACGCCTGGACCCCCAGGCTGGGGAAGCTGGCAGCCCTGCAGCATCCCGGATCACTTTCCTCAAACCCCAGCCCTTCCCTGAAACCACCTGCTCTTTGGGATTGAACCTGAACCCATAGGGAGGGAGAGAGGGAGGGAGGTTGCTTCTCACCGCCTCTCTCTCCTTTCCTCTCAGAAATCTCTCCACCCGCTTCCTCCCCCCTCCCCTGCTTTTTCCCCTCCATTACATCCTCCTTACATCTCCTGGAAGAAAAAACAATTCTCTGGTGCCACCTAATCCCCCCTCCCAACAGTTTAAGACCATTCTATTAAATTATGTAATCACAAGCATCTCTTTGTTCCGTCTTCAACAGCCGCCTGTTCGCTCCAAAGCTCTCAAGCCCAAGGTCACAGGCCCCTCCACTCGGCTTAGATAAATCTCTCCCATCGCTGAATTCTGACAAATCCCCGCGTCCTCCAGCCCTTTGTTGTATATTCTTTGTTTGAAATATGGCACGCTGCGGTGCCAGCCTCTCCACCTTTGCATATTAAATCGTGGCCAGGCTGCTTCCCGCTTCCTCGGGAAGGGAAGGCGAGGCTGGGCCTCCCCCCTGCCTGGCTGCGGTGGGAGAGTCCACGCCCCCCTCCCCAGCCTTCCCCCTCCCCTCCCCCTCCCCCCTTCGCTCAGCCAACCCTGGCGCTCCCACGGTGGTGGAGGGTGGGTATCATCCTTTGTTCCCGGCTGCATGCCGGTCGTGATCACCTTCCTTGAAGAGCATTTGTCACTTGGTCTTAATAACTTGATGAAATCAAAAGGCAGCATTGCAGTTGTCCCCCCGACCCCAGGTGAGGGCAGGTGGGTAAGCGGGGATGGAGGAAGGCTCCACCACGGGCACTGAGCCAGTTGCACGGGGTGGGGAGGGGGCCTCACCTCCCTCTGCCCTCTGGACCCTGCCAAGCAACACCCCCCCACACACACCTGCGGGGCCCATTCCTGCTGTTGGGACACACAGGGGTGCCCCATCCACCCTGGGGGACCATGGCTCTGCCCCCATCTCCTGCAGCAGTGGGTTGAAGTGTTGTTCAGTCGTTCAGTCATGTCCGACTCTTTGCAGTTCCATGGATTGCAGCCTGCCAGGCTTCCCTGTCCTTCACCATCTCCTGGAGCTTGTCAAACTCATGTCTGTTGAGTCGGTGATGCCATCCAACCATCTCATCCTCTGTCATCCCCTTCTCCTCCTGCCCTCAATCTTTCTCAGCATCAGGGTGGCACAAATTCAGGTCCATCCAGAACCTGAGGCTGTGACCTTCTTTAGAAGAAGGGTCTTTGCAGAAGTAATTTAGGTAAAGGTGGGGATGGAATTATCCTGAATTCAGGGTGAGCCCTAAATCCAGAGAGAAATAGACAAGGAGAAAACCCAGAGACACGGAGAAGAGGGCTACAACTGAGGTCACGTTGGGTGATGATGCAGCCACAAGCCAAGGGACACCAAAGATTGCAGTGACCAACAGAAGCTAGGAGACCTTGAAGAACACCTTGCCCTCGGAGCCTCCAGAAAGAACCAGCCCCCGAGGAACCTTAGTTTTGGCTGTCTGCCCACCAGGACCCCAGGACCGTGCAAGAGTCTGTGCTGTTTTAAACCTCCCAGCACATGGCGCTTTGCTTTGGCGGCCTCCTCCCTTCCTGTAGGGAGCCTGGCATGGGCAAACAAGACCAGGAAGTGTGAACGCTGGGGGTCTGGGCATGAAAGGGCTCAAGTCTAGGCCCTGCAGGCCTCCCATGCACCTGATTCCTGGGCAGAGAAAGGACAGATGCTTCCAGGGCACTGTAGTCTTCTCTGCCCTCCACTTCCCTCCCCGGTGGGAGAGTGGCCAGGGTGGGCGAGGGCCCAGGGCTGGGGCTGCCCGCCTCTCCCAGGACGCCTGCGGGTGGGCTCTCTGTTCCACTGCCTCTCCACGCAGGCGTGGGACGTGCCCCGACGTGGCAGAGAAGGACTTTTTCCTCCTCTCGTACGGGCCTTGGACCAAATGAAGCCAGAGTGGGAATCACTGGTCATTTCTGTTGCTGCCTTAAATGCCCACATCACTGACCAGAAGCCAGTCTATTCAAGGCTTGACCAAGGAGCCCTGGGAGGCACCCCACCCTACCCTACCACCAGGCAAGGCCCCTGAGAAATTAACAGGTGCTGGGCTGCTCTCGGAGGGTCTGAGGGCTCAGGGGCCCTGCGATGGTGAGGCCTGCTGCTCGGGGTGGAAGGGAGTTGGGAGGGAGGTGTCACTAGGAGCTGCTGGCTCTGAGCCATGAGGGGGGAGTCAGAGTGGGTCACCAGAGAAGCGGGTGCCAGGATGGAGTCAAACCCGCAGGAGCTCTGTTGGGGGTCGTGCCTTGGAAGGGTAACAGGAGGGAGCAGGAGGAGGGGTGGACCCTGAGAAGGAAGAGGCTGGAGGAAGGCGGGGAGGCCAGAGCAAACACAGGCAGCCCATGCTGCCGTGGCAGGAAGCAGGTGCTCAGGCGCCCCCCATGTGGCTGCCACCAGAGTCAGGAGAGGAGAGACTGTGTGGGCGGGCAACCCTGCCTCCCGCCCCCAGGCTCCCTCACAGCCAAGGCTTGCGCCTCCCTCCCCAGCATCCTGCTTCTGGACCCCGTTTCCAGATGCCTGCATCCTCCCCTCCCCCACTCCTCCCCACTTCACCTTTTCCAAGCATGTCTCGTTTCTAAGGCTTTTTCTCCTCCAGCTTCACTGGTAATTTCTCCTCCTCATTTCCCCTAATTTTGCAATGGGAGCTCAGCGGGGAAGCCAGCAGCTCTGATTCTTTTGGCTTTTCCCTGAGAGGCAAGAGCAGAGGGTAGGAGGTTGTTTTCTCTTGCTTCCTACGTCTTTCTTCCCAGCTGGGCGAGCCCCTCCCTGACTCTCTGAAGGCACCAGGTTCCACTCACAAAACTGCAGAAGGCCAGAACCCCAGCTCCTCCTACACGGACAGCTGAGGGTAACAACTCCTTCCACTCTGCCCTGAGGGTCGTTTCACTCCATGATGCCTGGGGCGGGTCTGCAGAGTGAGCTCCCACCTCCCTGTTCCTCCCCGCCCTGCCTGCCTGCCCCTACCTCTTCCTTCCTTGGTCCTCCAGTCCCCTCATTCTCTCTTCCAGACTGTTATCCCATCCACCTTACCCACCCTCTCTCACAACTTCTCCGGATGGACAGACATGCACTCAGCTTCTTCCCAATCTTCCTTCCTAACCCTAGCGATTCTGTGGCTCTCCCAGTCTCCCTGAATGTACACCGATGCACACGGCAGCCCCAAATGTACCTGCGACACTCCACACCCCTTGGGCAAGGTCCTGGCCTTGGCTTTCAGCCTCATCCACCACCTTGGCCACTGGGCACGGCTGGCCACCCCTCTCCCCGGGGCACCCCACCCCCTACCCCCGTGTGTGGCCGTGCACGCCCCCTCTCCTGCTTCCCCGGCCCCAACTGTGTGGACCCCCTCAGAGGCTGGGGGTAACTCAAGAGTGAGCCGGGCTCATTGTCATTCTCTTGCAGCCAGGCCCCCTCCTCGGCTTTTGACAGATTCTTCCACCTGGCTATTCAAGCTATTCAACCAACATTTGCTGAGCTGAGGATCCTCGCCAGCTGCTGTGGCAGCTGCTAGGGACACCAAGGTGGAAATGGCCCTGCCTGTCAGGAGCTTAGAGCCTGGCAGAGGTCCATAGGGCAACCATCACCAGCAGCCTCACCTTCCCCAGCAAACCAGGGTCCCCATCACTGGCTGCCTGGAGCCGCTGGTACCAGGGGACTGAAATCCTAAAAGGAAAGGAAAGGAAAGTCGTTCAGTCATGTCCAACTCTTTGCAACCCCATGGACTGTAGCCTGCTAGGCTCCTCCATCCATGGGATTTTCCAGGCAAGAATACTGGGGTGGGTTGCCATTTCCATCTCCAGGGGATCTTTCTGAAACAATTATTATGTCTTCCTTCGAGCTTGATGCTGGATCTTGCTCATTTCTTCTGTTATCACGCTGGTCCCTCTCCTCCTGCCCTGTCTTCCTCTCTGCTCCCTCCAGCTCGCTCTGCATACCCAGGTGAGAGGATGAGGGGCAGTGGGCACAAATACAGGTACATGTATGCATACAGAATGCATAGCATTAGTAATAAGCATTAGTCATATTAATCCCTGGGCTTCCCCAACGGCTCAGCTAGTAAAGAAGCTGCCTGCTAGCACAGGAGACACAAGGGACAGGAGTTCAGTCCCTGGGTCAGAAAGATCCCCTGGAGAAGGAAATGGCAACCCACTCTAGTACTCTTGTCTGGAAAATTCTATAGACAGAAGAGGCTGGCGGGTTACAGTCCATGGAGTCGCAAACAGTCAGACATGACTGAGTGTGCACACACAGATACTAATCCCCAAGTATGTCTGTTGGAGTGATGAGCTGCACGATCACTCGATTGTACGCACATAGCAGGGTGATGGGGGCCGAGAGCCCTGGGACTCAGCCTGGAGCCAGCCCAGCCATGTGCCCTTGGACAGGTCCCAAACTCCTCTCTGGTCTGCCTGAGATAATGAAGAGGGGGAGACTGGGGCCTTTGATGGCTCCTTCCAGTGAATTCTCTGCCTTTTCCTGATTTTCCATAGCTATGGCTCCTGCCTCCTTCTGACGGGGGATCTAGTAACAGGAAGAAAGAGGGAGGGAGGGCTGGTCCCTGGAGAGGAACGGGACCCCTCCCCACTCCTAAGAAGCTGCAGTGGCAATATCAGTCTTCAGGGAGATGGGGTGCTGTGAGGGGCACGGGTCCCAGGAAGGCGGTGGGAGCCTGTGCACTCTTGGGGTCTGTGACTCCTTCCGGTAAAGAGGACCCCTCCCCATCCACACCCCTCCTTCCCATGGCTGCCCTTCAGTCCTTGGCTGGGAGCACGGGGGTTTCCTGGTGGCTTTCTCCTGTCTGTAGTGCAGCCTTGCCTTCGAGGGTGAATTCCATCCCTGTCTCTTAAGCATGCAGACAAGATTTATGCTGAATCAAGGAGGGGCCACCGCAGAGGCTTGGGGGTCTCCAAGCAATAACTCCTAATTCGGAGATTCATCCACGAGAGCAGAGACAAGGGCACCTCCCGTTAGGACTTGTCAGCGAGCAGAGGAACCAGTCTGCAGGCTCCTTCCTCGTCCACTTGGCGTACTCCTAATTATGACTTGGGCTGCTACAAACAGAGATGGACTAAACCCGTTAAATCTATTTTTTCCCCTTGGTGGGAGGGAGCAGGGATTTTGCAAAGATAGAGATTTTAAATTAAGCTTTAAAACCGTGCCTGAGCAAGATTTAATACTGACAATTAGCCTGGACAAACAGCTAATCGCACTGGTGGGGTAATTTATATAAGCTCCACGCAACCATGAGGCAGGCAGCACGTTACACTGCAAATTAAGGCAATAAAAGAGGCTGCCGCCCGGTGGGGCGGGGCCACCTTGGGCTTCCTGCGCCCGCCTTGCTGGATGGCGCTGGGCTGGTGGATATAGAGTCTCTGGTCTTGGAAAGGGAAATCTCGCTGCTTCCCTCTGGGGGACATGACACAGTAAACAGAATCCAGCATTTCTGGAGGGTTTAAGGGCTCCTCTGCCTTTGGGGAGCTGCGTGTGCTAAGCTATTGCTCATTTACTCTGTGCCTCAGTGTCCTCATCTATAAAATGGGGAGACACTTGCCCAGCACGGTTCCTTGGGGAGAGGCAGGGTAGAAGCATCTCTCTCGGTTCCCCACCCAGGGCTGGTCCCAAGGGATGCTCATTTCTTGTCACCCTGTCCCTTCTAAACTAAGAGCGCCCCTTCTGGCCCTCAGCAGCCCCCCATGCCTGGCTCTCGGTGCCCACAAATGGGGTTAACTGGCCGCCTTTCCATTTTTATAACCGACCATATTCCTCCCAGACTGCAGCAGACTTCCCTACTCAGAATAGACACTTTCGTCTATGGCAACGGAGCACTGATTTAAAAAATACGACATCAGCAAGACTTTTAAAGAAAAGATCTCTGGTTTCCGCTCAGGGGCTGGAGTCTAAGTCACAACGGTTTTTGCCTCCTGTCTCTTGAGACTGAGCCGCAGCAGCCACTCTGCTTCTCCTAACTTCATATGCACTTCTGTCCACGTCACACAGTTCCGTGGGGATCTCTTTCCATAAGCACGAGGCCACTTTCCTCATGAGTCCAGCCAGGCTACCACATGTGTGTGCTAAGCCACTTCAGTCCTGTCTGCTTCTTTGTGACCCCATGAACTGTCGCCCACCAAGCTCCTCTGTGCCTGGGATTCTCCAGGCAAGAATACTGCAGTGGGTTGCCATTTCCTTCTCCAGGGGATCTTTCTGACTCAGGAATCGAAGCTGCATATCTTATGTCTCCTGCATTGGCAGGCTACAATGTGGATGAGGCTTAAAGACATTATGCTGAATGAAAAAAAGCACGAACATCGTATGACTCCATTTATATAAAAAGTCCCAGAAAAGGAAGATCCATAGAAACAGAAAACATAACAGCTCTGTGGTTTCTGGGGACTAGGGAGAGGAAAAGTGGGGAGTGACTGCTAACGGGGTTTTTTTTGGGGTGCTGACAGCATTCTGAAACTAGATAGAAGTGACAGTTACGCATCATTGTGCATGTGATAAATGCCACTAACTATTCACTTTAAAACAGTTAATTTTATGTCATGGGAATTTTATCGCCATTGCAAAACATGACTCTGAATTGTCAGAACTCTGTAAGAAGTAAAGCAAGGAGCCCCTCTAGCCCATACCAGGGGTCCTCTGATCCACCCGAATTTGGGTCAGTGGGTGGCAGGGTCCCCTCCTTCCTCTAAACCAGGAGGAGCCCCAGGAGTCTGCAGGCCTGGCCTGGACGTGCTAACTGGGCAGAGCACTGACCACAGGACAGACTTCCCACCCCACTGGGCCAGCTCTAACAGAGTTAGAGAAGCCGCCTCTGGGGGTTCCTGAGACCCTTGACCCTGAAGATCCATCATCAAAGGGTCACCTAAGAGGTGACCAAGGGCAGGAAATGCCTGGGAGGACCTGGGGGCGGGAGAAGGAAATGGACATGGGTTCAGCCTGCACAGGTGATGCTGTGTGCCCGCCGGGAATAGGCCCGTGCACTTGACCCCAGCTGGGCCCACCCTGGACGCTGCGCACGTGACCTCCCTCCATGCTTCCCCATGGGAACCAGGGGCTGCAGGCAGTTTTAAAGCAGGCAGTAGAAACTATTGGTGTGTCTCCCACATAGAAAGGGTCATATTTCATGAAAGATATTTTTGGTTCATCGACATTTTTATGGAGACTGGATTGCTTTACAAAATCTACTTCCTACTATGAGTCAAAGTTTAAGAAATTTGAAAAACCCTTTTCTAAGTGAACCCCTCCCCTGACTGTGGCCTCTTTCATGCCCTCCTTGCCTTCTAAATGTCTCAGCCTGAGAACTCGGAGTTTTCTCTTTTTTCCTTTTTTTTAATTCCAGAAGGCTTGAGACAGCAGTAAGGATGCAGGGAAATGTAAAGGATGGTTTGGGGTGACGCCTGTGAGGGTGGGCAGGTTCCTTCTGTGCCCCAGTCTTTCTTCCCTATGCCCTGGAAGGGCTCGTAGATCTGAAGGGCACTCAGATCTGGTTGTGGAACAACAAAAGGACACAGAATAAGGTCAGGACACGAAGGCTCCAGGGAATCCTGGGCAGTTCTGTGCTTCCTGGGTAGAGTCAAAACCACCTGTCCAGGGGGCATCCCTGGAGGTTCAGTGGTTAAGACTTCGCCTTCCAATGCAGGGGCTGTGGGTTGAATCCAACACGCCTCTCAGCCAAAAAAAGAAAAAAAACCCACCAAAAACATAAAATGGTAGCAATATTGTAACAAATTCAATAAAGACTTTAAAAATGGTCCCCATAGGGGGAAAAAAATCTTAAAAAAACCAAAATACGTGTCCTTCAAGGCAGTTCTGGGCTGCTATCCTTCCTGCATTCCCAGCTGGAAAACCCGCTCCCTCCTGACTGGTCCCTCTACCCCCCGACATGCTGTACAGCTCGAGGTGTCATGGTCCCCTGGGGCATGTCCCCCACTAGGAAGAGTCTGGTCTTGTCCACCTGTGAGTCATCCTTGCCTCCAACACTATGTCCTCCCACACCAGGCGGCCAATAAATATCTCCAGATGGGCTGCTAGGTGCCAGGAAGACAGTCCTGTGGTCCCAGGACCAAGTGAGCTCAGGCAGGTGTGTAAGGGGGGCCATGGCCCCAGCTACGGACGCGTGACAGCCCCAGTGGGAGATGATCCTTCAGTTTTTCACTCCATCAGCACAACTCTCCAAGAAAAGGATGGCTGTGGTGTGGAACAGAGGGGACTGCGAGAGTCATCGGCCTGGTGACAAATCTTGGCAGGTTCTTTGTGAACAGTGTGTGTCAAGAGTCACACATGTGCCAACAGTGAGAGACCCAGCTTTCAAGCCTGCAGGATCCTTATGAGGCTACAGGGCATCCCCGGTCCCCAACACACACACACAATACACACAAGCTCGTTGGTTCTTCCCACGGGGCTATCTAAGGAGCAGGCCCTTGCTGGCTTTGTGGCCGAATGAAAAAATGTTATAAAGGCAAGCATTCCGACCATGTGCGATGTCAGGCTCCGGCCTGAGCAGCTGACACGTGTTGCCCCACTCGACCCTTCTGGTGACTGTCATCATCTCTGTTTTGCTGATGAGGAAGATGGAGCTGAGAGAAGAAGGCTGTCCAAGGCCATCCAGGTGGTAAAGGGCAGAGACTCTATTTCAGTTGCTCTAACCCAGAACCTTAGTCCAGAACCCACCTTCTTGCCCACAACAGGGTGCTGCCTGGTAGGAGGACAGGTGGATGAGGGCTTGCACCGTGAGTGGGTGGGCCTCCTCTCCTTCCAGGGCCTTGCTCATGGCCACTTGGGCTCGCATAAGAAGGTACTGGTAAACAGACTCTAGCTCCAAGCAGAGACAAACTTCCATGAAAGGCAGTTTGTTGGTCCAAAATAATTGCCTCCTATCAGGTTGTGTTAAAACTGGGAAGTAATAAGGGCTCCGCTACCTCAAGATTTATGGTACCCGACACGCTCGCCTCTCCGCCACAACACATTTGCATAAAATGTTTATATTACTGCAGCTTCATCGGACCTGAAAATGCAATATGATTCCAATAACATTTCTCTGGAGATAGACAATGGGCTGAAACAAAAACCCGACGTGTTGCCTCAGCTCTGTGTCTTTATTAACAAACATGCCAGGACGCATTGCTAAAATTGCACGATTGGAACAGCATGAAAACCCCCATCTCACACGGGGCGGCTCGCCAGCTTCCTCCGATCCATCTTACTATTTCCTGAGTGTCAAAGCATTGCTTTAAATATGCAATCAAGCCCTGGGATGAGACGAGGGCGGTGCTGCGATTCCACGGACTTCTCTGGTGTCGCTTTGCATTTTCAGGGAAGGCATTATGGTCTGAGATACTAGGCTTTCTTGATTCACAGTCTTTGCTCTTTCCACCAAGGAGAAGGTTCAGTGTTGGAAAAGGGTCTCTAAGGGGCTGAGAATCACAGGACCCTGGGCTGGAGGCAGGGGCCTGGCCAGCAAAGCCTTTACATTCCTTCTTGCCGCAGAGCGGGGCACGTAGCTGGAGGCTTGGGTAGGATGCAGCGGGAGATGGCACTGCCATCTGGTGATGTGAACACTTACATCACCCGTGGACGGTCCTTTAACATCTGGTGGCAAGACAATTAAGGCCAAGGCCAAACATGTGAGGAGATGCCCAGCCTCACTCATAGACTGAAACAATAAAAGAAAATTTTTCACCCATTCGATTCTCTAAACAGCACAAGCTTTGACGGCACCCAGCCTTGGTGAGGAAGTAGGGGGCAGTGGTGTTCCCTCACACGCTGCTGGGTGCAGCAGAAATGTGAACAGTGACTTTAGAACTTACTGCTCGGAGTGGGGTCCAAAGGCCATCTGGAGTTTGTCAAAATGCAGATTCCAGCCCCCTCTCCCCGAGCTGCTGAACTGGAAACTGGGGGCAGGGCCCAGGAATCTATGTTTTAAGTCCTTCAGGCAGATGCTCACGTAGTCTAAAGAGAAGCACAGGCTTACAGGACGGCTTGCCTCAGAAATTCCACTACTTTTTTCCTGCTACATCTTCTTAATGGTTACTGTTGGAGAATAGAAAGACAACTGATTTTTGTGATGAGCTGCTCTCTGGCTGTGCTGTTGAGGCCTCGCGTTAGTTCTTATACTTTGTGAGGATATTCTAGGTAGAAGATGCTCTGTCGTGTGCTTTCTAGTTTGTGGACCTCTTCTTTCTATTTCTTACCTCCCTTTCCATCTGCTACTACTTCCAGAGTGATAACAAGTTCTGTTCTGCTTTTAGGAATTATTCTATAGATAAATATATTTGGACATGGCCAGTGAAAATGCCTGTGCAGGCATGTTCCTTACAGCAGCATCTGCAACAGCAAAAGCCTGTAAAATGCCAAAATACCCATCAACATGAACCTGGGTAAATCAGCCAGGGCCCATCCAGGTGATGGAATAGTATACGGCCAAGAAAAATGTTGGGGTAGATGCAAATGTGCTGCTTTTATGAGCTATCAGACATACATTATTTGAAAAGGAAGAATGCAGAACAGTGTGTATAGTAAAGATGCACAAACATATACGAGAGCTTCTGGAGGGGTACACAAGCAGTTCTCGAAAGTTCCTCCTGGGGCCCTTGAGGTGAGAGGGAGAGGGACTCTTAGGCAAATACTTCTTATCCCTATTTTAAGTTTTAGCTTCTACAAGTGCTGCTGTTTCACTAATAAAATTAGTATTTCCAAGGCTTCCCTGGTGGCTCAGTGGTAAAGAATTTGCCTGCCAATGCATGAGACATGGGTTTGATCTCTGATCTGGGAAGATCCCACATACGCAGAGCACCTAAGCCCCTGTGCCACAACTACTGAGCCTACGCTCTGGAGCCTCCCATCTGCGTCTACTGAGGCCACGAACCACAACTCCTGAAGACTCGAGCCCAGGCTCTGCAACAAGAGAAGCCACTGTGATGAGACCTGGGGCACCACAACCGGAGAATAGTCTCTGCTTGCTCAGACTAGAGGAAAGCCCGAGCAGCCACGAAGACCCATCAGAGTCAAAAAGAAATGATTAACATTTAAAAAATAAATTGGTATTGCTAAGGAATTTTTTTAAACAGATGAGTTCAGGCAGGTCCAGATGTATGTGCTGCCCTGTTCGGATCAGGGTCTCCCAGGTCCATACCAGAACCCCGTGCACTGATGTTTAAGGGGCAGAGGCTGGAGCCGAGCCCAGAGCCTCATCTGGCTGATGTCCTGTTGGCCCTGAATCCTGCTTCCAGGTGGGCCCCACGTCAACTCAGAGAGAAGTAAACACTGGGATTCATTTAGCAAGATTCTTGCTCACAATTAGCTGGAGTAATTTCACCGCAAACACAATTGCTGCTCTCCAGGACACCCTGGGCACTTTGCCCATCACACTTCAGGGAGGTGCCGGGCCAGTTTACCTTGAGCTGTCGAGAGGGAGGCCACCAGTGTGAATGGCCCCGCTGCGCTCCAGCTAAGGACTCTTGGACTTGGGACAGGTGTCCTGACCTCTTGGAGGTGGTTTCTCCACCTGTAAAATGGGCAGAGCGATGGCGACACTGAGGGGAGGGCACTAGGGAGGGGTAAAGAAGAGAGAGTGAAGTGAGACGCAACAGGGTATTCTTGAAGGGGCTTCGTGCCACCTCTGGTCTTCACTAGGCTCTCTGCGTGTTCGTCTGGGGCAAGTTGCAGGCAGGCACACTTTGGTCTCCACTGTGTATCCAGGGAGGACTTCCGGCTCCCTTTCGCACATGAGGAACCTGGACTCAGAGACTGAAGAATTTGGCACAGTTGACCCAGGGCGGGTGGACCGAAGCGTGAGGGTTCTCACACTGCGTCCTGGACTTGGCATGACTTCTGGACTTTGATATTTCTCCTGCCACCTGAATCCAACCACCTCTCCAATTTAAAACACCATCGTTAAAAAGCCAGATACAAAAACTGAATGTACTCTCCACCCTGTAGCTTCCCACTTTTATAACGAAGGGGAAAAAATGGGAAGGGTGTAAACCAATATGCTAAATCGTGGCTTAGAACTTTTATTTTCTCCCTTATCTTGATTTTCTAGAATTTATACAATAAAATGTATCTCCTCTGTAAGGTGGGAAAACTGCATGTATATTTATGGCACTGATTTTTTAAAAATACATGGTATGTATCTATATACAGGAAATGGAACACATAAACATAGCTACAAAATGATTGTATGTAATGTTACACTTTAAAGAGTGGGATACAAATCTGTGCGTTTAAACATG
Source organism: Bos mutus (assembly GCF_027580195.1). Classification (NCBI taxonomy): domain Eukaryota; kingdom Metazoa; phylum Chordata; class Mammalia; order Artiodactyla; family Bovidae; genus Bos; species Bos mutus. The sequence continues at coordinate 8,910,377 of NC_091635.1, read as the reverse complement.
AAGACAAAAGACAAAGTGTTGGGGATGGACTGATTTCCGAATGGTGGTTTTGGAAGAACCTTATGTTCTTCTGTACTTTCTGAAATGTTAACAAAGATACATGTTACTTTAAAAATGATCAAATGTCACCTTTTCAGAGAGGACTTGTCTCAATAGTGTACAGGAAACATTCCCTTGCCCACGGGGAATAAAATCACATTCACCCCCTCAGATGTCTTTATTTTCATCCGTCTCCTGTATCACCCACTGCCCGGGAGTGTGCTGTGCAGGCAGGCAGGTCTGTGTCTCTCTCCCTCTCTGGAGTGTCAGCTCTCTGAGGACAGGGACCTTTGCCTAGAACAGTGTCCAGCGCATGATAGGAGTTTAAGTTCCTGGATGAATAAATAGATGGATGGAAAGGTAGATGAATGGAGGAAGGAAGTGCTGACATTGTGGAAACCAGGTGGGCAGGACCGGAAACATGAGTTTCATCATCCAGATATGCATTGAGTCCCAACTGCATGCCAGTCCCTCAGCTAGGGGCAGAGTATAGAAGATGCGTTTACTGTCCCCAAGGAGCTTACTTTCCCCAAGGAACACGGCCCCCAAGGAATACAGAAGGTGGGACATGTGGGGAGGCAAGGGAACTCACATTTATTAAGTAATTTATCATATGTCAAGCTTTACAAACATTATCTCATTTAATCTTCTCGACGACCCTGTAAGACGGTGTAAGACCCATTTCTCTGCTCAGCAGGTGATTATTTCTAAGATAGAAGAGGCATCCTGCCTGCTGAGCCGGAGACCAACCTGATGCAGGGGGAAGGGAAGCGTGGGGGTGGGCTGATGAAGTAATTTGGCTGCGGTCCACGACTTGCAAGGATGGAGAAGGAACCCTGTGCAGCGGCATCTGTAAATGTCATGTGTCATTCCACAGGGTTGCTGTGAGGCTAGAATGAGAAGATGGGTCTGAAATGCATGTCGGCGCTCACAACAACGGGCTGAGAGAAGATCTGTGGTTTGTGGATGAGGAGACTGAGGCTCAGAGCTCTTCCATGGCTCACCCCAGGTCAGGAAATGTAAGTGGGGGATCTAAGGGCCAAACCCAGGTCTTGCTGGCACTGAGGAGACCCCTGTATTTCCACAGGGGTTATCAGAGCCAATACACAAATGATTTGAATGTGGTGGGCTAAGGACTTAGATGCTTACTCCTTGGAAGGAAAGTTATGACCAACCTAGATAGCATATTCAAAAGCAGAGACATTATTTTGCCAACAAAGTTTCGTCTAGTCAAGGCTATGGTTTTTCCTGTGGTCATGTATGGATGTGAGAGTTGGACTGTGAAGAAGGCTAAGTGCCGAAGAATTGATACTTTTGAACTGTGGTGTTGGAGAAGACTCTTGAGAGTCCCTTGGACTGCAAGGAGATCCAACCAGTCCATTCTAAAGGAGATCAGTCCTGGGTGTTCATTGGAAGGACTGATGCTGAAGCTGAAACTCCAATACTTTGGCCACCTCATGCAAAGAGTTGACTCATTGGAAAAGACTGTGATGCTAGGAGGGATTGGGGGCAGGAGGAAAAGGGGATGACAGAGGGTGAGATGGCTGGATGGCATCACTGACTCGATGGACATGAGTTTAAGTGAACTCCGGGAGTTGGCGATGGACAGGGAGGCCTGGTATGCTGTGATTCATGAGGTCAGAAAGAGTCGGACACGACTGAGCGACTGAACTGAACTGAACTGAACTGGAGGACTTAGACACAATCTGCCATGCAAACCTTTAAGGGCAAAGTGAGACAGGGAGCAAAAAGGGATCCACAAGGTTTCATCGAGGAGATGGAAGGAGAGGGTCAGGGCTGGAGGAAGTATTTGAGATGTTAACAAAGATTCTTTTCTGTGGAGCGATTGTAAGCACCAAGGCACAGAGGTGAGAAAAAGCGCACGCAATGTGTGGGTGATTTCAGAGCAGCGACTGGGGGAGAGGGGAGGAGGGGCCTGGTGGCAGGGCGCGGGGTGGGGGGGAGAGGGGAGGAGGGGCCTGGTGGCAGGGCGCGGGGTAGGGTGGGGTGGTGGGGAGAGAGACCTGGAAGGATAGACCCAGGCCAGGTGGGAGAAGCACCCAGTGACCTTGACCTTCATCCTGGAGGTCCTGGTTCTCAAGCCTGGCTGCACAGAAGCAGGCGCCCAGAGCGACTAGAACCAAGTGAGAGAAAAGCCCGAGCCACCAGGGGCCTGGTCACTGACGGTCCTGCAAGGCTACCCCAAGGATGGGGCCGTATGTCTGAGGTTGCAGCCAGAGTCTATCTGGTCCCAACACCTGTGCCCTTGGGTGGCAGAGGGGGAGGCCGGAAGGGGATAGAGCCTGGATGAAGGGGGAGACTTCACCAGGCGGCCGGATGGTCCTGAGAGACACCAAAGTTTGCTCTCAAACCTTTGCAGCGATGAGAATCAGGAGAAAGGCCATGGTTCTGGGGACACTTGCCGAATCAGAAAATAGATCATGCCTGGGCAGTCAGGGTGGAAGATCCACGTGATTGCTGTGAGGCTCTGGAAAGCCACGCACCTGCCTGCTGCACTGTTAAGAGATGAAGACCCACCTACAAAGAGCCAGCAGGGTCCCCACGAAGCATCCTAGAGGTCTTGGTGACCACCTAGCCATCACTGGAGGCCAGGAGAAGAGAGACAGACTCAAGAGCAAAGACTGGGGCCGGGGATGAAGGGGAGTTTTGTTAAAGCTGGGGTTTGGGAAGAAGACCCCAGCTCGGGGGAGTGGGGAGCCCCCAGACCCTTATGAAGGCTGTCAGGGATACAAGCAGGTCTGGGGGTGTTGGGGACTGGAATCTCCTGTCCGTTGTAATGTTCGCCGTAAAGTGGAGACTGCGGTCCTGTCCCTCCAAGAAACAGAACTTGACCTCTCAGGGTTGGGGCCCCCTCTTCTTAGGGGAATAAGACAGTGAATGCTGAGCAGAAACAAAGGGTGAGGAGGAGACTCACCTCCCAGGCTGTGGGAATCCCGGCTGGAGACAGGAGCATCTCTGTTTAAACCCTTACTGGAATGTCTCACTCTGCCCATTTCCATTTCATATTTCAGCTAAAAAATAATGACAAAGCCTGCAGAGCAGCCTCCCTCTCCTCGGTAATTACCAAATTAACACATTCTAACAGACAAGCCCCCAGCAGCAGGCTGTGATTAATGCGTGAGGACAATTAGCAGCAGAGCCTGCCCCTTGCGCTCACCTCCTTAAACAGCGAGACCACGTGCGGGGTCTCTGGGGCGAGCCTCTGCCACCCGCCCGCCCTCCCGCTCCCTTTAATGGGCTCTGGGGCCGGGTTTCACGTGCCAGGCTGTATCCGTCCCACGCTTGGGGGGTGGGGGCTGACCCCATGGGTCAGGGAGGCGGCTTCCCCACCCAGGCAGGAAGCCGGGAAAGCGAGCCCCAAATTAATTTATTCAGCCAATTCATTAGACAGGCGTGTGTTGTGTGCTGAGTACCTGCCCAGATCAGGGCTCAGGCGGAGGCAAGATAAGTGTAGGAAGGGGCTGCCGCCCTTCAGGAGCTTGCTGTTGGGAAGACGATTAAGGAAAAACGATTAAGTGGTCAGCGTGGGGAAGAGCCTGAGGTCCTGAGGAAGCCTAGGGAGGAGCATGCCCTGGTTTTCATGGATAGTGGTGGGGACACAGATGGTGGGAGATGTATCCCCACTGCCATCAGCATCAGTGACGGGAAACCGAGCTGAAAGCTAGAGGATGACCCGTCTTGAAACAGGGGGAGCGTATGTTCATTCTGACATAAGAGCAGGAAAGGGCTTCCCAGGTGGCGCTAGTGATAAAGAATCCGTCTGTGAGGCAGGAGCCTCAAGAGATGCAGCTTCCATCCCTGGCTTGGGAAGACGCCCTGGAAGAGGAAACGGCAACCCACTCCAGTATTCTTGCCTGGAAAGTCCCATGGAAAGAGGAGCCTGGTGGGCTACAGTCCATAGAGTCGCAAAGAGTCGTAATGACTAAAGCAACTTAGCAGGCATGCAAGGGCAGTAAAAGAAGGAGTCTGGCCTGCATCCAGCACTGTCTCCTTAGTGATGGAGCATAACTGATAATGGGGAGAGTGAGAAAGGCGTGCCTTGGCGGGAGCCAGCTCCAACGGAGGGACACATCTGGGATACTTAGCCCAGGTTAGAAAGCAGGAAGGAAGTTGATGCTGAATCTGGGCAAGAAAGTGCCTATGCTGGTCTCAGGGCCGGGAAGAAGGAAGGGAGGAGCTCAAGGGAAAACTCCAAGGCAGAATCACAAGGCTGGACACCTTTTTGAAGTGAGGCTCAGAGAAAGGCCGGTGTTGGGGTGTGAGCTGAATCGCCAGGAGAAGATTCACCAGGGAGAAAGACTGGGCAGGGGTTTGGGGTCAGAGCTGCTCCATGGGGGGCACTGATCACGGGAAAGGTAACACGCTCCAGAAGCTGAGGATGAGGAAAGACAGGTGTGGGCCCCCGGGGAGGTCCAGAGATTCAGGACCTGCCCACTCTCAGACCGAGACATCCTCAGGAGGAAGCTCCCCTCTTGACTCTCGTGGAAACACACCTTGACGGAGGAGGAGTCCAAATTCCAGGCAATCAGGTGCTCAGTCTCCTAAGTGACTGAGCTTTAATGGCAGACTGAAATAACAGGACACCAGCTCCATCCTTGACTTAACACAGTTGACATTCAGGAAGCTTTCCTTGACCTCCAGCTGTCCTTGACCGTGGGACCTGGAACCAAGATGAGAGGGAGAAGAATCACAGGGCATCTTTAGAGGTGGTGCTGGAGCACGCAGTGATTCTGTTTCTAATATTTTGGGGGAATGCTCACAGTGTTTCCCACAGCGGCTGCTCCATTCTGCATTTCACCAATTGTGCTCAAGGGTTCGTTTCTCCACATCCTCCGACACTGTCATCTTTTTTTTTTTTTGAGGATAGCCATCCTAACCTGTGTGAGGTGGTACCTCGTTGTGGTTTTGATTTGCATTTCCCCGATGATTAATGATGCTGAGCACCTTTTCTTATCTGTGTGTCTTCTTTGGAGAAATATCTAGATGAATGCATACATTAATGTAGCAGATACATACACCGGGAGAGTCTTCCAGGTGGTGCTAGTGGTAAAGAACTTGGCTGCAGTGCAGGAGATAAAAGACATGTGGGTTCCATCCCTGGGTCAGGAAGATCCTCTAGAGAAGGAAATGGCAACCCACTCCAGTATTCTTGCCTGGAGAATCCATGGACAGAGGAGCTTGGCAGGCTACAGTCGATGGGGTCACAAAGAGTCCGACACAGCTGAAGCGGTTTAGCACCCACAGCATACATACAATGGGATATCATTCAGCCTTAAAAAAGAACGAAATCCTCCAAACAGGACAACAGGATGACTCTTAAGGACCTGATGCTATATGAGATGAGCCAGTCACAGATGGACAAGTGCTACGAGTTTCTATTTAGATGAAAGACCTAAATCAGTCAGATTTATGGGAGCAGAAAGGAGAACGGTAGTTGTCAGAGGCCAAGGAGGAGGTGAGGAGGAAGTTGCTGTCCAAGGGGTCCAGAGTTTCAGTTGCAAGAGATGAGAAAATTCTAGAGGTCTGCTTCCAACCTGGTGCTTGTCGTTAACAACACTGTTCTGTACACTTGAAAATCTGTCAAGAGAGAAGATCTCTGTTAAATGTTCCTTTTGTAATAAGACGGGTAGGATAAGGTGCTTTTGAAGTGTAGTGCTGGAGAAGACTCTTAAGAGTCCCTTGGACTGCAAGGAGATCCAACCAGTCCATCCTAAAGGAAATCAGTCCTGAATATTCACTGGAAGGACTGATGCTGAAGCTGAAGCTCCAATACGTTGGCCACCTGATGTGAAGAACTGACTCATTTGAAAAGACCCTGATGCTGGGAAAGATTGAAGGTGGGAGGAGAAGGGGATGACAGAGGATGAGATGGTTGGATGGCATCACCGACTTGATGGACATGAGTTTGAGTAAACTCCGGGAGTTGGTGATGGACAGGGAGGCCTGGCATGCTGCAGTCCATGGGGTTGCAAAGAGTCAGACATGACTGAGCGACTGAACAACAACAATGATGCCTGACTGCTGAGAGGCTGAATTATAGATGCAGAGGCACTTTATCTGATATCACCAACATTTCCAATCTATTTGAAGGAAAATTGGTAATGCCCACACAAATCTAGCCCTGTTTTTAGCACATTCAGAACACCAGCTTAGTGACACTAGAAGGAATAAGATAATAAGCTTGCAAAGGGTCTCCATGTTTTTGTCTTCAGGTGAGAAGGGAAAGGTGGATGCTCTGCTTGAATCCCTTACTCCAGGGTTACCTGAAAGGAAGTGGAGAGAACTGCCATATATGAAACATTTATAGAATCTCATTTAATTCTCACAACATACATATAAAGTAGGAACCACTGCCCCCATGTTGCAGATGAGAAAACCAAGGTTAGAGAGGCAACTTATCCAAGGGTATCTGCAGGTGTGGCATCCTAGGCAGGTGTCTCTGCAGAGCAGAGGCTGTGGGCCACCCTGCAAGTTAGAGCGGAGTAAGATTTGAAGCTCCCAAAGGAGGTCCAGCTTGGATTCAGTAGCCAAGAGCTGTGTGTCTTTTCTTCATGCAGTTCTCCACCCTTTGTTTCCTCTGGGAGAATTAGCTAATAATAGCACCTATTGCTGAGCTTTGTTAAGAGGATGAATGGAGGTCATTTGTAGCATGTGATGAGCCATCGATACACCTTAGTGTCATTGTCACCATTATCATCATCATCACCATCATCGTCGTCATCATTGCCACTGTTAACCAAGCCAGGAAAATGCAGCCAGCCTCAGCCCCTCACCCCGCACCTCTTCACCCCCACGTATGAATGTCATGTCTTCTTAAATTGGCTATTTCTTTTGAAGATGTCTTAACCAAAGCCTCATGGCTCCAGAGTCCTCACCATGACAAACGTCAATAACGATGATGACTCCCTGAGGCTGAATTTTAAAAGAGCATTAAAGATTAAAGGATGCACAGGTCAATTACTGGGGCAAGTAAATGACTTTAGAAGTAATTACGTATAATTTCGTCTTGTTTATTTGGCATTAGTTGTAAGTGTCCATAATCCCGGGTCCCGGGGGTCCTTCACTTCCGCTTTGCTTCTGGCAGATGAAGGGACTCAGCTCCAAAGGCAGAGGCTGGGGCGCGGGGGAGGAGCCCCGGGGCACAGAGACCCTTGGCCTCTCTAGACTCAGCATGGCTGACTTGCTTCAGACCCCCGGACAATTTCACCATCCACCGTCCCCGACCTGTTCCCGAGAGGCACTTGTCCATCTCAGACTGTGGAGGCTTCAGCTTCCCCCCAGCCTCTCCCCACTGGGGGCTGACAGCAGAAGCCAGAAGCTGGGACAGGTGTCCTCCAGGGTCTGTAGCGTTGCCCAGAGACGAGCTCATGTGACCGAGGTGAAGGTTATAAAGGGCAAGAGTAGGTCACTGGTGAAAGAGAAGGGTGGCTGGTGAGCGCAACTGAGTGTGTGTGGACTGCGGTTGAGAAGGAGAATTTCCAAAGACTTACGAAGGAGAAAGGGGAGTAATATGGCTGACTTTCCCTTTGGTTAAAAGGGACAGAAACCTACTCAAACCAACTCAACAAAACCATCTACTATCGAGAGATGGGTTAGTTGCAGACTGGGTGGCTTGAAACAACAGAAAAGTGTTGTCTCACAGTCTGGAGGTTGGAAGTCTGAGTTCAAGGTGTCAGCAGGGCTGGTTCCTTCTGGAGGCTTTGAGGGAGTGTCTGAGTCCCTCTGGTGACTGCTAGTGACCCTTGGCTTATAGAGGCAGCACTCCAGTCTCTGCCTCCGTCTTCACACGGCTGCCTTTCTGGGTCTCACTCACACTGTGCATGACGCTGTGTCCAAATTGCCTTCTGCTTACAAAGACCGGTCATTGGATTAGGGCCACCCTAATCCAATATGACTTATGACCTCATCTTAATCTGATTATATCTGCAAAGACCCTTCTTTCAAACAAGACCATATTCACACTTTCTGAGTGGACGTGATCAACATCATTCAACCTAGTGCAGGAGGTTACAACAAAGATACCGACAACCTGGCATTGACCCCAGAGCAGAGATGGACTTCCCTGAGACTGGAGTTGAAGGCTGGAAAGATGGGTCCATGGGTGGCGGCCCTGTTGGTCTGCTCCATACCCACTGTCCCCTTCTCCTTGCTACCAGAACCTGGTTCTGTACAGTGCTAGACATGCATATGCTCCAGGAGGGGGGGCCTCCACCCGAGAGGGAGCTTGCTTATGTGCATGATACGGAGCTTCCCTCGTGTCCTACTCTTTGCAACCCCATGGGCTGCAGCACGCCAGGCTTCCCTGTCCTTCACTATCTCCCAGAGTTGGCTCAAATTCATGTCCAGTGAGTCAGTGATGCCGTCCAACTGTCTCATCCTCTGCCCCCTCCTTCTGCTTTTGCCCTCAATCTTTCCAAGCATCAGAGTCTTTTCCAATGAGTCAGCTCTTCGCATCAGGTGGCCAAAGTATTGGAGCTTCATCTTCAGCATCAGTCATTCCAACAAATATTCAGGATTGATTTCCTTTAGGATTAACTGGCTTGATCTCCTTGAAGTCCAGGGGACTCTGAAGAATCTTCTTCAGTATCACAATTCAAAAGCATCAATTCTTCAATGCTCAGCTTTCTTTATGATCCAGCTCTCACATCTGTACATGACTACTGGAAAAACCATAGCTTTAACTATACAAACCTTTGTCAGCGAAGTGATGTCTCTGCTTTTTAATATGCTATCTAGGTTTATCATAGCTTTCCTTCCAAGGAGCAAGCATCTTTTAATTTCATGGCTGTAGCCACTGTCTGCAGTTATTTTGAAGTCCAAGAAAATAAAATCTGTCACTGTTTTGACCTTTCCCCTGTCTCTTTGCCATGAATTGACCATATGCCATAATCTTATTTTTTAAGTCAAGCCATGACAAGATTAAGCTGATCTACTAATAAACTATCAGAACAAAACATAACACTTTAAAGACAGAATATCAATAATAATATAGAAGATCGATAATGTAATCTCAACAATATCTTGCATGCAGTCAAAAATTGATAGCGATATGAAGCAGGAGAAAAACGAAGTCAATAGAAACAGACCCAGTGGTATCAAAGATATTAGAACTGGCAAATGATTTTAAAAACAGAGAGGGAGAGAAAGAGAGAATTTCAACAGAAACTATGTATTTTTTGTAGTTTTTTAATTTATAAACTTTATGTTTTAATTTAATGGAGGTTCTAGAACTTAGAAATTAAAAAAAAAAAATGGGCTTAACAGCAAAAGAGACACTGCAGAAGAAAAGATCAGTAAACTTGAGGGCAGGTCAATAGAAATTATCCAAACTGAGTATGAGGGTGGGGGTGGAGGAAGTGAGCAAAATTATTAGAATCTTGGTGATTTGTGCAAAAATATCAATTAATATAAGATACGAATAATAATCTCAGGAAGAAAAGAGAAGTAGAATGGGACAGAAAAATATTCTAAAAAATAATAACTCTAAATTTCAAAAGACTTTAAAAATACCTTATGATTATACAGTGGAAGTGAGAAATAGATTTAAGGAACCAGATCTGATAAACAGAGTGCCTGATGAACTATGGACAGAGGTTGGTGACATTATACAGGAGACAGGGATCAAGACCATCCCCATGGAAAAGAAATGCAAAAAAGCAAAATGGCTGTCTGGGGAGGCCTTACAAATAGCTGTGAAAAGAAGAGAAGCGAAAAGCAAAGGAGAAAATGAAAGATATAAGCAAGCATCTGAATGCAGAGTTCCAAAGAATAGCAAGGAGAGATAAGAAAGCCTTCCTCAGTGATCAATGCAAAGAAATAGAGGAAAACAACAGAATGGGAAAGACTAGAGATCTCTTCAAGAAAATTAGAGATACCAAAGGGACGTTTCATGCAAAGATAGGCTTGATAAAGGACAGAAATGGTATGGACCTAACAGAAGCAGAAGATATTAAGAAGAGGTGGCAAGAATACACAGAAGAACTGTACAAAAAAGATCTTCACGACCCAGATAATCACGATGGTGTGATCACTGACCTAGAGCCAGACATCCTGGAATGTGAAGTCAAGTGGGCCTTAGAAAGCCTCACTATGAACAAAGCTAGCAGAGGTGATGGAATTCCAGTTGAGCTATTTCAAATCCTGAAAGATGATGCTGTGAAAGTGCTGCACTCAATATGCCAGCAAATTTGGAAAACGCAGAAGTGGCCACAGGACTGGAAAAGGTCAGTTTTCATTCCAGTCCCAAAGAAAGGCAATGCCAAAGAATGCTCAAACTACCGCACAATTGCACTCATCTCACACGCTGGTAAAGTAATGCTCAAAATTCTCCAAGCCAGGCTTCAGCAATATGTGAACCGTGAACTTCCAGATGTTCAAGCTGGTTTTAGAAAAGGCAGAGGAACCAGAGATCAAATTGCCAACATCCACTGGATCATGGAAAAAACAAGAGAATTCCAGGAAAACATCTATTTCTGCTTTATTGATTATTCCAAAGTCTTTGATTGTGTGACCACAATAAACTGTGGAAAATTCGGAAAGAGATGGGAATACCAGACCACCTGACCTACCTCTTGAGAAACCTATATGCAGGTCAGGAAGCAACAATTAGAACTGGACATGGAACAACAGACTGGTTCCAAATAGGAAACGGAGTACGTTAAGGCTGTATATTGTCACCCTGCTTATTTAACTTATATGCAGGGTACATCGTGAGAAACACTGGGCTGGAATAAGCACAAGCTGGAATCAAGATTACCGGGAGAAATATCAATAACTTCAGATATGCAGATGATACCACCCTTATGGCAGAAAGTGAAGAGGAACTAAAAAGCCTCTTGATGAGAGTCAAAGAGGAGAGTGAAAAAGTTGGCTTAAAGCTCAACATTCAGAAAACGAAGATCATGGAATCTGGTCCCATCATTTCATGGCAAATAGATGGGGAAACAGTGTCAGACTTAATTTTTGGGGGCTCCAAAATCACTGGAGATGGTGATTGCGGCCATGAAATTAAAAGACGCTTACTCCTTGGAAGGAAAGTTACGAGCAACCTAGATAGTATATTGAAAAGCAGAGACATTACTTTGCCAACAAAGGTCCTTTTAGTCAAGGCTATGGTTTTCCCGTGGTCATGTATGGATGTGAGAGTTGGACTGTGAAGAAAGCTGAGCACCGAAGAATTGATGCTTTTGAACTGTGGTATTGGAGAAGACTCTTGAGAGTCCCTTGGACTGCAAGGAGATCCAACCAGTCCATTCTAAAGGAGATCAGTCCTGGGTGTTCATTGGAAGGACTGATGCTGAAGCTGAAACTCCAATACTTTGGCCACCTCATGCGAAGAGTTGACTCATTGGAAAAGACTCTGATGCTGGGAGGGATTGGGGGCAGGAGGAGAAGGGGACGACAGAGGATGAGATGGCTGGATGGCATCACTGACTCAATGGACATGAGTTGGAGTGAACTCCGGGAGTTGGTGATGGACAGGGAGGCCTGGTGTGCTGCAATTCATGGGGTCACAGAGTTGGACATGACTGAGCGACTGAACTGAACTGAAAAAATACCATATTTATGAATTACCACATGAATTTATAAAGGTATTAGGATATAAAGTCAATATGTAAAAATCAGTCAAATATTTATATTATCAAGAAACAGTAGAAAATGAAAATTTTAAAACAATCTCATTTACAAGAGGATCAAAACTATAAAATACTTAGGGATAAATGTAGCAAAAGATATATAAGAACTCTACACTGAAAATAATGAAAATTGCAAAGAAAAAATAAAGAACATATAAATAAATGAACATTATACCATAACCTTGAATTGGGAGAGTTAATATTTTAAGATGCAAATTCCTTCTAAATAAATAGACCAATAAAATACCAATTAAAATGCTACTGCTGCTAAGTCGAGTCAGTCGTGTCCGACTCTGTGCGACCCCATAGACGGCAGCCCACCAGGCTCCCCCGTCCCTGGGATTCTCCACGCAAGAACACTGGAGTGGGTTGCCATTTCCTTCTCCAATGCATGAAAGTGAAAAGTGAAAGTGAAGTTGCTCAGTCAGGTCCGACTCTTAGCGACCCCACGGACTGCAGCCTACCAGGCTCCTGCGTCCATGGGATTTTCCAGGCAAGAGTACTGGAGTGGGGTGCCATTAATTAAAATGCTAGCAGCATCTTTTTTGTAGGAATTGACAAACAGATTCTAAAATTTATATGGGAAGCCAAAGGACCTAGAATAACCTGATCTTGGAAAAAAAATAAATTCAGAAGACTCATATTATCTGATTACGAGATTTTTCACAATTTACAAAAAGGAGAATGCGTGTATTCAGTTTGTAACTCCATAGAAGTTCCTCTGAGTTGTTCTGGGGAGACTCAACTTTATTTATACTCCCATTGGTTGCACACGGCACTGACCACTGGACCAGAACACGATTCAGGCAGAGAAGACGGAAAGGACAAAGGACAATGGACCCATCAGGGTGCTTCCTGAGGGCATGACTGCTGTCTTGACATTGATTTTTTCTGCATTGCCTAAAATCCAATACAGTAACTCAATAAATGTCGACTGTGTCAGTAAGGAAAATTGTAGATTAGTCAATGCATGAGAAGAATGAAGAATGAGTTAACGAATGGATGGATGGATAGGTGGATGAATAGATGGATGGACCAATGAATGACTGGATCAGTCAAGTGAATGATCTAATGGCTGAACAAGCACCCCTCCGTGGAACCAGCAGGAATGTGATGAGAGCAGGAAGAAGAAGCTTCTGCTTTCTTTGATTCTTTTTATCTCTCAGATCACAGGTACCATTTACTTCCCTCTTGGGGGCTTCATCCACTGTGGCTGCCAATAAAACAGGACACTTTGTCTCTTAATTAGAAAGTGAACATTTAAAAGCAGAGCTTCCCAGTGACTGAACACATAAAACAATCACCTTTGCTCTGCACAGCTGTCCCCACACTGAGTTAAAACAGTTCTTGGGTTGCCTACGATTTCATTTCTGATCACACATAAGGATGTATGTCACTGGCTGACATTTACCTCTTGTCTTTTATAGCATTTCATCCACCCATCTGCCAAGAAACAGGAGCCTGGAGCCAGCTTGCCCTTGTCCGGAGCCCCCATGAATCCCAGGCTCTCTGGCTGGGCTGCCCTCTAGCCCTCACTCTCGGTGCCCTTTGCTGTGTTGGCATGCCCCTTTCTTCCACCTCTCAGAACTTGCCACTCGAGTTGGTTCACACATCCATATCCTACAAGGAAGAACATCTGAGGTATACCAGGGATCTGCATTTGTGAACAAGCTCTTTAGGAAAAGGGGCTGGACACACATGGTAGAAGCTTGAGGATTGCTTATTGAACAGAAAGAAAAAAATGATAAACTTTTCTTAAACTTTCCCACTACAGGCAAGAAGCTTTACAAGTGGAATTTCTAGAATTTCTCTATCACTGGGCAGGGAAGCGTGCTCCTCCTAGCCTCTGGGCATTTGTACCCACAGCACACACAGACCAGGCTGGCTCTGCATACTTGTGAGTGAGGCTGCTGACTGCACTTCTACCGAGACGTCCTGGGTCCGGAGAGATATCTTCATTGCACCATGCTTGGTGGTTGCCGTTATTCAGTCGTTAAGTCATGTCCAACTCTTTGTGACCCCATGGACTGTAGCCCGCCAGGCTCCACTGTCCATGGAATTCTCCAGGCAAGAATACTGGAGCATGTTGGCATTTTCTTCTCCAGTGGATCTTTCCAATCCAGGGATCGAACCCTTGTCTCTCGCATGCCAGGCAGATTCTTTACCTCTGAGCCACCTGGGAAGTCCAGCCATACTTGGTGGGTATTTAGGAACCACAGCTTCCATGGATACTCATCAGCTGTGTCCACTCCCTTCAAATCTATGCATCCATCAAGAGGGAGGTGGTGGGGCTGGGTCTAGGTTCTACCACTTCCTGTTGCTATGGCTCTGGACGAGGAACTTAACTTCTCTGACTCCAGTTTCTTCATTTGAAAATGGGGCTGAGGGAACATCCTTGAAGGGCAAAAATAAATGAAATACTAAATGTAAAAATTCACTTTGAAGATATAAGCATTATGGCAATATAATTCAATAATTACACAATTGATACTGATTCATATTTTTGACATCTACTTCCCAAGTTTCCAGATGGGCTGGATATTCCTTCTGTCCTCCCACCATAAGCCACCCTGCTCTGTGTCCCTCGAGGCTGGCTCTTAGGAACTTCACCAATCAGTCTCTTTTTGCCCTCTGCCTCCTAGTTGGCTTCAGCCAGTGGGCAGCAGCAGCAGATGCAAAGGGCAGGAGGAGAAAGAGGTCGAGGTATTGATTCCTCCCACTCCCTCCCTGCTGATCTCCTTTTGGCCATAGCTGTGTGCTCTACTGATTAAAGGATACAGCTTCTGTCCCACCACCCTCCCTACAGCTAATAGTCTTGATGAGTTCTGAATATAGCCCTCTCCCTTTTCAGCTCCAGAAGTGGTAATAATTTGCAATTTTTTTATGCTGTATTCCTATCAGGATAAAAATTTTTGAGCTAACCAGTAACATGTGTGCAATCATTTATAAATGAATATATGCACAGCTTTAAGAGGTCCTGTTGGTTCTCAATGTCCTACATGTATTAGCTCACTTTCTTCATATTGATAAGAACCTAGAAAGTAGGCACTAGTCTTATCCTACCCTCCCCTTCTCCCCCGCTCCTTTTTTATAGATGTGAACATTAAGGGACAGAGAGATTCAGGACCTCCCTGGTGGTCCAGTGGCTAAGACTCTGAGCTCCCAATGCAGGGGGCCTGGGTTCAATCCCTGGTCAGGGAACTAAGATCCCATGAGCCACCTGGCACAGCCAAAAAAAAAAAAGCAAAAGCACAGAGAGATCTAAATAGTTGGTTAGACCAACCTCAGCACTGCTGACCCTTGGGGCCAGACCAGCCTCTCCTGTGGGGCATCCTATCTTATCCTTGTTCTTTACCCACTAGATGCCGATAGCACCCCTCCCCCATCCCAGTTGTGACCATCAAAAACGTCTCTGGATGCTGCTCAGTATCTCCTGGGAGCAAACTCACTCCTCACTCCCCCACCATTGAGAACTAACGGCCTAGAGTAACTAGCAGAATACACATTGCAAAATATACACACAGAAAGTTAAAAAAAAAAAAAGAACAACTTAAAACATAACATCAAGACTTCCCTTCGGTCCAGTGGTTAAGACTCTGTGTTCCCAATATAGGGAGCACCAGTTCAATCCCAGTTCAGGAAACTAAGATCCTACATCTGCCTGGTGTGGCCAAAATAAATAAATAAAATGAAAAAGAGATGTTCAAAAAATAAAATGGTTAACTTTATTTTTTAAAAATCCATAATACTAAAAAATAAATATAAATTGTAGTTTTAAACATGCCCTTCTCACACCCGGGCACATGCCCTCATGTGGCCCCTAGGCATTTGAGAACTTAGCTCCCCAACCAGGGATCGAACCTGGGATGTGCACTCTCTTGAGACCCCTGTCCTGGGGATGCAGAGGGGCGTAAGGCCATCCTCTGCCCTCAGGAGCATAAAATCCAGGCTGACAAGACACATACATAGGAAAGACTCTCAACTGAAGATAGCAGGTTAGAAAAAACATGGCCACAATTGATTGATTGGACTGGTATTAGTATTTCATAAACAGTTAGCAAGTGGCTTCTCCGAGGCTGGGCTATCTAGAGTTTTAGGACAAGGCCGTGTCACCCAGACCCCAGATGCAAAGGACCAGACAGGAAGAAAGGGCAAGTGTCAGGAACGCTTTCACAAATCTCTCTCTCTCTCTTTTTTTAAAGATATTTTTGATGTGGATCATTTTGAAAGTCTTTCTTAAATTTGTTACAATATTGCTTCTGTTTTTTGTTGGAGAGGGATCTTAGCCCCCCGACCAGGAATCGAACCTGCACCCTTGAATCGAAAGGTAATGTCTTGACCACTGGACTGCCAGGGAAGTCCCTTCGTGAATCTCTTACTTCTTCCTCTGCCTCTCCTTCTTCAGCTGCTGGGAGTCCATTCATTTATTCGCTCAACAAATATTTGCCCAGTGCTTCCTCCAGACCAGGAGTGGTTCCTGGAATGGGAACATCAGCGAGAAAAACAGACCTTACTGCCCTCGGGGGCTGCCATGCCAGCATCTTTTTGAGTTCAGCTCCGTCTGCCAGCTCCCTGCCTCCAAGCTGCCGCCCACGTCTTACCCCCAGAACCTCTTTGCTATGATGTTCTCCGAGTTGGAATTCCAGATCAACACGATACTGCCAGAGCTGGCTGGACTGGGTTTCCATCCCTCGGGCCAAGAGTCAGGCCCGGCCCTGGCAGCTGCCCGCCTTCTCCCACTCCTCCTGTGGGGAGCACAGTGGAACCAGAAAATTTGGTCTCAGGCCTCCCTTTTCCAGTGCGATTTTGGTGTCAGGAGCCACACGGATCAAGACACAGCCAGCTCTTCCCTCTAAGTTGTTTTATGGCATTCTTCTAACACGGCAATAAAAATGAAGTTTTTAAAGGCATATTCGCTGGAACGTTGGCCGGGCAGCAAGCCACAGTCCCGCCTGGTGCTGATGTCAGGGCCTCGTTCCTGCTGGGCCAGCCCATCCTCATCCATCCCTCACCGCTTCGGCACAAGCCCAGCTCTTCCAAGTGACTCTGAGAAGCTGACTGACGCTGTCGCTGCGTTTCTCATATGTGTACCTTCCTAAGAGCTCAGCTGCCCGCTGCTGTGGGCTTCTATCTAATAAAGCTCTATAATGTACTGACCGTCCTCCAGCGTGGGCCTCGCTTCACTTTCCTGGGCCATTTACTCCTTTATAGAATTTAATCTGCTGCTGAAATTCACTGCATTATTAATGGAAGCCAGGGCACAGAGCTGCAGTAATTACACCGTTCACTCTGCAAACACCCACGTGTACACACGCGTGGACGCTCTCAGTGGATCTGGGGCTGAGTGTACCCATCCCACCCCCCCCAGCTCCAGCACCCAGCAAAGGGGTTTCGCTCCTGACTTAAAATCCTCAGTGACTTATCATCCCTTTTAGAAAAAAAAAAACAAAAACAAATTCCTCCTCAGGGTCTAGGGGTCCTCCTGGACTGACACTGGTACTTAGAGTTGAATCTGCCCTGACCACCCAACTTCAAGGACTCTACCTGGCCCCTCATTTTATCTGACTTAATTTTTCTCATGCCCTTATTGCTGTTCGAAATGGTCTTGTTTATTTATTTGTTAGTCTCTGTGCCTGCTTTTTCTTGCTGGGATTTTAACACAATGAGAGCAGGGATCCACCTGTCTAGTCCCTGTTGAATCTCCCTGCTGACAACAGGACCTGGTATTTAACATGGGCTCAGGAAACATGTCTTGAAGGAATGAAAGAAGGAAGGAAGGAAAGATCTTTTCAGCTGGTAAGTACTCAGGTCCAAGGAATCAGCGGGAGTCGACTGGCTTCTGAGTGATGGGAACAATCTTCCTTCTCTACTTTGAGGTTTGTGGAGGCGGGGAGGGAGAAGGAAGCCAGTCCAGATTCCTTGGAGTCGCGTGTGGAATCAAAAACTCTCCCCTCCAACAATGGTAAATTTTGGAGCAGGCTTGTGACTCACTTGCACTAACACGCAGAAGCAACACTGCATGGCTTCTGAGGCTGGGTCAGAAAAGGCCTCCGTCTTCCTTATTGGTCACTGGATCACTCGTCCTGGCAGTCCTGAGCAGCCAGGGAAACAGGCTGACCTCCTCGAGGCTGCCATGGTGTGAGAGAGTGCGGGCAACACATGGAGGCCACAGAGGGGAAGTCCCAGCCGACAGCCGGCATCCACCCGAGGGGTATGTGTGCACTCACCCCCAAGCGGATCTCAGCCCCCAGCAAACCTTCCCAGCTGATTGATTCCCAGGCGTTGTGGAACAGAGAAAAGCCATTCCTGCTGGGTCCTGTCTGAATCCTGACCCAAAGCGTTTGAGAGCATAATGCAGTTTTTAATTTAATTTTATTTCTGGCTGCACTGGGTCTTCGTTGCTGTGCACAGGCTTTCTTTAGTTGCAGCAAGCAGCGTTACCCTCAAGTTGCGGTGAGAGGGCTTCTCTTGTTGCAGAGCACAGCCTCTAGGGCTCGGGCTTCAGGAGTTGTGGCTCGAGGGTTCAATTGCCCCAAGGCATGTGGAATCCTCCTGAACCAGGGATCGAACTGGTGTCTCTTGTATTGGCAGGCAGATTCTCCACAACTCCACAACTGCAGGGAAGTCCTGCAGTTATTGTTTTATGTCGCCGAGTTTTGGGGTAGTTTCTTGTAGAGCAATAGTAGCTGGAAATTCCCCAACACCCTCTGATATGGCTTGAATTGATGTGATGAGTGTGCTCTGTCGTGTCCGACTCTTTGTGACTTCATGGTAGTAGCCCGCCAGGCTCCTCTGTCCATAGGATTTTCCAGGCAGGAATACTGGAGTGGGTTGCCATTTCCTTCTCCAGTGGGCTGAATTAGGTCCCCTCAAAGTTGTAGGTTGAAGTCCTATCCCTGGAACCTCAGACTGTGACCTTATTTGGAAAGAGGGTTATAACAGAGGTAATCAAGTTGAAATGAGGTCATTCAAGTGGGCCCTAATCTGACTAGTGTTCTTATAAAAAGAGAGGATATTTGGATATGGAAATGCCACCCAAGGGAAGGTCATGTAAAGGTCAAGGCCAAGATTGGGGGATGGATCTACAGATCAAAGATGCCCCGAATCGCCAGCAAACCACCAGAAACTGGAAAGGGGCGTGGCACGGATTCTCCCTTATGGCTCCAGAAGGAACCAACCCTACAGGCACCTCCGTCTCAGACTTCAGGCCTCCAGAGCTGGGAGAAAGTACATTTCCATTATTTAAGCCACTCAGTTAGTGGTTCTTTATTATGACAGCCCTGGGGAAGTGATACAGCCTCCTAGGCTCTAATGCCCAGTGACAAGCGACCGATACAAACAGCATTAAACCAACGACACCCTGAAGCTGGTGTGCACAAAATGAGCCATGGAACGCAAGCTTATTCTGCCCCAACAGCACGTGAGCGCCTAAAACACAG
Source organism: Bos mutus (assembly GCF_027580195.1). Lineage (NCBI taxonomy): Eukaryota > Metazoa > Chordata > Mammalia > Artiodactyla > Bovidae > Bos > Bos mutus. The sequence goes on along the minus strand of NC_091635.1, from coordinate 8,891,242 downwards.
AATGAGGCCTCTACCCCTCACCCAGCTCCCACTCAGTGAACATCCCACCTCCCTCCCCCAGGCATGGCAATGCCTGATTGAGGCCCAGGAGCATTGTCCGTTGAGGCTCTTTCCCCTGATTTATTTCCTCTTCCCTCCATCACTACCCAGGCTGCTCTGGGGCTGCTTCTACATACAGAAGTTGGGTTTTGATTCCACTCAACATCACCCTTGTTCCTGTTCCGTCGTTCATTATGCATTCAACGCGCTTATGTCTCCTCGTGGAGTGGTCTGCAACAGTGCTCTCTTGCATGATTATCTCCATCTTACAGCTTTCTGAGATTGCCCTTTAAAAAATCTTTTGAAGTTTTCATTTTTATTCTATTTTATGGGTCTTGCTGGGTAGCTTCCTTGGCTCTGTGAAAGAACAGCATTTAATTTTAAGAGCTGAGAGCTGGCCACCATGAGAGCCCTAGGAGGACAGTTTACGACCAGGGAAAGAACAAGCATCACAGGGTTGGGATAAGAAGGATGATGCTAGGATGCATTTAACTCCTGCGGGCCAGCCAAACAAGGCCCTTATCTGTTTATGGCAGGCCCAGCCCTGGGTCTGGAGATGGTACTTTTGAAGTCTAGTGGGTCTAGAGTTCCAGTCCTTATAGTCCTGCCCTTCCCCGTGGAGTGATGGTGTGTTCCAGGCGATCTGGTCCTGATTTCACTGCCAGGGCATTGCAGAACCCCTGGCACACAAAGAGCCACTCAATAAATGGTCGTGAAGAGAAGAAAGCTCCCCAGGGCTGCTGTAACAGAGGGCCATAGGCTGGGGGGCTTGAAACGATAGAAATGGATTCTCTCACAGCTCTGGAGGCCAGAAGTCAAGGTGAGGGTAGCGTTGATCCCTGCTGGCGTCTTTGAGGGAGAGTCCCTCCCAGGCCTCTCTCCAGCCCTTGGTGGCCACCAGCCATCCTTCCTATTCTTGGCTGGCTCCAATGTCGGCTCCAAAGTCACTTGGCCTTATCTGCGGCTCTTCCCTGTGTCTGTCTCCAATTTCCCTTTCCTTTCTCTCACGAGGACACCAGTCACTGGATTTAGGGCCTCCCACCCTCCAATTCAGGAGAAACTTATCTCAGATATTTAATTAAATTCTCTCTGCAACATCTTTAACAAACCTTTGCTAAACAGGGTCCCATTCTGAGGTTCCAGGTGGCAGCGCCTCTGGGGGGACAAGCGCCAGCCTAGTGCAGAGGGAGACTGTTGATCACTCCAGGGGAGCTGCCCTTATGCAGAGGGACCGACCGTCCTGAACTGAACCCCGAGGCTCGGCCAGGAAGAGCAGGTGTAGAAGGTGGAGGCTGGAGAGGAAGAGGAGGGAGGGTAGAGGGGTGGGCATTCATGGGGAGCTCTGATCTGCCCAGGGACTCAAAGCTGAGTGAAGAGGAGGGCCTCCTGCCAGCCAGGACCTGGCTTCAGGCCCAGGAAGCCCTGCCCTCCTCTGCCTTGTCTCATGGGTCCCTTCTAGGCCTGCCTCTCACTCCATCTTCATCTCTTCAGGCTCCAGATTTCAACATTCCCCAGTCCAGCAACTTCCCTCACACTGAAATGGGCTCCCAGGGGTGACCCTCTCAGTGGGTCTTTATTCTGGGAATAAAGACATAAAGTGGTCTTTATTCTGGGAAGAATTTAGACATGGAGAACAGGGGTTAGCAGGAAGGGATCTACCTGTGGGCAGAGATGTTTCTCTGGGCATCAGAGTGACTCGCCCAGGTCCTTTATCATCCTCTAAACCAGGGGTCCCCAACCTCTGGGATCTAATGCCTGGTGACCTGAGATGGGGCTGATGTAATAATAATAAAAATAGAAATAATGTACACAATAAATGTAATACACTTGAATTATCCTGAAGGCTTCCCTGATGGCTCAGAAGGTAAAGAATCTGCCTGCAGTGCAGGAGACCCAGATTTGATACCTGGGTCAGAAAGATCCCCTTGAGAAGGAAATTGCAACATGCTCCAGTATTCTGGCCTGGAGAATCCCAAGGACAGAGGAACCTGGTGAGCTACACTCTATGGGGTCACAAGAGTTGGACACAACTGAGCGACTAATATTTTCACTTTCACTTTTGGATAACCCTGAAACCATCCCCTCTACCCCTGGCCCAGTCCATGGAAAAACTGTCTTCCATAAAACTAGTCTGTGACGCCAAAAAGGCTGGGGAGCACAGCAGCCATCCAGGAGCTGAAGCTGAACTACTGAAGTAGTTTCAAATTCAGAATTTCCAAAGGGACAGCAGATAAAGGCATTCGCTCTGAGTGTCAACGTCGCATCATCAAAGGAACAGATCAGTTCAGCAAACAATGGATAGGAGGAGGATGAACCATATCTCGGAAGTGGTGCGACCGTCCACTCAGTCCAACAGAGGCAGCGGCCCTAGAGGCCTCCACACAGAGGAGCCCCTTGCCGGAGGAACCGAAGGCAGGCACTTCCTGGCTTCCTCCCCTTAACAGCCACTTTTCCCACCCCTGGGAAAGTTCTACCCTGGGTATTTTGTGAAGGATGACTGACGACGAGGAATCTTTGTTGTGCTATCAGCTGTAATTATTTTAATTCAAACATACTCCCTTATAGGACTGACATCATAAATGCTGTTTTCTAGAACAAATAGCTGTCAGAGCTGTCAAGCAGAGCTGCTTACTGTTTTACATCATTACAATATTTAATTTCAACTCTACAATTTTTTTTCCCCCCACGCAACACTTTCAAGATTATTTCTTCCACTTTTATCTGGAAAAACTGGAGCCCAGAAGGATGAGAAGGAAGAAGCCATTCTCTCAATCAAATAATTATTGATTTGGATGATAAGAGGAAGGAAGGAAAGGAGGGAGGGAGGAAAGAGAGGAAGGAAGGAAGGAAGGGATGAGGTGGTGTGGGGGGGTGAGTCAGGAGGGAATGACTGGTTCACAGCATGCTAGGGACATTTTTTGGCTGGCCAAGTAGAAGCCCCTAATTGTTGTTCCTTTTGCTACCTGAGTACTTCCAGGAGCAAGCGCAATTGAGCAAAGTGATCTTGGTGAATGATAAATTGCTCCTTTGGACACTTCTTTTTCTTTTTTTTTTTTTAATTAATTTTTATTGGAGTATACATGCTTTATAGGGCTTGCCTGGTAGTTCAGAGGTAAAGAACACGCCTACCAATGCAGGAGACACAGGAAACACAGGTTCGATCCTGGGTAGGGAAGGTCTCCTGGAGGAGGAAATGACAACCCACTCCAGTATTCCTGCCTGGGAAATCCCATGGACAGAGGAGCCTGGCAGGCTACAGTTCATGGGGCTGCAAAGACTCAGACATGACTGAGCTCACACACACGCTGGCTTTACAATGTCATGTTAGTTTCCATTGTACAGCAGAGTGCATCAGCTGTATATATGCATATGTCCCCTCTTTATTTAGATTCTGTTCCCATGTAGGTCACTGGAACCATACTTCTAATGATGGTGTTGAAAGGTCATGAACAAACAGATACACTTTCGAAGACTAGGGAACTCAGATCCCAAGTCAGGTCGGTTATGATTCAAGACCAATAACTTCAGTTACACAGTGTGCTGAGCTGCTTTGATTGGTGTTTTTTTATTTGGGGGTAATTTGCTATTTTGAAATAGTTTCCAATGAAGAAAAGTTGTAAGAACAGCACCAGGAACTTCCAATACCCGTTACCAGATTCACTGCACATTTACATTTTGTGTTTTAGCACAAACTCACTCTTTCTCTGAAACATTACTTTTTTCTTGCATCTTTTGAGAGGAAGATGGAGACAGTATGCCCCTGAACCTTAAGAATGAGAATATTCTCTAATATAGTCACAGGATAATGATCAAACTCAGGAAATTTATTGTGGATAAAATGTTATCTAATCCATAGTTCATATTTGCTACAGACTGAATGTTAATTTCTCCCCCAAATTCATATGTTTGAAGCCCTAACCACCCCTTCCCCAAGCGATGTTAGTAGAGGGCAGGGCTTCTAGGAAGTCATTGTGTTTAGGATGCAGTCCCGAGGGTGGGGCCCCCATGATGGGATTAGTGCCCTAATGAAAAAAGAGACCAGAGAGCCTTCTCCTCACTCTTTCGCTCTCTCCTTCCCTCCCTCTCTCCCAAGTGAGCATACACGTGTGGCTTGTCTGCAACCAGAAGGGGAACTCTCCCCAAAACCCAGCTATGCCAGCCCCCCTGTCTCAGACTTCCAGCCTCTAGAACTGTGAGAAAACAGATCTCTGTTGTTTAAGCTGCCCAATCTATGGCATTTTGTCACGGCAGCTGGAGCAGACTAATACTCTATTCAAATTTCATCCATTATCCAAAAATATAATTTACTGCAGGGATCCCCAACCCCCAGGATCTAATGCCTGATGATCTGAGGTGGAATTGATGTAATAATAATAGAAATAAAATGCACAAAAATGTAACGCCCTTGAGTCATTCCCAAACCATCCTTGCCTCCATGAAAAAATCATCTTTCATGAAAATGGTCCCTGGTGCCAAAAAGGTTGGGGATAGCTACTTTATTTCCATCTGCTGCCTTATCCAGGCCCTAACCTGGGTTCACAAGTTGCATTTGGCTGCCACATCTCTTTTGCTTTCTGTAACTAAAAACAACAGTTCAGTCTTTCTTTTACCATAACGTTGTTGAAGAATACAGGCCAGTGATGGCCTGTATTTATAGATGGCCCCTCAGTTGGGGTTCTCCTGATGTTCGTTCGCCATCGGATGCAGGCTGTGCATTTTTGATGGGACAGCCACAGAAGTGGTGTGTGTCCTCGGTGTGTCATAGCTGGTGGCACACCCCTGCCTGTTGTCCTCATATTGGTGACATTAGCCATGACCCCTTAATCCAGGAAGTGTCTGCCAGACCTTCCCATTGTGGAGCCACCCTGCTCTCTTTGTATTGGGTTGGTCAAAAAGTTCATTTGGGCTTTTCCATAAGATCTTACTTTGGAAGATCTTTCCATAAGATCCTCCTCTGTTCACAGGGTTTTCCAGGCAAGAATACTGGAGTGGATAGGCATTCCCTTTTCCAGGGGATCTTCATGACCCAGGGATGGAACCTGGGTTTCCTACTTTGCAGGGTGGATTCTTTACCATCCAAGCCAGCAGGGAAGCCATTAGATCTTACAGAAAATCCAAATGAACATTTAGGCCAACCCAGTAGTTGGTATGTAATTTATGGGCAGATAATAAGAAATGGACCCAGACATGCCCATGAGTGTCCAGAAGTCTCCAGCAGGGGTGTGGGCTGGCAGTGCCTGCTGCAGACACTGAGTGCAGCAGTGCATGCATGGGACCTTGTGAAGGAGGTCGCCATTATCTTCATTACCTCCACCACAGTTTGGCCTCAGGTCAAGCAATGGGGAGGGAATACAGCCCTGCTCATCAACAGAAAATTGGATTAAAGATTTACTGAACATGGCCCCGCCCATCAGAACAAGACCCAGTTTCCCCCTCAGTCAGTCTCTCCCATCAAGAAATTTTCCATAAACCTCTTATCCTTATCCAGCAGAGGGCAGACAGAAGGGGATCTTCCCAACCCAGGGATAGAACCCGGGTCTCCTGCATTGTAGGCAGATGCTTTACCATCCAAGCTACCAGGGAAGCCTGAATGAAAACCACAGTCATAGAAAACTAACCAAACTGATCACATGGACCACAGCCTTGTCTAACTCAATGAAACTATGAGCCATGCCATGTAAAGCCACCCAAGATGGACGAGTCATGGTGGAGAGTTCTGACAAAACGTGGTCCACTGGAGAAGGGAATGGCAAACCACTTCAGTATTCTTGCCTTGAGAATCCCATGAATAGTATGAAAAGGCAAAACGGTATGACACTGAAAGACGAACTCCCCAGGTCGGTAGGTAACCAGTATGCTACTGGAGAAGGGTAGAGAAATAACTCCAGAAAGAATGAAGAGATGGAGCCAAAGCAAAAACAACACCGAGTTGTGGATGTGACAGATGATGGAAGTAAAGTCCAATGCTACACAGAGTAGTATTGCATAGGAACCTGGAATGTTATGTCCATGAATCAGGGCAAATTGAAAGTGGTCAAACAGGAGATGGCAAGAGTGAACAGCAACATTTTAGGAATCAGTGAACTAAAATGGACTGGAATGGGTGAATTTAGCTCAGATGACCATTATATCTACTACTGTGGGCAACAATCCCTTAGAAGAAATGGAATAGCCTTCATAGTCAACAAAAGAGTCCAAAATGCAGTACTTGGATGCAATCTCAAAAATGACACAGTGATCACTGTTCGTTTCCACGGCAAACCATTCAATATCACAGTAATCCAAGTCTATGTCCTGACCAGTAATGCTGAAGAAGCTAAAGTTGAACAGTTCTATGAAGACCTACAAGACCTTATAGAACTAACACCCAAAAAAGATGTCCTCTTCATTATAGGCAACTGGAATGAAAAAGTAAGTAGTCTAGAGATACCTGGAGTAATAGGCAAATTTGGCCTTGGAGTACAAAATGAAGCAGGTCAAAGGCTAACAGAGTTTTGCCAAGAGAATGCACTGGTCATAGCAAATACCCTCTTCCAACACCATAAAAGAAGACTCTTTTATGGACATCACCAGATGGTCAATACCAAAATCAGATTGATTATATTTTTTGCAGCCAAAAATGGAGAAGCTCTATACAGTCAGCAAAAACAAGGCTGGGAGCTGACTGTGGCTCAGATCATGAACTCCTTATTGCCAAATTCAGACTTAAATTGAAGAAAGTAGGGAAAACCACTAGACCATTCAGATCAGATCAGATCAGTTGCTCAGTTGTGTCCGACTCTTTGCGGCCCCATGAATCGCACCACGCCAGGCCTCCCAGTCCATCACCAACTCCCAGAGTTCACTCAGACTCACATCCATCGAGTCAGTGATGCCATCCAGTCATCTCATCCTCTGCCGTCCCCTTCTCCTCCTGCCCCCAATCCCTCCCAGCATCAGAGTCTTTTCCAATGAGTCAACCCTTCCCATGAGGTGGCCAAAGTACTGGAGTTTCAGCTTTAGCATCATTCCTTCCAAAGAAATCCCAGGGCTGATCTCCTTCAGAATGGACTGGTTGGATCTCCTTGCAGTCCAAGGGACTCTCAAGAGTCTTCTCCAACACCACAGTTCAAAAGCATCAATTCTTCGGCGCTCAGCCTTCTTCACAGTCCAACTCTCACATCCATACATGATCACAGGAAAAACCATAGCCTTGACTAGATGGACCTTTGTTGGCAAAATAATGTCTCTGCTTTTCATATGCTATCTAGGTTGCTCGTAACTTTCCTTCCAAGGAGTAAGCGTCTTTTAATTTCATGGCCATTCAGGTATGACCTAAATATGACCTAAATCAAATCCCTTATGATTATACAGTGGAAGTGAGAAATAGATTCAAGGGATTAGATCTGACAGAGTGCCTGAAGAACTATAGACGGAGGTTAGTGACATTGTATAGGAGGCAGTGATCAAGACCATCCCCAAGAAAAAGAAATGCAAAAAGGCAAAATGGTTGTCTGATGAGACCTTACAAATAGCTGAGAAAAGAAGAGAAGCAAAAGGTAAAGGAGAAAAGGAAAGATATACCCATTTGAATGCAGAATTCCAAGAATAGCAAGGAGGGATAAAAAAAGCCTTCCTCAAAAATAAATAAATAAATAAATAAAAAGCCTTCCTCAGAGATCAATGCAAAGAAATAGAAGAAAACAATAGAATTGGCAAGACTAGAGATCTCTTCAAGAAAATTAGAGATACCAAGAGAATATTTCATGCAAAGATGAGCACAATAAAGGACAGAAATGGTATTGACCTAACAGAAGCAGAAGATATTAAGAAAAGGTGGCAAGAAAACAGCTAAGAACTGTACCAAAAAGATCTTCATGATCCAGATAACCATGATGATGTGATCACTCACCTAGAACCAGACATCCTGGAATGTGAAGTCAAGTGGGTCTTAGGAAGCATCACTATGAACAAAGCTAGTGGAGGTGATGAAATTCCAGTTGAGTATTTCAAATTCTAAAAGATAATGCTGTGAAAGTGCTTCATTCAAAATGCCAGAGAATCTGGAAAACTCAGCAGTGGCCACAGGACTGGAAAAGGTCAGTTTTCACTCCAATCCCAGAGAAAGGCAATGTCAAAAAATGTTCAAACTATCGCACAATTGCACTCATCTCATATGCTAGCAAAGTAATGCTCAAAATCCTCCAAGCCAGGCTTCAACAGTATGTGAACCATCAATTTCCAGATGTTCAAGCTGGGTTTAGAAAAGGCAGAAGAACCAGAGATCAAATTGCCAACATCCACTGGATCATCAAAAAATCAAGAGAGTTCCAGAAAAACATCTACTTTTGCTTTATTGACTATACCAAAGCTTTTGACTGTGTGGATCACAACACACTGTGGGAAATTTTTCAAGAGATGGGAATACCAGACCACCTGACCTGCCTCCTGAGAAATCTGTATACAGGACAAGAAGCAACTGTTAGAACTGGACATGGAACAACAGACTGATGCCAGATCAGGAAAGGAGAACATCAAGGCTGTATATTTTCACCCTGCTTATTTAAATTCTATGCAGAGTACATCATGCAAAATGCCGGGCTGGATGAAGCACAAGCTGGAATCAAGATTGCTGGGAAAAATATCAATAAGCTCAGATACGTAGATGACACCACCCTTATGGCAGAAAGCAAAGAACTAAAGAGCCTCTTAATGAAAGTGAAAGAGGAGAGTAAAAAAGTTGGCTTAAGAGTCAACATTCAAAAAACTAAGAGCATGGCATCCAGTTCCATCACTTCATGGCAAACAGATGGGGAAATAATGGACACAGTGACAAACTTTATTGTTTTGGGCCCCGCAAATCACTGCAGATGGTGATTGCAGCCTTGAAATTAAAAGACGCTTGCTCCTTGGAAGAAAAGCTATGACCAACCTAGACAGCATATTAAAAAGCAGAGACATTACTTTACCAACAAAGGTCCATCTAGTCAAAGCTGTGGGTTTTCTAGTAGTTATGTATGGGTGTGAGAGTTGGACTATAAAGAAAGCTGAGCGCCGAAGAATTGATGCTTTTGAACTGTGGTGTTGGAGAAGTCCCTTGGACTGCAAGGTGATCCAACTAGTAAATCCTAAAGGAAATCATTCCTGAATATTCATTGGAAGGACTGATGCTGAAGCTGAAACTCTGATACCTTGGCCACCTGATGTGAAGAACCGACTCATTGGAAAAGACCCTAATGCTGGGAAAGATTGAAGGCAGGAGGAGAAGGGGACAACAGAGGATGAGATGGTTGGATGGCATCACTGACGTGATGGTCATGAGTTTGAGTAATCTCCAGGAGTTGGTGATGGACAGGGAAGCCTGGCGTGCTGCAGTCCATGTGGTCACAAAGAGTCAGACACAACTGAGTGACTGAATTGACTGACTCAATGAGTTGGAGAATATAATTACACTATAGGGATTTCTCTGGTGTTTCAGGGTTTAAGACTCCAAGCTCCCAATGCAAGGGGCCCAGGTTCAATCCCTGGTCAGGGAACTAGATCCCACATGCCGCAACTAAGACCTGGAGCAGCCAAATAAAGTGAAATAAAATAAAAATTTTAAAATAAGCAAAACAAACTTTCTTAAAAAACAAAAAGCCGTACCACAACTGAACTTAATCATACTCTCAGCCACTATTTTTAGCAGCTGTGGATGATTTTTCTGATGTCACTGCATCATCCCTTTTGTATTTATTAATTGACATCTGCTGTAAAGACTGTCCCTTCACCCTATTTGTATGTGCTTTCATGTATCTCAACAATTCTGTCATCTCTGAGAACTCCTCTCCATAGCAACGCTACACATAGGAACAGTAAGACAGACTCAGTCATCCAGAAGCGTTCATCCTGGGGGCCTGCCTCCTCCAGGGAGTTAGGAAAACCCAGGATCAGGGCAGGTCACTAATGCAAGAGCACGCTTTTACAGATAGCGCCGTTGAGGCGGAAAAGAGAGGACGATGCCTGGAGTGGCGCAGCTGCCAGCCAAGAGGAGGCGCTCCAGGACAGAGGCCGGGCATCTGGCTGGCATCGTGTTTTAAGGGGCACCAGGGGCAGAGCTAGCAGCTGCTCAGGATGTATTGCCCTCAACTTAGCGACTGCGTTCCAAGGTGCTGAGAGATGGAAACTCCCAGGTGGGGGCTTTCTGGGGTTCTCCTCTGTGGCTTCAAGGCCGCGTCATAGACCCTTTATCTAGGATGCCCTCCAGCGTGGGGTGTGCGGGGCCAATGGCCAAATAAACACAGGGCTGGGTCAAGAGGAACCGAACCGGTACCTGCACTAAAGCACCAGCTGGTGAGTCCATAGGAAGCATGCGAGCTCCTGGCTTAGAAAGTGAAAGTCGCTCAGTTGCTTCCAACTCTTTGGGACCCCACGGACTATACAGTCCATGGAATTCTCCAGGCCAGAATACTGGAGGGGGTAGTCTAGCCCTTCTCCAGCAGATCTTCCCAATTCAGGAATCAAACCAGGGTCTCCTGCATTGCAGGCGGATTCTTTACCAATTGAGCTACCAGGGAAGCCCCTCCTGGCTTAGAACCAGCTGCTAGTTATCAGGACCCTTTTTTGAGATGTGAGCCCAGCCTACCTCCACTGGACATTCCAACCCCCCACCCCCCAGAAAAATTCTGATAACGTTGTTGCTGTTGTTCAGTCGCTAAGCAAGCTCATTAAACACAAAGTCCTCAGGCTTCAGCTTCCTCAACTAAAAATGGCAACAATAGATTTTATTATCTGGAGGTCCCTGCCCCGGCGCTAGGATTCTGGAATCTAAAACTAGCGTGTACTTGGGACCTTCCCAGTTTTAATGAATGCCGAATCCCTTACGTAAAACCAAGAAATAATTAGCCCTGACAGTAGAAGCAGAAACAGAATCGTGATTCATGAATCTTCTAATTGTTCTTCCCTTCTGCACATTTTAACCTCCCCTCCCCAGTCTTAGAGTAACATATGTTCTACACACACACGGACAAATAGAATTACGCTGGCACAAATGAGCGTGATGGGCTGGGGGGTGGCATTCTCAGGCAGCTGCTCGCTCCCTCCGTCTTTGGGTGTCTCTCTGCTCCGGGTATAGAAGCACAGAAGCCTGCCGCCTTGCTCCTCGGCACAAATGTGCTATAAAACACCCATCAATTCTCCTGACATTCCGGTGACCTTCGTGGGGTCTGGAAGAGCCACATTTCACACCAAAGATGGAGCTGTAAATATTCTCTCTGAGCAGTAAACACTGAGCCGACGCTGGCACCTCTCTCATGTCCTCTCTGTGCCTGCCACCTCGCAGAGGAGATTTATTTACTGCCATGGAAAATTCCAGCCTCAAGGCAGGCAGCTTGCCACGACCCAGTGTCTCGGCATCTTGCTGCTTGCGGCTGCTGCCTGCTCTCTCTTACACACACTTACACGCACACACACACACACACACTCATATAATTATAAAGCTGGGAGCAGGAAAGGCCCTGAGAAAATCACACTAAAACACACCCCCCTCCAAATCTTATCAGTTCTTTCTGGGAGGTGAGGTTTAGAATGATTTACATTTAATTTATTTTGCTTTATGCTCAGCTGAATTTTATTTTGCCTTACGGAATACTTACTTTTTTAAATAAAATATTTATTTAAAGGCAATAGTCTCCCGCTCCAGCTGACCCATCTAGGTTATCCTTCTTTCTTGGATGGGGAGATGGCACACTTCCAGGGGCCAACGGACAGAGGGGAGACCTGGTGGACTCTTGATGTACCCGTCAGCTCCTACAGCTGAAAGGCACCTTACGGTTTTCAAAATAATTTCATGCGGCAGCTGAGAAAATCATCTGTGCTCCTAGCTCAGTGTGGGCAGAGAGAGCCAGACAGATGGCTGGACCCAGTCCTGTCTCTTGTCCACTCTCAGAAATCAAATCCCCAGAGGGCAGGGCTTCACTCTGCCCGCCCCAGCCACCCACATCGCAGACGTGGGGGGGTGGGGGTGAACAGAGGCTCCCCACCCACCTCGCAGGTGTTGTTCCCCACCCCTCCCCACCCCCGATTTATTTCTGCAATTGTGATGAAGGTCCTGAAGGAGAGGGTTAGCTGCCTGAATTGTTTGTTCAATTCATTGATTAGCTATCTCTCAAGTTCATTGCCATCTCAAGGCAGGAGATGGGGAATTGGGTTTCCATGATTTCTCAAGGCTTTGGCTGCTCCCTATGATTAAATGCAGTCACAACACATCCATCCTGGGCAGCGGCTCTGCCCAAGGTCAAACTTTCATGCAAAACAGGAGCGGAGATCTGCATGTCTAAACACCAGGTGGGAAGGAAGGCCTGAAAGAGAATTTTGAAAACCAGGAGAGGCGGGAGGCAAGAAGGGAGGAAAAGAAAAGGCTCACGAGGGAAAGGAAGGAAGGACAGAAAGGGCCCCATAGGAGAGATTCTTACAGGGGGACACTCAGCTGGAAAACCTGGGGAGCCCCGCCTCCCGACCCCCAAAGGCTACAACGTGGGATTACAGCAGCCTAAGCAACTGAATGCATAAAAAGCCAAGTAAAGTGTGAAAGTCGCTCAGTCATGTCCGACTCTTTGCGACCCTGTGGACTGTAGCCCTCCAGGTTCCTCCGTCCATGGAAGTCTCCAGGCAAGAATACTGAAGTGGGTTGCCATTCCCTTCTCCAGAGAATCTTTCTGACCCAGGGATCGAACACGGGTCTCCTGCATTGCAGGCAGATTCTTTAGCAACAGAGCCACTAGGGAAGCCCAATTACAATGATACTCTGTAATCAAAGTCTTGTGAATGTGGTCTCTCTCTCTCAAAATGTCTCACTGTACAAATTTAGTGCCTTCTGTATCTTAACTAAGCACTTACACTGCACTGTGGCCGTAACGTGTGCAGTTCGAGGTGTGACAGTAACGCTGGCCCAAATTCCTTCTCCCTTCACAATTCCACAGGTAGAAGATTGTGCAGCCTAAGCTACAATGTTTTTCTTTCCTTATTGACTCCAGGACTTTTTACCATTTCACTCAAAGGAAGCATTTGATGTTTCTATCCAAATTGTCAGCCTCGCCAAGTCCTGGGCTTTGGGGCCGTTATTGAGTAAAATCAGGGTCACCCAAACCTTGGCTAATGAATCATGGCTCTTTTTTTGAAAATCAGTGTTTCTTCTTTTTCTATATTTTTCAAAATATCTGCCATGAGGACGCGTCTCCTTTAAAATCAGAGTCACCAAAGTTTGACTTTGTTTCCCTTTTTTAATATATAAAATTAGTAAAGGAAACGCCACTTTTACTGGTCACTTCTGAGGGAAAGAGCTTCACTCGGGAAACATCAGACTATAAGCAGATGGCTCACATCTCTGTCTGCAAGGTTTTAGTTACGAGCCTCTGTCGTCTGTCTGTCTCACTGCCACGTACAGCACCCACCCCCCAACTCCCCGCTGCAACAAGTGAGCTTCGATCGCTGTGCCGCTAAACCTCTCTTCTCAAAGGAGGTCGAATGACTGTTTCCAATACCTTTATAGATCATGAAGGACTCTCCAGCAGCCCCTGAAGATACAATTCAAGTGCGTTTCCCTACAGAAGAGAGCCTGTCACCCAGAAGGGGTCCACTTCTCCCTGGCCCACTCTTAGCCCCTGTGTTCCCGTGTCTCCCGCACCTCAGAGGACCTGCGGACCCCTGCCCCCTCAAGCTTTTCCTCTGTGGCTGGACCTAGGCCCGACAGGGGGACAGTGCCCACAGCAAGTGGCCTGTGGGGCTCACATGGCACCCAGGGGTGGTGCCACCAGCTCTGATGACCCCTCAGGAGGAACGTCCCCTAGCCAACCGGAAAAGGTGTGCTCCCTTGTCTTTCCCACCTCGCCCACTCAGCACCAAGCCTCAGCTGCCCCAGGCCCACTCTTGGCATCTGTAATGAAAATGGTTTCCGCATTCCAATCCTCATCTCTGGGGTGTCACTTTGAGGCCATGCACCCCAAGGTGCCACAGAGGCAGGACCCTTATGGCATCAATGCCTCTTGTATCCTTGATGACCCTGCTCCCATCTTCCTGGGGCTCAAAGGCCTGCAGAACTTGAACTTGTGGGAAGGTGACGTGTTGGAGGTCAGCGTCACTTCCCAAAGCTATAAAAACCCCAAAGGAAATGGTCAACCAGCCACGGAGTTACAATGTCCTCAGATAGCGCCATTTGGCAGGGGTGGCGGGTGGATGGGAGGCCTTGGCACCCAGAGGCCTGGAGGGAAAGAAGAGATGAGGTTTTGGAGAAATAGGCTGCAAAGTTACTCTGAGCATTTTCACTCCCTTTCAAGTATGAAAGCTCAGGCTAGGGACGTTCCTGGTGGCCCAGGCTGGTTAAGAATCTGCTTTCCAACGCCGAGGACACTGCAGTTTGATCCCTGGTTGGGGAAACTAAGATCACACAGGCCGCGGAGCAATTAAGCCCATGTGCCGCGACTACCGGGCCCACGTGCTCTGGAGCCCACGTGCTACAACTAGAGAGAAGCCCTGTGCACTGCACCTAAGACCCGACACAGCCAAATAAACACGTAATTTTTTTTTTTTTAAAAGAAAGTTTAGGCTTAAAGAGCATTCCACAGGGCTGAGCTGCCGGTGTGGGGATCCCTGCACCCTCCAGCCCCCTCCTGCCCTGACCCCTGGGCGTGGTAGCATCAAACAAGGCCTCTACCATCGTCACCAAAGAGAACGTGTCCTGGGTGTGATCGTTTGTCACCGCGATGGAGTGTATGACGTGAACCATGGCAAACACCGTAAGGACTAATTTCAAACATTTATTACAATTCTTGAGAGGCTCGAAAGCTGTCCCGCTCTTGATTTTAATAAATGCGGTCTTGAAGCAGCCGCTTATCAAAGTGACACAAATTGTGTGGTAAATAGATTATGGTACGGCTGAAATACTGGAAAATGAGATCAGAAACGCTCCTTCTCTCCCGTTTAAAGCTCCACGCAATCCTTCAGCCCCAGGACGCTGCAGTGAGGCGGCCACAGGAAGCGTGGAGGTGAGAGAATTAGTGCCCTGCGAGGCGGCTTTTAATCGGCTTCTCCCCCACGTCCTCCCCTGCAGCAGGACGCTGGGCGGCTGGGCTCCCACGTCCTCAGCCTGTCCTGCCCCAGCCCGTGGGGGCGGGTCCCGGGAGGGAGGGTGGGGACCTGCATCCCAGGACGGAGGAGGATGCTGGAGGGTGGGCTGCGGGCACTGCCTCCCAGGGATGCTATGATAAAGAATGCCAGCTGCCCGCCCTCACCCCCACACCGCTATCCTTTAAGCTCCATTGCTGATGAATTCCTGAGCACTGACTGTGTGCCAGGCATGTGTTAAGGGTTGGGCATGGCTCAAGCGGGCCAGGTCAGACAGGTGCCCTCAGGGGACTTCCTGTAAGAGCAGGAGGCCAACAGGCAGGCAGGCTGTGGGATCAGAAGGCAGTGCACCCCACGCCAGCTGCACCGCCAGATGCCAGGAGCTCCTGGGGCAGTTCTGCCCCTGCTCGGCTGCCGCTGACCCGGCACTGTGGGTGTGCCCTGGCCAGGACCCTGCCCTGCCCGGGACTCCGGGCACCCGTGTCCTGCTGCCTCGCTCTTCCTCTGAGGATGGAATGACGAGGGAAAGCCCTGTGCATCCTTCAAGGGCAGCAAACCCCCTGAACCAAGGAATGGCAAGGAGCCCCGGGTACCCACAGGGCTAGCCCACCTCAGGTGGTTCCCTCCTAAGGGTGAGACACAGTTAGAGCAGTCCCATGGGTGGTCACTTGGCTCCTAAAAGCAAATGTCTCTGAGGAGACACTCAAGACCCCGTTCGCCCAAGGACAATGATGGGGGACAGAGTCAGCCGGCTTTACAGGAATTTCCATGTCAGACTCACAGGGGGAGCAGCTGTCCCAGAACCCCAATGGGAACTAGTTGCCTGTATAACCAGACACAAGTCGTTTATCAGTGCTAATTAATGTTCAAATAAAAAGGGGAGTGAGTCTATGTGTGTGCAGTTCCATATCCCTACAGAAAACCCCCTTCTTAGGACTTCCTTGGGGGTCCAGTGGTTAAGACTTTGCCTTCCAAAGTAAGAGTTGTGGGTTCCATCCCTGGTCAGGAAGCTAAGATCTCACATGCCTCACGGCCAAAAACCCAAAATGTAAGACAGAAGCCACATTATAACAAACTCAATAAAGACTTATAAAATGGTCCACATTAAAAAAAAAAAAAAGCCTCCTTCTTGAGACAGACTACTTCCACTCCCAGGAGGTTATCCACCTTGCAGGCAGCTACCAGGGAAAATTGCGAGAGAGGGGCCCCAGGGGCAATGGGGCCACTTGGAATGGGTTGGAGTCTGGGGTAAGTGAAGCGGTGACCTCCCAGTCTCTTGGTTTCTCCTCCTTTACGATCAGTGGCTTGAGGACACAGAGACGCGTCCCTGTGCTGGCAGAGAACAGAGGCTGGGGTTTCCATGAGGACATCTTCAGGGTCTCATGGCTCTGAGGAGTAATTCTTACCTGTTTTATGTTTTTAAATAGACATTGAATTAAGAAATTAAATAGTTTGTATATTTAAGCCCCAGTTAATAAATATTAAATTTTATTATTTATTAAATATTAATAATTCATGAGAATTTTAAAATTAAACATCAAGCCTCTAACAAAGTAAATTTAAATAATTAAGTCCATTATTAGTGGAGAGAGACTGCCAGGATGGGGGTGGGGGGAAATGTGTTACAGAAACTATTTGTTTTTTTGTCAAAAGGGCAGAGCATTCTATTATGTCCGTTTTGTAGGTGGGGAGAGAGAGATGCAGGAAGTTAAAGGATTTGACTCCCCGCCCCAGAACACACAGCAGATAACATTTCTGAGCTGGGACTCAAGCCCACATCTGTTTATTTCCTAGATCCAGCCCACTGTTTGGAATGGACAAAACATGTTTCCCTTTCCTGACATGAGAACGGAATGATTTCTTGGGCTAGAGAAAGGATGGGATGCTAAATATATTAATTTTATCGGAGAGAAGGATGTGAGGAAACGGGCGATGCTGAGAAGGGGAGACTCAACTGGGGGCATCTACCCAAGATGCCCAAGAAGGGGGTCACTGAACAGCCTAGGAAGGGCTGGGGTGGAGGGGCAGGGAGAGACAGGCTGCTGCAAACTCCCCAGGAGGCTGGCACGTGCCACGGGCCCACCCCTCTCCAAGCCCACAGGAACCTGAGATAGTAGTTCCCCCACCCTGATCCTTATCCAATTCCTGGAACCTGAGAATGTCACTTTATTTGGAGAGAAAGGTCTTTGCAGGTGTAATCAAGTTAAGGATCTCAGATGAGACCATCATGGATTACTTGAGTGGTCCCTAAACCCAATGGCAAGTGTCCTAATAAGAAACAGAGGAAGAGAGAAATGTAGAGATGAAGGTCATGCAAAGACAGAGACTGGAGTGTTGCAGCCACAAGCCCAGCAAAGCCAGAGGCCACCAGAAGCTGGAAGAGGCCAGAGACAGAATCTTCCAAGAGCCTCTGGAGGGAGGCCGGCCCTGCAGGCACCTTGACTGTGAGCAAAGACACTTCTGTTGTCTTAAGCCACCTGCTGCTGCTGCTGCTAAGTCGCTTCAGTCGTGTCAGACTCTGTGCGACCCCAAGCAGCCCACTAGGCTCCCCCGTCCCTGGGATTCTCAAGGCAAGAGCACTGGAGTGGGTTGCCATTTCCTTCTCCAATGCATGAAAGTGAAGAGTGAAAATGAAGTCGCTCAGTCGTGTCTGACTCTTAGCGACCCCATGGACTGCAGCCTACCAGGCTCCTGCGTCCATGGGATTTTCCAGGCAAGAGTACTGGAGTGGGGTGCCATTGTCTTCTCCGCTTAAGCCACCTAGTTCATGGTAATTTGTTGCAGCAGCCACAGGAAACTACCATAGCGCCAAGGAAGTCACCTGTCCCCTCTTAGTGACAAGGTCATGGAAGGAGGCTGCAGGCAGGGTCTGCCCCACCCTGGTTATGCCAGACCCCGCTGGTCACCTTCCTCTGCAAAAACATTAAACACCTGCTCTTGCGGGGGCTTACCACTCAATCTGGTGGGAGGGAGGGTGGAGGTGCAGTGGAGGAGGGATCCCCATTCCATCACTTGGGGTTGGCCCCAGGGGAGTAGAGAGCCAGTGACCTTGAGGACAAATGCAGACAGGCTCTGATCTTTTTCCATTCTAAACATGGAATCCAAATGTATAAGAAGATGGGTTGGTCATGGTTGGTCTAATTATGAGATAATACTTTGCTTTACAACCAGCCTCTTCTAAATGGAAAACCTCTTTTCCCGTATCAATTGATTTGTGTCTATTGCTAGAATCTCTTACTCCTGATACAGTTTCACCTCCTGGGGAGCGACTCCCCAGTTGTATTTCTCCCCCTGGTTTCCCCCGGCTGAACAGCTCCAGTTGGAAGTCACATCTGCCCTCGGCTCCTCTCTCCTCCTCCCAACAGCTGTCCCCATCTGTCCTACTCCAGGGCTGCCAGTCTCATGCTCAAAACCCCCAACTCCCCGCTGCCTACCAAACTGAGCCCTGACTCATCCACCCAAACTGCAAGGCCATCCATATGCATCCCGAAAAGCCCTCCTGGTCTTTTCTCCTGCCCCCCCATGTTGATGCAGAGGTCTGGGCACAGTGAAAGCAGAGAGAGGGAACAGACAGCTGCTGGGACAAGCATGCAGGCCATCGGATATCAGCCACGGTTTTCCAGAGAGAGACTTATTTTAAGGAACTGGCTCAGGCGACTGTGGGGCTGGCAAGTCTAAACTCCACAGGGCAGGCCTGCCAGGCCCTCTGGCGGGAGGGGCTGCTGCAGTCTGGAGCGGGACTCCGCCCTCCCCAAGAATCCTCAGTTTTTGCTCTTGAGACCTTCTACTGATTGGATGAGGCCCACCTGCATCGTGGCGGGTGGTCTCTTCTTCTTGAAGTCAGCTGACTGCACACACTCACCACATCTACAAAATGCCTTCACAGCAATACCTTGATTCGTGTTTGATTACATAAACTGAGTACTGCAGCCTGGCCACGCACAACTAAACACCCCATTGTGAGTTAGAGACTCTGCATACAGGAGAACTGGAGGATCTGCAAAGTGTGGTGAGGGTTTGGGAAATGGATCCCCCATTATCCCTCTTGGCTGTCAGATCAAGTCTCTCTGAGTGTCTTGAGACTGGGTCCCGGGGCCCTGGCTTCTGTTCAGAGACCTGCCCCCATGGGATGAGGGCTGAGTGGGTGATCCAGTGTTGCTGCCACCCTCTCTTGGCACCTCAACCCCCTACATTCCCCACACCTGCTCAGGGGTAGCCCACAGCTGGAGGGTAGGCTTCCAGTGGGGACTAGCTCATGCCTGAAAAGACAGGAGAGCCAAAGGAAAAGCCTTCCTCTTCTGTACTGTCCTAAACCTGAGTTTGCATAGGCTGTTAAGTTTGGAAGGTCTGAGTACCAGACCCAGGCTGGGCTCAGTTCTCTGCAGATATCAGATCAGGATTGAAAACTTCCCTTCCTGGCTCCTTTCCTCCCTCCAGGGCTGCAGACATGAGCGATTCGCGTCCACAGGTAGCCACCTCCCCTTACCTCCACGGAAGCCCCTGTGCGGTCAATAAGGCCTCAAACGAGACACTTACAAGTTCAAAGACAAAACTCACAGCCTCTACCCTCACCTCCCACTCCCCAAATAACAGTCTGGGGAACACCACAGTCTGGGCCCCAGAACATCTTTGGCTGCTTCCTACCAAGGAGATAACTCAAGGTGGTGTCAGGATCCGACTGGCAAAGACAGCCATCTAACGTGATCATCTTTGACCCTTTCCCTGCCCTCGCCCACTTCCACTTCCTCTTCTCGCTATTTAATCACCTCTGCCTGGGGACTCCATGATTTCTTTCCAACCCCTGACCTGTGTTTGAGGCCAGGCTGGGTAGAGCCTGGGGAGACTTTGGTACTATGATGGAGATGCTCACATGGGCTTGTCACCATGGCAACCTGCTTGGCTGAGCAGGGAGGCAGAGCAGGCTGGGCGTCTGTATTCTCCATGCTGTGTGGTGGATTGCTGCTGCTGATTACTCATGAACTTCTCTTGCGGGGGAAGTGGCAGGGAAAGTCCCCAAGGAGGGGCTGCCTTGCCAACCTGACTCAGCTTGGGTCTGGTCCTACCCCGAGGCAGGGTATGAATTCCATGACCTCTCAAGGTTGAGATCAACCAGCTGGAGGAAATTCAGTCTCTAAAACAATTCTCATCTCCCAAGAGGAACAGGGATTCCCATTCCAGGCTCTGGAACAGCTCAGTCCCCAAGGATGCAAGAGGGGCACAGAGAGGCCAGAGACAGGCTGCTCGATCCAACACCCAACCTCTGGGAAGAAGGGCCCCACCCTGTCATTTCCCAGCCACTCCTCGACTGCCTCCCAGTTCAGAGAGGAGGGCCAGCAGGACTGGGATGGTTTCTGCCTCCTGCAGCCAAGTCCGCACGCCTCCACTTCCTTACCTGCGCCGCTGTCCAGCCTGACTGTCACCTGCGTGGCAGGGGCCTGCTGTCTGGGGCAGGATGAGTGTCATATCATTTCCAGCCACCACCCCACAACCCTGCACTACTACACTGATCCTCCAGCTTTAGTCTCTTGTCCCCAATTCCTGCCTGTGCTCTAGTTAGGAGTGTGGGTCACTGTGGGCCTGGGCACTGGAAGTGGGGAGGTGGAAGATGCTGGTGGGAGGCAGGATTCAGGGTCCTCGGAGGGAGGCCAGGCAGGCAGTTAACCAGGGGCAGACGCGGCTCCCCTGCCCTGCCCCAGGGAGACCCCAGCCCTGGAGGAGGCGTATCCCCTCTCACTCCAGATTAGGGCCCTTCCACAACTCAGAATGAAGGCAGACTCCAGAACGTGGCTCTGGAGTCCCCTTCCTAACCTGGCCCTGCCTGTCAAGCAACTCCCATCCTGCCCCATTTCTAGAATGTTCTAATGAAACTGCAACAGCATCACGCTTTCCAGCCTCTTGGCCTTGCAAATGCTGAATCTTCTCCCTCCCCACTCCAGGTTTCCTTTAGTACTCATGTGTTCTGGAAAACTCTTTGGTTCTGAATAAGGACTAGACCAGGTTGAAAAATGTCTCCCTCAAAGTTCACATTTACCAGAAAACTCAGAATGTGACCATGTTTTGAAATAGGATCTTTGCAAATGTAATTTGCAAAATTGAGCAGAACCAGGTCACAGTGGGCCCTAAATCCAGTGACCAGTGTCCTTATAAGAAGGAGATTTGGAAACACACGGGGAAGAAGGCCACGAGACATGAGGCAGAGACTGGAGTGCGGCAGCTACAAGCCAAGGAATGTCAAGAAGTGCCTGGAGCCCCCAGAAGCTGGAAGAGACAAGGAAGGATTCCCCATCTCCACCCCCCAGAGTTTTTGCAAGAAGCCTGACCCTGCATGCACCTTGATTTTGGACCTCTGGCCTCCAGAACTGTAAGACCATATATTCATGTTGTCTCAAGCTCCCCATTGGGTGGGCGCTTTATCAAGCAGCCCCAGGACATTTACACAGGGACCCCTGATAAGAGCACAATACTGCTGGGCACACATGTACCACAGAGGTGGCCAGTAGGTGCACCGCTCATGTGGCCCTCCTAGCACCATCTTTATCCTGGAGCTCCCTGTTGGGTAACCCCAGGCTTTGTCAGAAAGCATCACAAGTTGAGGGAGACTGCATCCTACCCCATCCTGCTCCCTGCTTTTCCACTGACAGGCGTCACCCCCAACGATATCACCCTTCTCGCACTCATGAGTGGCACGAAAGGGCAAGACTCAGGGGTCAGGAAGATCGTATGTGGAATTCCAGTCCCATCCCTCAGCAGCTGTGTGCCTACAGCAGGGGCCTTGCCTCCGGGAGCCTCAGTTTCCTCATCTGTAAAATGGGGGTGAGTCAACATGCAGAAGGCACCTAGCCCCCAGCAGCCATCTGTATGCAGCCTCCATTACAGCATGTAGCAAGCTGCCTTTTATTGTTGCTTCTTTCATTTCTCTTCCCCAGGGTAAGGACTTTTGGTAGACAGGGACTGCAGTTTATCTCTGTCAACTGCGAAATAGAGACTAGATAGCCATGGATGGTGGATGACAATGCTGAGCCAGCTAACAGGAAAGATAAATCTGACCCCAGGGAGATGAAGGGGTTTTTAAGGTTGCAAGCAATTACAGATGGTGAGGAGATAGAGTCTTTCTTGGTGTCCAGCTCAGAACTTGAGTCTTAGTTAAAAATACCTTGATTTGGGAAAACAGTCCAGTCACCCAAACCCACAGCTCACAGCCCTCCCGGATGAACCACTGAATGACTGCAGTCTCCCCTGGGCCTGCCAGGCCCCAGCTGAGCACCCTTTGCACCTGATGAGGGAGGCTCCCATTTCTCTGTCCCCGTCCCTCAGAGGGAGCTGCCCCTGGGGCAGCCTCTCCTGCCTGGAGAACTTCCCCACCTCAGACAGCCAGGTCTCACCTTCCAACTGGAGTGCTGGTAGGACATGGTGTCTCTTCAGAGACAAGCCCATCTCACATGTTTGCTGAGTTCCTAGGCCACCAGGATCAGTCCTTGACCAGACACTTGCAAAGTGAGGCATCATAAAATATAAGCAGCAACATCAGGCATTAAGGAACTACCAATTAAAACCACATCAGATATCACTATGTACCTATAAGAATGGCTAAAATATAGCCCCCAATGCAGATAAGGATACAGAGAATCTAGATCACTCATACATTGCTTGTGGGGATGGAAAATGGTACAAATACTCTGGAAAACAGTTGGTAGTTTCTTTAAAAACTAAATGAGTAGCTACCATACATAACCACAATTGCATTCCTGGGAATTTGTCCCCACAAAAATGAAGACTTTAATTTCACATGAAAATTTGTACCGGAATGGTTAACTATAGAAATATTCAAAAATTAAAATAAGTTAATTAATTTTAAAAATAATGAAAACTGGAAACAACTCAGATTATGTCAATGAGTCAATAGCTAAATAAACTGGGACATCCATACCATGGGAGATACTCACAATAAAGTGAAACATACTGTTAATACACATAGCAAGCTGGGTGAATCTCCAAGAAGTTATACTGAGTTAAAAAAAAAAAAAAAGCCAATCCTAAATATTTACCATTTTAAAATATACCCAATTCAGTTCAGTTTAGTCACTCAGTCCTGTTCGACTCTTTGCAACCCCATGCACTGCAGCACGCCGGGTTTCCTTGTCCATCACCAACTCCCGGAGCTTACTCAAACTCATGTCCATTGAGTCAGTTGACATCATCCAACCATTTCATCCTCTGTTGTCCCCTTCTCCTCCTGCCTTCAATCTTTCCCAGCATCAGGGTCTTTTCCAATGAGTCAGCTCTTCGCATTAGGTGGCCAAAGTATTGCACCCAGAATTTGTTTTAATCAGGTATGGCAAGACATACAGATATGAAAAAGATTGTCACATGGGAAGAAGTGTATAGGAGGTGCTGTGCAGGGCTATACCGGGAAGCCCCAGGGTTGACCAGGAGGCTGAAGGAGCAAGGGGCAAGTATGAGCCTGAAATTTTAGTGCAGTTTTCATGGGAGATGAAAGGCAGGCATGGAAGCAATCTAGGGATTGGCTAGTTTGAATCATTTTAGTGGGCCCTGGGCTTTAGAGGTGGTCCTTAGTCATCTGGTACGTGCTCCTGGGTGGTTGAGGGCAAGCAGATAGCATCCCAGATTGCAGGATTCTGATAAGAGGAGGCAGAGGAGAGCCTTGACTCAGGACTGGTTGGTTTGCATATAGAAGGTATGCTCCCGTTCTCTAGGTTAGTAACCCAGGGAGAGACAGTCCCACCCAGGGTCCCAAAGCCCAGAGAGATCAAAGCATCAGAAAATATAGAAAAATTATAGGAAATTCCCTGGCAGTATAGTGGTTAGGTCTCTGAGCTTTCACTGCTGTGGGTCCAGGTTCAATCACTGGTCAGGGAGCTAAGATCTTACAAGCTTTATAGTGCAGCCAAAAATAAATTAATTAAAAATTTAATTCATTCATACAGTTACATACTGTATGAGTCCATGTATCTAACATTCATGAAATGACAAAATTATAGAAATGGGAACAGAATGGTGGTTGTCATGCTAAGGTGAGGGTCAGGCTGGAGGGAAGTGGGTGTGGCTGTAAAAAGCGGGAGAGAGGTCCTCCTGTTGAAGGAGGTTCTGTATGTTCATGTTCTGTATCTTGACTGTATCAATTGTGACATGGTGCTATAGTTTTGCAAGGTGTTACTATCCGGAAAACCTGGCTGCCAGGTACACAGGGTCCCTCTGCATTGTATTTCACAACTGTGAGTCTACAATTATTTCAAAATTAAGTTTAATTAAAAAAAATATGGCAGAGACTTCCCTGGTTGTGTAGTAGTTAAGACTTTACCTTCCAATGCAGGGGGTACGGGTTCGATCCCTGGTCGGGGAGCTAGGATCCCGCATGCCAAAAAACCAAAACATAAAACAGAAGCGATACTGTAACAAATTCAATACAGACTTTTAAAATGGTCCACATCAAAAAAAAATCTTTAAAAAAGAAGTAAAATGGATAATCGAGTTCATTAAAAAAAACACACACACATGGTAAAGTGAACCACCTTCTCCCTATCTTCTGAACCCCAACCCCACCTCTCACCAAAGGCCACTTATATTAACATCTTCTGTGTAACTTCTCCCTGATTTTTCTCTGTATGTATTTATACACATATGCACTAACTTAGGTGAGTGTTTCACAAATGGAATCAATGGATGGTCCCATGACTTGTGTAATAAGAGCTAGTTGACAACGAAGTCACAGAAGCCCTGAGAAAATGACTCTAACCTCTTCATTTCAAAACGGCAAGGAAAATAACTAGTGTGGACCGCCCAGTTCCCTCAGTTGAAGGAAAACAGATTCTAAAGAGAGACAGAAGCCCGTCGTCTGAGGCTGTCCCAGGACGCGTGACTCATGGAACATTTCTGTAAATGATATCTGGCCTTGCAACTGTGAACCCTCTTTGGGGAGAGATGGGAGTGGCAGTTACAGAAGTGGATGGGGCTGCATGAGGTGCCTGCCTACCTTTAAGAGATGAGCCTGGACAAATCCATAAAGAAAATGTGGTTGTATACTGAATACACGCGGTGGAATATTATTTATTCTTAAAAAAGAAGAAAATCCTGACATTTGTATAATAACAACATGTATGAACCTGGAGGACATAATGCTAAGTGAAATAAGCCAGACATAGAAATACAAATACTGCATAAAACCACTTATCAAAGAATCTAAAATAATCAAACTCATAGAACATAGAAGGTCAGGGACTGGGCGTAGGGAGGGAAACAGGAAGACATGAGTCAAAAGGCACGACGTTTGGGCGTGCAAGATGAGTAAGTCCTAAGATCTTCCGTACAGCATGTGTGCAGGAGCTGTCAGTCACTCAGTCGTGTCCAACTCTTTGTGAATCCATGGACTGTAGCCCACCAGGCTCCTCTGTCCACGGAATTCTCCAGGCAAAAATACTGGAGTGGGTTGCCATTCTTTTCTCCAGGGGATTTTCCCAACCCAGGAATTGAGCCCAGGTCTCCTGTATTGCAGGTGGATTTTTTTTTACCATCTGAGCCACCAGGGAAGCCCACTGTATGGCATAGAATTCATAATACTATTGTAGACTTAAACATTTTTTGAGATGGTAGATCTCAAGTGTTCTGATAATAATAACAACAATAATAAAGAAGGTAGAAGGAGCCTTATGGAGAAGATGGGTATATTTATGGCATAGATTGTGGTGATGGTTTCACAACTTATTCCAAGCTTAAGTTGTATATATTTAAAATGTACAGCTTTTTGTATGTCAATCATACTGCAATAAAGTGTTTGTTTTTTTTTTTAATAAACCAGAAGAGCTGGAGGGAAGAGAAGAGGGTATGTACTTGATGGCAAGCATCAGAGAGCTGGGAACAAATTAGAACCTTCAAAGTACAAATACACACACACAAATACACAATACACACCTTCTAAAGCAGATCAAGGTGAACAAGGACAGCCACGGCCCCCCTCAAGAAGAGAGGGCTGCTGCTGCTGCTAAGTCGCTTCAGTCACGTCCGACTCTATGTGACCCCACAGATGGCAGCCCAGCAGGCTCCCCCGTCCCTGGGATTCTCCAGGCAAGAACACTGGAGTGGGTTGCCATTTCCTTCTCCAATGCATGAAAGTGAAAAGCGAAAGTCAAGTCGCCCAGTTGTGTCTGACTCTTCGCGACCCCACGGACTGCAGCCCACCAGGCTCCTCTGCCCATGGGATTCTCCAGGCAAGAGTACTGGAGTGGGGTGCCATTGCCTTCTCCGAGAAGAGAGCGCAGAAAAGCTCAATTCTCATCTTGTTTCTGCCTATCCCAGTAAAGAGCATGATCTTCAAACTGGAAAGGGGAAAACAAGGGTGATGCCTGGCATCTTATAGGAGCTGGGAGCTGCTTATTGAATCAAATGCAAAGAGGGGATTTCAGCAGACACAGTGAAGAGAGAAAAACAGCCGCCTGAGCTGCTGGAAATGATTCTTTTCCCCAGAGCCTGATGAATCGCATCCTGGTATGTTTAACCAGCCAGTAGCCTTCACTTTCACTTCTCACTTTCATGCATTGGAGAAGGAAATGGCAACCCATTCCAGTGTTCTTCCTGGAGAATCTCAGGGACGGGGGAGCCTGGTGGGCTGCCGTCTCTGCGGTCGCACAGAGTCAGACACGACTGAAGCGACTTAGCAGCAGCAGCAGCAGCAGCAGCCTTCATCTCAGGGCTTCCCAGGTGTTGCTCGTGGTAAAGAACCCACCTGCCAATGCAGGAGATGTAAGAGACATGGGTTCGATCCCTAGGTTGGGAAGATCCCCTGGAGAAGGGCATGACAACCCACTCCAGTACTCTTGCCTGGAGAATCCCATGGGCAGAAGAGCCTGGCAGGCTACAGTCCATAGGGTCGAGCACAATTGGACACGACTGAAGCAACTTAGCACGCGTGCACAGCCTTCATCTCAGGCTGTTACTGGTAATTTCAAGAAATTATGGAAGGTGAGGGAGGTGTGGGAAAACTGACCATGAACCACTCCTGACCTGATCGTCAAAAAGAAAGGAATAAAAAAAATTTCTAGAAATAATAGGCCAGTGAATGTGGTGCAAATCTTTAGAAAAGGATAAGACCATTACAGTGCTGGCTCATGAATGCAAAAGGAGGCATGACACAAAACTGGAAACGCTCTAGAGCTAAAACAGCCGCATGAATCTCATTTCCATTTTCAATGAGTTATCAGATTGATGGATGCAAAGAATGTCTCAGGCAATACACTGATTTGCATAAATGTGTAAATTAGGTGGTCGGACAAGGACTAGAGGATGGAATTGTAGGGAAATTCACAGCTTGTTGAACACTGCAGAATGAATCGGCCTGGAAGGAGGGCCAGAGTGGAGGGCCACAGGGCTCTGTTCTGTCCTGGAGCCAGTCAGCACTTCTATAGCGCCTTGGATTAGAAGCAGGTCTGTGCTCTTCAAATCTGCAAATGGCATGAGCCTGGGAGGGACGCTTAAAATGAATGACGATGAAATCCCAAATCCAGTGGGTCAAACATTGCCAAGATCATTCGCATTTCCTATTGCGTCATTACAAACCAGGGAGGCTTGGCCTGGCAGGAGGAAGTTGCTGATGATGTACAGAGGCGGCCGCCTTCACAGTGGTCACTGGAGACACTGATGGGAGGTGAAGCCCACACAGCATGGGTTACATTGCTAACACTCCTAGAAACTCCCTGCACAGAGCAGATTGCAGCTGCAAGTGGGCTTTCAGATCTGGACTGCCTCGTTTAAGGGCAGGAGCTAGCTAGAGTGCATGCTGGGGAGAGAACCTGGAAGGTGAAGGAAGCAGGAGGGATGATGAAGAGACGATGTCAGCTGGACCTGGAGGAGAGATGACCGCGGCAGGGAGTGGGGTGGGGGACCTCATCACAGGCTGCGAGTATATCAAGGCTACAGAGAAAAAAACAAATGGTTATCAAAAAGTCAAAGTGACTGTGGCTGGACCTGCCTCCCAGGGAGGGTGGTGTAAATCCTGTCGGTGGGAAAATAAATCCCACTGGAGGCAGGGCTGGAACACAGGAAGAGGGACGTAGGTGCTTGGGCTGCTGGAGGGGGAGGGCAATGGGGTGGGAGGGGATCTCTGTTGGGAGGGGGGCCAGCCACAGGGGCTCTGTAAGCCTGAATCCAGGTGGTGCTCTGGTGTGAACCGCCTTCCTTCCTTGCTGCCATACGGATGCTCCTGTGATAATGTTTGGAGAAAACGACCTGAGTTTCTGAATCTCGGAGGCTGTGGGAGGACAGTGAGGGGGAAGTTGAGGTGATCGGTTCCCAGGCCCCAGCCAGCGAAGGTAGGGCATCCCCAGGAGGTTCCAGCGGGAGGTGGGGTGCCACCACGTGCGGAGGGAGTTTGAGGCAAGTTTTTCCAAAGTTCAGCAAACAAAGAGGTTTGACCCGAGTTTGGTGCTGCTCCCTAGAGAGAAGTAGGGAGCAGGAGGAGGGCAGAGCGGGGAGAGCCTTCTGACATCAGGCGCAGGGATCTGACGATGGACCCCCGCGGGCAGCTGTCCATCCTCGTGAAGTTTCAGAAGAAGACGGCAGCCACCTCACATGAATGCTGGAGGGGTCCTTTTTGTTCGTTTCTGAAGATTTTTTTTTTTTTAATGTGGACCGTTTTTTAAAGCCTTTATTGAATTTGCCACAACATTGCTTCTGCTTCATGTCTTGATACTTTGGGCACAAGGCGTGTGGGATCTTAGTTCCCAGACCTGGGATCGAACCCACACCCCCTGCCCTGGAAGGAGGAGCCTTAACCACTGGACCACCAGGGAAGTCCCAGGAGGAAATTACTGGTGATGAAGGACCAAAGACCCGTTCAATTGGCTGAAGATTTAAAATAAATAATAATAAGGAGGTGGGGAGTGTTGCCTCCCATAACTGGAAGTTCAGAATGTCCCACATGACTGGACCAGATGTGCAGAACATACCTTCAAGGACTGCTGTCTGTCTCTCAACTCTGCTTTCCTCTGTCCAGCCTTCCTTCCAGGCAGACCCTGCCCAGGTGCTAGCAGAAACAGCAGCCTCTGGCCCCCATCTCACTGACCCAGCAAGCCCACGTGAAGGCCCAAGGCTTTCTTCTTTGCTTCTCCCAAGGTCCCAAGACCAACCCATACTGATGCCTCCACCTCAAATACATCAGGAGGATGGGGCTCACTGATTGGCCAGTCCTGGGCCAGGGGTTCACTGACTGGCCAGTCCTGGACCAGATCATCTCTGGAGCAGGTGTGAGTGTGAGGGCAGCCCCCTACACCTAGGGCTTGACTGGATGGCACAGGACGAGTTTCCATCTCTGAGTAGAGGACTCTGTACCTCTCGAGTGTTCCAAGACCCAAAGAAGAGCCAAGTGTACAGCAAGACCTGAGCAAATCATGGGTGGTGGTTGTTCAGTTGCTCAGTCCTGTCTGACTCTTTGTGACCCCATAGACTGCAGCAAGCCAGGCTCCCCTGTCATTCACTATCTCCCAGAGTTTGTTTAAACTCATGTCCATCCAAGTCAGTGATGCCATCCTACCATCTCATCCTCTGTCATCTGCTTCTCCTCCTGCCTTCAATTTTTCCCAACATCAGGGTCTTTTCCAATGAGTTGGTTCTTTGCATCAGGTGGCCAAAATATTGGAGCTTCAGCTTCAGCATCAGTCCTTCCAGTGAATATTCAGGGTTGATTTATTTTAGGAAGTACTGGTTTGATCTCCTTGCTGTCCAAGGGACTCTCAAGAGGTTAGCTGACTTAGAAGCACAGTACCAGACTTTCTGTCGTCCCTGTTCACATTCTTACCGGACTTGATCTTCAGATGAGTTAGAGTCTCTTGTGCCTATTTAAATTACTGGCCCTCCCCATTTTAAAAACAGTTTTGCTAAGATGAGGCCAGAACTTTCTTGCTTTGGGCTCAAGGCCATTCCAAAATTCCTGGCACACAGAACAAGCACAAAATACACTTCAGAAGAGTCTTAAGGTTTCAGGCAGGGCAGAGCTAGACAAAGGTTTCAGACTATATGACAGGTGACGTTTCAGAGGAAGGTGGAGGGAGGGTTCATTATGTACCACAGCTGCTTGACTCTGAGCCGGAATGATTCCAGCTCTGACTCTGGAGGCCGAATTGAAAATTCATAGTCTTAACCATGGACTTCCAGGGGAGACCCCATAGGCATTTTTTTGTTTTGTTTGTAACTTTCTTTTTATTTTTTAAATTATGAAAATATGACAACACCTTTATAGGAGACTTGGAAAATACAAATGGGACCTAATTAACCTTAAAAGCTTCTGTACATCAAAGGAAACTATTAGCAAGGTGAAAAGACAGCCTTCAGAATGGGAGAAAATAATAGCAAATGAAGCAACCGACAAACAACTAATCTCAAAAATATACAAGCAACTCCTACAGCTCAACTCCAGAAAAATAAATGACCCAATCAAAAAATGGGCCAAAGAACTAAATAGACATTTCTCCAAAGAAGACATACAGATGGCTAACAAACACATGAAAAGATGCTCAATATCACTCATTATCAGAGAAATGCAAATCAAAACCACTATGAGGTACCATTTCACACCAGTCAGAATGGCTGCGATCCAAAAGTCTACAAATAATAAATGCTGGAGAGGGTGTGGAGAAAAGGGAACCCTCTTACACTGTTGGTGGGAATGCAAACTAGTACAGCCACTATGGAGAACAGTGTGGAGATTCCTTAAAAAACTGGAAATAGAACTGTCTTATGATCCAGCAACCCCACTGCTGGGCATACACACTGAGGAAACCAGAAGGGAAAGAGACACGTGTACCCCAATGTTCATCGCAGCACTGTTTATAATAGCCAAGACATGGAAGCAACCTAGATGTCCATCAGCAGATGAATGGATAAGAAAGCTGTGGTACATATACACAATGGAGTATTACTCAGCCATTAAAAAGAATACATTTGAATCAGTTCTAATGAGGTGGATGAAACTGGAGCCTATTATACAGAGTGAAGTAAGCCAGAAGGAAAAACATAAATACAGTATACTAACGCATATATATGGAATTTAGAAAGATGGTAACAATAACCCGTGTGCGAGACAGCAAAAGAGACACTGATGTATAGAACAGTCTTATGGACTCTGTGGGAGAGGGAGAGGGTGGGAAGATTTGGGAGAATGGCAATGAAACATGTAAAATATCATGTAGGAAACGAGTTGCCAGTCCAGGTTCGATGCACGATGCTGGATGCTTGGGGCTGGTGCACTGGGACGGCCCAGAGGGATGGTATGGGGAGGGAGGAGGGAGGAGGGTTCGGGATGGGGAACACATGTATACCTGTGGCGGATTCATTTTGATATTTGGCAAAACTAATACAATTATGTAAAGTTTAAAAATAAAATAAAATTAGAAAAAAAACAAAAACAAAGTTATATTACCGTTGTTTGTTTTAAGTAGATAAATTAAGATTTTTAGTTGGAGTTTCAATATCAAGGGCTTCCTTGGTGACTCAGATGGTAAAGCGTCTGCCTGCAGTGTGGGAGACCTGGGTTCGATCCCTGGATCGGGAAGATCCCCTGGAGAAGCAAATGGCACCCGACTCCAGTACTCTTGTCTGGAAAATCCCATGGATGGAGGAGCTGGTCAGCTATAGTCCATGGGGTCGCAAAGAGTTGGACACGACTGAGCGACTTCTCTCAATGTCAAACTCTCAGAAATTAATAGAATGAATGTATAAAGAAGTAGAAGACTACAGTAGACCCGAAAAGCATTACCAACCAATCTGGCATAATTCCCCTAAATATTCTTAACACCGTCCTTTCCCGGCAGCCTTCTCCTGGTTCCAGCCTCGGTGTTTCTCGGGTGAGCCGTCTGATGCCCCCTCCTGCTTCCCTGCCCCCTCTCCGCTTGTCATCTGCACCACCATTTGTGCGAACTTTCTCAAAAGTCAACGGTGGCCCTCCCTCCTCATCTGAAAACCCTCCTGCGGCTTCACCCCAGCTTCTCTTTTAAACTGAGATGAAATACATATACGATCACATTAACCACATTAGCCTGTGCAGCCCACCGAGGACTGTGCAGGCGCTAGTACATCACAATGTTGTGCGTGCATCACCACCGTCTAGTTCCAAAACACTTCGCCACCCAAATGGAAACCCTGCACCATTAGCAGCCGCTTCTCCACTTTCTGCTCTCCCAGACCTCAGGCAACCCCCATTTGCTTTCTGTTTCTACAGATTAGCCTATTCTGAACATTTCACACGAAGGGGACCTTACAATATATGGCCTTTTGTGTCTGGCTTACGAATCTGCCTACAATGCAGGAGACCTGGGTTCAGTCTCTGGGTCAGGAAAATCCCCTGGAGGGGGCATGGCAACCCACTCCAGTATTCTTGCCTGGAGTATCCCATGGTCAGAGTAGCCGAGCAGGCTACAGTCCATGAGGTCGCACGGAGCCGGACACGACTGAGCGACTGAGCACGCACACACGTGTGATCTTGGGCTCTGACTTCTTTCAGAACACAGCACTGGCCTGTTGAAGTAGTTTCACTGCAGCATCTCCAGCATCGTCTCTGCATGGCATTTGGGACGCTGTCTTCGCCAGCTGCCAGCAGGCTCAGGGACACCCCCTAACAAGAGTCAAGACGGGTAGTGACAAGGGGTGGTGAGAACGTGTCACCTGCTCATGCAGGTGTCTTGCTCTATAATAAAGAATTGGCTGGCCTTTGTTGCTGGGAGGCAACCTTTGAATTCTTGGCATCTCCTGAGTGGTAGGCATGCCTTCATTATTCATGGTGGGTCCTGATGTTTGTGCCACAGAGCTGACCCTTGGTGAGCACAGACCGAGCCAGAAAGACCAGCCGTGAGGTTAGAGGGAGCTTGACTTCCATCCGTCCTGCCTCCATAATAAAGCCCCGGGAGAAGCTCTGGACATCGGGCGAGTTTCCTGGTCAGTGATCATACATCCTCGTGCCTGGAGGGCACAGAAGCTTTGCGTCTGGAACTCTCTGAGAAGACCTCACGCTGAGTGTCTCTCCTTGTGGCTGGCTTTGATTTGAATGCTTGGTAATAAAATTGTAGTCATCCGGGCAGGGCTTTCCCAAGTTCTGCTAGCTGCTTTAGTGAATTATTGAACCTGAGGGGTACATCTCAGATTTGGGGGGCTAGGTGGCCTGAGATCCCGGAGACTTGTGACTGGTGTCCGAGGGGGGCAGTCTTGTAGGACTCACCTCTTACCTGTGAAGTTGGTGTTGACTGTGGGTAGTCAGGGTGACCATCAAACTCTGGGTATCACCCCCAGGTCTCCCTCCCTGAGGCTGTTAACATAAAGCTGCACAGAATGGACGGGGTGGGGGCGGAGAACAGGGGGACGCAGGGGAAGATACTCACACTTTTTGCCTATTGGCCACTTTGAGAAATCCTTCCTCGTTTGCTAAAAAGCAAACTGCTGGTTAGGATTGAAGAGGAAATCCAGAAACACGTGGACACTGAAGCCTCTGACATTGGGCTGGGTCATTCACCTCCTTAGGTCAGAAAGCAGAACCCGAGGGCGGGTGACCAGTGTCACCATCGCTCCGTTGACCTCCCTCCAAGCAGTTTATCAATGAGGGGAATTGAATGAGCTCACGTCCTGGTCCTCTCTTGGGCAAGTGTGGGGGATGGTGTGAGAGAGAATGCGTGCCGGAAAGATGACGGGGCGTGCAAAAGCTAATAGGAAACACTCCTGCGCCGATCTTAGCAGTTTGCAGTGGTAGCTTGGTAGAGAGGCTGCCCAGTAAAGTCACCAGGAAAGGTGTTGGAGACCAGGTGGGGCCGCAGATGGAAGAGGACGTTAGACAGAAGGAGGGAC
Source organism: Bos mutus (assembly GCF_027580195.1). Lineage (NCBI taxonomy): Eukaryota > Metazoa > Chordata > Mammalia > Artiodactyla > Bovidae > Bos > Bos mutus. Next base: position 8,857,291 of record NC_091635.1, on the reverse strand, counting down.
TGGGGACAGCCCCGGAGGGAGGGATCGGCTTGATCTAGGCACCCCTGGGAGGCGGTAGACACCTGCTGGCCTGAGGGCTGGAGCACCAGGAATCTGGATTCTTACACTGGCTCTCAGAGCAACCCTGGGGTCCAGCATTATTTCCATTTAACAGATGGGAAAACAGAGGCCCAGGGGCATTAGAGGAAGTCTCCTCAACCGGGGTTCACGCGAGGCTCCTGGTGGACTTGAAACTCAGTAAGATGACATCTTCCTCCTCCATCCGCGACAGAGGGCCATCCTATCAGTCTCGAGGCCTGAACTTCAAAACAATTTCTAGAGCAGAGGGCGTGACTCTCCTTAGCGGCACCTCCAGGGTTAAGAAGGTCCTTGAAAGCTCCTCCAGGGCAATGTAAACTGTCAGAGAAGCAGCCAAGTTCTGGAAATCAGACCTGGGGAAAGGGAAACTTCAAATTACACAAGAGACCACAGAAGGTCTCCACATTTCCCAAAGCCCCAAACTCAGCAGGACCCAGGATGCTTCCTGGATCTCAGGGTGGGACTGGTGAGCCCACCTGATTGAGGGGCGAACTGAATACCATCTGGGGCTGCTAATTCTTCGTTCGCCCGATCCAGCTGTAAGCACAGTGCTGACCCAAGAGGGCTGCTCAGAGCCTATGATTGGGGCCACGTGGAGAGCAAATTAAAAGCTTTCTGGATCTCAAGTTACTCTTACAAAACAATGTTTCTAGGAGTTAAGCAATTAATCCAAACACACATGGGCTCAATTTCCTTGAAACAGAAATGGCTTCAAAAGCAAGAAAGAAAAATGCCCAGGGACAAATTGCCTCTGAGTTTTGTGATCCCCAAGCTTGTGGGAAGGATGGCCAAGCTATTACCCTGCTCCCCATGACACCAGAGCCCTCCCCAAACCTGGTCTTGGCAGAGGGAGAGGGGCTCTGGAGTAATCTCGTGCTAACCTGCTGCCCCGCGCTGGGGGTGGAGAAGGGAAAGAGCTCACTTCCCGGGGGGACGGGCAGGGACTCAAGCCCCCCACTTTCATGTGGACTGTCTTTGGGCAAAAAGGATACGAACAAGGACATGAAACAAACAAGCCCCCTGGATCCTGGGGCTTTTTCTCTGCAGAAAGCTTTCTTCCTTCTGATTTTCCTTGAGGCAAAGGAAGGGATTTCAAAGCCTTGTCTGTTTTCCCCTTGCAAAGTTTTATGACTTGGCCTCCACGATTCACTTGGGAGACAAGTGTTTTAATAGAATTACGTCGAGACCTTTAATTGACCTCCCCAAACAAAGGAAATTAAACACAAGATGATGTTTGTATAAAACTTCTAAGGTCCAGCGGGAATCAAGCCATCCACTCCAAGTGCAAAAAGAAGCAAGGAGTTCAGGGCTGCCCTCCACGGGGTCATACGTTCTGGTGAGAAAGAGGGAGGTGGGCTGGGGTGCCTGCCGGGCTCCGCCACCCACAAGCCAGTTCTCAGACAAATCATGTCACTCGGTTTCCATCTGAAAGGTTGGGGAAGAGAAGGTGAAGTAATTTTGAGTTTAGAAAGCTAAATGTGTATGAAAGATTATGTTTCTGTTTTTTTTTTTTTAATGATGAAACATCGGACAGATGTTTGTGATTTTTACCTGCTGAGGGCGTGGGGCCCATGCTCTCTGACCGCCCCCGGTGATGACAGCCCATGATTTATTTATTTTTCATCCGTTCCTTCCTCACCCCACTCAAGCTTCTTTCCCTCCCTTGGAGAAAACAAGCTCAGAGTGTTTCCGTGAGATACTCCACTTCACAGCTGCAAGGAACGGGACTCAGGGCCCAAGGCAGGTCTGACTCCAAGGCTACGGCCCCGCTGTCCACAGAACTGACCCCACCAGCAACGACTCCAAGCTGTGCATCAGTCACTTGTCCTCTGCCCCCTGGAACTCCAGACTCCCCCATCCAACTCTGTCCTCATCGTTTTTACTTGGATGCCGAGAGCTGTTTTAGATTTAACGCATCCACACTCCTACCCTGCCGCCAGTCCATGCCCATACTCCAGCCTGCTCCACCTGGGTCTTTCCATCTGAATTAACAGCCTCTCCAGCCCCCCACCCGCACCCCCCGCCCACTTGCTCTTTAGCCTTCTCCTTGACTGCTATCTGTCACTCACACCCACAGGCAATATGACAGCTCCTTCTGGAATTCAGGGGCTTCCTTCGTAGCTCAGTTGGTAGAGAATCCACCTGCAATGCAGGAGACCCCAGTTCAATTCCTGGGTCAATGCAACGTGGGAGACTTGGGTTCGATCCTTGGGTTGGGAAGATCTCCTGGAGAAGAAAAAGGCTACCCACTCGAGTATTCTCACCTGGAGAATTCCATGGACTGGACTTCCCTGGTGGCTCAGACGGTGAAGCGTCTGTCTACAATGCGGGAGACCTGGGTTCCATCCCTGGGTCAGGAAGATCCACTGGAGAAGGAAATGGCAATCCACTCCAGTACTATTGCCTGGAAAATCCCATGGACAGAGGAGCCTGGTAGGCTACAGTCCATGGGGTTGCAAAGAGTCGGACACGACTAAGCGACTTCCCTTTCCTTTCCTTTCCATACGGTCCCTGGGGTCACAAAGAGTTGAATACAACTGAGCGACTTTCACTTTCACACCTGGAATCCAGTCCTTCCTACCTTCCCCACCCTGGTGCAGCCACCACTACCTCCTGCCTGGATTCTCCCAGATGCCTCCTGTGGGTCTCCTTGCCCACCCTCCCCCACCATAGGCTCTTCTCCAACCTCACAGCCAGTTACATCAGACCACATAACTTAATCTCCAGTGGTGACCCAAGCCCTCACCCCCACCCCGGTCTCCCCAGGCCAGGCAGTTTCCTTCCTCTGAGCCATTGTGCTTGCTGTTCCCACTGCCTTGAATGCTCTTCCCCAAAACATCCCACAGCAACTCCCCCAAACCCACCCCATCTCTCAGACCTCCTCAGTAGGGTTCCCTAGATTCCCTAGGGTTCCCATCTCAACCCTGCATTCCTCCCCCAACTGCAGCCCCCTCTGCTGTGGCTGACTTTTCTGCATGGAGATGCTCACCCTCGGAGATGTACTGTATTTAGAGTTGCTTCTCACTCCATGGGAACAGGTTTGTTTGTTTTTTATCCTTATTCACTATTGTACCTCATTCATGTGTAGCCACTGATGAGCACAAGCATCTGTTGAATAAGGGCTTCCCAGGTGGCGCTAGTGGTAAAAAACCCACCTGCCAATGCAGGAGACATAAGAGACCAGGGTTCAATCCCACAGTTGGGAAGATCCCCTGTAGGTGGGCATGGCAATCCACTCCAGTATTCTTGCCTGGAGAATCCCATGGACAGAGGAGCCTGGCGGGCTGCAGTCCCTGGGGTCGCAGAGTCGGGCACAACTGAGCACACATGAATGCACTAACTTCCACCTGTTACTGGGAGGCCAGGTCCGATGGCTGCAGGCATCCCCCAGCTCAGGGAGGAGCAGTCAGGACAATGCCAGGGGACAGAGGGCTTATCCGACAGCCCTTCTTGCCTCCCCCCACCACCTGGACCTGGGGACATGTCCGTAGGGTCAGAAAGAGTCGGACACAACTGACAATGGCCTAGCACTGCTGAATAAAGACTGCGTGAATGAATGAGTGAACAAATGAATGAAGACAACACTGGCAAAGATCTCCTACTCTGCTAGCTATGAAGAGTGCTCAGTTAGGGCCCCATGCCCTATGGGGTCCTGTGTCTGCCTCTCGTGGGGTGCGACAAGGGCACAGACCTCAGCTGGTGCAAGCTCCCCCCAGACGCAGCCATCTCCTCCCCTGGTCGGGGGGCCTGTGCCTGTTCACAACCCGCTGAGTGACCTGGAGCCCAGCCTCCCATGCAGTGACCGCCCACCTGCATCCTCAGTGCCAGGAGTCCCTTCACCATTTCTGTGCGCTTTGCCTCTTGCTGAGAGGGTTGTCCTCCAGCTGTTGGGGGCCAGATCGCAGGAGGATGGGGAACTTGCCCCCCTCAGCCCCTGACTGACGGGGGAGCTCTACCTCCTCAGCTCCCGAGCCCCTGATCAGGACCGCTCTTGGCCGTGACCATCACCTCCAAACCGTGAGCCTAGCCTAATCCCACGCCGTAGACTGAGCCCCTGATCAGGACCACTCTTGGTCATGCCATCACCTCCAAACCATGAGCCCAGCCTAATCCCATGCCATAGAGCAGCCCCTCCTCCTTGGTCTCACTTCCCACTCCATGGCTCCACTTTCTGGAAACACCTCCTAACAAATGCGTTTCACGTGAATCCTCATCCCAGGACCAGCTCATGGAAATCCCAGTCGAGGACACATCTTCCAGGGTCGTGAGAATTCAAGTGAGACTGGGGGCATGCACACACCAGACACTCTGCTATGCGCCTTCGCCCATAGTCTCCTCCCAGCGTTCCAAGGAAGGGACAGCATGACACCCATTTAAAAGATAAGACAACTGAGGCCCATGGTCCCATGATAAAGGGCATCACCAGCACTTGAATATATGTACTTTCCTGACGTGAATGTCCTTGCCTTTTACCCCCTACAAAGGATTGGCAGCCTTGAAAGGCCACCCTACGTACCAGAAGGCATTGGCTCACATTATGAACACAGTTGTGTGCATTCCTTTCCAACCAACACATTTTTTTTTCTGGTCACGCTGCCTGACATGTGGGATCTTAGGTCCCTGACCAGGGATCAAACCCTCAACCCCTGCAGTGGAAATGCAGAGTCTTAACCACTGAATCATCAGCGAAGTCCCATCCAACCTAACACATTTTTAAAAAACTACGATGTATTTCACCTTTTCGCAATGAAATGGACTCAAAATTGTACCCCATCCCATCCCTAAAGAATTTGCTACATGCGAAGAAAGAAAAAAAATCACCGTGCCATATTTTTAACTGATTGCTTGCGTGTGCCTGTTTGGTGAGATTTATTCTGTCATTAATCATTGCCCTCCCTTCATTCATGTTAAATATAAAATTGATTAGGAAAGATCCCCATCATGGTTAAAAAAAAATAATTAGCTGCTACATCATACTGCCCACAGTGCGACAGAAAGGAGTGATTAAATTAGGAATATTAAAACCCCATTAATCTGCGCTCAACTTAAGCTCTGCTTGTTCATCTCGTGGTGGCGCTTATTATTTCTGACACTGAAAGATATTTGAATTACCAGCTGCAACAAGGTCACTCGCTGAAAGATGTCAGGTCAGCCATTAGTCAAAGGCTGGAGAGGCGACCAGAAGTGAGGGCTGTCCATGTGTCCAGGAGGCCTGTCCTCACAGATGTCACTCTGAAAAGCGGGAGACACCCCACCTCTGGGCTGGCTGGGGTACAGGCACCCGCAGAGCCTTGATGCACACCTGCTCTCTATCACCCTCTGTGGGTCACCTGTGACTCTAGGGACCTGCCAGGCATCCGCTGGGCTGGCATCCTCTGCCCCTGCCCCACCAGGGTCCCTGCCTTTTGTCTGTGGGCACTTGAGAGCCCCGCTTCCGTGACAGGGATTACACTAAATTGGCCAGTGTCACCTGCTGGACGCTTGTACCTGCCCAGCCTGTGCTGGACAGTTTTCATCTTACCTCATTTAATCCATCCACAGGCTTTCCAGTGGTAAGGAATCCAACTCCCAATGCAGGAGACAGAGGAGACGAGGGTTCAATCCCTGGGTTGGGAAGATTCCCCTGGAGATGGAAACAGCAACCCACTCCAGTATTCTTGCCTGGGACATCCCATGGATGGAGGAGCCTAATGGGCTACGGTCCATAGGGTTGCAATGGGTTGGACAAGACTGAGCAACTGATGCCATTAATCAGATGAGGGGCTAAGGTCATACAGATGGCAGGTGTCAGAACTGGCAGTCAGCCCCCAAAGGGGACACATTTAGCCACTTTCTAGATACTTCCTCTACCAACAGACACTGGAGTCCTCCCTTTGAAGGATGCTACAGCGCCAGAGTGAGTGAAGGTGATCAGGAGTACAGTCCCATTTTGCGGGACTTAACCATTAGATCAATAACCGTCACAAACCACGTACCACAGCCAAGCATCAAGTTAGGTGAGCCAGAGCCTCTCCCGGAGCCTAGCAGAGGCCTCACAGAGCCGTTGCCTGGGTAATTGGGGCCAGGTCACCAACAAGGGGAGAGACCGTCTCACCTCCTCGTCTTTCTTTAGAATAAAAACATGCTTAACCTCTGCCTCTAGACGTCTGTGTCTGAATTTATTTCTTCTCTCCCTTTAACATCACTTGCTGCTCTGTAATAGAACCCAAATCAGCCCCCAAACCATTTGTTCCTCAGGCCCTGGAGGGAGGGGTAGGGAAGATTCCTGTCCGGTTGGCAACCTGTGTTCACAACTGCTGTGCCTGCTCTGTGTTTGGGGTTCCCAAACCTCCAACACCACCCTAAGGGACTAGACTGGACCAAGAAGGGGTCTCCCTAGGACAGCTGGAAGTGGCTGCATCAAAAGAGCAAAGGTGAGCAGAGCTGGGGGAGGAAACTCTAGGGTCCACACTGCTGGGGGTGTATAGGGGCCTGAGATGAACAGAGAGTGGGAGGCACTGGATAGATCCTTCCTGAGTGGATGAACAAATGAGTGGATGAATGAGTAAGCGGATGAATCCATGAATGAGTAGGTGAAAGAATGAATGAGTAGGTGAATGAATGAATGAGTAGGTGAATGAATGAGTGGATGAATGAATGAATGAGTGGACGAATGAAATCAGGGAATAGGAACTGGGAAGTCAGGTTTAAGTCAAGGCAGAGAGCAAGAGTCAGGGCCAAAGGTTCAGAGTCAGGAGTCCATAGGGGTGTGCCGGCCTTTCCTATCAAATCATGGCCCAGGGGCTCCAGGGTGAAGGCCTTTGTCCTTGACTGACCTTCGCACATGTCTTGTATCCAAAACTGGGCTGCGCTGACCCTCCACTCGGGCCGAGACTCCATCTCCTCTTCTCAGGCCCCTGAGCACAGTCTTGCTTCCCTCGGAGTCTTCCTCTCCAGGGTTAGCCAGCTGTGCTCACAAGCGAGCAGCCCTCCTTCTCCTGTGAGAGGCACAGCCCTGCTCTGACCTCTGTGGCCGCTCTCCACCCTTGACCTCTTGTCTGCAGGGCCCAGAGCACTCTCTCCTGGTCCCCGCTCCTGGCTGGCTGGGTGCTGGAGTGCCAGCACTCAAGCCAGGCTGTTGAACTGAATCCAAGTGGGGCTGGAGACCTCCAGGGCCGCATCTCTGTTTCACTGGGGAGGACGTGAAGCGCGGTGGGTCATGGGTTTTGCCCATATCCCACTTTTGGCTCGTAACCAGCTGCTTAGAAGAAATGCATGGAGCTTATTTAAGAGTGGAATTCTGACTTGGTAGGAAGGGTTTTCTTATAAGGGACGCCTGGAATGGCCCAGAGTCGGTTCCTGTTATACAGTGTTCTCTATCTCTTTTTGATGCTTACCAGATGTGTTGGTGAGGGACAGGCATAAGGGAGACTGCATGTGGACTTGGGGACCAAACCTTGTCCCACATAACCACGGTCACGAGCTGCCCCCAGCGCCGAACTCAGTCCAGGGCTCATGAGCCAAGCAGCCTGGCAGCCTGGCCACTGAGTCGTCCCTCCTAAATGGCAGGGACAGAACTTGCCCTGCTCCCCACCCCCTTGTTCTTTGCTTGCAGCAGATGTGGGGTTGTCCCCACCCTAGCCATGGTCCAGGAGTGCTCAGCTGGGTTACTGGAAAGACGAAGACACCAACCTGTGAAAACAGGCCACACTCCTGGTTAATGCCTGAAGCTGGCTGTGTACAGGGGTAGTTTGGAACAGCCTGGGGCCCTCCCACAGGTCTCCTCAGAACCACCTCGAAATCAGAACAGGGAGCATGTGACAGCTGGACCAAGAGTTTACTTGGCAGGTAGGCTCCGAAACCCAGGGCCAACTGCCTGGCCATGTGGAGGAGTGGATTCTGTTTAACTTGCCTCTGGCCAGTGTAGCTAAGGGCACAGAGCAGGCGTGCGGGCACCCATTCTCCAGGATGAGGTTCAGAGCAGGGCCAGACCTCAGACCTCTCAGAAAGCTGGTGTTGTCCAGGCTGGAGACCACACAGGGCTGCATTTCTGAGAGTCAAATTTAAGGCCCGTCATCTCTGGCACAAGGACCAGAGGGTGCGTGCTAAGTCGTTTCAGTCGTGTCTGACTCTTTGTGACCCTATGGACTGTAGCCCACCAAGCTCCTCTGTCCATGGGATTCTCCAGACAAGAATACCAGAGTGGGTTGCCGTGCCCTCCTCCAGGGAAATTGTCCCGACTCAGGGATCAAACATGCGTCTCTTGAGTCTCCTGCATTGGCAAGTGGGTTCTTTACTGCTGAGCTGGACCAAAGGAGAATTTAAAATGCCCCGAGGACACTTGGCTTGATAGGTTTGTCAGTGGCCTAAAAGATCCTGGAGAAAATGTATGTTGCGGGTGACTTCTGGGAAAAGGACTTAACAAGAATAAGAGACACGTCTCAGCATCTTGGGGAAGGGCCCAGCGGGAGGAGAGTGCGCATGTGCAGCCTGGCTGCCCCTCCACCCCACCTCCCACCCTCTCCTCCTCAGGAGCACAGGGCTGGCCTTGTTTTCTGGCCCTGGGCCTGCACAGAGCATCATATTGTGGGCATCATGAGGCAGCCAGGAGGAAAGGGCGATGAGGCACAGGCCTGAGGGATCCTCCGAGCGGGAACCCGGCCTCCCGGATGGCTCCCCAGGCCCTGTGTGAAGCCAAAACCAGAAGGAAAAGAAAATGGACACGGTAGCATGCTCCTGGCTCCTCAGATTTGCGAGGATGGAGAATTTGGTGCTTCCGTGTTCTCGGCAGGGGGCATGACCTGGGTGGGCAGGGGCAGCCCTGGAAGGCGATGCTTGGTTTTTAGAGGGGAATGGAGGGGTTTAGTGCTGTCATGCAGAGCAGGGGCCCACGACCTCCGGGATCTGATGCTTGATGATCTGATATAATAATAACAAAGTGCAGAGTAAACAGTGTGCTCGAGTCACCCTGAAATCACCCCCCACACTCCAGTCCAAGGAATAACTGTCTTCCACAAAACCAGTCCCTGGTGCCAAAAGAGCCGGGGACCCCAATTTAGAGTGGTGACATGGGGATGGAGTTGTGGGAGGGCTGGTGGCCTTGAGAGGATGCTTCACAAGGGGGATGGCAGGGACAGGGGATGGGGCGGGGGGAGAGCTGTGAACCCCACCGACACTGAGGGAGCCCCATGCCAGCAGGGGCTTGAGGAGAGGGAGGTCTGTGCCCAGGAAGGCATCTCCTGCTTGTGGATCTCACAGAGAGAGACTAGCCCAGAATGAAGCTGTAAAGTCCAGAGAAAGGGAAGTAACCAGGGCTGAACTGAAAGTCCAGTCTGGGCTGGGGAAGACCAGGGGACCCTCCCCATGAGTCCAGGGCAGGGAGGGAGCTCAGACAGGCCCAGCGGATCCTGAACAAGGGCCTGGGCCTCCAGATAGAAGACCAAGGCCCTGGTCCCCATGCTGCCATTTACCAGTTGGGTGACCCCCTTACCCTCCAGGCCTCAGTTTTAGCATCTGGAAAATGGGTTCATTGTGAGGAATGAGGGAACCTGGCACAGAGCAGATGCCCCATAAATGCTGGGTGAGCCCAACTCATTTGCCTATCTGTGTGTGTGTTGGGGGGGCACATTCAGTTAGAATTAAAGTTATATTTGAAAGTTCCAGAAAGGTGGTCCACAAAGAAAATGGGAGACAGAAATGGACTGGAAATGTGGCCCCAAGTTATAAACCACTTTGGGAAGTGTGCTCTAGAAGGGTGTGGTATGTTGAAAAAATGTCCCCCTGCCCAGCCCCAAGATGTGTCCATATCTTAATCCCCTGATGGCTCAGCAGTGAAGAATCTGCCTGCCAATGCAGGAGACACAGGTTCGAGCCCTGGGTCAGGAAAATCCCCTGGAGGAGGAAATGGCAACCCCTCTTCGATATTCTTGCCAGGAGAATCCCACGGACAGAGGAGCCTGGAGGGCTACGGTCCCTGTGGTCACGTAGTCGGGCACAACTGAGCGCACACACGTGCCTTGCTTGGTAGACATGTGGACGCACCCTGCCGGGGAGAGAAGAGGAAAGTTTGCCCCTAGCAGGTACAGGCCAAGAGGGGAAGCAAAGTCAGAGACACAGTCCTTTAAAACGTCCCAGGGAGAATCCTCCACAACCACCCAGACCAGCAAAGGTGGCTGCTGCAGGAGGCCCCTGGAAGGATGAAGCCAGTGAGCCCAGGGCCAGCCCGGCTCCAGCCCCTGCTCTGTCTTGTTACACACCTCCCCAGGCTCCCAGGCCCCCAGGAGGAGGACGCACGTCTTCGGTAACATCTTTCCTCAACACGACTCTCTCCTGTGTCCAGAATCTGCCTCAGCCCAGCCTGTCCCTGGACGGCACCGTCTCTGCAACCCCTTCTGGTCGCAAAGCCCCAGATGACAAGACTGGCTTGCCTGACCTGATGATGCTGGGGCCACAGCTGTGCAGAGAGGCCTCCTGATGGCCATGGCGATGGGTCAAGACTGGATTCTGACTCCAGGCACCAAACTCATCCCTGGGGGTTAGCAGCCAGATCGTTTGTTTACTCTGTCACTAGGAGGGGATCCCAGAGGGGCTCAGTTAACACTTGTGGATGGGCTTGGCTCTCGAGGCTGCTTCAGCTTGGGGATCCTAACTGCAGCACCCGCCCTGGAGGATGGAGCAGCCTCCCTCCAACTCAAGAATACAGGAAGAGACAGGTCCTGATGGTGCATCCTGACAGAGCAATGGTCCCACCACCGAGGGTATCGCTCTCTGCTGGGGAACGAGAGCCGCATGGGATTGCCCAGGATCGAGACTCACCTGGGGCTTCCCTGGTAGCTCAGTCATGAAAGAATCCACCTGCAAGGTGGGAGACCTGGGTTCGATCCCTGGGTCAGGAGTATTGCCGGGAGAAGGGACTAGCAACCTACTCCGTTATTCTTGCCTAGAGAATTCCATGGACAGAGGAGCCTGGCAGGCTGTAGTCCACGGGGTTGCAAAGTGTCGTACACAACCGAGCGGTTAATACACACGTACAACGAGACTCCAAGGCTCACCTGACCCAGGAGCAGAGGGCGCGGCCAAGCCATGGGGATGCTGGACGCTCTTGAGACTCTGGGAAAGTGTGCTCCCAGAGGATGGAGTCTGAGAGGGAATCACAGCTCACTCTGCCCCAAAGCAAAAAATTATCCCAGCGCAAAATCCTGCTGGGTAGCCTCCATCAGGGGCTTCCTGGAAATCAGCTCATCCCAGGGCTGTCTGCTTTCCCATTACCCCTGTTTCTCATCCAGAGTAGACCATTAGCCCTACTCTCCTGGGAAGCCTACATCTAGGCTAAATTCATAAAAATTATGCAGCAGTTTATTTTATGGTGTCTACCAACTGCTCACTCAGTGGCACAATGGTAGAGAATCCGCCTGCCAATGCAGGAGACACAGGAGAGATTTGGGGTTTGATCCCTGGGTTGGGAGGATCCCCTGGAGTAGGAAATGACAACCTGCTCCAGTCTTCTTGCCGGGAAAATTCCGTGGACAGAGGAGCCTGGCAGGCTACAGTCCATGGGGACCAAGTCAGATACAACTGAGTACACACGCATATACCAACTGCTCATCTCTCTTCCACCTGTTACCAGGAGGCCAGGCCTGAGGGTCACAGGCATTGCCCAGCTCAGGGAGGAGCAGTCAGGACAATGCTGGGGGACAGAGGGCTCATCTGACGGCCCTCCTCACCTCCCCCCACCACTTGGACATGACATGTGTCCTGGGGAGAGGCAGCTGAAGAGGGCCAAGGCCAGGAAGCCTCATGATCTGTCAAGCTCAGGCCTGCACCAGCCCCAGATGGACACTTTTATTATGTGCCCTCTTTGGAGAAAGAAGAGAAGAAAAAAAAGTTTTGAGTCTCATGCCAGTTTTATATTTAAAAAAAAACAAACCCACCTATGATTTGTGCTCTGTCATCCCAGCTAATCTAGCTCCAGCTGGCTTATTAAACAGAGAGTGAAGTCATAGGGACCACTCCGGAGAGTGCGAAAAGGAGCACCATCAGCCTATGGTCACCGCTCACCGTGGTCACCTGAGCTCCCTGTGGTCACCGCTGCAGCCCCAGGGCTGCCCCTCCCTTCTCCTCTCCATCACGGTCGCCTGCATGGCTCCTTGGGAAGTGTCTGATTAGCAGGTACCCGCTTCCCTGGCCCCACGCAGGCTGGCTGCAGGAACAAAAAATGGTCAGGCAGACGCGGCCAGGGCTGCAGGCTGAGGCGTTGATGTGACCAAGGAGGGTCTCCTGCACCTCCTCCAGTGAGAGATGCAGGTGCCAGCTGCCGAGGGCGACAATATTCACGGAGGAAATGAGTCTCCCTAGAGAAGCAGAGGTGACAAGATAACACTTGTCATCTTTAATCAGAGACAGAGCCAGGGCAGCTGCTTCCGAAATAACTGCTCCAGCATCATGGAAAGCTGGACGCAGTGTGGCGAGCTGCCCATTTCAGGGGAAAATCGTCAGAGCCCAGACTACAAACAATAGATGAGCTGCCCTCGCGGTCACTCCTGGCTTCCCCCGCCAGGTGCCTCGTGAGACCTCAGCTCAGTGGGTCAGAGGAGTGGTTTGGGGGTGAAATAGCAGGGGTGGCTTTGCTTGCTGGTCCCCTTCTGGGGTCCAAGGTTGGTGGCTGGATTCACTTTGACCGGAAATAGAATAACCAGCTCCTTGCCTTGGGGGTGTGGATATTGCTTTTCATCTCTCACTGCTCAAAGTACCAACTGCCAGCATCTTTATCAGTGATGACATGGCAGCTGTAGCTCTTGCTGTACCTCACCTCCCATGGCACAGACCTGCGCGGGACTGGGAGGAGAGGCCCTGCAGGCACGAGCAGCTTCTAGAGCTGCCCTGGATTGGGTGGAACAAGCGCGATGCCTGTGTTCAGTTCCCCCAGGAAGGGTCTCCCCCACGACAAAGGACATTGGGGCTTGATGCGGATTCTGTATCAACCGTCCGGCTCCCCCTGTTCTCCCCACCCTGAACAGCCCCCGACACTTGAACCTGCATTGCCAGCCCTCTTTCTTGCTCAGCCCCTTTACTGCCCCAACTGCTCAGAGAAGTGCCTCTGGCAAAAGAGGACACCTTTATCCCCCCCAATTTAATTAATTTATTTATTTTTGGCTATGCTGGGTCTTTATTGCTGAGGGCTTTTCTCTAGTTGCGGCGAGCCTTGGTTACACTCTAGTCGTGATGCTCGGGCTTCTTATCACGTTAGCTTCTCTTGTTGCCAAGGACGGCTCTCAGGGGTGGGGGCTTCAGTAGTCGAGGCTACCAGGCTCTAGAGCCAGTCTCAGTACTTGTGGGTGCAGGGGCTTAGCTGCTCGGCATTTAGGATCTTCCCGGATCAGGGATCGAACCGTGTCTCCTGTATTGGCAGGCGAACTCTTTACCACTGAGCCACCAGGGAAGCCCAGAAGAGGGCATTTTTGTTACCGCAGCTCTGTGTTGCAAAGTGGCTGCCATCTCCTTTAACAGTCCATGCGGAGGCCAATGGAGCAATGGCACCCTGCAAACCAATCCAAGCCAAACATAAGCCAAGCTGACATTTTTTTTTTTTTTACCTTAAAAAGTTCAGCAGGCATGTACTACCAATTGGAGACAACGTGACCAGACTCTCTCTCTTCCCATTTTCCCATGTAGAACTGCGCAGGGGGACAGAGCAAGAGGAATGTGGAGACAATTGTGTTAGCCAAGCACCAGAGAAGAAAATCACAAGAATACTTGACTAAGGTTCAGAATAGGCGATGGGGTGTCCACAGCTGGAGGTGCAAAGAAAAGTGGGTGTTTGGGACCCTGAGCAGCATGCAGTAGAACCAATGGATGTGGCTGGAGGCAAACTGCGGTGCCAAGACACCAAAGCAGGACTCAGCCTGCCACAGCCTGGCTGTGTGGCTTTCTTAAGCCACTTGACTTCTGTGGGCTTCATTTCCCTCTGTGCAATGAGACAGCAGGACCCAACCTCCTATTTTCTTTCCAGCTTGAAGATCTGATTTCATGACTAGGAATAGATGGAAAACAAGGATCGTTCAAGAGAACACATGAGCCTACCTGCTTGTTTCTTTAAATCCTGCTCACCTGTGCTATCTCTTGATTCGAATAATTAGAAATATCGGTTTAAGTTATTTTGCCTGTCATGGTAAAGAGCTCAACTTTCAAACAATGTCTTCTCTTTTTACTATCTTTGATCTAGTAATTCCACTTCAAGGAGTCTGAATAACAGTCGAGATAGTGAGACAAAGAATCATGTACAAAGATAAGCCACTTATCCTTACTAGCAAAGATAAAAAGATAAAAATAACTCCCCAAATGGATATAACCAAAATCAATTGACATCAGGACTTCGCTGGTGGTCCTGTGACTAGGACTCTGTGCTCCTAATACAGGGGGCCCAGGTTTGATCCCTGGTCAGGGAACTAGATCCCACATACTGCAACTAAGAGTTCACACGCTGTAGCTAGAAGAGTCTGTGTGCCACAGCTAAGACTGAAGCTCCCAAGTGCCTCACCTGAGTGGTTCAGCCAAATAAGCAAAATAAATAAATATATTGGCACAGCCGTGAAAATGTCTTCAGTGGTATTTTAAAACATTGGAAAGTATTCATGCTATAAACACACGCATACCCACATATATGACAGATGTTTCTAATGGTACTCAGCCTTCTTCTCCTCTTGGAGGTTGCATTCAGACTCAGCATCCTTCTCAACACAGCTCTCTTAACGGTTGCTATCAATTACAGTTGGCATTCAGATGAAGTCTACTACCATCTCAGTATGAGATCCTTCAGCAATAAGGATAACAGACAAGGTCAGGATGAAAAAAGCAGCTAAGTTGAGATTCAGAGCTCAATTCACAGGAGGTCAAGTGAGGGCATTTACAGGGTTATCATAGCCCATCGGGAACCAGAGATGGGCTGGGATGGGGATGAGACTATTGGAAATTCAATACATTTCCTGCTGTGTTGCTTGGAAACCCCAGGAGCAGAAAGTTGTGCTTTTGAGACAACAAATTGAAAAGGTCTGGGATTTTCCTTGTTTTCCTCATCCTACAGGGGGCAAAGTATCCTTTGAGATGTAGCTGCTCAAGAATGCCAGGCTCCCAGGGCTGGAGTGGATGAGGTGGAGGGCTCTTCTGAGTTGTCTGAGAATTGGTAGACTCCAGGGAAAAATTCCTTCTGAAATGGGTTAGCTGCAGAAGTGCAGTCACCACGTGACCAGCTTCCACTGATAACTTGGGGTGCTGTCCGAGGGTCTCCGGGTGGACAAATGGGGAATCAGTGGTCCCTTTGGGCATCCCGAGGAGGAAGTTAGGAAGAACCATGTGCCTAGTCCCTCCTCACTGAGGACTGATGCCCTCAGGACAGAGAGACAAAGAGGCTGAGCCATGGACATCTACAGAGCTTGCAGAGGCAGGCGGAGAGACTCCTGCAACTGGGGGACAGTGAGCCCACTGCCCGCATTTCAGATGAAGGAGCCACTTTTCCGGGGGGTGGTGTGGATCGTGTGTCCCTTCCCCCCACCCCCAGCAGAGACTCCCCACTCCCCTTGTGAGACTGTCTGACTGCAAGGACTGGATTTTCTAGATTAGGCCCTTTATTAACCCCAGGTTGGGAGGGGGAGACGGGTGGAGACTTGAGTCTGCCTGGCATCTTCATTTCTTCTCTCCCGTCCTCCATAAATCCATTCCAAGGCGATGACATTTGCGGAGTGTATTTTCACGGGTTTCCGTAATCCCTTCAGAATATTAAGGCCACATTACTTTATCTTTGGTTACATTAACTTCAATTTTCCTTATGAGTTAGTATTTGGCTAAAAATTAATATAGTGAAGTTGAAAAGAATCTTACGATAGGAAAAAGACTAATTTCATCTCTGACTGCTCAGATCCTGGAGTACACCGGGGTTAATGTAATTAACTTACAATTTGAGCCCGGGTTGTGTACATACACTGAATCTCCCTGCTGGAAACGAGATTAGATTTTATTACTCTATATATCCTGGTTATCTTCACCGAGCCTGCTCGGTGCTACAATGAAAACGCAGAACCATCTGGTATTGAGCCCGTGCAGTTTATTTAAGGATTTAATTAAATGCTCTAAATGGAGAGCTTCTCTGAATTAACATTTTAAATGTGACTTATTGCAGGTTTAATATTGTCTTAATGCCAACCTGGGAAACTCCATAGTCAAGTTGTTGACGTTCAAATTGAATTCATTTGGGTGGCTCCGGGGGGACCCATTAATTAATCTAAACAACTAATGGGGATTGGTTCTGACTTTTGATGAAGATTATTTACTGAGACAATTTGCAATGAATAAAGAGTCACAGTAGGCAAATGCTTAATTGAATTCAAAAAAGTCTCATTGTGTTTAATATCATGGATGCATCATGTGAGTAAGCTTTGAAATACCATGAAAGGGGCGATTGCTTCAATCTTCTTAGCTGAGCACTAATAACAAAGCGAATGGGTAATTACATTTTCCTGGGTAATTTGCTGCTTGCAAAAGGACAACAGGTCTGTCTGGCTAATCGCTTCCTTGGAAAGAAATTTCTGAAAGCATAAACTTGGCCCTTGGATGGCAGGTGGCCTCACTGGCGGCTCAAAGGCGATGACATGGACAGATCTGGGCTGCACACTGCTGGATTCTCACCCTCATGCGGTCAGGAAGCTGCCTGGATGAAAAGGCCTTCCTCCACCCTGCAAAGGCCCTAAATAGCCACCACTTTCCCTCTGCTTTGCTGTCCGACTCTTGAGTGTCTCTTGTGAATCCGAATGACTCAAGCGAGGAAGAGCTTGTCCAGCCCTTCTTGCTCCAGGTTTCACCTTCTGGATCACACAAGGCAGACCTCTGTTTCCAGGAAATTGGAAGGTTGCCCCAGCAACCAGTACGCCCTCCACCCTGTCCATCCTTCACGGTCGAGGGCAGCATCTCAAGATCGCTTGGCTCACTCTGCCCTTTCCCTCTGTTTCTCCAAGTTCGATTCAGGACCAGCAGCACGGGTCACCAGGCATCTTGGGAATGAGGGTTCTTGGGCCTGCCTTGTCCCCCTGAATCAGGATCTGCCTTTAACATGAACCCCAGGGGACTATGTGCACATCCTAGTTGAGACCCTTGATCCACAGCACTCTTTCTGTGAGGGTCTATGCCATCCTGCTGAATGAGCTTTTCTTCTCTCTGGTCCTCCTGGTATCAGCTCCTGGGGACCAGGGCTCAGGTCTCTACTTCTCCTGGATCTGCCGCGCCACCGGGGACCATGGAGAGCCATCGAAAACGGCTGAAGCGATTGGTGATTTCTCCCCAAATCTCTCTTCAGCATGGCCTGGTGGGGAGTCCTGAGAGCCCACTCTATTGCATTGGGCACCACAGAGACCCAACCAGCCAAGGTCAGACAGCACCTGCCTCCACCATGACCCCCTCCAAGCCCAGGGCCTGGGGGCTACTCAGCAAATATCTGCTGGGGTAAACAAGCTATCATTACTGTGGGACGATTCTTTACATCCACATGCTGACCAACAGCCCAGTGTGCACCAGTTCAACATGATGGCCTGTCCTCAAAGTCAGGGACTTGTGTCCCCAAGAAAGTCCCCGCCACTCCAAGTCCTGCCACCAAGATCTCTCACCTCCCTAATGCAGGTTTGTGAATATTTTCATGGAAAGTACACCTGGATTCTGATTTTGTAAAGCCCGGCCTAAGGTGATCTTACCAAACAAACCATGATGTAAATATGGTCCGGGTGACAGAGGCTTTGTTTGACAAAATCATTCACCGCCCCCCGGAGGAAGTGGACTTTCCACGCCTGCATTTTGTTTCAGGCCACCGCTGGCTGAACCAAGATCAGAAGGATACAGGTCATAAAGAAATAAAACAAAAGTGATAAAAAGCCAACTGACAACAAAGAAAACAATCAACAGAGAGAAAGCAACCTAAGGACAGGAGAGGGTACCACGGACCTGACAGGGGGTTAACATCCACAATAAACAAGGAACTCCTCAACTCAATAGCAAAGCAAAAATAAAAAACCCACACAGCCTGTCCTGCCCCAAGGCCACAGAAGCGGAGCCCAGAACCAAGGTCACCTCTGAAGCTGACTGAGCCCCTTTGTGACGGTTGCCAAAAGCCCCCCGATCATCACTAGCAGGCTTCCTGACCCCATATTTGGCAAAAATGCCCACCCCAGTGCACCCTAATCAATCACCTAAGGTCAACCTTCCAGCAGGAATTTTCTTTGTCTTGAGGTTATGGAAATTGGCTACTAAGCCACAAAATCCACAAATCCATAAGCACTCTCCCTGATCTATCAGGAGGTGGGCCCGCTGGGCTCACAGTGCCTTCATCATCTCCACTCTCTGTTCTTCGTAAACTCACTCCCTTCTGAAATTCTCTGTGTTTGGAAACTCTTTTCCAACCCGAGCTTGGACTGCCTCAACACAACCCAAATAGCCCAGTTTAAAAAATGGGCAAATGACCTGAAGAGACCTTTCTTCATTAAAGGCACACAACCAGCCAATGGGGACGTGAAAGATGCTCATCACTACGTCACTAATCGTCAGGGAAACACAGAAAACCACAAAGAGATGCCTCCTCACGTCTGTCAGGATGGCCGCTATTAAAATAAATAACAGATGTCGGTGAGGATGTGGGGAAATCGGAACCCCTGTGCACCGTTCCACCTGCCACAGAGAACAGTGTGGAGGTCCCTCAAAAAATTAAAGATTCGGGACTTCCTTGATGGCCCAATGGTTAAGAATCACCTTGCAATGCAGGGGATTTGGGTTCAATCCCCATTCAGGGAATTAAGATCCCACATGTCATGGAGCAACTAAGCCTGCTCACTGCCACCACTGAGCCCACGAGCTCCGGACACTGTGCCAAAATGAAAGGTCTCGAATGAGGCAATGCAGATCCCAAGTGCCGACACTAAGGCCAGACACAGACAAAGAAATAAATATTAAAAAAAAAAAACACACACAACTAAAAATAAACTACCAGCAATCCTGCTTATGGGAATTTACCTCAAAGAATTGAAATCAGTATCTTGAAGAGATAGTTGCATGCCTGTGTTCACTGCAGCATTATTCACAATAGCCAGGATATGGAAGCAACCTAAATGTCCATCAATGGATGAATGGATAAGGAAGATGCGATCTATTCATACTGGAAAAATTACGTACTCTGCTTTAAGAAGAAAGAGAACTATGATATATGCCACCTCACGGATGAACCGTGAGGACATTGGGTGAAATAAGCCAGCTGCAGAAGATATACCATGTGATTCCACTTACAGGAGGGATCTGAAGCAATCAAGCTCACAGAAGCAGAAGGTCAAATGGTGGTTGCCAGGGCTGAGAAGAGAGAAGAAATGGAGAGCTGCTGATCAAATAGCATCATGTTTCAGTTGTATAAGATAAAAGCGTTCTAGGCATTCGACCCACAACTATTGTGCTTATCGGTAACAATTATACGTAGTACACTTAAAATTTTGTTAAGAGGGTAAAAGAAAAAAGCCAACCGATAATGGCATTGCACCTGTATCGGCTGCCTAGTTTTAGTGACTGTGCCCTGGTTATTGTAAGATGTGAATAGGAACGATACTGGTGAAAGGTACCTGGGCAGGGCTTCTCAGCCTTGGCACCACTGGTATTTTGAACTAGATCATTCTTTGCAGGGGGCTGCCCTGTGCAATGAAGTGTGTTTAGCAGCATCCCTGGCTTGTATACACTGGATCCCAGAAGCATGCGCCAACACCCAAGATGTGACAACTATGAATGTCTCCTTACCCTGCCGAGTGTCCCCTGGGAAGAATCACCGGTCCACAGAAACTCTCTGTATTATCTTTAATTTTATAATCTAAAATTATTTCAAAATAAAAAGTTTATATCATAAAACCAAAAAATGAACCATGAAAGAAACCACTGATAAGCTGGATTTCATTACAACTTAAAACTTCTGCTCTATGAAAGGCAACATCAACAGAAGGAGAAGACACGCTACAGATTGGGAGGAAAATATTTGCAAAAGACATGTCTGATAAAAGACTGTGACCCAAAGTATAAAAAGAACACATAATTCAACAATTAGAAAATAAGCAATCCAATTTTTAAAATGCACAAAAGACCTTAACAGAAAGACATTTCATCAAAGGAGATATACAGATGGCAAATAAACATATGAAAAGATTCTCCATATAATATTTCATCAGAAAAATGCAAAAATAACAATGACGTCTACATATCTATTGTTGTTCAGTTTCTAAGTCGTGCCCGACTCTTTTCACCTCCACAAACTGGAGTACGCTAGCCTCCATGTCCTTCACCGTCTCCTGGAGTCTGCTTATCCTCATGTCCATTGAGTCGGTGATGTCATCCAACTTTCTCATCTTTTGTTGCCTCCTTCTCCTCCTGGCCTCAATCATTCCCAGCATCAGGGTCTTTTCCAATGAGTCAGTTCCTTACATCAGATGGCCAAAATATTGGAGCTTCAGCTTCAGCGTCAGTCCTTCTGTGAATATTCAAGGTTGGTTTCCTTTAGGATTGATTGGCTTGATCTCCTTGGGCTGGCTGTCCAAGGGAGTCTCAAGAATCTTCTGCAGCACCACAATTTGAAAGCATCAGTTCCTCAGTGCTCAGCCTTTTTGTGGTCCAACTCTCACATCCACACACCTATTAGAGTGGCCAAAATCCAAAAAAGTGACAATACCAAATGCTGGCGAGGATGTGGAACAAAAGAAACTCTCATTTATTGCTAGTGGGAATGCAAAACGGTACAGCCATTTTGGAAGACAAGCAATTTCTTACAAAACTAAGCATTCTGTTACCATCTACCAGTCATGCATTTTGATATTTACCTAAAGGAACTGAAAACATGTCAACATAAAAACCTGCCCACAGATTTTTTTTTAACAGCTCTATTTGTAATTGCCAAAACTTGGGAGCAATCGAGATGTCCTTGGTGAATGACTAAACTGTGGTACATCCAGACACTGGAATATTATTTAGCACACAAAAAAGAAAGGAGCTATCAAGCCATATCAAAGACAAGGCAGAAACTCACACACATGTTACTAAGTGAAAGAAGCCAATCTGAGAAACCTACATCCTGCATAATTCGTTCTGGGAAAGGCAGATCTCTCTGTTTGGAGGCAGTAAAAAGATTGGTTGTTGTCCACAGTTAGCTCATCTTAGAACCCTGTTTTTCAGAAAATACCTATTGGGATTCCATCTAGCTTTGATTTTCCAGGGTCCATCTTGGGAAATGCTGTTCTAAACCAGTAATTCTCAACCAGGGGTAATTCTGTCTCCCAAGGGGCTTCTGGCAATCCCTGAAGACCTTTTTGGTTGTCAAGTCCTGGCAGGAGGGGTGCCATGGCACACAAAGTGAGGTTGCCAACACTTTACAGCAGAGCAACTAAGCCCGCACACCACAACTCCTGAGCCTGCGTGCTGCACCTACTGGAACTCATGCGCCTAGAGCCTTGCTCTGCAACAAGAGAGGCCACTGCAAGGAGAAGCCTGTTAACCACAGTGGAGAGTGGCCCTCACTCACTGCAACTCAAGAAAGCCCATGCACAGCACTGAAGACCCAGTGCAGCCAAAATAAATGAATACATGAATAAAGAAGAGTTCCCACGGTTCAGGGGTTATCTAGCCATGCCAAATGACTTTGGAGGGGCCCTTTTTAGCAGAGGTGGCCATGATGGGCACAATGGAAAGAAAGTTGGCCAGATAAGGTTTTGGAAACTCTCGCCAAACTCTTGCAAAGCAGAGTTGCAAAGGGTTGTAAAAAGTTCGAGCCATGATTGAGGGGCAGAGGGAGAGTCAGTGGGCAGGAGACTTGACGGTGCAGGCTGATGCCTATTATTTTGTTTATTAAAGAGATGTCATGTCCCCCACTCCTATTCACAGGTGTGTGAACCCAACATGCAATAGCAGAGGGGAACTATGGAGCAGAGGTATGACTACAGGGGGCTCCAGGCTGATCTCTGCTCTCTCCACAGGAGTCGGGAGAGTAGAGTCCTAGTGGAGACCCAGCTGAGGACCCTCGCCATCCCTGGGGGGTGGGCAGTCCACGAGCCCACGGAGCACCAGCCTGCCGGTCCAGCCCCTCACCCACTTCCGTCCTATGACAGCCCCGTTCCAGTGCATTAAAAGGAAGCTTTGAGTGAACCTGGATTTTACTACATTTATCTCATTGCCAACCTTCAAAATGCCAAATGCTGCCACTTGCCCTGGGGGAAGTAATTTCATCTCTTACCCCGAATGTCACCGCAGAAATTCACTTCAAACCCCACTGACTCATTGGTTTCTCCTGCTTCAGTGCCGACTCGGATGCCAGGCGTCAGAGACAAAGGGACTCACCTCTTTCTCTCTGCGCTCTCGGCTTCCTTTAGTATTAAAATCACAAGCTGCCACTTCCACATCCTGAAAGAGACATGGAAAATAATTTATTCACAGGAAAAGCTTAACAATGATACATCCACATTATAAAATAGTGTGCAGCCACCAAAAAAAAAAAAGCATTGAAGACTATTTAAGGAAATGGAAAAATGCTCACATTATGATGTTAGCTGAAAAAAAAAAAAAAAGCAGAATGCAATATAACCTCAAGTTTGTAAAAATAAACAGGGAGAGAAAAAAGAGTATAGTGAAAAAGCAGAAAAATATTCCCTCCTATCTCCAGACAGAAAAAGTATAATTTATTCACTTTTTTGTACTATTCTATAATTTTTCAAATTTTCCACACGAGTATGTATTACTTTGATAATACGTAATTAAAGGATGATTTTAGAAAAAGAAAGTGTGCATCTTATTTCTCTCTTCAGGCTCAGGGTGATGATGCTTTCATAAAAGTTGTGCGTGCTGTGACAAGTCGCTTCAGTTGTGTCTGACTCTTCGCGACCCTGTGGACTGTAGCCCACCAGGCTCCTCTGTCTATGGGATTCTCCAGGCAAGAGTATTGCCATGCCCTCCTCCAGGGGATCTTCCCGACGCAGGGATCAAACCTGTGTCTCTTACATCTCCTGCTTTTTCAGGTGGGTTCTTTACCACTAGCACCACCTGGGAAGCCCTTTCATAAGTTCAGTTCAGCTCAGTTCAGTCACTCAGTCGTGTCCGACTCTTTGCGACCCCACGAATCGCAGCAAACCAGGTCTCCCTGTCCATCACCATCTCCCGGAGTTCACTCAAATTCATGTCCATCGAGTTGGTGATGCCATCCAGCCATCTCATCCTCTGTCGTCCCCTTTTCTTCCTGCCCCCAATCCCTCCCAGCATCAGAGTCTTTTCTAATGAGTCAAATCTTCTCATGAGGTGGCCAAAGCATTGGAGTTTCAGCTTTAGCATCATTCCTTCCAAAGAAATCCCAGGGCTGATCTCCTTCAGAATGGACTGGTTGGATCTCCTTGCAGTCCAAGGGACTCTCAAGAGTCTTCTCCAACACCACAGTTCAAAAGCATCAACTCTTTGGTGCTCAGCTTTCTTCACAGTCCAACTCTCGCATCCATATATGACCACTGGAAAAACCACAGCCTTGACTAGACAGGCCTTTGTTGGCAAAGTAATGTCTCTGCTTTTCAATATGCTATCTAGGTTGGTCATAACTTTTCTTCCAAGGAGTAAGTGTCTTTTAATTTCATGGCTGCAGTCACCATCTGCAGTGATTTTGGAGCCCCCAAAAATAAAGTCTGACACTGTTTCCACTGTTTCCCCATTCATAAGTTACATCCCCATAAGAAGAGCCCAGTTACCTTCTCCCCTCATTTATTACAAAGAACCTCTCCCAAATTATCCCACAAAGGACATCTTCAGGAGTCTTTCTTCTGCTAGCAGGAGTGAGTAGAAGGGGCCACTTGGAAAAACACACATGGCTCATTGCTGCCACGCCAGAGGCACAAAAGTACTTTACTAGCATGAACACTTTTCAATCACAGAATAAGAGCCCCGTCCCACCAACTTTGACACCTGTAGAATCTTCCAGACCCAGAAAGATGCTCCCCAGATCCATGAACAAGTCTTAGACCTGATACCAGAGGTCAATGAGAAAGAGGAACCAGGTAGCCCAGTTCAGGGGGTTCCCTTGGGAGATAAGTCCCTTACCCCAGGGAGGGATTGGGAGGTGGCATCTAGCCACGGAGAGCTGGACAAGCAAGACTGCCCAGATCAGAAAGAAAGAGGCTCCGTGAGCCACCTCAATCTAGTCCTAGATCTTGGACCGTGAGCACCAGAAATCCACCTGCTGTTTGCTCACCACCCCTGTCGCTTTGCACAGACGCTGGGGAGAGGCAGGTGAGGGGGATTCCAAGACTGTTGCCCCGGCTCCAATCACAGGTCCTTTTTATTGGGCACCTACAGTTATGTGGTAGATACGTGCTAGAGATGAAATATCTGAAATACGTCTATGAAATACCTGGTCCCTGTCTTTCCTTCACACAGCACTTCTCACACTGGATGGACTCACATCACCCAGGGGGACTCACTAAAACAGGGTGCTGAGCCCACCTCCAGTTTTCCACTTAGCAAGACTGGAGGGAGGACCCCCAAATTTGCATCTGTTACCACGAGTCCCTAGACAATGTGCTGCTGCTGGTGGGGGTCAGGGGACCCCACTTGGAGAACCACTGAGGAAACAGCAGGAAGGCAGCAAGCTTGAAACCCATCAGTTCTGTGAAAGGACATAGCTCGGAGGACTGTCCACTTGGGCTCAGATCCAGAGGGGACCGGCCTCACCGCCTTCTGGGTGCGGGGCTGCCCAGGCTATGTGAGGGGCTCAGCGCCCAGAGGGTGAGTCCCTCCGCCAGGAACTCTCCATCTTGGATCGAGAGGACAGAAGCAAGGCTTGCTCGCTAGCCTTTGTTTCTCAGGGGCGTCTGTGCCCTGAGATGGAGATTCTGCCCAGCCCCAGCCGTCTCTGTGGCAGCCAGGTTGCCTGACTCATTGGAATTCAGGTGGCTGGAAAACAGTTGCAGATTTTGAGATTTTGCTGAGGTTCAGAGCCTGGGGATTTTGCTTGGGGAGTTTATCAGAGTTAAGTCGGCGTAGGTAAAAAGTGGGGGGCGGGGTGTGTGGTGGACGAGGTGGCGGCGGGGGAGCAGTGAAGATTAGTAAATTATTCACACATCTCTTTCTACCAGGACGAAAGCTCGCCTTCCACTCAAGAATGCTCAAACATTATCAACACCCTTAGATTTTTTTTTCATCCATTTTTAAAGGAGGTAGAAAAAAATATATGGAAAAATGTTAATTAAGAAATTAAGCCACCCTCTTCCTAAAATATTGGGTTCTGCGTTAATCGCCTCCAGGAGGGGGGAAGGGAGAGTCCAAGCATCGCAGGAAAATGGTTTTCATCATCCGCAAAATCCAATGCCCAAAATAGCCCCATTGTTGCCCTGGCAACTAGCGTTCGCTCCCCCTTCTCCTCCACCCGCCACCCCCCCCACCCCATCCCTTTGCATATTGCTGCATATTTCTATCATTCTTTCCAGGCACAGTTCATAAACAGGACGGCATAATAAAGAATGTTATCACCAATGACTTACAGCCCAGCTGCGCCCAGCGAGATAGGAAGTGGCAAGCAAATACAATTTCATGCAGCGAGGGTAACAGATTGATTGTGTGCCCTTCAAATGTGATGCCACTTCTTTAAGTCAGTCTAAATTCAGAAATAAAGTTGGTCTCGCCCTTTTCCTGGCCATGATAGACAATACATGCAGGGATAATGCCCGGGGGTCTCATTAGGACTGGAACGATCTTGCCCCAAGACAAGAGATTATTCCAGCAGACTCTCAGCCCCTCTTCCCTGGCTTCCCCTCCTCTCTCTCAAAGGGCCAAGGCCCCGGGATGTGGGTCTTTCTTGAATTAATTATCCTCTCTTTCCGTGGATTACTCGGGCTCTGATGCCAGGGGCAGAGGGGGAGGGGCAGAGACTACAGCAGATGAAGATGGAGTATGATTTTCCTGCGTGTCCGAACCTGGGTCTTCCAGCTCATGGGGTAACAGCGTCGTCCATTGTAGCATCTCTCTCTGCGCTAGTTAATGCAGGGAGAGTGGGCTCTCAGCACTGCCCTCAAGAGCCACTTCTGTTCTGAGAGGCTTCTTTGAGGCCTGGGAGTTAGGGACCTGCCTCTCTTCCTGCTCCCCCTCCCCCAGGCAGGGATGTAATGAAAGAAGGAAGGAGTCCCCAGGGTACAAGGAGCCACTCCAGAAGACTATAATAGGGGACAGGCAGCCGAGATGGGGGTGACGATGGGAGCAGGGCTGGAGGGTGGGGGAAGGCAGGCATCCAGGGTGGGTCAGGGCCTGCACACGCCAGCAGTTCAGTGACCTCTGCTTTCTGTTCTCGCCCAGCCCCCACTGGGGACCTGCAGTTCCCCTGGGCCCCCAGGGGACGCTGACCCAGAACTCCAGGCCATCCTGGGACCTGGCTAGAAGGAGAGCGCTGAGGAATGGTCCCCGTGGGGGATGAACTGGGGGGAAAACATTCACCATTCCTCCAGGAGAGCTTAGGGGCTGCCCCGGACCCAAGTACCCTTAAGACACCATTTATGGAGCCAGCCTGCGGGCGGCCATGGACCAGCTCCAGGGAGGGAGCCGGGTAAAGCAGGAGGCCCTCCTGGAGCCCACAGATGGGAGGAGATGGCCCACAGTCCCTGGCGGGGCTGAACAGGCATTGCATGTGCTCAGCTTCCTGGGGTGGTGCCCCTGCCAGCTTCCAGCTCCCTCACCTGTACCGGCGCCTGCTGATGGGATTGGCGGAAGGCTTTGGCAGTGCTGGCAGGTGTGCGCCTGGGGGTTGTGGTTGGGTGGGGACTTCGCTACAGGCGGAATGACCAGTGTTGGGGGGTTGCCACTCTGTGTCCCCTCCCAGGTACTTGGCTCTGTCCAGACCGGATCCCAGAATTCTCCCAAGGGAGAGTTTACCGATTATCTGACGCCCTCCCCGAACCATCATGACTGAGATGCAAGAAACGAGAAATTCTAGAGGAGGTCTCTTCACCCGACACCGCAGCTCCTCTTGAGTCAGCCTGACACTGAGGCTGCTTCTTAGGCCCCGCCGCACTTTTTTAGACACACCTTTTAACTGGGATGAATTGGTGGTGGTGGTGGTTTACTCGCTAAGTCGTGTCCAACTCTTGCAACCCCATGGACTGTAGCCTGCCAGGCTCCTCTGTCCCTGGGATTCTCTGGGCAAGAATACTGAAGTGGGTTGCCACTTCCTTCTCCAGGGGATCTTCCCGACCCAGGGATCGAACCCGGGTCTCCTGCACTCCAGGGAGAATCTTTACCAACTGAGCTACGAGATGAATTATGTAACACAAAGTTAACTGTTTCAAAGTAAATAAGTAAATCAGAGGTTTCTAGTACATTCACCATGTTGTGCAACCACTCTAAGTAGTTCCAGAACATTCTATCACCTGAAAGGAAACCTCCTCCCAATCCTGTCTCCCCCCAGTTATTGAAAATCACCACGCTGTTTCTACAGAGTTCCTGTTCTGGATATTTCATATAAATGTGATCACACTGATTTCTTTGACTTTTAGGATAGGTGACATCCTATCCTAAGAAGGCAATGGCACCCCACTCCAGTACTCTTGCCTGGAAAATCCCATGGGTGGAGGAGCCTGGTAGGCTGCAGTCCATGGAGTTGCTAAGAGTCGGACACGACTGAGCAACTTCACTTTGACTTTTCACTTTCATGCATTGGAGGAGGAAATGGCAACCCACTCCAGTGTTCTTGCCTGGAGAATCCCATGGACAGAGGAGCCTGGTGGGCTGCCGTCTATGGGGTCTCACAGAGTCGGACACGTCTGAAGCAACTTAGCAGCAGTAGCACCAGCAGCAATGTTTGAGGTTTGTCATGTAGCAGAACTTCATTCCTTTTTCATGGCTAGGTACTATTCCACAGGACCATAAAGAGGGCTGAGCACCGAAGAATTGATGCTTTAGAGTTGTGGTGCTGGAGAAGACTCTTGAGAGTCCTTTGAACTGCAAGGAGATCAAACCAGTCAATCCTAAAGGAAATTAACCCTGAATATTCATTGAAAAGACTGATGCTGAAGCTCCAATACTTTGGCCACCTGATGCAAAAATCCAATTCATTGGAAAAGATCCTGATGCAGAAAAGGTTGGGGGCAGAAGGGGATGAGGGAAGCAGAGGGTGAGATGGTGAGATAGCATCATAGACTCAATGGACATGAATTTGAGCAAACTCCGGGAGATAGTGGAGGCCAGGGGAGCCTGGCCTGCTGCAGCGCATGGGATAGCCAAGAGTCATACAGGACTTAGAGACTGAACAGCAACAACAACACTATTCCGTTGTGTGCACAGGTCACATTTTGCTTATCATTCATCTACTGACAGACACTTGGATTGTTTCCACCTTCTGGCTTTTGTGAATAGCGCTGCCATGAACACGCATGTACATGCATCTGTTTGAATACATTTCTTCAGTTCTCTTGGGTTTGTATCTAGGAGTGGAACTGCTGGGTTCTGTGGTAATTCTGCCTTTAACTTTCTGAGAAACCACCAAACTGTTTTCCAAAGCAGCTACACCGTTTTACATCCCCAACAGCAACAGGCAAGGGCTTCAGTTTCTCACATTCTGATCAACACTTGTTATCATCTGTCTTGACTCTGGCCATCCTAACGGGTGTGAGGTGGTTTTGACGTGCATTTCCCTGCTGATCAATGGTGTTGACCATCTTTTCATGTGCTCCCCGGCCCCTCCGTAGGTGTGATATTGGTTTCTCTTTTTTACCCTTGTTCCCAAAGAAGAGTGGTTTGTCAATGATTTTTACTCATAGCGTCAAGAACTACAAACTGGACTCTGGGGGCACTTGTGGCCCAGAACAGGATCTGTCGAAGAGAGAGCACTTTCTGTCTCTTTCCTCAGACTGATCACTGAGCCAGGACAGGGAACTGCAGCAGAAGAGCCAAAGGTTGTAAATACAATATGTAGCATCAATTTCTCGGTTGTTCCAGTGAAAAGTGAAAGTGAAACAGTTGCTCAGTCATGCCCCACTCTTTGTGACGCCATGGAGTGTCGCCCACCAGGCTCCTCTGTCTGTGGAATTCTCTA
Source organism: Bos mutus (assembly GCF_027580195.1). Taxonomy (NCBI): domain Eukaryota; kingdom Metazoa; phylum Chordata; class Mammalia; order Artiodactyla; family Bovidae; genus Bos; species Bos mutus. The sequence goes on along the minus strand of NC_091635.1, from coordinate 8,828,136 downwards.
GGCAAGAACCCTGGAGTGGGAGCCTGGATGAGAGGGGATTTGGAGGAGAATGGATACATGTGTATGTGTGGCCGAGTCCCTGCGCTGCTCACCAGAAACTACCACAACCTGGTTAATCATCGCCACCCCAGTGCCAAATAAAAAGTGTAAAATTAAAAAAAAGAAAACTGGAGTGGGTAGCCGTTTGCTTCTCCAGGGGATCTTCCTGACCCAGGAACTGAACCCAGGTCTCCTGCACTGCAGGCAGATTCTTTACTGTCTGAGTGACCAGGGAAGCCACAAACCTCTGCCTGAGGGGTGTGAGAAGATGCATCCCTGCCTTCTTCCAAGCCAAAAGGAAGTTTCTAGAGAGGAAGTTCCTTTCCATCTTTTTTACATGCAGAAGGAGGTTCGTAAATCCTATTTATCTTTCTCACCTTGAGTACATATCTTTAAAAAAGCAAAACAAAATCAACTTGGTATTCTACAGACAACGGGGGTCTTTGTAGGACAGAAAGTTCGCAGTTAATTCTTTCGTCTCCTAAAACCTTACACCCTAACACCATAAAGCATCTCTATGGGCCATTGGATGATCAGGCCCTGTAATCTATGGGAACATTAAATGGAGGAAAATCATGCTGAAAAATGACACTAGGTCTCTGTCCCCTCCCCACCTTGGCGGGGGGTGAGGGGAGGCTTCACTGCTCTGCGTTTTTGTCATCCCAGGTCAGACACCTGCCTCCTCTTCATCATTCTCCAATGTGACAAATGCCCCTGGACACTGACTCGGGGTGTCTTGCCGTCTGCCGGCCGGTACAGCCTGGGGGCTGGGCTTTGTCTGGGGGAAGACAGAGCCTGGTGGGGCACAGCCTGGCCTCTGTATCCTGTGTCCTATGAAGGTGCATCAGACTGCGATTCACTCCACCCCAGCGTCAGACGGGGGCACGGGCTCTGATGACCCCGAGGAGAAGCCCGGGGTGTTGGACAAGTATGAAAGGGTTAAATTGGGTGGGTGGGCCACACGACTGCCTCCTGACCTTGAACCAGGTGGGCAATCTGAGACCTAGTCACATCCCTAATGAGCCCCTTCACCCCCACCACTGAGGGCACATTTCTCCTGACGCCTCTCTTCTCTGCCACCCCGGCCCCCCAGGACACGGAACTCACATATGATGCTGCTTTGATGAGGGGAAGGGTCAGGGTACCAAGGAGGGGGCACAGAAGGAAGAGAGGGTGGCCAGGCTGAGCCCTCGGCTCCATCACAGAGGATCGACTGTGTGCCCAGCATTCTGCTAGGCACCAGACTCCTGGAAGGCAGCAGTGACTTATAAGGTGCCTACTATGTGCTGGGCAGGGTTAAGCACTTCCCCGAGCCTAATAAGACACACACGTCACAATCCTAGAGAACGATGAGGTGGAGCAGACATGGGTGGGCGAAAGCGCCACCACAGAGGCTGGGCTGCCCATCATGATGGTCGTTTTAAGGACAAGACTCACGGGTAGCACGCACCATGCACTTGCAGCGTGCCAGGCGTGGCTCTGAGTGCTTCGTCTGTGTTGTCTCACTTTCGGCCCACATAAACTGATGAATCGGAAAACACAGTTACACCAACTGTAAAGGTGACGTCACTGAGCATGATTTTGAGAATTTGGTCATGGAGATAGCAAGGGAGTGAGCTGGGACTTGAGTTCTAGAGCCTGTGGCTTTATCTATTAAATTACTGTCCTTCTGATGGATGGAGGATGGGGAGTAGGGAGGGAAGAGGGAAAAGAGCTCGCAGCCCAAGGACCGACCGTCTCCAGGGTGACCTCAGAGGATGGGCATGGACAGGGGCTGCCAGCTGTGGGGTCCTTTCCAGCAGCTGGAGTGGGAGGGATGTTCCTGATCTTTGGAGACAGTCTGGCTGCTGACAGGGGCAGTGGTCACCTCTACGTGGCCACAGCTGCTCCCGAAACAACCCACCCTTAGCCTGACCTCAACAGCTGGGGTTTTTTCTTAATATATATATTTTATTAAAGTATAGTTAACTTACAATGTTTCAGGTCCACAGCAAGGTGATTTAGTTAAGCATAGGCACATGTATTATATTTGAAATTATTTTCCATTAGAGGTCATTACAAGATATAGTTCCCTGTGCTATACAATAAATCTTTGTTGCTTTGCATATCAGCTTTTTTTTAATTAGAAATCTAGCATTCTATTCATACTAAGTCAAACAAGCAAAATCAAAATGTCACAAAAATTTTAGTTAGGTAAATATTCATAAGTTTTCTGAAATATATATTATACATATTATGTGTATGTATGTATACAAAAGCTTTTCCAATTTCCCCACCTCTTCTCTTTTTAAAATGTTCTTTCTCAAGCCTTTATCAAGTGGAGCAGCAGCTGGTTTTGAACCTGCCCTGTGGAGCATCTCAGGAAAGCAGAGCTGGGGGAGGAGGTGAACCAGAGGCCTCTGGAGAAAGCTGGACACGGGCCAGAGCCTCGGACTGCCGCGCCCATCCGTCATCCCTGGGAGGCCCGGAAGCTGGTCAGCAGGACGACCTTCCTGGAGCAGCTACATGTGGCGGGTCATGAGGACTCACATAGGGCACGCCTGGCCCAACCAGCCATCCAGCAGCTTAGCAGGCACCTGCTAGTGGCAGCAAACTGTTTGGGGTCTTTACGGGTAAAGCTAAACCTTAGCAGGCCCCAGGCTGAGGGGCGAGCGCTGTGATGGCCACAGAGATGGGCCAGCTGCCTGGCCCGGAGGCTTCAGCCAAACAAATAGCTGCCTTGGATGTCCCTGTGAAGACCACACAATCACGCAGCGCAGATGTCATTGACGCTGTTGGAAGGGCACACAGTGTCCTGAGGGCAGAGAAGGGAGGAGATCTCCATGGCGGAAAGGGACGGGGAGGTCTCCAGGAGCAATAATATTTGCAGAAGGTTGTGGGGTAAGCACAGGACCTCCAGAGACCAAGAGGCAGGGGGCAAGGGGATATTATGAGGGGAATCTAAAGTCTAAGCAAGGCCCAGGAGGCGCAGGGGGGTCTCGCTGGGCACTGGCTCCTCACCAGGGTGTGGGGCAGGTGTGGGGCACCCGATGGAGGTGGGGTCTTGCCGGTTCATGAAAGCCGTTGTTGTTCAGCTCCTAAGTCATGCCCGACTCTGAGACCCCATGGACTGCAGCACGCCAGGCTGCCCTGTCCTTCACTCTCCAGGAGTTTGCTCAAATTCAAGTCCATGGAGTTGGTGATGCTATCTAACCATCTCATCCTCTACTACCCACTTCTCCCTTTGCCTTCGATCTTTCCCAGCACCGGGGACTTTTCCAATGAGCCACCTCTCTGCATCAGGTGACCAAAGTATTGGAGCTTCAGCTTTAGTGTGAGTCCTTCCAATGAATATTCAGAGCTGATTTCCTTTAGGATTGACTGGTTTGAGCTCCTTGCCATCTAAGGGACTCTCAAGAGTCTTCTCCAGCACCACAATTGAAAGCATCAGTTCTCCGGTGCTCAGCCTTCTTCCTGGTCCAACTCTCACATCCATACATGACTATTGGAAAAACCATAGCTTTGACTATATGGACCCACATGTAAGGCTAGAGGCTAGCAGCTAGTTCTGATCTCTGCCCCACAGCCATGAAGGTGTCAGCCTGATCAAAAAGGAAGTGTGAAAGGCCCCCCAGCTGTGACCTGGTGACAAGCAGTCCCGTGGCTGAGGTCAGCTGGCAGGGCTGTCACCGTCCTGTGCCCTGGGGAGCACTGAACCCTGAGTCCCAGTGCCATGTGGGGTGCCCTCGGTTTCCCTGGGACCCTGGGATGCTGGGCTACCTCCCTGGGCATATGGGTAACCTGACCTCCCAGATATGATGCTGTATCTGCTTGGTCTCCTCCTTCTCTGGCCTGATCTGTTTCTGCCTGCCTCCAGTTTTGTCTCCTGGGACATGAAGATGCAGTGTATGGTAAGGAGATTCAGACCACAGTGAGTGAAGTCTGTATGTCTTCCCAACTCCAGCCTCAGTGAAGGCCTGTAGCTAAGCTTGAAATGGGCTTTGGTGGGAGTATCTACACCAGAAGAACTGGCAAACATCAAGGTCCCCCCCTACCCCTGAGAGCTGGTTGTTACAGACTTAACAGCATGCCACCGAATACACAGATGTTAGCAAGCTTCTTACCCTGCTGGGCTCAGGATGAGCAGGGCAACTGATCTGGCAGGGCAAGGGAAAGACCCTTGGGCTGGGTCAGAGGGTCTTCCCAGAGAAATGGCGTATCAACCTAGATCTTCTTCATGAAAGAGCTTTGCAGGTTCTGACAATATTTGCAGGTTCTACAGTAGTCTGAGTCCCTGGAAGGCAGAAGGTCCCAACTGTGCCGCTTCACTTCCCTGGACCTTCACCCCATTGTCCACAAAAAGGAAGACCGGCTGCTACATGAGTCCTTCACAAACCTGTGCCTGTGAAACACCAGGGCAACTTACTAAATAAAAATGCAGATTCCCAGACCAGACTCAACTAGTAAAATCCAACTATTGAGAGGCAAGCCTGGGAATCAGCCCTGAATCTGGCGCAGGGGCTCTCAGAACCACTCCGGGGGGCTTCCCAGGTGGCGCCAGTGGTAAAGAATCCTCTGGCTAAAAGAGGAGACATAAGAGACGCAGGTTTGATCCCTGGGTCAGGAAGATGCCCTGGAGTAGGGAAATGGCAACCCACTCTAGTATTCTTGCCTAGAGAATCCTATGGCCAGAGGAGCCTGGCAGGCTACAGTCCATGGGGTGGCAAAGAGTCGGACGTGATTAAGTGACTGAGCGCGTATGCACACACTACGCAACTAAAGAAACCCTGCTTGCTTGCAGCAAGGAAGACCCAACGAACAAACAAGCTTTTTTAAAAAAACAAAGCCACTTTGAGGAGCACCATGCAGTCAGGCCCATGACACCCCCCAGATTCCAGGGCAGTGATGACACAACCTGCTAGTCAGATATCCATGTGAGAATTTGTTTTCTCCGCCCACAGACGCTACAAGTGCAACAGCTGCCTGGAGGGACTTGAGCGTCTTTGGTGTTCAGAGGAGCCACGGCTTCTAAGATCCCCGCCAGCCCGCTGCTCAAAGATGCCACGACTAATCATTGCCATGCCCTTAGTATGCACTGGCCCCTCGTGGGGGCTGCATGAGGACCTGCTGGCCCGTGCGCCATATGTAAAACACTTGGAAGGAACAAATAATCCCCACGCAAACAGCAAAAGGAGAGGCAATTTTCATCAGCCGAGACACCATAAATCTTCATATGTTTTATGAATCTCACTTACATTTCTTGTCCGACTTGTGCATAAAACTTCTCCAGATTTATACAGCCAACTGCATAAGTCATTCCCTTCCCCAACGGGCTCTATATCTTGATGACCTTTTAGAAACCAATGACTGCTTTTCTGTTGTTATCCATAATTGGAAAAGCACTGGAGATAAGAAAATTTATGGCAATGAATGATCTACCTGAGCAAAGCTATAAAGAATGCTGGATATCTAAAAGAGGGGCGGAGGGGACAGCCCACTCTCCCTGTTTATCAAGTGTTATCTCCACCAGCCAGGGTCCTCTGCAGGCACAGCACCCACAGCGGACCCTGGAAACTTGGTGGGGCTCTTGGAAGGCTGGTCAAGTCACTGCTGCTTGACACAGTGGTCCAGTTCTGCTTTCTGTAAGAGGAGGTCAAAAGACACAGTCCCCCTGCCCCCCGCCATCCAATTTCACTCCCATTTCCATGTTGATATAGACCGTGATTCAATGGCAGTACAAGACAGGCAAAAACGGGCAGCAGACCTAATCAGACCGTTCTCCAGAGAAGACCTGCAGACTGTCTACAGGCACATGAAAAGAAAAGATGCTCAATATCGCTAATTATTAGACTATTCAAAACTACAATAGGGTATCATGTCCCAACAGTCAGAACGGCCATCATCAAAAAGCCTGTAAGTAACAAACGCTGGAGAAGATGTGGAGAACAGGAAACTCTTGTGCGTTGTTGGTGAGAATGCCACCTGGTGCAGCCACTAGGGAGAACGGTATGCAGGGTCCTTAAGAAACTAAAAAGGGAACTACCAGCAATCCCACTCCTGGGCATATACCCAGAAAAGATGAAAATTCTAATTCAAAAAGGCTCATATACCCCCGTGTTCATTGCAGCATTATTACAATAGTCAAAACATGGAAGCAACCCAAGTGTCCATTAAAAGATGAATGGATAAAGAAGATGTGGTATATATTCATACAATGGACTATCAGTCGTAAAAAAAGAATGAAAAGTTGCCGCTTACAACAACTTGGATAGACCTAGAGATGATCATACTAAGTGAAATAAGAAAAGGACAAATGCCATATGATATCATTATATGTGGAATCTAAAAAATGATCCAAATGAACTTCTTTACAAAACAGAAATGGACTCACAGACATAGAAAACAAACTTATGGTTACCAAAGGGGAAATGTCGCGCCAAGTCGCTTCAGTCCTGTCCGACTCCTTGTGATCCCATGGATCACAGCCCGCCAGGCTCCTCTGTCCATGAGACTCTTCAGGCAGGAATACTGGAATGGGTTGCCATGCCCTTTTCCAGGGAATCTTCCCAACCCAAGGATTGAACCTGTGTCTCTTAAGTCTCCTGCACTGGCAGGTGAGTTCTTCGGTTGGGGGAGGGATAAGTTAGAAATATGAGATTAACAGATACACACAAGGATTTACTGTATAGCACAGGGAACCGTATTCAGTATTTGTAATAAGCTATAAGGGCTTCCCTGGTAGCTCAGATGGGAAAGAATCTGTCTGCAATGCAGGAGACCCAGCTTTGATCCCTGGGTCGGGAAGATACCTTGCCTGGAAAATTGCATGGACAGAGTCTGGTGGGCTGGACTACAGTCCGTGCATGCTAAGTCTCTTCAGTCATGTCCAGCTCTTTGCAACCCTATGGACTGTAGCCTGCGAGGCTCCTCTGTCCACAGCATCTACCATACAAACCCAGCTTCCTTGCAGTGTTCACCCCCCATCGAGGAGAAGACAGCCTCTTCCCAAATATTTCCTGCCATGGACACTTTCTGCCTGACACGTGAAGTGCAGTGAGGGGCTGCAGGAGTCGGGGGAGGACGTGAGGAGGGGGCAGGATAGGTGTGGGGCCCCCTCCCGTGTAGGTCTCACTGCCTGCCCCACCCCCAGCAGGCACAGCTCTGGACCAAAGCCCCCAGAGGAGCAGAGATGCTTCCAGACTCTACGCCATTTCATCTGCACACCGGCAGGAGCCATCTTTCCATCCAAGAGCCCGTAAACAACCTCCTCAATCTGCTGCCTCGGCAGACACCAGCCCTGCTCATCTCCCTTCCCCCGGGGTGGGGGTGGGGGGCATCTCTGACCCTCCCTTTGTGGGGGCATCTGAGCCTGGGGGTGCGCAGGGGCTATGGGGACAGCAGGGGTGGGGGGACAATGACAGCTCCCTGTGGCACTCGATGTTCCAGTGGGGAGTGTGCATGCATGTGCGTGTGTGTGTGTGTGTGTGCACGCGTGTGCCACTGCGGAATGCTGCCAGAGCAGTTTGGTTTCCAAGGCAACGGTGTGAAGGTGCACAGGCTGCTACCCATGCTCAGCGAGTGAGAAAAACATGTCATCGTAGCCCCGGCTCCCAGCTGGAGCCCGGCCAGTTACTGCCCATTTGGTGGAGCAGAACCCGGAGGGGCTGGGCTGCCGTGGAACTGGAGAGTGGCCCCGGGCCCGGGAGCATCAAACCGCCCCTGGAGAGGGCCTGGTTGGGTCAGTGGGGCCGAAGGAAGGCTGGGTCGCAGGATAAGGATGAATCCTCAGCCACCAATCCCCCCCAGTGAAAGCCAGCAGTGTCCCCACCCTCTCTGCAGGGCTGGGGGAGCCAGGCAGGCAGGCAGCAGGCCATCCTGGGCCCCACTGCACTGCTAATTATTTTCCATGATGAACATGTTATTATGTCTTTCACTCGAAATAATCAATTTGGAATCACCACTCTGATGAGTTAATGGGCACTTGGTGGGTGTCATTTGAGAATCTCTCTGCAAAGTACAATTCTATTTTTAACAGCGGCTACACCAGGTACACAAGAGGACAGGAAAAGTGTGCTCAGGCTGCCAGCTCCCAGGCGTGCACGCTCTCTCTCTCTTTCTCTGTCCAGCTTGCCCTGCTCCTCTGGGCTTTGGCCCCATGGACTGGCAGTGGCCAGTGAAGTGGCTCCACTTCCTCTGCTCAATACATGGGTCCCTTCAGCTCCACTAAGCCCTTGATGTGTGCTATAGAATGCAATTTGGGTCCCAGCCCCGAATTCATAGGTTGAATCATAACCCCCAGTGTGATAGTATCAGGAAGTGGAGCCTTCGAGAGGTGACTAGGTCATGAAAGTGGAGTCCTCATGAATGGGATTAGTGCCCTCATAAACAAGACCCCAGAGAGCTTCCTTGTCCCTCCCACCATCCAAGGACACAGCAAGAAGATGCCTATAAAACCGAAAGTGGGACCTCATCAGATACTGAATCTGCCTGCACCTTTGTCTTGGACTTCCCAGTCCTCTGGAAGTGTGAAAAATAAATGTCCATGGTCTATGGCATTCTGTTCATTGGAACCCTGGTGCTAGGAAAGATAGAAGGCAAAGGAGGAGGCCGGCAGAGGATGAGATGGTTGGACGGCATCACCGACTCAGCAGACATGAACATGGGGGAACTCCGGGAGATGGTGAGGGACAGGGAGCCCTGGCGTGCTGCAGTCCATGGGGTCGAGAAGGGTCGGATACAACAGCGACCAAACAGCATGGTGTTCTGTTCCAGCAGCCCAAACACACAGAGACAACGTGCCCACTGAATCCTCCAAACGTCCCCAGGAGGAAGTTTGGACCAATACTTCCATTTCACAGGGAGAGCGCTGGGGCCCTAAGATTTGAAGGCAGAGAATCTGACCTCCTGCCAAGCAGATGTCTGCATTATCTGCCCCACTCGCATGACCTGATGATGATGAAATAAGAAGCAGAGGAATGTCGGTAGGTAGCATATTTTCATTGCAAAGACAGACAGTGGAAGGATGAGACGGTAACCGTCAGGCATCTAAAGGAGTGTGAGCAGGGGTGGGCGGGCAGGCAGACGAAACCCCGCCATCCGCAGCCAAGCCTCAGATGTTTGAAGCTCAGCATCCAATTTGGAATCAGGGAGGGAAACACTGCAGAAGGAAGTCTTGATGAGGGTGAGGGAAGGGGGAGGGGGCCGTGTTCTCATCACGGGCTCCCCTGCACTGGGATTTGTTCCTATGCACAAGTATTGCTTTGACTAAGAGACACTCTCTCAGGAGGGAGGGACAGGGCTGCTAGAAGTCTCGTTGTTGGTGGACAGAACTGTGGATCTGAGTGGCCCGGGAAAAGGACATCTCATCTTCCCCAGGGCACCTTGGATGAGCTCTCTTGAGGCAAACACAGTTTCCATCTATGTGCTCTTCCTTACCCCACCTGCACAAGGTCACTGGACCAAGGTCATCTTTATGACGGTATTGAATGGATGACGCTCCGACAGCCCATGGGCTATAGGGTACCACACCCCTCGCATCCCACAAACTCACCAATATCCACTCTTCTGAAACTACCCCAACTCCTGTGATCACAGAACTAGCCACCTTTGGTCTTCCTAACCTTAGTAAGACGGACACCTGTTGGTTGCTTCCCTAGCATTCGTATACCCCCTAACCCAACAGACTTCACCTCTCAAGTCGGGGGTCTATGCAGGTCCCAGGAACCCAACTCCATTCCTGGGTCCAGGGAGAATGCACATGATGTAAGCTAAGCCAATGAGTGTGTTTCCCATCACTTTGCCAAGTGAATGGTCCCAAGGTGGGCTAATTAATGCAAACTCAGAAGCTTTGCTTGGAATGTTGGAACAAGAGCCTCTCTTTCTTCCTCAATGTGTGTGACCAAGGAAGCATGGAGCCCTGGGGAGAAGTCATCTGGGACCTGCTGGAGGCAGAACTGAGAGATGGAAACATACTTGCACGCACACATGCATGTTTGTGACCATGGGTTTTTTTTGCATTGGAAGGTTCTGGTTGCAGAATACGCAGGCTCTCTCCAGGAAAAGTGGCCAGCAGATGGCTCCAACTCAGCCTGCTCCTCCAAAGCTGGGCAGCTCCTAGATCCATTCTCTCTGTTCAAAGACAACAGGAGACATGTAGAGAGGCCGGAGCGGACAGGTCTGCTATTGCAGCCAAGCTCTTAGGAAGCCAGGCTACCAGTGCCCTGGCAAGGAGAGGCCAAGGGCTCCAAGGCAAATCCCAGCCCTCTCCAGAGGTGGAGAGCCAAGATGTCTTCATTCCCTGCTTCATTTCTGAGTCCTCTGGTCACATCCCACCCAGGAGAGAGGAGGGGCGTGGAAATTTTTGCAGAGCACCCCTCTCCAGGGTGACTGAGCCCTTAAGCCTGCAGAGCTCATAAAAGTCCACACTCAAGTGCTTGCTGGGCACTGACAAGTTCACAGGCATTTGTGGAACTCATGGGAGCCAGAGTACAGCGAGATCCCCAGGGCACCTTTCCAAGAACTGAGGTTCTGTCCAAGAGAGGGAAGGATCCGGAGAAAAGCAAGTTTGCACTTGGCGTTGTGAAGTCTAGTGGCTCCCACCCAAGGGCAGTGAGAAGATGCTGCAAAAGTTCGCAAAGTCACTTCAGTCTTGTCCAGCTATTTGTGACCCTATGGATCATAGCCTGCCAGGCTTCTCTGTCCATGGGGATTCTCCAGGCAAGAATACTGGAGTCAGTTGCCATGCCCTCTTCCAGGGGACCTGCCCCACTCAGGGATCAAACCCGTGTCTCACATTTCCTGTACTGGCAGGCAGGTTTACCACTACCTCCATCTGGAAAGCCTGCGGTAAAGTTTGCAAGCCTCTAATTCAGGCTGTGACCTATGAGAAACCCAGGAGGGTATGTGGGTGGGTCATGCTGGTGCTCATAGGTAGTCTCACTGAGGAGCCTTGTTTCTGCACCTCAGACACCCAGGTGCAGAGGGTGTGGCTCTCAGTGAGGCTGCCCCAGGGGCACCAACTGGAGTCCCCAGGGCTCCTCCTGCAGGACTGGTAGCTCTCCAGTGCTTGCCAGGTGAGAGAACAGACCTCTGTTGCCTGATGCATCTCACTTGGCCATCAAAGACAGCCTCCCTCGTGTTTCATAGAAGGCTCTCGGGTCAAGCAAGGAGGAACAGAGCAGGATTCCAAGAAGCAAGAGCCTCAGGAACACACAATCTCCCAAGGAAGGACCAGGAGAGAACCTGGGAATCTCTATCCAGAACATCAGACTCCCAGTCTCCATATTCGGAGACTCAACCTGCTGTCAGTATTTGATGGGTTGGAAAAATAAAAAGGCTATGTGTTGAATGGAAAATTCAAATGCTCCAAGTGTGGAACAAGTCACACTTATAAAGAACATAGGTACCCCTGTTACTGATCAGTGCTTGGGTATTAGCACCTTGCCTTATTCAGGAAAGGTAGACAGTCCTCAGTCTACCTGAGCCAGACTGGCATCGTTATTACTAAAGCAATTCATCATCTGTGTAAAAGAGTTTTCATACCTTTATATATGACCCGGAAGTAATATCCTAACACATTTTAAAAAATATTTCCTGTGAAGAGTTTTGTGGATTTTGAACTCTCTTATTAAAGATATGAAAGTATAATACTTTCCAAGACTGTAAGAATGACTGATTGGCATAAGGAAAGACAGAAATTAAGCCACCAAATTTCAATTTTAAAAAACTTTACACAATTGTCAGATGGGGTTGAAAATCAAGTTTCTTTGTTCATTAGCAGCAGCCATCAACTCACTTCCTCTAGATGGATCTACAGGTTTTTATGAGGTGTCATTTTCACCTATGATCACCTGAAAAAAGCTTTCAAATAAACAGTTTAGAAGTAGACCCTCAAGTCACACTATGCATGAAGCCAAAAATTTCAAAAACCAGTATGGTCTACTTATTGTCCACAAAGGCACAAAGGTATTCCAGTAGAGAAAAGAGTCTTTTCAAGAAATGGTGCTGTAAAAAGAAAGAAAGAAATGCTGCTATAAAAACTGGATATCTATATGCAAAAAAAGATGACTCTCCATTCATGACTCACACCATATTAAAAAAAAAAACTGAGAGTGGAACAGAGACTGAAAGTTCTAAAAGAAAACACGGGAGAAAATCTTGGATCGGGGAAGATCGCTGAGATGCAGATGAAATGCACAATTCACTAAGGAAAAAAATGATGAACTGGACTTCTTCAAAACTAAAAACTTCCACTCTTTGAGAGACATTGTTAAGAAAACAAGAAGACAAACCTCAGACTAGGAGCAAATAGTCACAAAACACATATCTGCGTAAGGACGCGTATCTGGGGTACTCAAAAAACTCTCAAAACTTAATAATACAAAAAGAACCCAATTCAAAAAGAAAGGCAAAAGATTTGAAAGACACTTCACTGAAAAAGATATACAATGGCAAGTAAACACACAGAAAAAGATGATCAACATTATTAATTATTAGGGAAATGTAAATTAAGACCACGACAGGATATCACAACACAGATGTTAGAAGGGCTAGAATTTTTTTTAGTCTGACAATAGCAAAATGTTGGTGAGAATGTGGAACTCTCACACAGGCTGGTGGAGATGCAAAATGGTATAGCCATGCTGAACGACAGTGTAGAAGTTGAGCATATGTATTTATTACATAATCCATACTGGCTACGTGTGTTTCCACAAAAACCTGTATGTGAGTCTTCACCATAGCTTTATTCATCATTATCCAAAACTGGAAACATCTCAAATGTCCTTTCACTGAGAGCAAAGAGAAGAAATCATGGTGCATCCACATGATGGAACACTATTCAGCAATAAAAAGGAACAGCCCATAAATGCATACAATATAGATGACTGACTTTCAGATGTATTACGGTAACTCAGGGAAGCCAGGCTCAAGGGGCTACATCCCATCTAATTTCATTCATAGAACATTCTGAAAGACAAAATTATAGGGAAAGGTAACAGATTATTAGTGTCCAGAGACCAAGGGGAGGGGAGCACTTGCCCACAAAGAAGCATAAGGGAAGGTTCGGGGCTAAGGGAATTCATGGCCACACACCTAAAACCCTGTACACAGTTACCAAAGCTCACAGGACCCTCTACTAACAGGTGTAAATTTTATTGTATGCAAATTCCACCCTCAATTTTTTAAAAAGGATACAGTCAGATTAAAAAAAAAAGGAAACAGTCCACCAGAGTGACTGCATTAAAATATACATTTGCAGCAAAAATATTACCAATGTTTTATCAATAAAGGTGGCATGTGGTCAGATCAGGGTGCTGATGCCAAGTCAAATTTTAGCAGTACTAGAGTTATTTTCAAAACAGTTTGCCCTGCAGTTGTACCGTGTGATCTCCACAGCCTCAGAGTTTTCTTCCTTCTAACAGGAGCAAATGTTGAAGGCAGGTGGGTTTTGCACTGGGAGATGGTGGGCAGGAGTCAGGGGAACAGTGGGATGGCCCATAGCATCTCCTTCCGTGTGGTTCCTGCCGTGGTTTATCTGAGACGGGGCGAGCAGGGGAGAAGGAGGAGTCTTCACCTGCCAACATCCTGAAGGTCATCCACAGGGCCAAGAGAGACTCACCGAAGTCCCAGGATTGGTGACAGCCCGGGGGGCCGGGGGTGTCAGGTGCGAAGGTGGGAGCAGAGGGAGCAAGCAGAAGGGACAGGGAGCCTTAAAGAGGAGAGAACACGGCTGAGACATGTTGGGGGGATGGATGGAGACCACCAGAGGGATGCCATTCAGCAGCCCGCCCCAGGCTGTCTATTCCCTCCTTGGTATTCTGTGAACAGAGCTGGTAAAGAGTTGAGATCTATCTACGAGGAGCTGGTTCCCTTCCCCCAGCCCCACCAGGGAGCAGCCTGGCCCAGGAGCAAATCATCTCGTGACCCTGTCACTCCAACTAAGAGGGGGTCACCAGGCCCTTTGACCTCCGTGTAGCTTGATCAAAGACAAATAAACTCTCCTGTTTGTTTAGGGAAAAGTCTGCAAAGCCCAGAGCCCTGGAAGAGACGTCCCTCCCCCTACCTAGAGGAACAGATTCCCCTCCCGCCCCAGTGCCCAGACGGGGTGCAGGCGCTGGCAGAGCAGGCAGGAGGAAGCCCAGATCTCTCTCAGTCAGCATTGTGGGCTCACCATCTCCAAACACAGGCATCTTGCTTTTATTAAAAGCTTCCATGGGGGGGTCCCAGCATCTGGGGACACACTTGGGGACACACACCTGAAACACTGGAGCCAGGGCAGACACTTTTCTGAAACAACAGGCTTTTGTCTTACCCAACTACTTCTGACTCCAGGGAGGGTTGTAAAGACAGGGTCCTGCTAACTTCTTTATGGGCAGATTCTCATCTCAGTGGGACCCTCGGGGGCGGGGTGGGGGGATGCTCTGGAACATTCAGGAAGCTGTAATCCACCTATATATGAGGTTGGGAAGCACCTATAAGTGTCTCTACTGCAACGATGGCCCACCCTTTTGGGCTCTTGATTGGCTGATACAGTTGTCTGTCACCAACCCAGGGAGCCAATAGGGTGGCAGTCTGTGGTCCAGGTGTGAGTGCTTTGGCTCCTGGAACAAATGCCCAGGACTCTGTTCAAAGGACTGTGTACAATGTAGTGTCCACACTCGTTGTTGTGACTTTGATTCCTGGTGGAAGGAAAGTGCACATTCCCTGACCGTGTTCCCATTCACCAACGGAGTGAGTGATGTGGTTCCTGTAAGGTCTTGGGATGCACAGGTGGTCTCACTGGCCCCAACCCTCAGGGAAGGATCCACTTCCCTCATGGATGAGGTCTCCCTCCCTGCAGAGGGACTGGGCGAGACACCTCCTCTTTGCCAAGTGTTTGCATTCACAGTTGGGCAAAGAGGGACTGAACCAGCTCCTCCAACACAGCCTCCTTTCTGGGGGCCAAGGCCAGGGGAGTCCAAGCGGGAGAGCCCTCAAGCTGCCCTCATGGGTGTAGAGACATCCGCTTCTATTTGCACAAGCAGCCCAGCACCAGAAACAAACACAGCATTTCTGTTGCCCTGCCCTTCATAGCAGCATCTTTCCATTCCCGGCGCATTGACATCCTCTGCAGTCTGCGTTTCAAAACCCAGAGGAGGCATTCATGGAAACCCCACCGATCTGGGCCCCGTGGGCACTCTGACTCAGCCCCAGTAAGCCCGTGGCCTTGGGAAAATCCTCGCATCTCCCTGAGCCTTTTCCGTGAGGGGAGTGGGGTCAGGCTAGATGGTTTCTATGGTGTCTTCCAGCTCTCCGTGCATCCATGTCTTAATATCTCTCTGTATAGTCTCCCCGAGTCCACACCTGGGAGAGTACAGTACGCACGCTCGTGTTTTCCAAAGGGACTCTTTCCATCCATGGCATCCTTTTTGCTGCTATTTCCTACTTGTATCTACTGGCTCCCGCTGGAGGAAGAACGGTTTAACCTCGTTGTATAGCATGGTGATTATTAGCTACACTTTGGCCATAGAAGAGATTCCAGCCATAAATAATAATGATGATGATGGAAATAACAGGCACAATCCCCTCCCTGTGTCAAAGTGCTGGCTGTTGCTTTTTTTTTTTTTCCTCACTCCACTCTGTGCCAAAGGCCTTCAGAAAAGGAGTTAATTAATATCCCTTGCTGTGGACTAATTCTCGTTTCAACATGTGGCTGTCATTTCCCTGTCATCATAGCTGATTTACAACAGGGTTTAATTAAATTCTCAGTACATTATTCAGCATTCTCCAAAGACAACACCAGAGAGGCTGGGGGTATTTAAAATGTCACCTGCTGAGACATATCACCTCTTCTTAAATAAATATGACAGTGATCAAACTTTGGCTAATTACAGTGACTTAGTTATTTGTTTGTATGTTTTAATATTTAATTGCTTTCATGTTCATTCAATTATCAAGCAATAGCAAACAGAAATTAACTTTTTATCAGTGCGTTCCCAGCCCAGAATAAGCGCCCCAGAGCCTCAGTACAAGGGCAGCCACCCAGAGTGAGAGGATGGCGGTCTTGGTCTCAGCTCAGAGGATGGCGGTCTTGGTCTCAGCTCAGTGCACGGGTCGATTAAATTAAAGGACAACCCTGCCCGCTTCTGCCCCAGCTCCCAGCCTGCCTGCCTTCAGGAGCATCCAACTCAAGACCGCAGGTTATTTCCTGAACATAATCAGGGATTTGGTTCCACACTGCCACCCCATGGCCACTCAGCGCAATTGCCCCATCTCCTTCAGATGCTTTGAGTCCCCGGAAGGAGGTGAAAGATAACCACTGGACACACACACCTTAGCCAGTGTCTTCGAGCTCTCACAAGGGCAACCTGCGTTCTCCTCACCATGGGAGCGCTGTCTTCATGCTCCGCCAGCTTTGAGGGCCTTCTGCTCCTCGTTAGACATTCCAGCATCTTCTGCCGAGTTCCGGGGACAAAGGCAACACCAGACAACGTGTCGACTGTGTGCCCTTTATACCTCAAATTCCAGCAGCCAGATATACTGGCAGCTAAGAGCCAGGAGCCAGGATGTGCTCATCACTAGCGAGGTTCTACCAAACCCTTACCCAGACCCCAATACGGCCCAGCACCCCACGGCATTATCTCCAAAATTCCCATCAGCTCCCTCCAACACAGCATTTGACACTTCGACATTTACTTTTCTCCCAAGCCTAACTTCAGCATCTCAGAACCTCTGCAGCATATGTATATATATACATATATATATATATATTTTTTTTTTTTTTTTTTAATGGATGGAGAATTAAGCCCTTTCTGGAACTCTTCAGTGATTCCAAATTGGATAAGTAAGCATGGTCTACCTCTAGCCTAACCCCACAGTCTCATGGGATGCTGGCTTAAAACGTTCAACCTTCCAAAAATAAAAATAATCTTTCCAAGGACTTATATCTTATCTCCCCAGCTCAGCTATAAGCTCCTTAAGGGGCGGACCCAGAAACTAGCAGAGAGACAAAATCACGGTAAGAGTGAAAGAAAGTACCCACTGGCCTTCCGCTGAATGGCCGAAGGGTGGCCTTTGCGGAGTGTCTAGCTCATGAGGGGGCAGATGGGGGTCATGTAAAGAAACTGGTGTGTTCATTGAGCAAATGCTGCCTACTATGCGCTGGGTGTTGGGTGTTGGCTGTATAACGGTGACAACTCAATGCAAAGTCCCTGTCCTTGGTGCTGGAGTCTGAGAGTGAACATGAATTATTATGAGTGATTGAGATGTTGTTGGGGGAGGCCACAGGAGTGCAGTTAAATGAGGTGACCCAGTCTGAGGAGCCAACAAAAGCTTCCTAGGGATGTCACGTGTGAGCTGACAGCTGGGGAGAGAAAAAGAACCTTTTTCATTCAGCAAAGAATAGGATATCTTCTGGAAATTTTTTTCTGGGGGCCCAGAGTTTATGCAAATGAACCCAGTCCAGAAGGAAGAATTCTAATTGGTCCCAGCAGGTGCTTCCCTGGTGGGGCCAACACAACAGCGTGGGGCCTGTGTGAGCACCTCCTTCAGGGTCCCCGAGGCCAGAGCGCACTGTCACACCCGCTCTCTTCAGATCCGGGGGACTTTTACATTCACATCCAGCCCTTATTTCCCTTTCCTCACAAACGAATTCCCCTTGGCAGGCAAGTCCTCAGAGAAAGTGACAAGGCTTTAACTCCCATGGGTTGGCCAAGAACCACTGAGAAGCCAGGACTGGGAGTGGACAGAGAGCACAGAGCGGTGGATGCAGCAAGGCCGGGCATCAGGGAGGGTGTGGGTCTCGGGTCCACGCGGCTGCACTTGTTTGTAAGCACCCAGTTACTGCTCAGGTCAAATACGGGCTCCAGGAGTCTAGAAACTCTAGCTGGCCTTGTCTAGGCTCTGTGTGGCCCAGATGATAATGTCCACTGACCTGGGGTGCTTGACTTTTGTGGAAGGCAGCACAGTGTGGCACAAGGGACCAGTTGTCCAAGGGGTTGGGCTTCAATCCCGGTTCTACCACTTCCCAGCTATGTTACCTTGGGCATACACTTAAAATAGACCTCAGTTTTCCCATCTGTAAAATGGGAATAATTTGAGGAGTAAATGTATAGGGTTGCAGGAGGATTAAAAGAGATAACCCACGTAGAGTATCATGTAGCACCTAGTACTGGTACTAGCTCTTTTCATCACACCAGCCATCTTGTGGGGTGGCTATCGTTCCTGTTTCCAGGTGAGCAATCTGAGCACAGATCAGGCAGCTATGAACTTTCTCCAAACCCAGACATGACACAACCTCAGATGTGCCCACTTGCTGTAGTGCACACCAGTGGTTCTTAACTGTAGTTCTGCTACGGATCCCTTTGACTTCTGGTGAAGTCTGTTGTTGTTCAGTTGCTAAGTCCTGTCGGACTCGTCGATACCCCGTGGACTGCAGCACGCCAAGCTTCCCCGTCCTTCACTATCTCCAGGAGTGTTC
Organism: Bos mutus; assembly: GCF_027580195.1. Lineage (NCBI taxonomy): Eukaryota > Metazoa > Chordata > Mammalia > Artiodactyla > Bovidae > Bos > Bos mutus. Next base: position 8,809,661 of record NC_091635.1, on the reverse strand, counting down.
AAACTCATGCCCATGGAGTCAGTGATGCTATCCAACCATCTCATCCTCTGCTGCCCGCATCTCCTTTTGCCCTCAATCTTTCCCAGCACAAGGGACACTTTCCCAATGTGTCACCTCCTTGCACCAGGGGGCCAAAGCACTGGAGCTTCAGTTTCAGCGTCAGTCCCTCCAATGAATATTCACGGTTGTTTTCCTTTAGGACTGGCTGATTTGATCTACTTGCAGTCCAGGAGTCTTTTCCATCACAATTCAAAAGCATCAGTTCTTCGGCACTCATGAAGTCTATGGGTGTGTGCAGGCTAAGTCGCTTCAGTCGTGTCTGACTCTTTGCAACCCCATAGACTGTAGCCTGCCAGGTTCTTCTGTCCATGGGATTCTCCAGGCAAGAATACTGGAGTGGGTTTCCATGCCCTCCTCCAGGGGAGATCCTCGAACCATGATTCGAAACTGCATCTCCTATGATTGCTGCATTGCAGACGGATTCTTTATGGCTGAGCCACCACAGGAACCCAAGAATACTGGAGTGGGCAGACTATCCCTTCTCCATGGGAATCTTCTTGACCCAGGAATCGAACCAGGGTCTCCTGTGTTGCAAGTGGATTCTTTACCACCTGAGCTACCAGGGAAGACTCGTGAAGCCTATGGACCCATTTAAAAGTATATAAATACACAGAATTAGAGAGTTCCCTGGCAGTCTGTGGTTAGGACTCCAAGCTTCCACTGCAAGAGGAGCAGGTTCCGACCTCTGGTCTGGGAATTAAGATCCTACATGTCATGTGGTGTAGTCAAAACATTAAATAGACAAAAACATAGGATTATAATGGTAACCAACGATACTGAACACCAGTGCTTAAGATACATTTTTCAAGAGCAAGAGATAATAATATGTGCTTCTTTATTCATGCACTAAATAAAGCAAAGTTGCTGATTTAAACCCACCATAATTTCTAAGTCATGATAAGTGTTAAAAGTATTTTGAGGTATCTACAACAATTTTAATGTAGTGGAGAAATAGCTGTGAACACCACAGGGCTGTGTTGATTCCATTTATTATTGGAGGAAACGCTCAATTTCAATAGAAGTTTCCTGAAACTAAAAGCTGTGAATTTGCCTCACTCAAGCTCCTGGACTTCCTGAATTCACTCCGCAGACCCTAACGGGTCATGACCTCAGGTCTCTATCACTTCTCAGGAAATGCCAGCTACTGTTCTTTGGGACACGAATCCTCCTTGTACATCTGTGAAGACTGATGACTCACTTCCTCAGGGAACACAGATCTATGTATGCAGACATAACGATGGCCAGACAATTGCAGGTGGTCCCCAGAAGCTCACAAGTCCCCTTAGGATCCCAGAATAAAGAACCTTCCTTCCTAAACAGACGTCAGAGTCCTTATCCATTTAGCAGTTTCCTTCAAGAGGAAAATGATCATGCTATCCCCAAACATGCACAGTCCTTTGGGGAAAAAAAAAAGGACAAAGCAATGAGGAAAACTGACCATGGGCTTTCCAGGTGGTGGAGTGGAATAGAATCCGCCTGCCAATGCAGGAGATGCAGGTGACACGGATTTGATCCCTGGGTCAGGAAGATCCCCTGGAGGAGGAAATGGCAACACACTCCTGCGTTCTTCCCTGGAGAATCCCCTGGAAAGAGGAGCCTGGCGAGCTGCAGTCCGTGGAGTCGAAAGGTGTCAGACACAACTGAGTGATTAACACTTTCTTTTCTTCTTTCACTTTGCATAGTGTTTTCAAGGTCCATGTTGTAGCCTGTGTCGGTATTTTATTTCTTTTTAAGGCTGAGTGACATTCCACTGGGTGTGCCTACCACAATGTGCTGATCCACTGATGGCTCCGGACAATCTACGCTGTCCCTGACTTGTTCTGATACACCTCGCCCCCGACTCGAAGCTCCCATATTTTAAACATCCCATGTTTTCTATTTCATTCCTCTCTACCTTTACACTGCTCCCTCAGCCTGCATTTGCCCAGCCAAGCCCCCTTGCCTACTAAGCGAGTAAGCACACACACACACAGAATTGACCATTCAGAAAGAAGACATTTTTCTCAGCCATCCGAGTCATCAGGCAGCTTCAACCCATCACATCCCATTTCCAGGTCTGATTATTTCACAGAATCCAGTGCAGAACAAGACATAGGGGCGAGGCCAGCCGAGAGATGGAGGTGGGGGTGGGAGGGACGCGTAACAGGGGTGCGGTTTGATTACACTAATTACTAATAACGGCCCAAACCAGGAACCCGACCACAAGTCAATTCATTTTTAAAGCCGTATAATAATGTTTAGGATGAGGAATTAATTTTTATAGCCACTGGAGCAGTGGAATTTCCACTGCAATACAGATTTATTACAAATTACATTTTCCCCTTAAGTGGTTAACATAAAGACAAAGCAGAAAGGACTCCTTGGCCAGAGCCCCCTCGGGCTAGACTGGAAACCAAGGGTGGATGTTAGAGGGGCAGCCACCCCAACCCGCAGACTGCACTCCCCGAATGGCAGATGCCTCCGATCCAGCTCAGCACCTCTCGTTCCAGGGGGATGCGAGTAGCATCCTCTAAGCTTCCCGAGGACACCAGGGCACTGTGGGACCCCCGGCTGCCTGGTTGACAGCCTGGAAGGGGAACAGCAATGCAGAGTTGGGGAAGTAATTGGTATGGCTCCTCAGGCTCCAATTTTCGGCCCGAGGAATTCTGCCTTCAGAGCATAATTTTTGGTTCACTCTCTACCCGCAAACTCCCCGCCTTTTCAGACTAACCGTTGTCAGGTAGGGCAACTATGGAGACCCTGAGGTCCTCAGGAGGGGCAGACTTTCCTACCCTCCATCTGAGACAACCAAGCCACAGGTTTCCTGGAACGATCCCAGGCAAGGTTTGGGGTCTGTGCCCCCTCCCCTGTCTGTCCAGCTCACACTCCAGCCTCCTTGCTGACCGCAGCTGTGCTCCGGTCAGCAGAGCAGCGTTGAGAGGCAGCACCCCAGCCACGCCTTGGTGCTCTTGTTGGGCAGGGGGCATGGGGCCTGGGGATCTGCGTGTTAAAGCACTTCTGGTTCTGATTATGAGCCTCTATGTGATTCCCTTCCCTGGAAAAGGCTCTCAGAACCACTTCCACATGCACCCCCAGGGCTAGTTGAAATGATCCACTTTGAGCCCTGAATAAATCAGCTTTGATCATAAGGAACCACGAACTCTGACACACCTGGAAACAGGCAGGGGGGTGTGGAGCAGACAGCAGGGTGTCAGGGACTCCTGTGCTTCCAAAACATCAAGGTCACTTCCTTCCGCAAGCCACGGGTCTTTTGGGGCAGAGCTGTAGGGCTCTGCTGCAGGGGTGGCTCTCGCCCAGACTCTGACCAGGCAACAGGGAGGTACTGCAAACCCGGTACCTAAGCACAGAGGGTCCCAGCTGTTGGGTGCAGCCTTTCCAAACATCAAGGCCCCTGACCTCACTCTCTCCCATCCACCGGTCCAGCCATCCCTCACAGACATCTCACGAGATAACTGACCTAGGGATTTTTTTCCTATTTTAAAAAGTTATGATAAGATATACATAACATAATATTCATCATTTAGCCACTCGTAAGAGTGCAATTTGGGGTTTCCCTGGTAGCTCAGCTGGTAAAGAATCCGCCTGCAATGCAGGCAACACCAGTTTGACTCTGGATCGGGGAGTTCCCTTGGAGAAGGGATACGCTACCTGCTCCAGTATTCTTGGGCTTCCCTGGTGGCTCAGATGGTAAAGAATTCACCTGCAACGCGGGAGACCTGGGTTTGACCCCTGGGCCAGGAAGATCCCCTGAAGGAGGTCATGGCAACCCACGCCAGTATTCTTGCCTGGAGATTCCCCATGGACAGAGGAGCCTGGCAGGCTACGGTCCACGGGGTTGCAAAGAGTCAGACATGACTGAGCGACTAAGCACACACACAAGAGTGCAATTCAGGGAATTCCCGGGGAGTCCAGGGGTTAGGACTCTCTGCTTGCAATGCAGGGGGCACAGGTTCCATCCCTGGTTGGGGAACGAAGATCCCACAAGGTGCAGCCAAAAATGTAAAAAGTGCAATTCATCGGCATTAACTACATTCACGACGTCGTTCTCCATTACCTGAGGTTTTCTCATTATCTCACCTGCAACTGTCCCTGTGAAACACTAACTCCCCCACCCCCATGCCAGCCAGCCCCTGAGAACCTCTATTCTTTTCGTCTCTATGAAGTTAACAATGCAGTTTCCTCATATAAGTGAAATCATATGATATTTGTCCTTCTGTGTCTGGCTTATTTCACTTAGTGTAATGTTTTCAAGGTCCATCCATATTGTAAATATGCCAAAATTCCATATCCTCTTATATTCGAATAGTCCATTGTATGTTTATCCATTCATCCATTCATCTGTCGATAGACACTCGTGTTGTTTCCACCTTTTGGCTGCAGTGAATAATGCTGCTGGTGTACAAATATCTGCTCTAGTTCCTGCTTTCAGTTCCTTGGGGTGTATACCTAGGAGTGGAATTGCTGGATCACACGGTAATTCTATATTTTTGGGAAACCAGCAAACTGTTTTCCATGGCAGCTGCATCATTTTACATTCCCAACCTCCAAAGCACAAGGGTTCCAATTTCTCCACATCCTTTCCCACACGTGTCATTTTCCGTTCTGTAAATAACAAGCCACCTTAGTAAGTGTGAAACGACATCAATTTTTCATTTTGCTGTGGACTTCCCTAACAACCAATGAGGCTTCAGTCCGTGGGGCCCCACAGAGTCAGACATGACTGACTTGACCAAGCAGCAGCAGCAGTGACCAATGGTGCTGAGTGACCCGGGTTTCTCTGTGATGAGTCGGACTTTGGGAATACCTGAGAAAGCCCCCAGAAGTCCTCGGGAGCACTTGGCTGATGTGATGGGTGGGGAAGGACTTGCTCCCCAGCCTCCGAGATGCTGTCAGCGGGGCCCACCTGTGGGTGCTGGGCCGGCCACGTCCAGCCCAGCCTGCTGCCTGGCCACCTCTCCCGGCCTGGTTGGGACGGGGCCAGACACTTAGACACGTTCATCTCATTAGACTTCCCGAACTCTCTCAGGAAGCCTTCAGTGAGATTCCCTCAGCCTCCAAACTGGCTTGAACTTAGATTCCAACTGGAGCATTTTCCTCCTTTACCTGAAAAAGTCTAATTAAGCAGAAAAACTGGAGGGTTTTTTTCCTGCCTGCTTTTGCCATAAGGAAAATTTCCCCTCCATTTCCTTTGACGTTAGCCTTTCTGGTTCATATCATAATCAATTTGCCTGAGAAAGCCCAGATAATAAGAACTAACAGCACCTCATCTGTATTCTTCTCCCCTGCCCCCACCCCGCCCACCCCCCGCCAACACACACACATACACACACACGCTCAGCTAGCCCAGCCAGGTAGGAGGGCATTCCCTCCAGCAGGCTGGGTGTGACCTCAGCCATCGAAGTCCCTTGAAGGGATTCATCCTCTCAAGGCATCTTAGACGTATGCTTTCTTAAGGAAAGCAGCCATCCCTGACCTACTTGGTAAGTAGATTCGGACTGGACGTTTTCTTAAGGCTAGATAAGGCTAGACACCCACAGCACACTCCTCCCAGATATATGACCCCATCATCAAAGGGCTTCGCCTCCCCAAAATTTCCCTTTTTCTTTAAAAGGTTTTTCTTAATGTGGACCATTTTTGAAGTCTTTGTTGAATTTGTTACAATATTACTTCTGTTTTATGTCTGGGTTTTTCACTGTGAGGCATGTGGGATCTTAGCTTCCTGAAGAGGGACTGAACCCTTACCCCCTGCATTGGAAGGGGAAGTCTTCACCACTGGACCACTGGGCAAGTCCCTGTCCCAAGATTTCCAATGTGGAATCTTTTGGACGAGCGCCAGACAGCACGAAAGTCACAAATGCCTAACCGGGGCCATGTCACCGAACTTCTCTGCGTCTCTCTCTCCCCATCTGCAAAATGGATATGACAGGACCTTTTGTTTCCTATGATAACGTGAATGAAGGACAGGTGTGCTGAATGGCCAGGGCTGTAGAAATAAGGAGACCCCAAGCCTTTCAGAATCACACGGTCTCAACTGGTCCTCCTTATCCCCAGGTCTCGGGAGCTCTGGCATCTAGGGTAAGCCGTAAGGGCCCAAGATCCCGAGAGGTTTGGAAGTTTGAAGGAAGTCAAAGGGCTCAGCAGGTAAAGCATCCGCCGGCAACGCAGGAGACATAGGTTCAATCCCTGGGTCAGGAAAATCCCCTGGAGGAGGAAATGGCAAGCCACTCCAGTATTTTTGCCTGGAGAATCCCATGGACAGAGGAGCCAGGTGGGCTACAGTCCATGAGGTCACAAAGAGTCGGACAGGACTGAGCCACTGAGTACGGCACAAAGGGCACCTCTGGATGTGGAATCCTCCGTGAGGAAAGGAGGGAGGCTGTGAGGACCAGCTGAGACCGGAAGATTGGGCCATGGCTCAGAGGCAGGACTCTGCCGGCTGCCCCGGGCCCCTGGTGCTGTCACGCTCGGCTGTGGCTCACAGCCCCTGTTCCCTCTCCAGTGACCACACAGGTGGCAGGGCCACAGCCTCTGGTCCCCACCAGGAGGCCCCATCGGGAAGTGGGTCGCAGACCCGACAAGCTGCAGGAGGGAGGGTGCGTACAACTTCTCACATTCACCACCACTCCCCAGGTTTGGGGGAAATCAAACCTCAGAATGGGTGGGTGGGAAGTGGGTCATTTCTCTATCGACTCATTCCCCTGTCTTTTGCTGGAATAACTTCATTCTCATTAGCAGCTAAAACTGAGAGCGATGTGACATTATCATAAAGGTAAATACATAATCACAGCAGGGGCAGGTTTCAGAGCTGATTATTTATCCAACCAACCGGAAACTTGTGAGCGAAACCATCCTTCTCTGACAGGTGGGCAGAGTCAGAATTGCATTGTCAGTGTGTACTTAAATGTTGATCTGTTGGGTTGGTGGCTCAAACAGTAAAGAAGCTGCCTGCATTGCAGGAGACCTGGGTTCGATCCCTGGGTCAGGAAGATCCCCTGGAGAAGCGAATGGCAACCCAGTCCAGTATTCTTGCCTGGAGAATCCCATGGACAGAGGAGCCTGGTGGGTTACAGTCCATGGGGTCACAAAGAGTCGGGCACAACATACTTGGGTCAATACCTTTTTAAAAGAGCACCTTTTAAGGAGCCGTCGTTAGGTGGGGGCATGTTGGTTGGGGCGTGGAGCATGAACACCATTCCTAAGAGCCTCTTGGTGCCTCTCAACCACACATTCACAAAGGGTTTCCCCTGTGACCAGAGAAAAGGTTTTTAGGGACCTGGAATGTGTCTTTAGAAATACATTTGGGGCTTCCCTGGTGGTCCAGTGGTTAAGAATCTGCCTTGCAATGCAGGGGACACGGGTTTGAGCCCTGGTCCGGGAAGATCCCACATGCCAAGGAGTAACTAACCTGGAGCTCCGCAACAGCTGAAGCGCGAGCCACAGCTACTGAAGCCCGCGCGCCTGGAGCCGGCGCTCCCGCAACAAGAGAAGCCACTGCCATGAGAAGCCACACACCGCCCCTGGAGAGCAGCCCCACTCACTGCAACTAGAGGAAGCCTGGTGCCACAACAAAGACCCACCTTGGCCAAAAAATAAATAAATCTTTAACTAAAACAGAAATACATTTTGGATTCATTTTCTCCAACAGATCCTACATGAGCTGGCTCAGCTGTCCTGACGAAGCTCCACGGATGGGGCGGTTCAGACGACAGAGATCTATCGTCCCACAGTCTGGAGGCTGGACCTAGGTGTCCTCAGCGTCGGTGCCCGCGAGACCCCTCTCCTCGGCTTGTTGTCGGCCACCTCCTCCTTGTACATGGTCATCCCTCTGAGTGCCTGTGTCCTGACTTTCCCTTTTCATCAGGACAGCGGTCCTGTTGCCTTACGGCCCACCCTAATGGCCTTATTTAACCTAATCACCTCTTTAAAGACCCCCTCTCCAAGTACAGTCACACCACATACAGACAACCCTGGGGATTACTATGTGAATATGTGAATTTGGGGCAACATCACCCAGACCGTAACGGAGTCCTGCAAACACACATTACCCAGGCTGGGGAGGGTTTCCTGAAAACAATGTCAGACACACTTCTGAGAGCTCTCCTGGTTCTAACCACTGGCTTTACTTATTTTTAAGGAGAAATAGACCAGAGGGTGATTTTAAAATAATAACATATGAAATAAATGCCTCAAAGGCAGAAGGAACATTCCAGAAAGTCCCAGACTTGAAGGATTGTCCTGATAAGAGAGGAAGCAGATAGTTTCCAGGGACAACCCTAGACGCCCCAGGAGGTGGCCAGGAGGGCAGGTGGAGGGGGCAGCCTGGCCACAGGGCGCAGGGGTGCCACTCTGACCCTCTCTCCTGTGCCCCCATGGGCCATCCCTCCGCGGCCTCATTAGCAGGTGTCCCAGATCCTGGGGGGCGGCTCTCCTGCTCTGGGAGCCTCGGCGGCTCTTCCCTGGGGGGACGCAAGCAGGAGGCCAGTGTCTGTCTGACATGTGTCAGGTCAAATCAGCAGCTTTCCTGAAAATATCTTCCTCGTCTATCATCCTTGCCTGCAGCCACCCCAGGCCAGCGGTGGACTGAGAGACAGACAGCCCCCCTAATGATGCCAGGCAGGCAGGCAGCCCCCACAGCACTGTCCTCCCGGCTCTCCAAAGGCCAGTGGAACACTCACCATGAAGGGCACGGGCCCTAGGGACCGCACCCCCGCTTTAGAACAAAGCACAGCCGAAAGCCAGGAACCTAGGGTGGTGTGGCTGGGAATGGGGAGGATTTGCACTTTCCTGCCGGCCCGTCCCTTCCAGGCCGCAGAAAGAAAAGGAGGGACCCGCCTCCTCTGGGGCATATATCCTTGCAGCATCTCTGAACCCCCGGTCCACGATGGCCTCCCCCGTGTGTGCAGCCCGTGGCCCTGTTTTCTGTATCGCTGTCACCAAATTTATTTCATTTGTTACTCTCATTGTTGCTACTTCGGCATTTCAAGCTCTGCACCAAGACAGAGACGTATGCTCTAGCCCATGCCCCCTGCCCAATCCTGAGTGCTCTCTGCTGTTGTATGAAGCCTTCCAGAAGATTCCTCAGCCGGCCACACTGGCCCTGGCCCTCCCACTGGCAGCTGGAGGGGCGTCCAGGTGCTCTGTACCCTGGCAACTGCTACTGCGGGGCCGGCGGGTGGGCCTTCCTTCCTAACAAAGGCCGCTCTGCCCCCACCCTCTCCCTCCCTCGGGGTCCATACTCATGGGAAATGGTAGGAAAGGAGGCTGGTGAGATGAAATGATAGAGAAAGGGAAGAAATGACAGCTCCTGGGCATTAAATGAGGCTCCGTGCACAGTGGATGGAGAAAGAGGGGCCCTAGCCCTGAACACCCGGGATGGTTTTTGGGTTCCTCCCCACTGCCTGGAAGTTCAGTTCAGTTCAGTGCAGTCGCTCAGTCGTGTCTGACTCTTTGCGACCCCATGGACTGCCACATGCCAGGCTTCTCTGTCCATCACCAACTCCCAGAGCTTACTCAAACTCATGTCCATCAAGTCAGTGATGCCATCCAACCGTCTCATCCTCTGTCATCCCCTTCTCCTTCTGCCTTCAATCTTTCCCAGCATCAGGGTCTTTTCCAATGAGTCAGTTCTTAGCATCAGGTGGCCAAAGTATTTTCAGCTTCAGTATCAGTCCTTCCACTGAGTATGCAGGACTGATTTCCTTTAGGATGGACTGGTTGGATCTCCTTGCAGTCCAAGAGACTCTCAAGAGTCTTCTCCAACACCACAGTTCAAAAGCATCAATTCTTTGGCGCTCAGCTTTCTTTATGCTCCAACTCTCACATCCATACATGACTACTGAAAAAACCACAGCTTTGACTCGATGGACCTTTGTTGGCAAAGTAATGTCTCTGCTTTTTAATATGCTGTCTAGGTTGGTCATAGCTTTTCTTCCAAGAAGCAAGCGTCTTTTAATTTCATGGCTGCAGTCACCATCTGCAGTGATTTGGGAGCCCCCCAAAATAAAGTCTGTCACTGTTTCCATCGTTTCCCCGTCTATTTGCCGTGAAGTGATGGGACCGGATGGAAGGACACACACAAAAGATGGCACCTTCGGGCAGTGGCCGTGGCTGGCCTGAATGCCTTGAAAGTGCAAGTCGCTCAGTCGTGTCCGACTCTTTGTGACCCCACAGACTGTCCATGGAATTCTCTAGGCCAGAATACTGGAGTGGGTAGCCATTCCCTTCTCCAAGGTATCTTCCCAACCCAGGGATCGAACCCAGGTCTCCTGCATGGCAGGCAGATTCTTTACCATCTGAGCCACCCAGGGAAGCCTCAACTGGCAGGTGACTCAGAGGCCAGGGCACTACCGCAAACAGCCTTGCAGAAAGAAAGACGTTATAAAGCAGAGGGGCGGGACTTTCCTGGTGGTCCAAGGGTTAAGAATCCACCTCCCGATGCAGAGGATGTGGGTTCGATCCCCCGGTCAGAGAACTAGGATCCCACATGGCTCGGAGCAACTGAGTCCGTGCCCCTCAACCAGAGAGAAGCCTGCACACCACAACTAAGACCCAACACAGTTATAAATAAATAATTTATTTTTAGAGCAGAAGGGAGGGAAAGGTTAGGGAGGGTAGGAAGCAGGGAAAGAAGAACTCCTCTATGGCAACATCTGAACCCCAGAGAGGAGCAGAGGGGCAAGCAAAGGCAGGGCCCTGGCGTGACCTCCCCCACCTGCAGGGCGCTTTGCCATTGCCGGGCACACATGCTCTTGGGTGACTGTGGGACACGCTTCCTGACCACTGCCACTCAAAGTGCCCCCCATCCCGATTTTTGTTCTTCTCTTCCCAAAATAGCCATGCTTTGTTCTAAAGTAGGGGCAAGGGCCCCAGAGACCATGCAAGGGACAGAGGGGTTTCTGCTTGGAGGATGTCAGGGAGAGGCTTGGTTGAAGCAAAAGCCCTTGACTGGCCCCTTGGTTCCCCCCGCCCCCCGCACCACCCACCGCCCAAGACCGAGCATAAATGCACAAGCATGGCTCAGGCTCCCAGCCAAGCAAGGAGCAAGCGCACTGATGCTCCAGTGCCTGGATGGTGCCCCTGGGCACACAGATGGGACTCACTGTCCTAACGCCCTCCGTAGCCCAGCCCCCACCAAACTGGTCTTCCGAGTTCTTTTGTCTCCAATTAAAAAGCAAAATCTACACCCTGAAGGGGAGGCTTCTCCTCTTCCCATTATCCTGCAGGGTGATCGATTGGCACAGAGGAACCCTCAGGCTGCAGTAGAAAAATACCTGGCCCGGGGGAGGGGAGAAGCAGGGCGCAGGGCAGCCCAGATGACTCCACCATAAACGGCCGCGCCCCTGTCACGCCGGGCATGGTAGCATCCCGGGGCCCTCAGCTGGTGGCGATTACCAACTGCATCCCCAGGAAGGGCGCCAGCAGTGGTCTTGGCTTCAGGAGGGAGGCTGTGGTGCTTCTGGGCATGGGAGCAGCAGGGAGGGCACTTTCGGTGGTAAACAGTCCTGCCCCCTGGGATGGGGAGGCTTTGGGACATGAAACACTATTATCACGGGGCTCATTAACCTGACTCCCAGACAGAAAGCCAGGGCCTGTTACTGTTCTCTTCGTAGGATTTTTTTTTTAATCCTCACATATTACAAGAACATGAATTAAGCTCTGATGAAGGCGATATTAATTAATTACATGAAGATCCACGTGGGAGAGGGGAGGTGGTATGGTGGGGGAAGTCTGCTCCGAAGATCCTAGGGAGGAAAGGTTGCCATGTAAACGCACTTCTCATTGTTTCTGCCTCTTTCCAGCTGCAGATGTGGCTCCGAAGGCTTTAAGCTGTGGCTCTGAGACAGAGGAGGAAAGCAGGGGCCCTGGGTGGTGGCATATATGAGGGCAGAGGGGTGGGGGGACCCTAGCACAGGCTACCATCTCCTTGTACCAGAAGCATGGGACAAAATCCATTTCACATGTTCTAAACCGGCTGCTCCCAGCCCCAAGCCCTGCAAGGCTCGAGCAAGAAGAGCCTTCACTGCTCTTTTTGGCTTCCCTGGTGGCTCAGAGGTTAAAACATCTGCCCCCAATGCGGGAGACCCAGGTTCGATCCCTGAGTTGGGAAGATCCCCTGGAGAAGGAAATGGTAACCCACTCCAGTATTCTTGCCTGGAGAATCCCATGGATGGAGAAGCCTGGTAGGCTACAGTCCACGGGGTCGAAAAGAGTCGGACATGACTGAACGACTTCACCTTCACCTTCAAGAACAATCTGGCTACAGGCAGATTGGTCTCCAAAATATTTTGCAGGGGACTCTTTAACCTCCTTCTCCAACTCTGAGTCCCAGAAGTGGGGGCCACTGCCACAGAAGCCCGCCCCCTTCCCCCAAAAAACACCCTTCTAAGGAGAAATGTAAGACTGAACTTGACAATCAGGAGGGGGACCCTGCAGCCTGAGCTTTAAGCAGCTTGGATGTCAGTGGTCACTTCCCAAGTGGCTCTTAGATACCAGCACCTCACCCCCATACCCTTGAAGTGGGACAAGTCAGGGATTTCCAGCACCCCTACCTTCACTGGAAAAGACCCTGATGCTGGGAAAGATTGAAGGCAAAAGGAGAAGGGGGCAGCAGAGGATGAGATGGTTACATAGCATCACATGAATTTGAGCAAACTCCGGGAGACAGTGTAGGACTGGGGAGCCTGGCGTGCTGCAGTCCATGGGGTTGCAAAGAGTCAGACCCGACAAGCTCCCTGGGGAACTGAGCAGACCCTCAGGGTAAGGGGTCTGCCAGAAGGATCTGGGTCAACTGGGGAGAGATGAGGAAGCTGCAGAGAAGGGAGCCAGGAGTCGGTCCAGAGACACCCAGAGGCATGAGCTGCGGATTAGGCCCATCTGAATTAGGTCCTCCCCCCGGAAGGTGAGGGAACCAGGAGGCTGTCACACTTCAGTTCAGCGGAGGGGAAAGCCCACAGCAAGTACCGATGAGCTCTCTCCCTGGTGCTGTCACAACCATCGCTTCAGGGACAGGCCAGACTCGAGTCTAACATCAAGGTCTCCCCTTCGTTTATTAGATATTCTGCTATAGACAGAGTGGGGCTTCCCAGGCGGTGCAGTGGTAAAGAATCTGTCTGCCAATGCAAGGAGATGCAGGAGAGGCGGGTTCGATCCCTGGATCAGGAACCCCCTGGAAGAGGGCATGGCAGCCCACTCCAGTATTCTTGCCTGGAGAATCCCATGGACAGAGGAGCCTGGTGAGCTATGGTCCATAGGGTCAAAAAGAGACACAACTGAAGCGACTTACCAGAGTGGGTAGCCTTTCCCTTCACCAGCGATCTTCCCGACCCAGGAATCAAACCAGGGTCTCTTGCATTGGAGGTGGATTCTTTACCAACCAAGCTGTCAGGGAAGACAAAGCAACTTAGCACGTGAACATAGGTGGAGTATCTGTGTTCCCCTCAAATTCATCTGTTAAATTCCAGTGCCCAGGGTGATAGTATTAGAAGATGGGGCCTTGCGGAGCATGGGGGTGGAGGAGGGGCAGGAAACCAGGCCACAAGATGATGAGATTATTAAAAGGACCCATTGCGTCCTTGCCCCTCCAGCCCTGTGGGGACGCAATGAGAAGGCACCTTCCAGGAACCAGTAAACAGGCTCTCGCCAGGCACCAAATCTGTCAGCATCTTGACCTTGGACGCCCAGAACTGTGAGAAGTGTCTGCTGTCTATAAGCCACCTAGTCTATGGTATTTTTATTAAAGCAGCCCGAACAGACTAAGAGAGATGCTTTCTGCCAGATTGAACCAGGCTTAAACATTCTGAAGCAGCATCCGTAAAATGTCAGACACGGAGTGGATGTTACAAGCCATTTCCCTTATCCACCTGGGCTGGGGGCCTGGGGAAATTCAACACAGATTTGGAGCTAAAGCAGATCCTATTATTCTCTCCATAGACCAGAGGAGAGTTTTTTTTGTGCGTTTGTGCAGGGTATTCTCATTCAGCATCCACTCCCATCACTTTGCATCAGGGGAGCTAGAACGCTAAAAGCCACATCTCCCAGAGGCCTGCCTTTTACAAGGCATCAGATGTGATTTAGGGTCTGCCAACAGATGCACCTGTGTAATATCTGGACAGGGATGTCCTGACTCTTCTCTGCAGGGGTGAAGGTTCATGTGTGAGTTTCCAGGCTCCTGAGCCCGCCTTTCACTGCCTTGTCTCCAGCTCCACACTCATGAAGCAGTGGCGATGCCTGGACCTCTGGATCACAGCTGCAGTGCACGACCTTGTAATTAGCAATGGCCCCCTCATTTCCATTGTGTTAGCGTTCCATTGACCCCATGAGCGCCTGCTTTCCCATATTCAATCTCTTTTGGCTTAAAGCTTTAAAGACACAGCTTCTAACATTTCATCAGTAAGTACAACGCTTGCTGTCAGCTCTTGGTAGACACCCATTACTCTTAGATTAAGGCTTTTAAAATTATTTTCCAAGAGTGGCCATTGAATTGTATCAGGTACCTTTTTCATATCTGTTGAGATTGTTCAGCCCTATGGTGTTTGACCCTTAATCTGATGGAGGTACTTCTGGGCTAGTACAGGGTTCAGGGCTTTAAATATTAAACTGAACAAAATTGTCAAAAAATCAACAGGGACTTCCCTAGTGGCCCAGTGGCTAAGAGTCCTCATCCCTAATGCTGGGGGCCTGGGTTCAATCCCCGGTCAGGGAACTAGATTCCACATACTGCAACTAAGACTCGGCACAGCCAAATAAACAAACACACAAGCATTTTTAAATATAAATAAATAAATAATCAACCTTTTGAGAGGCACTGGGAATCAACCAAAGGCAGACAATAAGCTGAGAAGTTCTTGCTCTTAGAAAACTGCCATAGCTTCAGGTAAGAATAGCAAGGACTGCGGTCTTCTTACTCGGGGCTGCCCCAGCCTCCCCATATGAGGCCAGCAGTACAGGTAGATCAGGGGTGGGGATTGATTAGGGGCAAGGGGAGAAACCCCAGAGTTTTGTAAGCTCAAGGCTGTTTGCTGAGACAAGCAGCAAACCAGTCAGAAATTTACCAGGGAGAGCCTGGAAGGGAAAGAGTGTGTAGAAGTCCTGAAATCAGTTTTCAAAATTACCTGGCTGCCTGGGGAGCTACGTGTATGCAGGACACCCAAGAAGGAGGAGGCCGGCATAAAGGACGAGCCAGGGGAGGCTGGGCTTTGAGTCTGCACCACAGGGAGGAAGGTTAGGGCTCCAGGAGCTCGAGCACAGACTGTCAACATCATT
This sequence comes from Bos mutus, assembly GCF_027580195.1. NCBI lineage: Eukaryota > Metazoa > Chordata > Mammalia > Artiodactyla > Bovidae > Bos > Bos mutus. The sequence goes on along the minus strand of NC_091635.1, from coordinate 8,794,340 downwards.
GGCATCCTCTGAGCCATGCAGATGCGGGGGTGACCCTGAGGAAGGCAGGCTGAAGAGTCAAATATTCAAGCCCAGATATGATGAGCAGCCACACACCACAGTGGGGATAGATCCTCCAGACAAGACACCAGCAAAAAAACAAAACTCAAGACATCCAACGTTTAGGATTCTGCAGTTTCACCTCCATGGACCCATGTTCAATCTCTGGTTATAAAACTAAGATACTGCAAGCCCTGCAGTGTGGCCCAAAAAAAAAAAAAAAAGGTAATACACACACAAATGAATATTTCTTGGAATTCCTTGGTGGTCCTGTGGTTAGGACTCCACACATGCCCTGCTGTGGCCAGGGTTCATTCCTGGTCAGGGAACTAAGATCTCTCAAGCCAAGAAGTATGGGAGGAAAAAAAAAAAAAAAAGGAGATGCTTCCCTGGTGGTTCAGTGGTTAAGAATCCACTCTGCAATGCAAGAGACACCAGTTCGATCCCTGGTCCTGGAAGATCCCACATGCTTCGGAGCAAATAAGCCAGTGTGCTACAAATACTGAGACAGCACTCTAGAGCTCAGGGTTGCAACTTCTGAGTCCGCGCACTGCAGCTACTGAAGCTCCAGGGCCTAGAGCCTGTGCTCCTCAGCAAGAGAACCCACTGCAATCAGAGACCTGCACACTGCCGCAGAATGACCCCTGCTTGCTGCAACTTGGGAAAGCCCGTGTGCAGCCACACAGACCCACCACAGCCAAAAAACAGAATAAATAAATAAACCTTTTTTAAAAGAGAGAAAGAAAAGAAGAAAAAAAGAGAACATGGAGATACTGTAATATATTATTGTAAATGTCCACTTTCGACCAAAAATTATGAGACATTCAAATAAACAGGGGAGCGTGAGCCACACCCAGGAAAATACAGCAGTCGAAAGAGACTGACTCTGCCCTGATGCTGGAGTTAGTTTCCAGGCCCCTATTAGAAATCTGTTCAAAGAACGGAAGGATGCAGACACCGTTAAAATGATAAATTGTGTGTTACCTACATGTTGCCGCTGTTTTTAAACTAAATACGAGACGGGGGAAGAAAGAACTAAAGGAAAGTATGTCCACAGAATTAGGGAAAACACGATGACCACTCAACAAATAGTTTCAGTAGAGAAACAGGAATGATCATTCTAGAGATTAAAGGTAACATAACTGAAATGAAGAATTCACAAGACGGGCTCAACAGCAGACTTAAGATCATAGAGGAATCCAATAACCACTTAGAAATGAAATTGCTGATTCACAGAGTCGGTGTAAGATTAAATCCATATGAAATTTTCAGGAAATTTAGCAGAGTTCTGCTTGTTCCTCATCTTTGCCAATAATTGTGATTATCAGAACTTTAGTTGTATTGAATATGAATCCATGAATATTCATGGATATGAAAGTGAAATATGAATTTCACTTTCACTTCCCTGATGATGAATGAGGTTGAGCAGGTGTTGATGAGTCACCTAACCGTTCCTGCATCTTTTTTTGTGTAATAATTGTTTCAGTTGTTTTATCCACTTTTGAATGCTTTTTAATTTAATTTTAGTAATTCTTTATGGGGCTTCCCTGCTGGCTTAGTGGTAAAGACTCCTCCTGCCAATGCAGGAGATGCAGGCTTGATCCCTGGGTTGGGGAGATCCCCCTGGAGAAGGAAATGGCAACCCACTCCAGTATTCTTGCCTGGGCAATCCCATGGACAGAGGAGCCTGGCGGGCTGCAGTCCATGGGGTTGCAGAGTCGGACACGACTGAGTGACTAAACACCAACATTTCTCTGTGGATTCTGGGTTCAAGCCTTTTGTCAGATGTGTGTTTTGCGGATATTCTCTCACAGCCAGCAGTTTGCAGTTTCGTGGTCTCAGTGATACAGCACGGACTGTGTAAAGCTAATGTAATTAGACATTTTCAAAATTGACAAAGTCATCATCACAGTGGGAGACTTCAACATGTATCTCAGGAATTGGCAGATCAAACAAACCAAGAATAAATAACTCCATAGAGAATTTCAATAGCAGCTGTAACCAACGTGATGGTCCCAGGGCGGCTACTCTGATAGGCTTCGCGAATTCTCACTCTATGCAGAGGCTGCCCAGTCATCCAGGACCTAAAGGCTATTTATACTCAGCTACAGAGTAAATCTCAACATTAAAATACCATTTTATGCCAAGTTTGGCAAATTATTCTTTAAATGAGAATATCCAGGGCAATAAGAATACAGAAAGATGAACTGTCCTATCCGTTTTGGGCATAAAAATTGGTCCAAGCCTTTGGAGAAGAACTTGGCAATATAGAATTACAATATGCAATATGCAATTACAGAGGCATGCCCTTTGGCCCAGGTACTCCACATCTAGAACCTACGCTCCTGAAACATTTGCACACCTGTGCAAATATATGTGGTTCAAGCATGCTTTTGCAGGTGACATTAGGTGTGGCAATGCCATGCAATTTGGTTCTGAGCAATTCATCTCTCATCCGTCTTTGGACCTCTCCTGGTGAGCTCCCTGACATTTCCTTATGTCTGCCTCCAGGGTTAGGGCAGCTCTACTCTCTGAGACTGGATTAACACTTTTTAAAAATGTTTTATGAGTTGTTCACAGTAGAATCACAAGTATACAGCCCACAACAAATGTTCCTTCTCATTTTTTAGAAACCCTCCAGGCACTTCACAATGTGGTCCTGCCTGTGTATTACCCTTGTGTGTGCGTGATAAGTGACTTCAGTCGTGCCCAATTCTTCGTGACTCCATGGACTATAGCCCACCAGGCTCCTCTGTCCATGGGATTCTCCAGGCAAGAATACTGGAGTGGGTTGCCATGCCCTCCTCCAGGGGATCTTCCCGACCCAGGGATGGAACCCGCATCTCATGTCTCCTTCATTGGCAGGCAGGTTCTTTACCACTAGTGCCCCCTGGGAAGCTCCGCGTGCTACCCTCTCACCTGCCAATTTCCAGCTGTGCCCTCCAGCTCCATGGACTCCCTCAGCTGACCAACTTGTGCTGCTTCCCACCTTCGGGTCCTAAGGGGAAGGGTCCCGTCCCCTTCCGCCAAGCGCTGCCCCCTCCTCTGCTTCATCTCTCTACCCTCCTCCTCCATCCTTCCATCCCGCATCGCTGCCTGGCACAGCACAGCTCCAACCGATCTGGGTGCCATGCCGTCGGCTCCCCAGCCCTCTGTGTGTGCCAACTCCATCCGGAACTTTAGTTATGATACAGTCATCTGTCTTCCTCACCTTTTATGACTTAGGTTCCCCATAGGGAGCATAGTGTCTGGCACATGGAGTTTCACTTCCGCCTGAAAAAAATTTCCTTTTTTTTGACTTGCATTTTAAAAATTTTTGAATAATTATTAAAAAAAAATTTTTTATCGGAGTATAATTTTTTTACAATGTTGTATTAGTTTCTGCTGTACAACAATGTGAATATATTCTCTCCTTCTTGGACCTCCCTCCCACCCACCCCCAATCCTGCCCCTCGAGGTCATCACAGAGCAGTGAGCTGAGCTCCCTCTGCTGCACAGTCGCTTCCCACTCTTACATATACTACCATATACACGCCAATCCCAATCTCAATCAGTCCCGCCCTCTCCTTCCCGCCTTGTGCCCACAAGTCCATTCTCCACGCCTGCATCTCTAGTCCTGGCCCGCAAATAGGTTCATCTGTACCATTTTTCTAGACTCCATATTGTGCGTTAATATACAATATTTATTTTTCCCTTTCTGACTGACTTCAGTCTGTATGACAGACTCTAGTTTTATCCACATCACTGCAAATGTCAAAATATTTCTTAAATGTACAGCCAATCACATGAGTGAAGAGAGAGGAGCAGGACTTCCTTGGAGGTTCAATGGTTAGGATTCCTCCCTTTCGCTGCCAAGGACTCAGATAGGATTCCTGACTGGGGGGAACTAAGAACTAAAATCTTGCCAGCGTGGCCCCCAAAAAAAGAGAGAGAGAGAGAGGACAGAGGAGCAAAAGTGGGGCATTCGTGCGTCAGGGAGCAGTAAAGAGACCGGCTGAATAATAGCACCTGGGGAGGTGGGTAGATCACGCCTGTCAGCAGGCTTCTGTCCACACGGATGATCAAATTAGCTGAATTCAGAGCTTCAGAGGCAGGCACGGTTGCAAAGAGCAAGTTCGGTTTCCTTTGGGAGCTGCCGAACTTTCAATTAACCTTTTTAATCCCCGAAAAGCAGAAGAGACCCCCATCCGCACACTTTTGTGTGCTCTGCAGCCGACTGAGGGGTGAGGGCGGAAAAATACCAGCCTCCATTTGGAGCGTTAAAGAGAAAACTATTAAAGCGGCATTTTTTCCTTTTTTTAAGAGAGAGTACAAAGAAGAATTACGAGAAACCCCCGAAATTACAAGTGTGGGTTACAGTAATTGCTAAATTGCAGAGCTCCAACTTCATTAGACACACACCCCCTCAGCTTGCACAGTTTTCCAGGGCTGTCTCGAGCTGACAAGCGCCAAAAAGCTCGGTGGGAAGTCTGGCAGGGAGTTGAGTGGGACTCACGGGGGCCCCATCCTGGGCGAGGCTGGAATGCAGAGATGGGCCAGAACTAGTAAGTTTCTGTTCTTTAGTCCTGAACTCCTGTGGGGGGACAATACAGCCTGCGCAAGGGGCAGCAGGCAGAACTGGGAGGTTAGCAGGGTTTGTTTTTTTTTTTTAATTCTGCAGAAACAGCAATGATCTGTGGCCAATTGATTTGGAAGCCCCAGGAATTTGCCTTCAAAGACCCTGGATTCAGGCCGGTCTCCAGCATCATTTTCACCATTCCTAGCTGTGACATCTACAGTTTCAAGGATAAATTCTCTCCTCCTCTGAGGATCATCACCCATCTCTGCACAAACATGGTCTCCTTTGAACAGCATCCTCTTCCATGTTCGTATCCCTGGCACCTCAGACACATCAGCTACATACAGATGTGTTCCACTTATTTCTTTCTCTTTTTTAATGAGTGAATGAATTTGAGACTGGGCTGGGTCCTCGTTGGGTGGCACAGGCTTTCTCTAGTGGTGGTGCTCGGGTTTCTCACTGTGGTGGCTTCTTCTGTTGCGGAGCCCAGGCTCAGCAGTTGTGGTACACAGGCTGAGTTCCAGCACAGCATATGGGATCTTGCCCCACCGGGGATCGAACCTGTGTCCCCTGCATTGGCAGACCGCTTCTTAACCACTGAACCACCTGAGAAGCCAGCCCACATCTTTCACATAGACACACCTTATGCTTTTCACGTTGCCTCCAAGTGCTTAAGGCAAAGACCTGAGTCCCACCTTCAAAATTTCTGAAGTGAGCCAGGAGATGAATCTACAGCTTCGTCAGAGCCCAGAGACAGATCAGATGCATATTAGACTGATGGCCCTTCATAGTCATGGCCTGAAGGAGGAAGGGGCATGTTCTTTTCCGGGGGAAATGTATCTATTTTACATACGACTGTTTTTTTTTTTTTTTTCTTTTTACACACAATATTTGGAGAAAATAAAAAACGGCATGCAAGGAAGCAGTTCACACGCAGGAGGGTGGGGGAGAGGTTCAGGTCACAGCTTCCCCTGAGGGGCTGCCCTGTGGAACCTGGCCCCACCCACTGGGTCCCTGCCTGCTTCTCAAGACCCATGCCAGCAGGTCGGCCTCCTCTAAACCATCCTAGCAGGGACTCCCCTGGCAGTCCACTGGGTAAGAATCCACCTTCCAATGCAAGAGATCCCTGGTTGGGGAACTACGATCTCAAGTGCCATGGGGAACGATGCCCAAGCACCGAAATTGAGACCCTAGGCAGTCAAAAGGACAGACCACCCTAGGCCCTAAGGAAGTGGCCTTCTTGACCAATTTAGTTAATTTCTAGACTTCCCTGTGGTCCAACGGCTAAGACTCCGTGTTCCCGATGCAAAGGGCTCGGGGTCGATCCCTGGTCAGGGAACTAGATTCCACGTGCTGCAACTAAGACCCAGTGCAGCCAAATAAATAAATATTTTAAAAAACTAACCAAGTAACTCATATGACATTTCCATGGGTCCCGCAGGTTTCTGCCCTCATGAGGCTTCTGTTCTAGTGCAGGGGCCTTGGGGCCTCTGGTGAGTGTGGTCAGCCAATGTCCCCAAAATTCACGTCTGCTGGAATCTCAGAATGTGACCTTATTTGGAAACAGAGTCATCGCAGATGTACTTAGTTAAATCAAGAGCAGGTCCCACTGGATTAGGGGGCCCTAAATCTAGTGACAGGTGTTCTTATGAAAAGAGACACACAGGAGAGACTGCAGCAGCCACAAGCCACACGACGCCGGGAGCCACTGGAAGCCGGAAGAAGGGAGGAAGGATCCTCCCCTTGAGGCTTCAGGGTGCGTGGGCCAGCAGACCCCAGATCACCTCACCTCTCTTACCAGCGCTCTCATCTTCCCCAGAAATTACACCCAAAACTTACATTGCCAGACAAGACACAGGCCACCCAGTTAAAGCTGAACTTCACATACATAAGGGCTTCCCTGGTGGTTCAGACAGTAAAGTATCTGCCTGCAATGCAGGAGAACTGGGTTTGATCCCTGGGTTGGGAAGATCCCCTGGAGAAGGGAAAGGCAACCCACTCCAGTGTTCCTGCCTAGAGAATTCCATGGACAGAGGAGCCCAGTGGGCTACCATCCATGGGGTTGAAAAGAGTTGAACTCGATTGAGTGACTAAGAGTTTCACTTCTCACATGCATGATGAATAATATTGTAGTGAAAAAAAGTTCCATGCACTATTTGGGACATACTTACATTTAAAAAAAAATCATCTGTGACTTACCTGAAATTCAGATTTAACCAAGCAACCTGTGATTGTTTCCAGACTCTGGCAGCCCTAGGAATGCAGTTGGGAAGGACTCATTCCCCCACCCCACCCTGGTCACCCCTCTGCTCCCTCAATCTCTCTGCGCCTGGCAGGGACCCTGTGGCTTTGCCAGCCCTGTTCTCAGCAGCCTCTTCTATGGCCCCCGTGGGTTTGGGCTTCTTTTTACTCTGGGATAGGCCCCGTTCCACTCTCACCACATCCTGCCGAGGTGCAGGGGCCCCCTGCCTGCCCCCCGTCACTCCGAGGCACACACCTGGAGCCACATCCGTTGCTGTGAGACAGGCCAGGCCCAGAAGGGCTGAGACACAGACATTGCTTTCACACTTAACTTTCAAGATCGCTTTAAAATGTACATGGGCTTCCCTGGTGGCTCAGGGGTAAAGAGTCCAGCTGCAACGCAGGACACACATGTAGGAGACACGTGTCCACTCCCCAAGTCCAAAAGATCCCCGGGGAAGGAAATGGCAACCCACTCCAGCATTCGTGCCTGGACGGAGGAACCTGGTGGGCTACACGGGGTCGAAAAAGAGTCAGATGTGACTGAGCAACTAAACAACAACAAATACATAATGAAGTTTACCATTTTCGCTGTTTTTAAATGGACAGGACTTCCCTGGAGGTCCAGCCGTTAAAATTCCGCACTTTCAACGTAGGGGGTGTGGGTTCAATCCCTAGTCGGGGAACTATATAAGATCCCACAAGCCACGTGGCATGGCCAAAAAATATATATACAGCTCAGGGGCATTAAGTACATACGTGTTGTTGTGAAACCATTACCACCATCCTCCTCCTGAACTATTTTTCTCCCCAGACTGAAGTTCTGTTGGCATGAAACACACCTCCCCTTGCCCGCTTCCCCAGCCCCGGGCACCCACCACTCTAGCCAAGGATGTTCTAAGGGTTGTTGGCTTTCAGTTGCTCAGTCCTGACTCTTTGCGACCCCATGGACAGCAGCACGCCAGCCTTCCCTGTCTTTTACCATCTCCCGGAGCTTGTTCAAACTCATGTCTATTGAGTCAGTGATGCCATCCATCCAACCATCTCATCCTCTGTCATCCCCTTCTCCTCCCGTCAGTCTTCCCCAGCATCAGGGTCTTTTCCAGTGAATCTGCTCTTCACATCAGGTGGCCGAAGTATTGGAGCTCCATCTTCACCATCAGTCCCTCCAACGAATATTCAGGGTTGATTTCCTTTAGGATGGACTGGTTGGATATCCTTGCAGTCCAAGGGACTCTCAAGAGTCTTCTCCAGCATCGCAATTTGAAAGCATCAATTCTTTGGCTAAGGGTAAGAAGTTCTACAGATGGCGGCCAGCACCAGGCTATGAAAGCTGCCATGTGGTACGTATCCCCAACCCCCCCACCGTGGGGCCCCTGAGGGGATGCAGGAGCTGGGCAGAATCCTGATTCTAGCAGTACCCACCCTGGCTGGGCCAGCAAGGATGCCCCTGGGGCTTGCTTCCTGAGTGTCACGGCCCTAGACTCAATTCCACCTGGGCGGTGTCCTCAGTCTCCCTCCCACAGGGTCACTCCACATGGCTGTTTCCTACAGGGGACTTAATACTGCTTCATGGAACGGGCTCTGATGCTGTCACTAATCAGGGAGATGGAGAGGCCATGGCTGTTCTCCACATGCTGGGACTGCCTGATGCTGATGCACCTGGTACCCAAGGGAGGGAGGGGGAGCGGAGAAGGGGGGAAAGAAGGAATGGGGGGAGGGGAGGAGGAGAATGCAGTGATGTGGGCGACGACGGGCAGCATCTCCCTGGCAGGGCCGACTCTCCCAGTAATTAGTTTTTGAATCAGCCAGATGGTTCAAGCCCCACTCACTCTGGGCAGCTTTAATAATTTCCACTCCCTTTTCATTCTCATTATTCACAGCCGTCCTCTCTGAACTGAAAGGAAGATGCTTTCTCTGCTAGGGGACTCGGCCTTCCTGCAGCTGTAGCTTCCCCAAGGCCCAGAGGAACCCCTTGTATACCTGGGAAGTGGTGGCTACACAGCTGGGCAGGGATGCCTGCAGGACCCTGCAGGGCCGGGTGGGGCCCTGAGCATGGAGGGCGGCCCACAGCCGGTGTGTCCCCCAGGGCCAGTCCTGGGAACCCCGAGGCAGAGGCTCTGGAGGTGGCGGGGCTCACACAGACCCGTGAGGGGATGGAGTGCAGGGAGGTGCCCTTGGGCCTCCGGGGTGCTGCCTCCGGGGTGCAGGGAGGAGAGCTGGTACACGGGTGCTTACCGGCCTGCATCGCAGCCTGGCCTGCTCCCTGCCCCATCTCTGCCGGCCTCCTTCTCTCTCCGGCCTCCTGGCTCCTCTGGCTCCGAGCCCTCCTGGCTCAGAGCTTCACGCATAGGAGGCCCTTCCCGACACCACCCCGGAAAGTGTTGGGTCCCCATTATGTGACCCTGCAGCAGCCATGTTCCCTGTCTAGCACTTGCCCCCATGGACAGCACATCACCGCTCAGCTCTCGGGGCCTCCCCGCTGGCATTTTCCACCTGGTGTATGTTGTGTGTGCTACTTTTATAGTCGGAAGTGGTGTTTACAAACAGGAGAGGCACACCCATAAACAGACCCAAAAGGAGAGCTCTGAGTCGGCTGATTTCCAGCAGGCTTCCTCCCCAGGTGGGGCCCTCCTGCCCTGGGTCCTCAAAGGATGCACACGAGGCAGGGCAGGTCTGGGCAAGCCCGTAGGCTGCCAGTTGATTCTATTCTCTGGTTTGTCCACATCCTGCAGCCCAGAGCAAGGGAGGGGCCGACCCAGGACACCTGGTCCTCCCAGCCCTATTGGGACACCCTCCTCCCCACCCCCAGCAGGAGGCTGTGGCCCATCCTTGGGGCTTCCTGCTCACCCTCTGGGATGACTTGGTGACAGCCCAGAGTGAATCTTAAAGGTCTTTGAGGAGCTCCCGGAGTTGGTGAGTCTGAAGCCAGGGTTCCGAGGGGCAGGAGAAGGCCATGTGGGGTCTACGTGGGGATCAGCTTGTCCGGGCTTCCCAGGATCTCCCTGGGTTTAGCACTGAAGTCCAGAGTCCCTGGAAACCCGTCATTCCCAGACAAGCTGGGACACTCAGCTGGATCTACAGCAGGGGATTTGCTCGGTTGGGCAGGCCCCATCACCAGGCCGTTCCTCCTTGGATGGGAGGGGCAGGTGAGCTAGGTGGAGAGGATGGCCTGGGCCCGTCTTGGTCCCAGAGCAAGGCTGGCTGTCGTTGGACAGGACAGCAGCGTTAAGGGTCAGGGAGCAGGCTGGACATCGTCAGTGGGCCCCTGGGGGGATGAGCAGGATTTCTGAGCCAAGAGCAGGGCTTGGAGAGGGTGTCGGCCCCAGAGGGTCAGGGCCAGAGAGAGACGGTGCTGGGCAGGGGTGGCCGGCAGGGGTGGCAGCGGGGACTGTTTTAGTATGGAGGAGCGAGGTGGGTTTCAGGTTCAGGGACTGCCGAGAATTACAGGGATTGAGGGCCGGGCAGAGCCAGGATGGCCTTGAGATGCCAGCCACCAGGGCTGCAACCCTGCTGGTGGGCCAACCCCCACAACCCCTGCCTGGGCCCACAGCACACACGGGTGTCGATGACACATCTCAGATCCTGAAGTAGAGGCTCCATGTGGCCACGGTCCAACCGTTCATCTGGAGATGAAGTCCACTTGCCTTCTCCCGAACGAGCCAATCTGCCCAACCGAAGGGGTAGGGAGGCCCCAGGGGCAGAGATGGTCCTGGGGCCACCCCACCCGGCCTGTTGGTGGCAGAGGCTCGAGCCCAAGTCACCCAAGTCCCAGTTCAGGGCTTTTCTACTTCCCCTGAGACTGGATCGGGGCAGGAATGGGGGTGTCATGGGTTGAAGAGTGACCGCTCCCAATCCCCCAAATCAACATCCACTTGGAACCTTATGTGGCCTTACGTGGACAGTCCTGGCAGTGTTAAGGTAAGAACCGAGACGAGGTCACCCTGGATTAGGCTGGGCCTGAGATTCAATGAGAAACACCGCAAGAGGACTGAAGCACAGACTGAACTACACAGCCACCGAAGCTGGAAGAGGCGGGAAGGCTCCTCCCTGGGCCTTCAGAGGGAGCCTCGTCCTGCCGACACATGATCTGGGATGTCTGACCCCCAGACTGCAAGAAAATCCATTTCTGCAGGCCTACACACAGCTAAGAAATACCCAGATCCCTGGTCTAGATGCCCCACTCGGGATGCAAGAAAAAACCTTGCAGGGCAGCCTCTTTTATTCCAGTCTTTTGGTGACTGAGTTCTCTTGGAATAAATTGGTATGAAATGATTGTCAAACACTGACCAGCTCATAGGGTTCACTGCAACAGACTTCAATTTTAAGAAGAAAAACACTATTTCCAGGATACAGTCATAGAAGCAGTGCATAGCACCGCCCGGTAGAATGCCTTCAAAGCCTCCTTTTAATGAATAAATTAAGACTCTGTTCGCTTTTCAATCATCCCCTTAAATCAGTGCTTCTAAGTCCCTGAAACCTTTCTTCCTCCCGAAAGGAGATGAAACAATTCCCCAGCAATCACTTCCACGCTATCTTCATACTCATCAAAGGAGTGCCGTGCTTTCGGGGTCAGAAAAGAGGGGATAAAAAAAAAAAAAATCCCCACTCCAGAGTCTTCCGGGTTTGCATTTGGAACATTTATTTCAGGAAATACATTTTCAACACTTTGTTATTTATACAAAAAGAGACAAATTTCTCAGGAGGCACATAGCGAAAGGCCACTGTGGAACAGATCCCAGTGAAACTAACAAGTTTTCAAAATCTGGCTACAGAGAAGGAAGCGAAGGCGTCCCAAGACGGGCCGGGACCCCGACGCTGGCGACGGACGCATCCTTCAACATCTTGGTTTTGGCAAAAATGGCAAGTCGGCAAGTAAACTGTTTCTGCTGAGGGTTCTTCCTCTCTCAGGTGGGGAGGGAGTAAACACACGAAGCAATGACCTACACACACACGCACGCGCGCGCACACACACACACACACACACCGGTTGTCCACACCCACCCCTCCCACCTTCTCATGGGCCGCAAGAAGCCAGCCTGGGGCCTGCAGACGGTCACGGATCGGTGTCCCGAGTCTGAGCTCCCCGGCCTGGGGCCGTGAGGACATGGAGCCCGACTGTGGGCTGTGGACACCTGAGCCCTGATCAATCCCTCTCTGGGGGTCTTTATGATGGGCTCTGGGGGCAGGGGAGGTGCAGGGCCCCAGGCGCCTCAGGGCAACACGCAGTCAGGCTTGCCTGGCCTCCCACCTCCGTTTGTGGCGTCAGCTAGGCCTCCGTCGGGAGGGCTGTGTGTCTGGGGCGGCCGACTGAGCCTTCACTTAACCAGAGCATCTCGGGCTGAATGGGTGTCTAAACAGACAGACAGACACGCTTCCCTGGTCACACGGGGTGGGGGCAAGGCCGGCACTGACCCCACAAGAGCCACTCAGAGCACCCCCAGCCGTGGTTCACACAACCCGTGGCCCCCCACTTCCTTCTAGCACTTCACTTCCTCAGCTCCTCCACCAGATTCACTCGCTTGGACCTTCCCAAAAATCAGGGCGGGGTAGGGTGCATCTTTTGCTTCCTTTGAATCCTCAAATTCCAGCAGGGGTGGGGGTGGGGAAGGGAGCGGGACATAAGGGGAGATGAAGACACATCTCCCTCTCTCCACCTTGTCCCAGTTCCCCGCCCGAGGGGACAGCTGGGGAGAGCTGGTGGCTCGCGTGGACGGCTGAGATAAAGGCACTTCCTGCTCCAGGACAGGCTCGCGGGTGGGTGGGCAGCAGCCAATGGGCAACTTGGGTCTCGTGGAATGAACTGCTCTCCCCCAGGGGCGGGCTCAGGGGCTCCCCAGCAGCGTGCAGGGAGGCGGGGCCAGGAAGGGGCCCCAGGTCCACTGGCAGGGTCCCATCCTCCCGCGGGCACCACCCCGCCATACTCCAGGGGCTCTAGGAGCTGGGGGCCACTCCTGGCCCCAGGGAGCTGGGCCTGGAGTGGGGGCAGGGTCGGGAACTGAGTCAGCGGTCCTCTCGCCCCTTCTGGACCTCAGGGATGGCCAGAGAGCCGCCCCCCCACTCCAAGCTCCCCCCCACCCCCAGTCCTGGTCCCCGAAGTCAGTGGGCTAATAACAAACATACTCAGAGGGCACTCGTCATCTTGTTACTTGGCAGGTGTGGAGGGGCGGAGATCGAGGACACAAGGAGAAAATTATATAAAATAAAAATGGGGCGGGTGGCGGGTGGCGGGAGATGGTAAAGACTCGGGGTAGGGTCCCGGGGCGGGCGGTGTCTACATCTCCTGGGCTTCGGGCGCCTTCTCCTCGACGCCGTTGGCCACGGCGCTGCTGCCCTCGTGCAGACGCTTCACGCGGTAGGCTTCGAAGTGGATGGTGCTGGTGATGTCTTTGATGTTCTGCATGTGTGTCCTGGGAGGGGCACAGGGGAGGAGTCACGAGGCGGGCCAGGAGTCAGTCAGGGCGGGGCTCCTGCTCACTCAGCCTGCCCTCCCCACTCCCAATCCCCACTACACGGTTCCCCAGGGGGGCGGTTCCCCAGCACGGCGCTTTAGCCCCACCAAGACAGACCAAGCCTGGACAGGAGCATGTGGGGGTGAGGAGGTGGATCTCCATGGCAACCCCTGCCTCTCTCAGGACCACGAATTCCAACACAGCCCCCTTTCTGTGACAACTCAATCGCCAGTTCAGGGACAGGCTGAGCAGAGGCCCCCGGCGGTGGGCAGGGCTGGAGTGCCCTTGCCCTGGTTCAGAAGAGCCAGGGCAGCGGCCAGGTGTGCTGGCAGGCGAGGGGCAGCGGCCTGCAGCAGGCAGGTGAGGAGCCTGGGGGTGGCGGGTACTGGTACCCTTGCTAATCATGTGTTCAAGCGTCCCTTCTCCACTGACCATCGGGGCAGGTTTGCAAAGGAGGTGTCAGAAGGGCCCGAGGTCAGAAAGGCGTCCTTCCGCAGCCAGGCTCTCCAGCACAGGGCAGTTAGCTCCTGGAAGCCATATCCTCCCCCAACTTGGAGGCCATGAGAGATGGTCCCATCCCTCCTACTGACTTCGTCCCTAGCATCCATCCTATTGGCTGAGGAGCTGGGAGCCCCTGGCACCCCAGAGGGAGCCCTCATCATCTCTGTTCACCTGCCCAGGCCCAGGCCTTACCACCTAGGCTGAGGACGGGCTCCTCCTTGCCTGGGCTCAAGGAAACTGAGGTGTGGCCTCCACCAGGTCAGAGGACAAGAGGTGGAGCCCCCGACACATGCCCAGCACCCAAGACCTCCTGGGGCTCAGGTTGCAGTGATGCAAACTCAACCCTTCCCCAAGTGGAAGTAAAAAAGATTTTCACTGCTTGCTTCATTTCCAACAAGGCGTTTTAAGACAATGGGGCCCCAAGGAGGAAGGCAGATGGGTGGGGTGCACTGGCTGCTGCTCAAGACCTCTGCCAGCCGGCCCATCACCCTCGCCCACCGCCTGCAGCCCTGATGGAGGCCCCTTCTGGGCTGTCAGCCCCTCCGCACCCAAGCACCGGACCAGCCCGGCTCTCACCTGATAAGGAGGTCCCGCAGGTAAGCAAACTCACAGTGAGTGGTGTTCTCGACTGCAGAGGAGAGAGAGGGAGCTTTAAGATCAGGAAAGCCCCTCCCGGCAATGCTGGGCGGGTAGATGGGCGGGGCAGGGGGGCCACAGGGGCGCACTGGGCACCTCAGCTCCTGCCCTCCGGGGAGATGGCACTGTCACCCCGCAAGACAACTACGGGGGAGAGAGCGCTGCGCCAAGCAGCAGGGGGCCCGGGGGTGTCCCAAGGGAGACCTGAAGATGAGAGGGGTGCTGGGAACAGAACGAGGCAGGAACCGGGGCTGGGGTTTCTCCCCCTCGTGCTCAGGACACACGCAAGGACACACGTGTACAGAGGTCGCACGCTGGGGATGACCGCTCGCACTGAGCTCAAGTGCCAGCAAACCTGAGTCCTGGGCTGCCCGGGAGGCTGCACACGGGGACACACCAAAGCCCTTGGGGTGCCGAGCACAAGCGCAGGACAGCAGCTGGCTCTGGGCACGCGGGAAGACGGGCAGGGAGGGGCCCCACAGCACCCCGGAGTGGGCCACTGACGCCCAGTGCTGCATGGAAACTGCCTGCCTGCTGCGTGGTCGTCAGCTGCCAGTCATCCTTTAAAGGGTGCTGAGTGGCATCACCTGGACTCAGGGAGGCTCTCCTCTGTGGTTCTGTGGGGGCGTCCGGCCTACGGGAAGGAATCCCCAATCTCCACACACCCTACAGGAGAGCGACTAAGACTTCTCATTTGTGGTCGTAGGGAGGTGGGGCTCAGAGAGTGAAAAAAAAAGCACTCTGTCCAGCTTCCACGGCCCGTGAGGCGTGGCTCCCAGGTCCAGGCTTCCCCATCCCAGGGTAGCAGGGCCTTTCTCAAAGTTACAGGGTCGATATAGCCAGCAGATAGATGGGGAAACAATGGAAACTGTGAGAGACTTTATTTTTCTGGACTCCAAAATTGCTGCAGGTGGTGATTGCAGCCACGAAATTAAAAGACGCTTATTCCTTGGAAGAAAAGCTATGACCAACCTAGACAGCATGTTAAAAAGCAGGGACATTACTTTACCAACAAAGGTCTGTCGAGTCAAAGCTATGGTTTTTTCAGTAGTCATGTATGGATGTGAGAGACTATAAAGAAAGCTGAGTGCTGAAGAATTGATGCTTTTGAACCGTGGTGTTAGAGAAGACTCTTGAGAGTCTCTTGGACTGCAAGGAGATCCAACCAGTTCATCCTAAAGGAAATCAGTCCTGAATATTCATTGGAAGGACCGATGCTGAGGCTGAAACTCCAGTACGTTAGCCACCCAAAGCGATGAACTGACTCATTGGAAAAGACCCTAATGCTAGGAAAGATTGAAGGCAGGAGGAGAAGGGGACGACAGAGGATGAAATGGTTGGATGGCATCACCGACTCAATGGACATGAGTTTGAGTAAACTCTGGGAGTTGGTGATGGACAGGGAAGCCTGGCGTGCTGCAGTCCATGGGGTCTCAAGGAGTCGGACACAACTGGGCGACTGAACTGACTGACTGCCAGCCGGCAGGGGGGCCAGGGTGGTAAATGGCCGAGTGCCCCACTCCCAACTCAGGCTTCCCAGGTGGCACTAGTGGTAAAGAACCCGCCTGCCAATGCAGGAGACATAAGAGATGTGGGTTTGATCCTTGGAATCAAGAGCATGGCAGCCCACTCCAGTATTCTTGCCTGGAGAATCCCATGGACAGAGGAGCCCGGCAGGCTGCAGCCCATAGGGTCACACAGGGTCGGACACAACTGAGGTGACTGAGCGTGCACGCACACCCCCCACCCCCATGCCGAGCCTCCAGTGCTCTGATTGGCCTTTCCTTGCTTTGTGCCTGGGCTCTGCCCTCCTTCCTCTCCCATCCCCTACCCTGCAGGACTGCGCCCACAGTAGAATCCTCTGCTGGCTGGCTCTCACGCAGCCTTTCCATCTAACATGGAGAAGCACTGAGAGTTCAGGGAAGGATGGGGCTCTGAACCTGAAATGACTGTCTGACCACTGCATCCCAGGTTGGGCAAGTTATTCTGGCCTCTCTGAGCCTCCATTTCCTCATCTGTAAAATGGGCATAATAATGCCTCCCACCTCTCAGGGGTGGAAGAGGATGAAATGAGTTAACTGTGCGCTTTATCACACCCACCCTCCTCTGAAAACACTCGGGCAGCTTCCAAGGATGAGTAAAGTACCTCAGGACGGTGGTGCACAACCCAGGAGGAGGAAGAGGGAACTGGGCCTGGAGAGGGTGGGGATGAGGAGAGGCACAGAGCAGCCTGCTCTCCGGTCAGCTCTCAATTCACAAGGTCCCAGAGATTAAAAAAAAAAAAAAAAGTCACCAATGTCTTGGGGAAGTTCAACTACTCTAATGGCAGAAACTCCTTCTGGGACCTCACGAAGGCTGCTGGGAAGTCAGAGCTACCCCCCGCCACCATCTTTAAAGGTTCCGTGGAGCTGTTTCTCATCACCACCCTCAACGTGGGCTGGCAGCACCACAGCAAGGCACAGATCATTCAAAGCGCAGGCAGGATCCAGGCCAGAGCAGGGGAGCGCGGACACAGAAAACCAACCTCCCTAATTTCCCAACGATTTCCTTTACCGGATGCCGGCAGGGCCCCAGTTGGCCACCAGAGGGCAGCAGAGGCTATCAGAGGCGGAGCTGCCCTTCCCTGCCCCTCCCCAACGGCCTTTTCTTTTTCTTTTTCGTTTTCCTTTTTTCAAATGTACTTGGGC
The DNA here is from genome assembly GCF_027580195.1 of Bos mutus. Taxonomy (NCBI): domain Eukaryota; kingdom Metazoa; phylum Chordata; class Mammalia; order Artiodactyla; family Bovidae; genus Bos; species Bos mutus. The sequence continues at coordinate 8,777,226 of NC_091635.1, read as the reverse complement.
TGCGCCACGTGGCGTGTGGTATCTTGGTTCTTGACCAGAGATCAAATCTGTGCCCCCTGCAGTGGAAGTGTGGAGTCTTAACTACTGGCCTGCCAGGGAAGTCCCCCCACTGGCCCCTTATCCCAAATCCTCCAACACACTTTACAAAAAGGTTTCTAAACAGCAAGATTTCAGGAAGAAGAGAAATGGAATAGGAGGGGCCAAGACGGGATGAGCCCAGGATGCAGCCTAATTGAGACATCTAGGCGGGACAGGGAGGTGAGGGAATTTAACAATAATCCAGGTAAAATGAGCCTGGGAGTGCTCCACTAGGTCGGTTTTCATCATTTACTGCTAATACAATGAAAGTATATGAAAAATGAAAGTATCTGCTGTCCTGAAAGCTCCGATGGTCTTTGAGACATTCTCTGATTTCACTAAACTCTTGGCACAAGGTGCTCACTTTATGGACGGCAAAAACGGGACCCAAGGGATGATGGGACATGCCCAACGTCACAGGGATATGCCCAAGGTCATGAGCTGGGTGTGGGATGGGGTGGTAGCAGCAGGAGTTGAAAGCAACTGCTGAATTTTCTGCTTCTTTCTCTATGCTGGGCCTTTCAGCCAAGTGAACAAGGAGCAAAGTGGTCCATTTTAATCTGCTCTAGAGAGAGAAGGACAGAACAGAGAGAGGGGGAAGGACACGCCCAGGTCCACCCCGCCTAGGGTCGTGGCCACCTGCGGTGGGTTGGATGGTGTCCCCCAGACGTCCAGCTCCCAACCCTGGGCATCAGTGAATGGGACCCTATTTGGAAAAAGAGTCTGTGAAGGTGTAATTAAAGCAAGGATTTCAGGGACTTCCCCAGTGGTCCGGTGGTTAAGAATCCACCTTCCGATGCAGGGATGCAGGTTTGATCCCTGTTTGGGGAACTGAGGTCCCACATGCCAGGGGCCCCCTGAGCGCCACAACTAGACCTGATGCAGCAATAAATAAATAGATCTACCTCAAGAGGGGATCATCCTGGATTTAGGGGGGCCCTAAGATCAGTGACAAGTGTTCTTAGAAGAAGAAAGACACAGGAGCACAGAGGAAGGCAGAGCAGAGACCGCAGGGCTGAACCTACATGCCAAGGTCAGCCCGCAGCCACTAGAAAGTGGGCAGGGAACAGAGCCTCCCTCGAGGCCTCCAGAACACTGAGGATGAACTTCTGTTTTAAGCCACCCAGTCTGTGCTGGTCTGTTGCAGAAGCCCCAGGACATGAAGACATGGGGGTCCTGGAACTCCGAGGGGGCAGGGAGTAGGGAGGGCATCTGGTTCTCAGCTGGACAGAGCTCCAACCCAGCCCTTTCCCCAGGCCCAGAGAGGCAGGGTGACTTGTCCAGGGTCACACAGCATGCTTGGAAAACCCCAGCACCAGGACCCTAGCAGAGCCCGTCATACCTCCTTCCTGCCTGGATGTGGGGGACTGGGACGGAGGCACGGCTCAGTCAGCTAACGGCTGTGGGCCCGGACAAGACACCTAGCCCCTCATTTCCTCCACCAAGCAGGAACCATGGGAGCCCTTCCTGTGGCCGAATGGGCAACAGACGAGGTCCCAAGAGTACCCGGTCAGGCCCGGGTGCACAGCTCCCGGGTAGCAGAGGCAGCTTTCCTCCTGGCCTGACTGGAGGCCCCGGCGTCAGCTCAACCATTACCTTCGATGGTGCCCCACTTGGTTTTCCTTCCAAGGATCCTCTTCCCGTTCACTTGGTACTCGTGGTCACTGCCCACCACGGCGAACGGGATCATCTCCTGGGGGACGGGCAGGACGCACTGGTCACTTGTGTGTGTGCAAAGGCCGGTCCACTCCCTGGGCCCCTGGCAGGAGCTGCCCTGAGTCAGGCCCCCAGCACCAAGACCCCTCGGCCTGAGAGGGCTGCACGTGGACCCTCTGGCTCCGACCCCTCCTAGACCAGATAACACTTCCTTATGGCTCAAGACCATCCCACCTGTTTTCCTGGACCCCTGGAAAGACCCCCACCCATGTCCTCTAGCAGGAAGTGAGGGGCCTCTGGAAACAGCAGTCTGGTCGGTGCACTCACCCGGAATTTCTCATTCACCAGCCGGTCCTCAGAGTCCTCGTCAAACTCCTTCTGGGGGTACACGTCAATGCCATTGGACAGCAGGTCCGCAGTGATCTGGGGGTCCAGAGGGGAGACAGGTGGGCACTGTCCATGCAGCAAACTGGACCAACCCACTGGGATCTGCCCGTGCTGTGACCTCCACAAAGCAAGTGGCCCCAGGTTCAGTCAGGGGTGGGCTCTGGGGGGCTGGTAACCCTGATACTGTCCAGCTCTTGTGCCTCTGGAGTGGAGGAGGGGCAGCTGCAGACCTGCCTGCCGGGAGACCGCAGCAGCCCCAGGGCCCCAGGTTCATCCCAGGCACAGGGCATCTCTCCGTCCTGAACTCCACCTGGAGACCCTCTCACTGAAGCGGCCCATACTGCACAGGGGCACCTGCTTGTGGCCAACTGTCACCAACCACCGTCGCAGCGACAGCTGCCTGTACAATGGTGCTCGGTGATAACGTCCCCGTGAACAGCTGTCGTTTCTGCCCTGAGCACAAATGCCCGGGGGCAGCTTTGGGGGCTTCCTTGTTCTTTTCCCTCCAGACACATCCATTGCCAGGGCGCTGTCCTCCCCTAAGCATGCTGGGAAAATCCCTGGACCTAAAGGATTGTGGGTGGAGCTTTGGGAATAAGAGTGAGGAGTCTCCCCACTCAGAGGCAGAGGCTCTACAGGGGCCCAGGGTTCACCCTCCTGTTCAGACAGCGACTGGGAAGGAAGTGACCATCTGTCCCCTGATGAAAACTGTCTCTTCCATCCACAAAAAAACTGGGGATTTTGTCTGATGGCCTTGCTCCCACCAAGAGGGATGGCGGGCAGAGGCGGAGCCCTACCCGCTGTTTGAAGTAGACCCTCTCCTCCAGGGTCAGCGTGTCAGCCTTGGCGATGACTGGGACGATGTTGACCACTTTGCTCAGGCGCTTCATGAACTCGATGTCCAGGGGCCTGAGGCTGGAGCAGAGGGACAGGGATGAGGGTGTCGGGGGAGGGACATGGAACGGGGACAGAAACGCGGAAAGGGGGCCCACTCCTGCCTGGAGGGAGCTGAGAGGAGGCCCCCAGGGTGCCTGCGGAGCTCCCAGGTGGGTGTACGCCAAGGTCAAGGCTGTGGACTGAGCGCCAGCCAAGGCACCAGCGAGGGACAGAGAAAGGAAAAGAATCCTGGTCCACGTGAACTGGGAGAGGAAGGAGGGGGGGCCAGACCAGCTCTGAGCAGCCTGGGGATGAGCTCCCAAAGCCCCCAGTGTGTCCACTGGGAGAAGGGCTGCCACTGGCTCAGAGGGCCATCAGATGGTGGGGCATCACCGTCTGGGGGGAGATGGGCGCTCACTCAGCCCCATTTCCCAGGATGAGCTGGGGGCTGCTGTCTGGGGCATCCCCAGCCCCTTGCCCACTGGCTCCAGGTGTCCAAGGTCTGATGCGGGGAAAGGCTACCCCTCAGGCCCTCCTCACACCCCCCACCCCGACCTGAGACAGTTCTCAGCAGCTGCAGGGGCAAGGCTGCAGGGCTCCTGAATGGCAGGCACCGCCTTCCCACCAGGACCAGAGCTCTCCCTGCTGTCCCCGCACAGTCGGTCACAGACTCGGTGTGAGGGTGAGGCGGGCCCCAGGAGGAGGTCTGAACGGTGATGGGGAGGAGCCGCTGGATCCCCTGGGCCGGGGTCTGGGGGAGGGGTGGCGTGGTACCCCGCAGGGTCACCTCAGCAGCAGCAGGGCCTACCCTCAGCTCCCTGCTTTCAGCAGCACCTCAATGGGTCAAAGCCTGGACTGGCTGCTGTGGGACTCGCGGCTGAGCCCCCCGCCCCTGCGCAGACCCTCACCACGGGTGGCTTGGGGACTCGCTTGGTTTCCCACAAAGGCACCCAGGTGAGGCCTGCGGCTCCTGCCGGCTTCCTTCCTGTAACCGGTGCCTGCAAGGCTGGGCCCCAACCCTGGGCTTCCTGCTTCTAGTAGAACTGAGTGCAGAACAGTCAGAGCCAGAGCCTCAGGCCGCGGTGACCAGTCAGACCCCAGGCCCCAGCAACCCACCTCTGTCCGCCCTCGCCGCCCCCTCCCCACCCGCTCCCGACGTCCACTGGGTGTGGGCTCCCCTCCTTCCCACATCCTGATCAGGACGAGCCCGAGGGTGTCCCACCCGGCGGTGGGAAGACACCTACAGGTGTCAGGTGCAGATGGAGCCACAGGGAGCCAAGGACAAGGGGTCTGTGAGGCCATCCGGGGCCCATCTGGGGCTTCCCCGGTGGCGCAGTGGATGAGAATCCGCCTGCCGATGCCTGGGACACGGGTTCAATTCCTGGTCCATGAAGATTCCACATGCCGCAGAGCAACGAAGCCCGTGTGCCACAACCACTGAGCCCGCCGGCTGCAACTACAGAAGCCCTCGTGCCCCGGGGCCTGAGTTCCACCATGAGAAGCCACCGCAACGGGAAGGTGTGCACCACAATAGAGCAGCCCCCGCCAGCCACAACTAGAGAAAGCCGGAGCAGCAACAAAGACCCAGCAGAGCCAAAAATAAATATATAAATTTAAAATATGGGTGTGTTTTAAAAAGGGGCTTCCCAGGTGGCTCAGTGGGTAAAAGAATCCACCTGCAATGCAAGAGACGCAGCTTCAATCCCTGGGTCGGGAAGATCCCCTGGAGGAGGGCATGGCAAGCCACTGCAGTATTCTTGCCTGGGAAATGCCATGGACAGAGGAGCCTAGCGGGCTACAGTCCATGGGGTCGCAAAGAGTCAGACATGACTGAAGCGACTGAGCACGCATACACACACACACACGTTTAAAGAAAAAAATAAATAACACTGGCCTTACTCACATGCACAATTAACATTCTAAAAAATCAAAGAGCCCATCTGCCCTCACGAGGGAGACCGCCCTTGCTCAAAGGAGGGCACCCACCCCATGCCAGCCTCACTGACTTGTGCGTACATCTGTAGCTGCAGATGGCACTGGCAGGAGAAAGCAGCTCTCTCCAAGGTGGCCTCGACTAACAGCCCTTATCCAGCCCTGCCCGGGGCCAAGCCCGCTGTTCTCTGTGCTCTAAACCCTCCTGGGTGTGTGGGGGGGTGGTCCCTGCCGGGGTCTGTTATCACATCGTCAGCACTCCCCTATGGACTAGCGACCCGCATGGAGGGACAGGTAAGTGCTAAAGATACACAGCTGGAGAGTCTCTGCCCACCTGCCAGGCCCGCCAGAACGCCTGCCCTGAGAAGGCACAGCCCAGGCTCCGGACCACCCCGGGCCCAGCCGGTCCTCTGCCTTCCCGGGCAAGCTGGATGCTGACAGGTGGGCGGGACACAGTGTGGGGGCCAGAGGGAGGGTGGGGGCACTCAGGCTGCGGCCCGGGCCCACCCAGCCCCAGAGCGCGCCAGGGGCACGTACGAGTGGCCGGTGGCGGGGATGAAGTACAGGCAGCAATGAACTCGGGTGTCTGGGATGCGCTTCTTCCGGTTGATGTTGACCTCCTCTTGCAGGTACTTCTCGTACTGGTCGTTGATGAACTGCATGATGGGCTGCCAGCTGCATGGAAGGACCCAGTCAGCGGGCATGGAACCCCCACCGCCCCAGCTGGGGAAGCAGCCCCCTGCCCCCTCATCCTCACCTGCAGGTCCCCAATCCCCCAACTCTCTGCCCAACACCGGGAAGCAGGGGGTGGGGGTGGGGTGGGTACCACCTGCAATCCTGAGTGCAACAGAGACCTGACCCCGCCTCCCAGGCTGACCTGTGACCCCAGGGGTGGGGGGTGGGGGGTGGGGCGAGATTCCCAGCAGCCCCGGGAGGGCTCTTCCGCCCGGGGCAGTGGTCCCCTCACCAGTTCTCATTGTTGATGTGGTCCCCGAAGCCCGGAGTGTCGATGACTGTCAGCTTCATGCGGACGCCCTTCTCCTCAATATCTGCACACAATCACAGCCCCCGCCGAGTTCAGGGGGGAGACTCGGGACCTGTGCACATAACCGCCCCCCACTGGCCAGGCTGCCCGACCCAACCTGCCCCAAAGAGGCCCTCCTGCAGCGCCCCCAGGGTGATGCCAGGGAGATGCCAGTGTAAAGCAGTGAAGCTCCCTGCCCATGCTTTTTGGTGGAAAACTCAGCTGTCTCCAGGGGGCACTGACCAGGGCCTGCAGGGATCCTGGAGAGCATCCCTGACCCCTCGCCCTCCTCCCACCCCACTCCGAGTCTCAACATGCCCAGAGGTGCTGCCCCGAGGGACCTGACTCGGTACCCTGCCCCCAGACCCCGCCTGGCTCTCACCGTGTGTGATGGACTTGATCTCTATGGTCTTAGGGATGCGCTCCTCCGAGGTGGGCTGCACTGACTTCCGGCTGATCTTGGATTTGAAGAGGGTGTTGATCAAGGTGGACTTTCCCAAGCCGCTCTGCCCTGGGGAGAGAATGGGGCTGGTCGGCAGGGTGCTCCAGAGACAGCGGCTCAAGCGCCTGGGCGGTGGCGAGGCCTGGGCATCATCCCCCAGCTCTCCTTGGTGGGACTCTGGGTCAGGGGGCAGTCAGGAGGCAGGAAGGGCTGGGTGCCTGGGCACTGGCCAAGCTCTCGCTATACTTTGTGGCAGAGCAGAACACGGACCCCTTGCCTTTTGACCACAGGGAGCCCCATGCAAGGTCCTGGGGCTCCCAGGAGGAGCTGAGATACAGACAGCGTTGGGGAGGGAAAGTGGGGGCTGGCCGCTCCAGTGCGATGCACCCTTAGCAGTGGGACATACCAGGATCCACGTGAGGTTTGATGGAAAAGCCCTACAGAGCCCCCCACCTTGGGACCCCAGTGGGGAGGGTCTGTATCCCTCACTGCTAGACCACCCACACTGCAGGGTTCCGGCCCAAAGCCCTGGGGGCCGGGCTCCCCACCGCTGAGGATCACCTCAGTAGAAGAATCCGCATGCTCGTGTCCTGCGGGCCAGGCCTGTCACCCCGTTTTACAAGAGCCTGTGTGGCCGGCCGGGGAGGGGTAGGGGGGCTTCCTTGCGTGGCTCTGGGCGGCTCTCCGGCCTGATGAGAGCGGGGGAACTCACCCACCACCATGATGTTGAACTCGAAGCCCTGCTTCATGGCCTTCCTGCGCATCTGCTCCAGGATGGAGTCGATCCCCACGTAGCCGAAGTCCACGGGGGCCTTCTCGTTCCGTGGTGCGGGCGGCTGCTTGAGCGCGGCATCTCTGGGGGTGTCGGCCATGTCGCCAGCGCTGCTGGGAGCTGCCTCGGTGGCTGCAGGAAGAGGAGCGGGTGCATTAGGGGGTGACGGTAGGGGAGTGGGGACACGCAAGTGGGGGAAAATGAGGCTCAGCTGCCCAAGAGACCCAGAGGAACGCCCCAGAGCCAGACCCCTCGGCTTGGGCTGTCCTGCCGCCGTCTGCCTGGCCCACAAAGCCTCACCCCACAACTCAAGTCCTGAGCCAGGACAAAGGAGAGGATGACCCTCTGAAGGGAGGATGGAGGGAACCAGCCGTGGCCAGTCCCAAGCACCTGCTGGTGGCCCCAGGCCAGCGGGAGTGTGGAAGGAGGGCCGGGACGCAGAGCTAGCTCCTCCGGGCACAGTGGCTCCGCTGGCCCCTGGGCGATGGCAGGAAGGGGAGGGCCCATGGGCAGCACCTGCGGGTACTGCCCCTGCCTCCCACCCTGGACTGGATTCAAGTGTCTTCTCTCGGGCCACCCAGCACCTGCGGGGCCCCACGCCCACAGCCTGGGAGATGGTTTTGTTTTCAGGTCTGCGGACGGGCAGATGGGACTGAGCTGCTCAAAATAACTCAGGCTGCTTCGGTCTACAGGTCAGAGCCTTCCTCCTCTCCTCCTGGGCTGCCCTCAGAGTCCGCGTGACCCAGCTGGAGGCCTGGAGGGGTGGGGGAGATGCCCAGAAAGTTTCCAGTGGGGACCCGAGGGACACCCGGCCTGCGGGGCTGGTCAGGGCGCTCAGGACCGTGTGGGTTCCCCACCAGGGTCGGCTGCATCCCAGTGAGTCCCCCCTACCACGACAAGCACATCCAGACCACACCCATCCCCGACGGCCCTCCCCACTCCCTCCCCTGCCCCCATGGGTCCAAGCTCTTCCCACCCCCTCTGCCCGCTAAGGATTTTCAGCTTCATCCTGCCTCCCAGAAAGGATCACAGTCTCTTCTCCCAGGGCACCCTGAGCTCATGGGAAGCGACCACCCAGGGAGTCCAAACACTCCCCCTCTGCCTGGGAGCCCCTCTCACAGCCCTCAGGGAGGGCGTGCTGGTGGTTTCCAGCGCAACAGCACCCCTCCCCCCAGATGCCCACCTCTCCAGGGGGCATATCCCACTGCCAAGGTGGGCAAGCAGCCTTCCCAAACACGGCCTGCCACCCATCCCCTCCTGCCCCTGCCAGGAAGGTCACTGCCGAGCTTTCAGATTAAATGCATTTTGGTTTCCTGGGGAAATAACCGGACTCCACCCCACCCACCAGGTCGCACCTCTGCAGCCACGTCCGTCTTCAGGAGCCTCCAAGGGAGCTGAGATGGGGGCCAACACCCTCTCCTCCCCGCATGCCCAGGCCAGTAAGAGGAAAGACGACTGGCCCCATTAGCTTACAAATCCCAGAGACCGGGGTGTTGCTGGTTTATCCCCACGTCAGTCACTAACATCCCGCTATCCTTTGCCCGGAACAGGCAGAGACATTCCTGCTTCCGAGAACAGGGGCGCTAAGCATGGAACGTAACACACATAACAAGGCCAGGGGCCGCCCGGGGTCCACAGATCTCTCCTAACAACAGGCCGATGATAAGAGGTTTTGGTTCCACGTCCCACCTCACCCCATCCCCGGGCCGGGGAAAGGCAAAGGGTCCAGGAGGCAGGGATCCCCGCTATTCGACCGCCATTGCGGGGGCCTCCTCCCTGCATGGCCCGGAAGGAATTGCCTCTGCTCAGAAACACTCTGCCCCGGGCTCCGGCATCGTTAAATAAACAAAGACCAGAGCCGCATCTGGCCCGAACGTGTGGCTCTGGGGCTGCTTCCTGGAGACAGACATGGGGCCCTGTCTTTCGGGACAGCAGTTCAGCCCTGCCCCACGTGACCGAAAATTGCTTCCATCTGTCTGCGGGTCTGGGAGCCATTCTGCCCTGGACCGGGCCAGCCCCCCGCCCCACCCCCACATCTCCCTCCATCCCTCACCCCATCCTGAGCAGCACAGGGTGGGGGTGGGGTTAGGGGGTGGGGAGTGCCCCCTGAACCGCCCCCTACTCCTCTCCAAGGGCTCCAGGAGCAGCAGAGAGAGGCTCCAGCCGGCCCCTCCACAGGCACCAACATCTGCAGAAACCAAAGCGAAACCCCCTGCCCACCAGGACCCTGTTAGAGAAATAATCAGAGAAACGTGACAAGCGCCATCCTTCCCGCTGAGAGAAGGGCCTGGCCTTCTGCACAGGTGAGGGTCCATCTCCCCGAGGCCCCTCCTCTGGGAGGCTCCATGGTGGGCAATCCCCACTCTGTCTGCCTGGATGGCCAGCAGACACGGGACCCTCCAGCTACGCCCACCCTGATAGGAGGCTTTGGGGTCTGCCTTCAGGACCCCATGGGGGAGTGTAGAGGCGTCCAGCAGCCAGCCGGCCCAGAGATGCTCTCTGTGAAACTCGGGGTTTCTGTGACTCTTGCAGCCTCGAGGACTCTAGTCAGCTAGATGGGACAGTGGAGACAGGCGACTCCAGCACCGTCCAGTGAGGCAGCCATGTGTGCCACTTCCTAGAAATTGTGGTGGAATTTACAGAACACAAAATGTACCATCTTAACCAATTTTAAGCATGCAGCTTGGGAGTGTTAAGTCCATTCACGTTCTGTACCCAAGCTCCTAACTCATCCTGCAAAACTGAAACCATGCCCATTAAGCATGAACCCCCACTCCATTCTGTTTTCTGTCCCCATGAATTTAGCTACTGTGCACCCCAGGTCAACAGAGTCACGCAGTATTCATCCTTTCGTGACAGGCTTGTTTCACCAAGGAGAATGCCCTCAAGGTCAGTCCACACTCTAGCAGGCGTCAGGATGTCCCTCCTTTTGAAGGCTGAGTGATACTCCAGTGTGTGGCTGGAGCATGTTTTTAATTCATTCATCAATGGACACTTGGATTACTTCTGTATTTTAGCTAGTGAACAGAGCTGCTGGGATCACGGGTACACAACTCTCTCAAGACCCTGCTTTCAAAGCTTTCCGAAACATTTTTGACCCGGTGGGAATGCTGAGTCAAATGGTAGTCATATTTTTAATTTTCTTCAGAACCACCAACTGTTTTCACAAACATGACATTTGAGCACTTAAAATGCAGCTAGTCTAACGGAGGAACTCAGTTTTTTATTTAATTTTAATTCATTTCAATTTAAAGAATGATACACGCCATGGGGACTTCCCTGGCAGCCCAGTAGTTAAGATTCTGCCCTTCAAATGCAGGGAGTGAGGGTCTGATCCCTGGTCAGGGAACTAAGATCCCATATCCCACAAAGCATGGACAAGAAATCTTTAAAAAATTTTTAATTAAAAAAAAAAAAAAAAAAGAATGACACATGGCAAGTGGCAACTATCCTGGACAGCACAGAACTCTTGTCTAACCTTCTCATTTTACAAATGGGGTGTGATTTTTTTTTTTTTTCCTGAAATGCACTGGAAGCGGTCTAGCCAACCGGAGACCGTCAATGAATCTAGTCCTGTGACTTCACATTCACTCTCGTGATAGCGGATTAACATACGTGTCCCCCCAGCAGGCCATGAGCTCCAGTGAGGATGGCAGTGACGTGTGTGGATCCCCAGTGAGCCTCCAGGGCCCTACAGGGAGGGGACACTCAACCAAACTGAGTGAATGGGGTCTTGGGGGAGACCCTCGAGGCGGGGGACAGGGAGGAGGGGCTCTGCTGCCCGAGCTGCCCACAGACCCTCCACGACAACGGTCAGACCCACCTCCACACCTGCCTTCTCCTGACCCATCCCCACCCCCAAGACCTGTGTCCAGACCACCTCCTCCAGTGACTTCTGCCTACGGCTCACTCTCTTCCCTGTTAGCTCGGTTGTTGTTTCATACCCAGACTTTATCAAATGCTATTAATAGGAAAAAGGAAGCTCTTAACAGAAAAACAAGAAGTTTCACATTTACATCCAAGGTGACTTTCACTGCAGCCTCTGCATGCAAACAGAGAAAGAGGGAGCTGCCCTCTTTAAAAGCGGGAGACGCATGTTCAGGGAAGTCAAGTGACTTACCAAGGTCACACCGCACCACCAGCTGCTGCTCTCCACTGCTCCTACTTGGGAATCCCTGGAAAAGGGGATGGAGGGGGCGGCACAGACTGCCATAGCCTCTCCTTCCCGGAGTCACGCTCTGAGGGGTGCCAGGTTTGCTGGGGTGTGTGTGGCGGGGGGTGACCCCTGGGACAGCCTTGCTTTTGCTCCACTGGGTCAGCCACTCTCTCAGGCCCAGGGCGACATCCCTTCCCACCATAGTGCCACCTTCCTCTGGGAAAAGACAGCCCAAGTGACCAACTGGGTGGGGGTGACCTTACACGCTGGTTTACACCCTCCCTCCAGCCTGATCACTTTCTTTACTGCAGTAAAACAGACGCAAGTTACAACCTCAATCCCTTTAACCATGTTAAATGTTCATGTTAGCATCCTTAATTACATTTACGATGGCATGCAACCATCACCACTACCTACCTCCAAACGCTTTTATCATCCTGGTCGGAAGCTCTGAGCCCATTAAACACTAACTCCCCGTCCCCCAACCCTGTAGGCTCTGTTCTGTCTCTGTGAATCTGGCTCCACTAGGAACCTCATATAAGTGGGAACATTCATAAGTATTTGTCCTTTTGTGTCGGGCTTCTTTCACAAGCATCATGTCCTTGAGGCTCCCCCCTGCTCCAGCATGTGTCACATTCCATTCCTTTTCATGTCTGAATAATACTTCATTGTTCATCCATTCATCCATCAGTGGACACGTACGAGGTTTCCACCTTTGATTATGACAAATAATGCTGCTATGAACACGGGTGGACACGTGTCTGTTACAGTCCTTGCTTTCAAGTTTTCTAGTATCCAGCCTAATTATCAATATTAATAGAACCCAGTTGGTGCTCAGAAAGGCCACGGTTTGGACAAGTAGGTAACATGGTCACCTTGTCAAAGCGAGGGGCAGTGCCCCCTGCAGACTTTGCGGCTGGGAACCAGGGCCTCGGATTCTCACTCTGGCTCCACGTGGCCCTCTGCGAGTCTCTCCACCCTGCTCTTCACTCCCTGATCTGACTTTGCAAGATCTTCAAACCCAAGGTTGTAGCTCAATCAGCGGCACCCCCACCTCCTAGGCCAGGGGGTGGCACAAAGCAGTGATTCAAGAAACATCTGAAAGGCCGTCCACCCATGGATGAAAAGCCAAAGACAATGCGGTAAACTCTACATAACAGATGATGAGCCATTAAAAGGTCGTCCACCCATGGACGAGAGGACAGACAAGTGCAGGAAATCCACACGATGGACGATGAGCCATTCAAAGCACTTATGTCCTAGATGAATGGATATGAAGATGTGGTGTATGCAGATGGTGGAATATTACCCAGTCATAAAAAACGAATGGAATAACAGCATGTGCACCTCCACGGATGGACCTAGAGATTATCAAACGCAGTAGTCAGTCAGCCGAGAGAGACAAATATCGCAGGATATCACTTATATGTGGAATCTAAAAAATAATACATTGACCTTATTTACAAAACAGAAACAGATTCTCAGACAAAGAAAAAAATACCAAAGGGAGAAGAGGGGGAAGCAAACTAGGACTTTGGGATTGGCAGATAAAAATTACTTTAAATAAAACAGATAACAAGGTCTTACTGTATAGCACAAGAAAATATATCCAATATATTGGAATAAACTAAAATGGAAAACAATCTGAAAATTAACGTATAAATGTAAAGAATACGTGTGTGTGTATATATATATATATACGTGGAACTGAATCACTTTGTTGTACATCAGAAACTAACCTGACATTGTAAATCAATCGTGTGTATGCACGCTAAGTTGCTTTCAGTCATGTCTGACTCTTTGCAAACCTACGGACTAAAGCCCACAAGGTTACCCTGTCCATGGGCTTCTCCAGGCAAGAGTACTGGAGTGGGTTGCCATGCCCTTCTCCAGGGGAATCTTCCTGACCTGGGAATAGAACCTGGGTGTCCTGCATTGCTGGTGACTTCTTTATCCCAGAGCCACTGGGGAGGACCCATAAATCAACAGTACTCAAAAAAAAAAAAAAAATTAGCATTGACATACATACTACTGTGAGGAAAAGAGCTAGTGGGAAGCTGCTATAAAGCACAGGGAGCTCAGCTCAGAGCTCTGTGATGACCTAGAGGGGTGGGATGGGGGTAGGGGAGGGAGGCTCAAGAGGGAGGGGATATATGTATCCATATGGCTGATTCACCTTGTTGTACAGCAGAAACCAACACAACATTGTTAATCAACCATACTCCAATTTTAAAAATTTTTAAAAAGTACTGATGTCCCGACACGCTGTGTAACAGATGAACCTTGAAAACAGCATGCTCAGTGAAGAAGCCAGATGTAAAAGGCCACACGTGGTACGAATCCATTGAAATGAAATGTCCAGAAGAGGCAAATCCATTAGGACAGAGAGCAGACGGGGCAGCCGGGGCTGGGCCATCACACCTATGGGATTCCTTTTGGGGGACAAATAAGACCCTGATGCTGGGAAAGACTGACGGCAAAAGGAGAAGGGGGTGGCAGAGGATGAAATGGTTAGACAGCATCACCGACTCAATGGGCATGACTGTGAGCAAACTCTGGGAGAGAGGGGAGGACAGAGGAGCCTGGCATGCTGCAGTCCGTGGGGTCAGAGAGGACACGACTTAGCGACTGAACAACAACATTTTCTGAAACTAGATACAACATTGAGAATACGCCCCACTGATGCACACGCTAAATGAGTGAATTGTACAGGGTGGGGACTCTGTCTCAATGAGCTGCTGTACAAAGAGAGGAAAGTCGCTGCTGGTAGAGATGGACTGAAAAGAACCCACTGTGCCCAGGAGTGCCCACCAGCCAGCTGTACAGCTTGTGGACAGCTGAGGCCAGGATGCCCCTACTCAGGCCTAAGGTTCCTGTGCCCACCCCACCCCCCAGGCTGTCCAGCTGCACAAGCAGCCCCGTCATCTCCCAGCGAGGACGTTCAGACCAGCAGGAGGAAACCTGGCAGTGTCTCTCTGCAGGCCTCCAATTTGAGCCCAGGCCTGCAACCCTGGTGGGCGAGCCCCTGCCCCCTCCTTCACCACAGGGGCCTGTAGGTCCGCCTTTTCTCATGAACTGATGGGGAGGGGGTTGCTCTTAAACTGGGGAGGAAGGGGTTCCATCCTCTTCCATCCACATGCCTTCACAGGGGGCTCTAGGTCGCAGCCCTGAGCCAGCGCCAACTTCAGGCTTCTGCTCCAAGGGACAAATTCTTCCCCCTTACCCTGGGGTCTGTGTATCTCGGTCTGTGGCTGGCTGGGACTGGGACAGTGGGACGCACATCTGGCTGGGATGCAGCCACCAGAGAGGAGCCCGCAGAGGGTTTATACTTCATTGCAGCCCTGGGCGATCATGGGCGGGGCCCAGCAGGCTTGTAACACCCAAGGGTCACTCTTCGCCACCGCCCCTACCTGTCTGTCCTGCTGTCCTTCCTGCAGCTCAGAAACATCCCTGAAGATTCCACTCTCTCCGAGCATCAACCTCTGCTGCGTGACATTGCTCCCAGCCAGAGGGGCACCTGTGTCACAGCCAGGGACAGAACCCAGGACCAAGCTCTCGGGGTAAAGCCGACTCAATGCCCCTTATCTTCCCCGATCCTCCCCAGGGACATTGGCACCATCATCCCCACCGGCCTTGCTCAATCACCGCCCACAGTGGCTGAGCAGAAAGCAAGGCTGACCCATCTATGGAAACCCACGAGACCACCCAACAGGAGCCAGCGTCACCAGGCAGATCCAGGCAGACCCACGCAGAAGCTTGATGTTGGGGTCATAGGGACCTGTCCACCACACATTCTTCCTGCAGTAAATGCCCCCCACCACCCGCCCTTGATGAAGCCTTCCTTCCCCTCTCCCAGCCTCGTCCAGGTGCTTCTCACAGTCATAGCCTCCTGCCTTCACTATGCACACGTGTACCTTGGAGATGTAACTGTCCTAGAAAAGATGCCAAAGAAATGGAAGATGCCAAAGAGCTGGAAGAATCACACTCTCTGACTTTAGACAGTATTATTGATACAAAGCCACAGTCATCAGAACAGTATGGTACTGGCATAAAAACAGACACGCAGATGAACGGAACAGATCATAAAGCCCAGATATAAATCCACACACTTATGGTCAATTAATCTACAACAAAGAAGGCAAGAATATACAACAGGGTAAAGACAGTCTGTTCAATAAGTGGTGCTGGGAACACTGGACAGCTACATATAGAATAATGAAATTAGAACATTTTCTTATGCCATATACAAAAACAACTCAAAATAGATTAAAGACCTAAAAGACCAGGAACCATAAAACTCCTAGAGGAAAACATGGGCAGAACACTCTTGGATATAAATCATAGCAATATTTTTTGGATTTGGCTCCTAAAGGAAATAAAGCAAAGGCAAACAAATGAGACCTAATTAAACTTTAAAACTGTTTCACAGTAAAGGAAATGATCAATAAAATGAAAAGATAATGCACTGTGTGGGAGAAAATATTTGCAAATGATATGACATACAAGGACAGGGAGACCTAGCGTGCCGCAGTCCATGGGGTTGCAAAGAATCAGGCATGACTGAACGACCGAACAACAAGTGATGTATAAGGGATTAATATCCAACATATATAAACAGCTCATACCGTTCAACAATCTGATTACAAAATGGGCAGAAGAACTGAACAGAAATGTTTCCAAAGAGGAGATGCAGATGGCCAACAGGCAGAGGAATAGATGCTCAACATCACTAATTATCGGGGAAATGCAAGTCAAAATCACAAGGCTATAGCACCTCACACGTGTCAGAATGGCTATCCGCAAAAGGAATACCACAAATGCTGGCAAGGGTGTGCAGAAAAGGGAATCCTTACACACTGTTCATGGGAATGTAAATTGGTGTAGCCAGTGTAGAAAACGGTATGGAGGTTTCTTGAAAAATTAAAAATAGAACTATCCTATGACCCAGCAACTCTACTTCTGGTATATATCTGAAAAAGCCAAAAACACTAACTTGAAAAGATGCATATACCCTAATGTCCACAGCAGCATTATTTGCAATTGTTGAGTTGTGGAAGCAACCTAAGTATCCATCAACAGATGAATGAATAAAGAAGATGTGGTACTCATACACACACACAAGAATATTACTCAACCATAAAAAAAAAAAGAAATTTTGCCATTGGCAGCAACACAGGTGGGCTTGGAGGGCATCACGCTAAGTGAAATAAGTCACATAAAGAAAGACGCACACTGTATGAGATCACTAACATGCGGAACCTAAAAAATACAGCAAACTAGTGAATACAACAAAAAAGAAGCAGAGTCGCAGATACAGGGAACAAACCAGCAGTTACCAGTGGGTAGAGGGAAGCGTGCAGGGGCAGTAAAGGGGTGGGGGATTAACAGGTACAAACTGTTATGTATAAAATAAGCCAGAAGAATATACGGCACAATATAGGTAATATAGCCAATATTTTCTAATAACTATAAATGGAGTATAATCTTTAAAAAGTGTGAATCATATATTATACACTTACAACACATAATACTGTCATCACCTATACTTCAGTGATAAAACATGGTTATAAACAATTAACAGTAGAAAAAGATCCTGGGGTCCCAGTGGACCAAGACCGTAACAATGATACATTCAACGAACATTTACTGAGCACGTATTACATAGTAACAAAAAGAAGACACTGTATAGGCTTGAGGTCAGTCTGAATGAAAACTATGGTGCCACACAGGAAGAAGTTTATTTATTCAAATGTTCATCAACCAAAACTTCCAGGCAGATTCATGGTAATCCCTTACAAGTAAGGAACCCAATCTGGCACAGGATTCTTGTGTTGCGCATCACAAACCTCTTTTAGGAGCTGTTAAAAGATAAGGAGTCTCTCCCTAAAATAAGCACACATGAAGACAGGCAATAAATTGTGAATAAATTTGGACAATCTGTGGGGTTCATCAAAGAACCCCGTAGCTTTCTTCATGAAACTAACTTGGTCTAACGAGAACTTGGAATTTAATCATTTTATTTCTGAATTGAACTTCTCAACAT
This sequence comes from Bos mutus, assembly GCF_027580195.1. Classification (NCBI taxonomy): domain Eukaryota; kingdom Metazoa; phylum Chordata; class Mammalia; order Artiodactyla; family Bovidae; genus Bos; species Bos mutus. Next base: position 8,759,860 of record NC_091635.1, on the reverse strand, counting down.
ACAAAGATATTGTGGGTTCCATGGTCAGAAAAGGGTGAGGAAGAGTTTTTAAAAAAATGATCAGGGAATCCTATGGTGGTCCAGTGGTTAGGACTCAAGAGCTTCCACTGCAGGGACCCTGGGTTTGATCCCTGGTTGGGGAACTAGATCCCCTACGAGGCACAGCCAAAAAATGAGAAGAAAAAAAAAAGATGAAAAATAACAATAAAAAAAAATCAGGGTAGGGGGACTTCCCTGGTGGTACAGTGGATAAGAATTCACCTGCCAATGCAGGGGACACAAGTTCAATCCCTGGTCCGGGAAGATCTCACATGCTGCAGAGCAACTAAGCCTGCACGCCTGCAGCTACTGAGCCTGTGCTCCGCAACAAGAGGAACTGCTGCAACGAGAAGCCCTTGCACCCACCGCAACTGGAGAACAGCCCCCGCTTGCCACAACTAAAGAAAGCCTGAGTTCAGCAGCCAAAACTGCGACCCCACGGGCTGCAGCCCGCCAGGCTCCTCTGTCCATGGGGATTCTCCAGGCAAGAACACCGGAGTGGGTAGCCTATCCCTTCTCCAGGGGATCTTCCCCAACCCAGGGGTCGAACTGGGGTCTTCTGCATTGCAGGCGGATTCTTTACCAGCTGAGCTACCAGGGAAGCCCAAAAGAAATAAATAAATTAAAAAAAAAAAATTTTTTTTTTTGATGATCAAAGGCAGGAAAAGAGGAAAAGGGCAGAGGCTATGAAGCTGGTCTCCATCCCTGAGCCCAAGGAGAAAGCTGTGAGGGATGGGCAGGGAGATAAGGGCTGTCATTCCCTGCGGGGCTTTGAAACAGAATCTTTTCCCATTTACCAGATTCCGTTTTTCCTCGTGTCCCCGTGAACCTACCCCAGCCACTACAAACTCCCCATAAATGTCACAGGGGAACTTCCTGTTCCCTTCTAAAGATGGAAACACTGAATACAAATGACTGAATTTTGCAAATTTGTGCAGGCGGGGAATCAAGGCATGCATTTTTAAAGCGTACACGGCTCATCTAATTCAATAAGTAGTTCCAAATCGAATTACACTTCACACTTTGTACAGGGCAGAAAGTGTCTCCCCAAAGCCTGATGAGGAACCAGGAGGCCAGAAATCTGAGAGCCTGCCCTCTGGCCTGAAAGCCGGCTTAGAGATCCAGCACAAAGGCGAAGGCCTCTCTGAAGAAAGACGGGAGTTTGCAAACGCCAGGAGTTGCATCTCTCTCCCCATTGGATCTTTCCCAAGAGGAGACTCAAAACAAGGTCGCAGCTTTAGGGTTTCTGTGCAGGGACAGATTGGGTGGAAAGACTTCCCACGACCCCGCGCCCTTTGCAAGACCTGGGAGGGGACAGGGTAGGAACAGCCCCTGCTCCCACCCGACTCTATTCATTCAGGGGCCCAGGGCGCCCCAAAGTCCGGCGGGGGGTGATTCCCCGCTTCTACTGCCCGCCCTTGTCTCTTGCCAAACCCTTTAAAGCAAACTTCTTCCCTTTTGTCCAGGAAAGAATCTCAAGAACCTCTTCGCTTCTGCCAACACGGTTTCAATTGGCGTCGGTCGGTGGAGCCAGATTTGGACGGCATCCAACGCTCAGCCCGCACCCCCCACCCCCTTCTGGAAGAGGCCCCCTCTGTTCTTTCATTTCCAGCCTGCCTCCCGCCCCGCTCCTCCAGCAGAGTTCCTCACCCGGGTTCAGCAGCCTATTGAGACATCAATCTTTGGTCAGAGCAGGCTCCAACCTGCACCACGTCCTAGGCGCTCTCCTAAAACGCGGTCTGCAGAACTGAGTGCCGCCGAATCCGCGAGGCGGAGGAGGCCAGGGATGAGGCCTCCGACTTCCTGTGTCAAGGGATTTATCTTTCATTCTGTGTTCCGCCGCCCACACTCGCCTCGAAGACTCAGGGAATGTGCCCCCGAGCCGCCTCCCACCCCAGGGAACCTTCCAGCAGGATAGACCCTGCCCCAAGGCAAACCCGAATCCAGCCCGCCCACCACGTCCAAGCGGTCAGCCACAGAGAGATTCCGTTAGTTCTTGGCAAGTGCTCGCAAAGTTAAAGAGAGAAAGAGAAGACCTTCCCCCACAGATGGGTGGAAAGTGGCCATTTGTCACGGGGTGGAGTCCCCCGGGCCCCCTCTCCTATCAGCAGGACTGTCAGCAGACGCACACCAGAGCTCCGTGCTGGGGAGGCTGGGGGCGCCCACTCCAGCAACTGATGAGATCATGTAAAATAACAAAAACTAGACAGGGTCCTCTGGGGTGCAAGAGAGCGGCCCCCTGCCAGGAGCTAAGTAGGAAAAGAGCTCCCCCGCCCCAGAGATACCAAGCAATTCTCCAGTCAGATCATCTGCTCAGGCTCCAAGGTGCTGCCTAATGAGGTCTCCTCCCCCACCCGCCAAAGGACCCCCTACCCACCCTGATCCCTTCAGAGAGGCGGGAGCTGAAGGCACGGCCAGGGAGGGGGCCAAGCAGGGAGGGGCAAGTTCCTAGGCCAGGAGCGGAAGCCTGACCAATGACCCCGTAAGGAAGGAGGCCCCCTCATACCACTAGTTGGAGGGGCCGGGAAGGTTGTGGGGAAGGCGGGAGGGTCAGCAGCTCTGGACCGCCTTGAACCATGTCACCGTCCGCCGGCAGCTCCAGCTCCGGGCTGATGTGAGTCGAGGCAGCTGGCATCACATCCCCCCCTCCCCACCTCCAGCTTCTTCCTGCTCGGGAGGTCAGGGGGTCAGGAAGCAGTGTGCGCAGAGCCTGGGAACCCACGCGGCCCCTCACACGGCTCGCTCCATGTCCACTCAGCAGAGAGCCCGCCTAGACTGTGCCCACCTGCCCACGGGGTTGCCCGGAGCCCTGCCTGCTGGAAAGGCACTCCTGCTCCCCACCCCACGCAGTGCTTAGCCTCTGCTCTCCCAAGGGAGCCCCTGGGCAGAGGGGATAAGCCGGGGCATGTCTGTGACATCTTGGGCCACGCCATGAGCCACAAGGTCAAATGCTCCCTGAAGTGAGATGGGGATGGTGAGCTCAGGTATGTACACGCACTGGTCAACCACAGGCTCACCCCAGAAAAAAGCAGTGTGTGGACAGCATGCCTCACCCCCTCGGAACACATGTGCAACACCCATGGAACACTGCCCACAGGAGATGCTGGCCACGGGCAGGGTGCACAGACACCCCTGAGCCCCGTGTGGGTCGGACACTAGGCAGAGTCCCACTTCCTGCGCCTCCTGCACGCTGGCGCTGTGCATGATACGAAGCTTGGGTGCACCACTGGATCGGGAGCTCTGACCAGATGGAGCCCTTTGCAGGGGTCACCCCCCACCCCAACTTCTCCTCTGCTGCTCCTCCTCTGTCTCTGGGGTCTCCACTGCCTCGCTGGCTCCTCCTCTGCCTGTAGAACCAGTCTGGTCCCAACTGGACACTCTTCCCAGTGATCCTGCCCATCCTCTGAGCATCAGATGCCAACCTCTGTTCAGAATCATACACCAGTGCCAATCATGACTCAGCAGAGATGGCCCACTGTGCCAGGCCCCCTGCCCAGAGCCGGGTATCCTCGGCCCCTGCCCTAGTGAAGCCTGGATGCCTCCCACTAAACATGCCGCCAACTGAGCTCTGGACCCATCCGTGCCACCCGCCCCCATGAGCAACGGCATCTCCACCCATCCAGTTACTACAGCTGGAAACCCAGGGGCCAGCCTTGGTCCCTCCTTCCATTGGCCCACGTCCAGTCATCCACCCCAAATCCTATCAATCTGAATCCAACACATCTGAAGGCAGTCGCCTGGCCTCCCACCTCCATGGCTCCCACAAGCCAAGCCATCCCCATTAAGTCCCCCACCCACCACCCCACCGCAGGGTCCATCCTTCTCAAGGCACCAGGAAGGCCTGTTTAAAACAAATTAATCGCATTGCTCCCCTGGCTTGAAAGCCTGACTGGGTCCCCCTGCACCTGGTATAACACAAGATCCCTGAGGCCCCAGAATCCTGCAGCTGGGACCCTGTTCCATCCCAGACTCCCTGTGTGACCCTGAGCAAGTAACTTAACCTCTCAATACCTCAGGTTTCTGATGGGTAATATGAGATAATACCTGCCTTGTAAGAGTTCTGTGAGGACCAAACGACATATTTACAAAGCACAGACTAGAGCCTGGCACGGCCGAGGCACAGAGCATGTGTCAGTAAAATAGAAGCCCGTGCCCGGCTCTCCCGTTTTGACATGTGCACCATCTCCCTGGCTCCTTTCCTCTCCTCAAACAAGGCTCCCCAGGGAGGTCCTCCCTTGGCTCTGCTCCGGGGGACTCCCGGTGTCCCATGGTTCTCCTCCTGAGTGCCCCTGCTCACAGCCTGCAATTGCAAGGTCTGCCTCCTCTGCTCACACATCCCACAGCCTGGTACGTAAGATGTCGAATGAGTGAATAAAAGGACAGTTCGCTGCTTCCCGCCCTCCTCTCTTCCCAGAGCATTGCGGGGCCGCTGCTCCCAGGTCGGTGCAGGCAGCCCCTCCGCGAGGCTCCCGCGGTGCTGGCCTGCATCCTTTCCCACGGGCTTCCCGGGCTTCCCTCCGCTCAGCCTTCCGCGTGTGCCAGCATGTGAATGAGACGTGAACGATTTCTGGTTTCCATCCCCCTTCTGGAACCACAAAGCATCTTGCGAAAGGATGGATGCACTTCCTGGGACAGCTCCTGCCCATTCAGGAAATTCTGTTCAGGAAACCGTCAGTGAGGGCATGGGGATGCCCACAGGGGAGAGGAGACTGGGCGGCCCCTAATCCCTACCCCCTTCCTCGTGCGTGTGCCCTAAGCTGCTTCAGTCGTGTTCAACTCTTTGCCACCCTACGGACTGGGGCCTGCCAGGCTCCTCTGTCCATGGGATTCTCCAGGCAAGAACACTGGAGTGGGTTGCCATGCCCTCCTCCAGGGGATCTTCCTGACCCAGGGATCGAACCCGTGTCTCTTAGGTCTCCTGCCTTAGCAGGTGGGCTCTTTACCACTAGTACCACCCAGGAAGCCCACACGCCTCCCCACCTACCCCTAACTGGGGCCTCAGGGCACGTGAGGTCTCCTCTCCCTGAAGCTTGGGCAGAGCAGGCAGGGGTGCTGGAGGGGGTGGGCATGGGGAGCGGGGCCCTCAGGTCTGAACACCTGGGCCCACCCGGGGCTCTGTCTGAACCCTGAAACCTCACCCACACCGCTCTCCACACTGCAGCTGACCTGGCCAGTGCCACGGAGAGGAGTGGGTCCCCTACGTGCAGTGGCCGGGCCACCAGGCACTAGGCATCCATTAATTTGCTGTCCAGCAGTTAAAGGTGACATAGCAGCAGCCTAAACTTAAGAGTGATTGGGTCAGCTGGCAAAGTATTAATCGCGACACCAGCAGGGCCTCTGCACAAGGCCCCTAGAGCACTCAGTCCTGGCCCCCAGGAGCTTGCCAAGAATACAAGAAGCCGGGCCGGGCCATCAGAGGAGGGCTGACAGCCATCCGGGCTGGCCTGCGCACAGCACTTTACAGTTTACAGAGCGCTCAGACTTGCTTTATCGTATCTGATCCTCGCCTTCACATCCTTCCTTAGACTCTACATTTCCTGCCGTAATTAGCTGACACTTTTGAAATCAGACCAAAATAACAACAGCTATAGTAACAACACATTCTCCTACAAGTTGAGACGAAAGATAAAGGAAGGGGCTCGCGGGTCCCCAGGGCCTCCCCCACTTCCTGGGACCCAGCAGACCCCCCAACCCATCATCCCCTACACCCTCTGCACGCGGTGGAGACCTACTGTGGACCGAGACTGTCCGGCGTCCTCCAACCGATCAATTTGTGCCTCTGAAGGAGCTTCGCCTCAGTCAGCACAGGACCTGGAGGCGCCTCCAGCCCCCGAGGGTGGGAGCCTGTCCCCTCCCAGGTCTCCCCAACCCGCGCTGTGGGAAGGAGCCACATTCATATGGTAATTTCTGCCTGTGAACTGCCGAGGAGCAGAGGCCCCCTCCAGCTGCCCGGAGGGCGGGGAGGGCCGGGAGGAGGGAGGAAGCTGGACCGCCCCGCCGCCTTCCCGGGACCGCGCGCCAGTGGGCCCTCCCCAGCGCGCTCCCGGGCGCCACGCTCAGAGTGGACCCAGCAGGCGCCCAGACGTGCGCACGGGTGAGCCTTTGCTGGATGCACTTGTGTGGTGGCTTAAAAAGACAAGCAACACGCATTCATTCCGCAGCTTAACTTTCTGCCTGTGATGCACACAGCCGTCCAGAAAGGGTGTACCTTGTTGCTCCTGCAGATTCTGGGGGGGACAGCAGTCACCCTCACACCCTCCCTGGACCCCAGAGGCCGACCTCCCCTAAGTCCTGCATTTCACCCTCCCAGGAAGGAAACACCTCCCCCCTGGCCAGGAATGGAGACGGGGGTGCATCCTCGCCCCCACCTTCCCACTGGGGGAGGGTACTCCAACCCCGCCCACTCCTTCCACCCACTTCCTCTTTCGCTGCCTCTACCTCACTGTCACATGCCCCCCTGTCTCCCCTGGAGAGGACACACAAGCCTTCCTTCTCCCCTTCCTGCCTTGTCCTGGGCCCTGTGCAGGCCAAGGAAACCAGAAGTCAGTGGCAGGACCCAACAGGCTCCTCTGCTCCTTGATCCCACCCCCAACTCCTCCCTGCATTAATTCCTCATTGATTCATCCTGTTCCGCCAAGCTTGGCCCTGGACTCACAGTGAAACCAAAGAACCCCCAGCCAACTGCACAGAGACACAGATTCAAGACTTGACACACAGTGCTCACAGCCACTGGGAGTGGGGCCCAAGAGACCAACAGTGCTCCCCTAACTGGGTGCTGGTGAGCCAAGTGCTCCCCACTGACTGTGCAGGTCCCCAAGAGAAACAAAAACACAGGTGCCCACCCAAACCCGGACCCCAGTGTTCACTGCAGCACGATTCATATGAGCTACAAAGTGGACACAGCCCGAATAAATGCCCATCAACCCATGAATGGATAAACACCACATGATGCAATTGTTAGAGTGGAATACTGTGCAGCCATAAACAGGGATGGAGTGTGGACACATTACATATGGACGAACCCTGAAAACATTACACGGGCTGAAAGACGCCAGATACAAAAAGCCACCCACTAAAAAAAGAAAGCCATTCACGACATGATTCTACCGATAGAAGTTACTAGGATAGGCAAATTCACAGACAGCAGGCAGATTCGTGGCTGCCAAGCGCTGAAAATGACCAGTAATGGACTTAAGACCTCTGAGGGGGGGTGACAAAAATATTCTGGAATTGGTGATGATGGTAACTTTGTAAGTATACGGGAAACCACTGAATTGTACACAATAAAAGGGTGCATTTTCTGGAATGTGGATTATATCTCCATAAAGCTATTATCAGCAACAAGCCCGATGACTGTGGTCCCCAGGGAATGAACCAGAACAACGGTGTCCTCTGGCCCACGGCTGCCCCCTCCACCCCCCGCACCAATCCAGCCTGCACGCCCCTCCCCCCTTTCCATTCAGCGGCCTGTGTGTGTATGTGTGTGTTGGGGGGTGATTCCGGTGACTTCTCCACCTGTGCGGCCGCTCCTCACACCACCAGTGCTCATAAGGACTCAACATGAACTTTTAAGAAGGGGCCTCAGCGTCACAGGCTAGAACCTGTCAAGTCATAGAATGACCCAGGAGCAAGCCCTGTTTACAGAAGGAAGCCTCACCCTGAAAGGAGGGGGATGTGGCAGCAAAAGCAGCCAGTCAGCAATAAGAAAGGCTGAACGTGGCTCATCCTGGATCTCTGCACAGGAGGGACAAGGGGTGAAAACCTTTGCTACCCAGGACACCCACTCAGACCCCTTCCAAGTGCCTGAATCAGTGGGGTGCAGCCGACGTGGGCCAGCGCCCACCTGCACCCTGCCACCGCCTGCCTGACCAGCCAGGTGCTGAGGCTGGTCGGAGTCCTGAGCACTAGCTAGTCCGGAGGAAATGATTGCAGAGCTGCTGGGGGGCCACTGCCGGATTTCCTGGGCCCACCCCAAATCCGTTAGAGGCCTAAGTCCTCCCTCTACCCCCTGTCCCAAACCTTCAGGATGCCGAACAAGCCACAACGAGAGAGAATTCAGTGAAGCCTGACTTTTATGAGGTGGTGCAGGCCTCAGAGGTGGGGGGGCCCCCAGGTTTCTCAAGGTTTAATTATAACTTTAGCACTTGGATTTTGGGGTGCCCGTGGTGTGAATAAGCTCTCTACTTCCAGCCATCCTCGGGGAGCCCCACGGTGAGCTGGGGGGGGGAGCTCACAGAGAGGCCTCTGGCCTCAACTGTACCCACCCCACAAAACCCGAGGACTAGCTCCCCCACCCCTGACTCACACGTCTCCCCACAAGCCGGTGAACTGGAGCACGCTGAATGCAGAAACTGAGGTGCACGGGGTCACCCGCCCATCTCTCCGTGGCCCACGAGGGGCCTGGCCCCCAGGCACAGTGGCTCCTCTTCAGCAGACGGAGAGCAGATGGCTCCCCCGCCGCAAAGCGTTGCTGGATGAACACACGAAGGAGTGAGAGTGAGGGGGACAGAGCCGGCTGCTGGCACACAGACGGGGTCCCAGGAGCCTCGGGGAGACGAGACTGGGCCGTCCGGTTCCACGGTGGGCCCCAGAGGAAGCTGGGGAGGCAGCCAAGAGTTTGGAAAGATGGAAAAGGACAGCTGAGCAGCTTTGTGCCAGGCAGGCAGGAAGCAGGAAGTAGGCATCTGCGGAGGGGGTTCTGTGTGGGGGTGGCCCTCACGGAGGTGAGCCATGTGAGAAGCAGCTGCCACATGGACACGGGGCGCCCCCCTCACCTCCTGAGCCCCCTCCTCTGCCTGACTGTGCTCCTCACCATCGCACTCCAGCCCCGGAGGGTGGCCATGGAGGCCAAGAGGACACCAAGGCGCCTTCCTACCTGCCCTCAGCACCTCCTGGGCATTGGGTGACATGCGGAGGACCTTCTGTTTTCCCACTTTTTCAACAACTGCACTTAAACCAATGAAAAACAGATGCCTCTTAAAACGTGTTCTCCTTCCCCTGAGGGAGGATGGCGTTTCGTCACGGACCTGTCCCAACCCAGTGTTCCCCTCGCTTCGGTGCCCACCTCGGTCATGTGGGGAGAGAGGCAGGCAGCCCCCCTCCCCGCTGGTGACGAGGGTCCCGTAAGCGACACTCACTCCTGGACGTGGAGACTGGGGACCCCAGGCACCTGGCCCTGAGGAGCCCACGCTTGGGAGCCGGCGCCGGTTGTGGGGCTCCTGGCCTGATGGGCCGACTGAAAAGCCACTGGGGTGACTGAAGGGACGTCAGCAGAGCGTGCGGTTTGCAGTGGCCCCAGGACCTCTGCTCTGTGTCCTCTGTCACTGCAGGGCCAAGGGAGGGCTCCCCTGTGGGAGGCTGTGCGGTGCCACCCTCCACCGCTCTCTGCACTCCCTGCCCCCCCCCACCAGTCTTCCCCCCCAGCCCCCAAATGACAATCAACAAGGATTCTCACTCCAACTCAACGGGGCTGCTGTCCACCTGTCGCTCGTCTCCGGGGCCCACAACTGACCCCAGCAACTGGCAGCTCTTCCTTGGTCCTGGGCAGCCGAGAAACAAAAGACTGGGATCCTGTCCTCACTTCCCAACGGCCCCCACAGCACCAGAGCTTGTAGGCAGGCCCGGGGTCATCTGATCCAGTCCCCTGGCCCAGGAAAATGTATTCAAATCACCAAAGAAACACTGCTCTTGGGTCCTTTCTCTTTAAAAAAAAAAAAAAAGGGCTCCAAGAAGCGCTCGTGAAAAGAGAGCAAAACAAATGTCTGTTCTTACAAGGCTCTCTGAAGCTTGTCTCGTCTCACAGGAACCACAGAGCGTGTGAATAAAAGATGAAACACCACGATCATGCGGTATTGCTCGTGCCTCCACGGAGAAACAACAGGAGCATCCAGGCCTCCACGAAGACCGAGAAGGCTCAACCCAACACAGGGGCATGGTCGGGGCAAGACACACAGGCAGGACACAGACGTCCTCACCTGCTGTGTCCTCATTGAAGGAGGGAGACTCACTTTCTTGCCCCGGGAAAGGGAAAACCTTATCTGTCGTCATCAGAGGCCTTGTCGACAGGCCTGGGAGATAAGATAAGAGATAAGGGTGTGGGAGGCGGGAGGAGGTGCGCGCGCATTCCACTGGGGACACCAGCAAGGGCGCTCGTCGGAGTGACCGCCTCACTGGGCACTCGGTGCCTGGCACTCACAGGGCAGGACAGGACCAGGGGTTCCCCTCCAGGGCACATGACTGCGGAGGGCCCTGCGGCACGCATGCCAGAAGCAAAGAAACAGAGGGTGGAGCACCCCTCCTCCACGAAGGCTCCGTGGGGGTCAGTGTGGGTGACTGAACCTCAACCCGTAGCTTCTGAGAACAGCCAGGATGCTCAGGGGTTGACATCTCATGGGGTGCGTGCTGGCCCACCCCTCCCACTCCCCGCCAGCTTCAGCAGGGCAACAAGAAATGGGGTGCTTCTGCTATGATCTGGCTACTAAACCCAGGTTAAAAGATTTATTTACGCTGAAATGGCCAGGAAGGGAGAGGAAGCAAATTGGTTCATCTTCCCTCTTTCAGGCCCTTTGCTTTGAGTTGCCCTTCCCCTGCCACCAAGGGCCAGCCCCGCAGCCCAGATGGGTGGGTGGGGTGACGCAGCTCAGCTCCTGTGGGGGACAGGTGAGCCCAGGTGAGGCCAAGTGGCCACTCAGGCCCCTGCAGAGGTGGAATCAGAGCTCCCCAGGCCTCTCAGCAGTAAGCCCTTCTCTGCCAGATCTCAGTAGTGATAAAAGAGAAGAGAGTGGCAAGTTAGAACCCCACCCACCCACCCACACCCCAGGGCCAGATGTTCCACCTACCGCTCTGCGAGCCCCAATACAGGGCCCGCGGGGAGCCCGCTGGGAGGTGGGCAGGTTGGAGGGCCCACCAGGTGGGGCAAGGTGCCCTCCTGGCTGTGGATCAGACCCGCACCTTTGCTGGCCACCCCCCCAGGCTGCACAGCCAACAGGCTGGCCTGCGGAGCTGGCTGCCTGGCCACCACCTCAGGGGCGCTCCTGGGAAGGCGTCAGGAGGCTTCACTGAGCTGCTGAGAACAGGTCCCTACCTGTCCCAGGAACCAGGCTGGTACTCAACAAACAAACCCAAGCCTGGTGCTGGCAGGCAGAAGTCTGGGAGGGGAGCCCCGGCCAAGGGCTATGATGCCTGCTGGAAGCATCTTCCTCAAGACCCCGGCTGAAGGGAGCTGGGACTCCAGCTCCAATCCCTGAAGCATCTGTGGCCTAAGCCAAGGTTGGGGGCAGGCGAGAAGAGGGATGGGGCTGGCACAGCGGGTGTGGAAGGCTGACCACCACTGCAGAGGGCCCTGGCCAGGGCCTCAGGGGCCAGCAAGCGTCTGTCCTCACCCTCACAGGGTGAAATAAAGTCCTGCTTCCTACACACCCGGCCAATGGGAGAGGGAGGGAGCCCAGAGCGCCATCGGCAGTCTGGGAAAGACGGCCAGGAGTGAGCCGTGCCGGGGGGTGACTGTGTGGGGGTGACCGGCGTCCTAAGAGACCTCTGACACCACAGGAAGCCAGCGCCGCTCCACGCTGCTGGGGCAGGGGGGTGCTCTCCTTCTGCCGAATGCATCTCAGCCCTAGGACGCCTCCCTCCTGCAAAGCTGCCCTATCTGACGAGGCTGGTGGTGACACAGCAGGAAGTGGGGAGAGCACAGGGTGGCCGTGGAAGCAGGCAGGGGGTGGGGAAGTAAGTCAGCCCCAGGATCCTGGTTGTCTTAAGGGGTTCAGGGCTTCTGGGGTGAAAGCCCTGGTGAACCCCAGCCTGGAGGCCTGGGGCGATGGACCTGGCACTCAGGGAACAACCCCAAGGGCCCCCTCAAGGCTTGGTGTTGGTGGGGGCAAATGACAGCATGGGCTGTTGTTCTGCCTCATGGCAGCCCCCTTCCCGGGAGAACAGGGCTCTGTCTCCTCCAGGACAGAATGCCCGGTGGCCCCCCACCCCACACACACAAAGCAGGTCCTCCCCATGTGCCAGTCTTCCCTGTCACAGTGCCGGCCTCGAGGAGCAGAGCCTGATGGAAATACAGACACAGACCAGTAGACCCAATAGTACTGCACATGTCACAACCCGGAAATGATGGGAGGCGGGCAGCAGGGATGCCCAGGAGGGGTGGACAAGGGTCAGTGACCACACAGGTCCCCTGAGATGGGCGTAAAAAGAGGTTAGCCACAGAAAAGGCCTCCTTTCCCAGCCACGTTCTAACACAGAGAAGACCCGAGAAGAGTCAGGCGGGCATGACACCTTTCCAAAGAGACCTCACGTGGACACCAGCTTCCCGCTCCCAAATGGTCAGACAAACTTGTTCTTCTTTCTAGTTCCTGAAAAGGAGCCTATCCGTTGCCAAAGAGAAATGACATTTATGTAAACATCCATGCAGGCCCTAAGTCTGAAGGCAAAACAATAATGAACGAAGGGTTGGAAGCATACCATTATGAAAAAAGGGGCCTTCTTTTCGCTTCTCCCCAGCAGGACTTTCCAAAGCGGGATCCAAACAGAATCCCAACCAGGACGCTGTCCCCACGGGAAGAAACCCACTGCATGGACCAGAAACCCGCCGTATAGACTGCTTCTGGGTGGCACATTTTTCTCCAGAAAAGGAACCTCAAACTTCTCTTTGGTGAGCAGAGATGCTTCCCGAAACCTCGGACAAAAATGCAGCAGAGTTCATGGTGGAGGAAAGAGAGGGAGACGAGAATGAAGAGCAGCAGCCTGGGCGCCGAGTCGACCCCCAGGGGACGTGGGGGATGAAGTTTCCGAGCAGATGGCCCTGCCTGCGCGGCACCTCACACCCCTGCCCCTCGTCTGGGTGCGTGAGAGGACATGCTGGCCCGGCTACAGGACTGGAGTCCGGGGGGCTACGGGACCAGGGTCCCAACTTCTCGCAGCTAGAAAAGCCCTTTGGAAGACACATCCTGGAGATGCTGCTCCCCGGCAGGGCATGGGCAGGGCATGGCGAGGCAGACACCTTCCCATCCTCTAGCAAAGCACATGCATGCCAGCGCCCCAACCCACTACCCTCTACTGCCCCCTCCCCAGTCCGCTCCCAGAACATCGAGAACGTCCCAAACACCTCCCAGGAATCCAGACAAGCTGCAGCACAAACTCCCCCGGAACACAATTCTGTCTGCGAGGTCTCCAATTCCGGCATTGTCTAAGCGCCTGTTGAAACTAATCTTCAGCCGGTCCTCCGCTAACCCGCCTAGCCCTAACGGTTGACAATCTGGATGGGACGGTTTGAACAGGCAGCGGTGGCCCACCAGCATCTCCTCCCGGCCCTCCAGGAATATGAGGGAAGTCCCCTTGCGAAAGGGAAATGGGCTCCAAGAAACTGCTGGCCGAGGCGTACTTAACCACTCGGGTAGCCGGCCAAATATTTACAAAGCCTCGGCTGTGACACACAAAGCCGTACTCTTCTGCTCCGCGGCCGAAAATCTGGGCCCCGCGTGGAGGACCGACTTCCCGCCGTCCCGCTACTGGGGCCAGGGGGGCTGTGCCGCCGGCTGTGGGGGGCAGGGGGTGGCCGGGCCTGCGGGGGCTCCGGGGAGGCGCCGTTCCTGCTCAGCCCTGGGGCGCGGGGGAGGGGGCTTCCCGGCGGCCAGACCACCTGAGAGCCCCCTGCGAGCCGAGTGAGGCTGGAGGGAACAAAGGGAGCGCGGACTCACCCAGCAGCTGAGTCGGGCTGCGCCGGCCGCCTGCGCGCGCGGCCCGCCCACCGGGTCACATGGCTCGGAGCCGAGCAGAGGATCAAAGGGGCTTTGTGGCCGAGGAACAAGGAGCCTCCCAGAGCGCGGGCAGAGGTAGGGAGGGACCGCGACGGCCTCCCTGCAGAGGGAGGCTCGGCGGGGCAGCGGGTCCGAAGGGGCAGGGCGAGGGGTGCGGAGGGAGTGGGTGGGGGTGGGAGCAGGCGGAGAGAAGGGGCGGTCCCGGCAGCCACCCCCACCCCGGGTGCGTTAGCTGTGCCCGAGGAACGCTAAGAAGCCCACTCCCCAAGCCAGCCTGAGTCACCCCAAAAGGAAAAGTGACATGGTTCCCCAGAGGGAGAGAGAGAAGGCGAGAGGCTCACCTGGACAGACGACCAGGCTGCCCTTCCGCCCAGTCCTGCTGGGGTGGAGGGACGGGTGATGCCAAGAACCTGCTGCTGCCCACGGGCACCCGCTCCCTGCTGCCCCGCCCTGGCTCCTTCTCTGCCAGGTGTACCTCCCCCCTCTCCCGCCCCCATCTGGTTCTGAACCCCCCTCCCCTACCCCAGCAGCTCAGATGACAGGCCACCCTCCCCAGGAGGTCCAGGTTTCCCGGCAGCTGAGGGTGGGAGCAGAGCCAGCCCCGCTGTGTGTGCCCTGGTGGAAATGACCCGGGAAGGGAGCGGAGAGGAACCGGCAGGGGCTGGGGATGCGGCGGCGGTGGCCAGCTCACCCTGAGCTCGGTCTTCTTCCTGGAGCCTCGGAAGATTACTATCGGATCCCGCTCCGGCTTCTCCAGCCCCTCAGGGCCTGGGGATGACTCACGGAGTCTCCTCCTCTCTCTCCCCTCCCTGCGGGCCCCGGGGAAGAGCTGAGACCCCCTCAGGGGATGGGCTAGGTGGTCCCCAGAGGAGGGAGCTTGGGAGAGTCCCTGTCCGGGGCTGGGCCTGCCGGCTGGGATCAGCCAGATCCATCCTGTGCCTCGACCTCTGACCCCCGAGGGAGTGAGTCACTCCCAGGCATGGGCGGGGCCAACTTGGCTCAGGCCCACTCCCACAGGAGGAGACAGCTCCTGGGGGCTGGTGTGGGGTCTTCCTAGGGCAGAGAGTGGTTAGTTCAAGTGCAAAATGGCAGTCCATCCTCCTGCCTCCAGAAGGAAGATCCCCACCTCAGCCTTCAGGAGCCAGGCCACACCCAAGGTTTCCCAGATCCCCCGCATTGTTAGTGGGCAAGGACCCAGGGGCACCCACCCCACCGGCCACAGGGGTAGGCTGACCACGTCCCCCACCACGTCCCTCAGCAGCCAGCCCTTCCCAGCAGCAGCCACTCCTACCCCTGACGGCCAACTTGCCCCCCAGTGGCCTCTGAGGTCTGGGGGTTTGCCACAGAGGCTTCAGGGGCCTGTGCTGCAAACCCCTTCCAACTCCGACATGGAGTGGCCATGCAGAGCTGCTGACCCCGGTCTCCAGGCACTTGGCCAGAGCTAGGGGAGTGCCCAGTGGGAGGAAATGCATGTCCGGAGCCCTTCTTCGCATCTCACTGGGAGGGAGGCCGTAGTGGATCCCAGGCACGGGCCTCAGAGTCAACATCAGATGGAGGCCCCTTCCCTCGAACCATCTTTGACTTATTACTCAACATCTGCTGGCCTGGATCTTCCCCATCTGTAAAATGGGCAGATCAACTCCAGCTGCAAGAATTAAAGTGAGACACGTGTGTGTCCAGAAACAGGAAAGGCAGCCGCTCCCCAAATACAAATCCTTTTCCTCCAAGAAGGCGATTTCCAGACAGTTGCAAGGGCCCAGCCCCTCCTGACACCCCTGCCCACTTGTTCAGTTGCTCAGTGTCCAACTCCCTGTGACCCGATGGACTGCAGCACACCAGGCTTTCCTGTCCCTCACTATCTCCTGGAGCTTGCTCAAACTCATGTTCATTGAGTCGGTGATGCCATCCAACCATCTCATCCTCTGCCGCCCCCTTCTCCTCCTGCCTTCAATCTTTCCCAGCATCTGGGTCTTTTCCAATGAGTTGACTTTTCTGCCTACTTGGCTGGGACCTAAAAAGCAGGTCCAGGAACCAGCAACAAGGGAGGCCAGGCCAGGCGTCAGGGTTAATTAACATGAAGCCTGCACTCCACGCCTGCCCTGGCAGCCTCCTGGTCCCGCAGCACTCCCCTCGAAGCCTCCTTCCAGCCTCTGGCCTCGCTGTGTCCCCCAGCTTTCTGGCCCCAGAGTCCACTCCCAGGGCCCACTACCCCTCCTGGGCGCCCACCACTGCTCTCCAAGCTTATCCCTCACCCTGCCCGCCGTCTACCCCCGACCCCCAGATCATGGGTCCAGGAGGCAGCCTGGGTACTTTGTACACATGCCAGGCTCCTCTTACAACTTTTCCTCACTTGTCACTGACCAGGGCCCCCAGAGCACAGAAGAGGGTATTCTTGTGCCCACCAAGCCCCCCAGTCCAGGGGCTTCTCCAACACAGAACATCTGCCGCCCGGCACTGCTCACAGTCCACCGCCGCTCAGGACACACTCGGCATCCAGGGAGAGCGGCCTGACACCTGGGCAACTGCCCGTCCAATCCTCCAGTGGAAACCGAAGGCCGGCCACAGACAGCCCAGCCACAGACGTGATTTTAACGTTTCTAGTAGCCACAGTAAAAAATATAAGAAGAAACAGGTAACATTAATGTTAATGCATTTTATGTAACCTAACAGAGCCAAGATATTATCCACCCAACATGTGACCAGTATAAACACTTTTGAGATTGTTAATGTTTTATTTTGTTTTTTGGCCACAAGGCATGTGGGATCTAGTTCCCAGACCAGGGATCAAACCCACGCCCCCTGCACTTGGAAGCGTGGAGTCTCAACCACTGGACCACCAGGGAGGTCTCCAGTGTGTGTTTTATAACTATGGAACCTCTCGATTTGGACTGTTCACATTTCAGGTGGTCAGTAGCCACAGGTGAATGGGGCTACTGTCCTGGACAGCACAGCTCTCTATATTCTCAGTTTCACCCTGAGGTGACAACAGACCCTTGGAGAGAGGTTTATCCGGATCATTTTTCACACCACATATGGAGCCACCCTGGGGGTGATACAAGACACACCACAGCATCTACTGTGAGATGCCGAGGCCTCTATTGATGCCACTGATCCCTACGTGACAGTGTCCCGTTTCTGGGGACATAGAGGGACATGCGGGCTTCCCTGGTGGCTCAGATGGTAAAGAATCCACCTGCAGTGCGGGGGGCCTGGGTTCAATCCCTGGGTTGGGAAAATCCCCTGGAGGAGGGCATGGTAACCCACTCCAGTATTCTTGCCTGGAGAATCCCATGGACAGAGGAGCCTGGTGGGCTACAGTCCAGGGGGTCACAGAGAGTCAGACACAACTGAGTGACTAAGCACAGCACAAGGGGACATGATTCTCAGCTTCCACCGTCAGACACAGCAGAGCTTCTCCTAAGAAATCGCTTTGCCAAATGTGCGCTAAGTATCGGTCAGACAGTTTTCTGTGACTGCCACACATCCCTTTCTGGGCTTCCCTTGCCTACCTGGCTCACGGTTGCTCAGGCCAGGATGAACCCCTGACTCAAAGGCAATGGGGCTTCCCTGGTGGCTGGGTGGTAAAGAGTTCACCTGCCAACTGCATGAGACATGGGTTCGATCCCTGGTCCGGGAAGATCCCACATGCCACAGAGCAACTAAGCCTGTGCGCCTCAGCTACTGAGCCAGTGCTCTAGAGCTTGGGAGCTGCAACTGAGCCCACGTGCTCGAAAGCCTGTGTGCCCTGCAACAATAGAAGCCACTGCAATGAGAAGCCCAAGCACCGCAACGAGGAGTAGTCCCCACTCGCCGCGACTAGAGAAAGCCCGCACGCAGCGATGAAGACCCATCACAGCCAAAAATAAGTAAATAATTAAAAAAAAAAAAAATGAGTTGGGCTGTTTAAGCTTCCTTGGCAGCCTGGAGCCAGGAACCCTTCTGGACACCCAAGCTCCCTCAACTGCTCCTCCCACTCAAGACACCCAGGCACTGGCCTCCCTTGCATCCAATAAGTACCTCGACACACTTCTGGTTACTAACTTCAAAGTCACCCAGAACTGCACTGATTAAAAAACAATCTATAAAGAAAGCAGCGGTCGCCGAGGCGGGGGCAGCCGTGGCTGGGCAGTGATGCTTCATGGATCTTGGGTTTCCACTGAGGTGAGGAAATATGCTGAAAGTAGACAGCAGCGACGGCTGCACAACAAGCTCTATGTGCAGATGGTCAATAAAAAAGAATTTAACGTGTCCTCCTTTCACTGGAGCCAGTCTGTTTTCTTGTTGTATATCTTAAAGCCAGGGGGGCCCCAAGACAAATCGGGAGCCCTGGGGGAGACTGTATCATGCCCCATCTTCCCGGAACCTCTGAATGTGATCTTACACGGCAGGGCCGACTGCAGAGATGAGGGTCTGTGAGATGCAGAGGCTCTCCCGATTCTGTGGCTGGGCCCCGAACGTAATCATGAGGGTCCTTAAGAGAGGTTTGCAGAGGGCAACTTGAAGAATATAGGGAAGATGACTGTGTGATGACGGAGGCAGAGAGTGGAGTGGTGTGGCCACAAGCCAAGGGCGCAGGCAGCCACCAGAAGGTGAAGGAAGGACGGCTTCTCCCCCTGGAGCCTCCAGACAGAGCCAGCCCCGCCCAGTGCCCCTGATTTCAGACTTCTGACTGCCAGAACTGTAAGAAGAATACATTTCTGTTGTTTGAAGCCATTGAGTGTGCGGTAAGTCGGGACAGCAGCCCCGCAGTCTGCAACTCGACCCGTGTAAGTTTAGGAGCTTTCTGGAGAGATGAAGACACAAACTCTCAGAGTGGGATGGGAACTTGTTCCAGGCCACGCACCTGTGAGCCAGACCCTTCCCAGACCTACAGGATATTAGTCGGGGTTTGGGAGAGAGAGTCGGACTCATCCACGGAAAGCTAAAGAAACCCCCTCGCCAGGTTCCAGCTGATGTGCAGTCGGGCGGAGGGGGCGTGGGCTGCCCCATGGTGTCCTTGACAACTCGACAAGGGTGCTGTGGGCTGTTTCCACATGTCCATGAGCAGACCCCACCATCGGGAACGCCGTGGGGAAGGTCACCGGGGGCAGCTGCACTGATCGGCTGTCCAGCGGGAGGGTCCCACTCTGGAAGCCACAAAGGGACACGTTGAGGCTTCCACCTCCAGCCAGGCCAACTGGGTGAAGAGCACAGCATCCTGTGGGGGAGGCACCCGCCCTGCAGAGTGGGGCCACTCATGTGGAGCCAGCGTGCAGCAGCAGCGGGAGAGAAGGAAGTGGTTACACAGTGCCCTCCCTCCCTCCCTCTCTCACGCACTCATGCACACACGCACCACCCCCACCCCAGTTCCCAGGTCCCAAAAGGTCCTCCTGCCAAGCCCAAAAGCCTGGTGGCGAGCACACAGCTCAGCCCTCCTGCCAACTCCCTTCCAACCCACCCTGGGCAAACCCCCATGGGATGCAGCAGATGCTTTCCATCAAAGGCCAAGAAAAATATCCCTCCGCCTCTTCTGCGGGCAGGTCGCTGGGCTCCACACCCCCACACACACCCAGGAGGACAGGGGAAGGGCTGGGCGGGTTAGAAGTGTGGGGCTGGGGGCTGAAGTGAGCCAGGAGCATAAGCAGCCACATGCCCCCAGGGATGGGGGGCCCAGGTGCCCAGAGGCAGGCCGACCTCAGGAGGTGCTGCCCCACACGCAAGCCCCCCCCCCTTCATTCCTGGGGTAGGGGAGGACCCCACAGCCCCAGGGCAAAGGCCCCGGCATGCACGGGGGAGGGAGGGGACCCTAGCTCAGTTTCTGCTCTCTCTGCAGTAGAGCAACGCTTGCAGGGGCTGGTTTTCACCTTGGGTTTACATCTGTGTTTTTCCCAGGTCCCTTTCAACTTGACCTAGAACATTCAGGCTGCCCCTCATCTCAAAAACAAGGCCACCCCCACTTCCTTTGGCCCCGCCCCCTCCTCCAACTGTAGGCTTGCTTCCTCTCTCAACAACCCGACCTCACCTCCTAACAGTTGGTCTACACTTGCAGCTTCCACCTTCTCACCGCCCACTCACTTCTTAACCTTTGCTCTCTGGCTTCTGCCCATTTCACCATTAGAAACGACCTCTTGAAACGACCCTCATGGCCGACTGATCTCGGGGGGCAGTACGTGGCATGCATTAACCACCCCTCCTAGCAGGATGCTTCTCCCAGCTACCTTCCTCACCTCGTCCCCCAAGACACAGGAGTCTCCTCTCCCCGCATCTCAGGAGAGGCTGGCCTTACTTTTGTCACCAGCTTCAGCCACACCCCCCCAGGCTGCTGCCTCTGGTTCTGACTGCCGTCGGACTCAGCCACACCTCTAGGCATGCTTGTGTTCTAAGGGCCCCTACGCTCTTCACCTGGGCCCCATAGTCTTCCAAACCATACCTAAAATCCCCTGGTAAAAGTCACCACTTCCAGGAAGCCCTCCAGGTGTTCCATCAGCTAGGATCACCCCTGCCCGCTTTCGTGTTTCCCACCTCACATCCTGACCTGGAGCACTTGTCTGGCTGACTCACTCATCTTTTTCCCCGGCTCCTGGGTAGCGGCCCCTGTAAATGTTTGTGGAACTCCGCGGCCGGAAGGCCCCATTTCCTCCTTTCTAAGAAGCACTCCTCCCAGCCTCACTGTCAGGTTGCCTCTTCCCCTGGCAGGCACCTTTAATACACATTCCCTTTTCCTCTTGAAAAGCTATCATTACATCAACAATGTGTCAGAAATTATTTGATGATAATCTTAACTCTCACTCGCAGCCAACTCTATTATTCTGGTTGGGATGGATACTTTGTAGCTGAGCAGTAGCCCCAGGCACACTTCCAACCCCACTACTCCATCCTCCTTCCAAAATCCCGAACTCCCAGCAACAAAAGGAGCCAATCCCGCACTGATTTCAAACAGAAACCCAGCCTGTCGGTACTGGAGAGCTCTCTCTCAGGGGTGGGGTGGGGGTGGGGGGTGGTGTCAAGAGGGAAGACCTCCAGGTGGGGGCGCTCCAGACCGGCGTTACGAGCGACACTCTAGACTTCCTAATCCTCCACTGAAATTAGGAGCAAAACAAAAGCTTAAGCAGCTAAGATGGTAAATTGTTTCAGTCCAGCAATACACAATTTGGTATTTAGAGGCAGGAGTGAGGGTCTAGAACTGGGAAGTAAGGGGACAAGCAAGTAGAAAGAGCAGGATGTTTATCTGGCTTCTGCTCAGAGGTTCTCAAACCTAAGGGGAGCTTCAGGGAAATACAGATTCCCAGGCCCCGTCCCCAGCGATTCTGATTTAACTAATCTAGGCGTCGGTTAAACATTTCTCAGGAGATTCCAACGGACAGCCTGGGTTGAGAGTAGCTGGTTAGCACTGACAGACACATACAATACCCTTGAGATTTGGCAAGATGCTGATAACATTTGAACTTAAGCTAGGTGTGTCCAAGAGACACACAGGGGGTGAGTGGGGTGGGGGTGAAGTGTGAGTTGCTCAGTCGACTCTTTGTGGCCCCAGGGACTGTAGCCCGCCAGGCTCCTCAGTTCACAGAATTCTCCAGGAAAGAACACTGGGGTGCGTAGCCATTCCCTTCTCCAGATCTTTCCAACCCAGGGGTCAAACCCAGTTCTCCTGCATTGCAAGCAGATTCTTTACCATCCGGGTCACCAGGAAAGCCAGGGGTGGGGTGGGAGTGTCAGCAGTCCCCACAGTGGGTGTAGGGCCAGAGCTGCTAAAGTGCTGTCGTGGCCGACTCTCTGCGACCCCATGGACTGTACCCGCCAGGATCCTCTGTCTATGGAATTTTCCAGGCAAGAATACTGGAGTGGGTTGCCATTTCCTTTTCCAGGAGGGCCAGAGGGGCTCTTGGCAATTCCATGGGCAACACGGGGCCTTTTTATAAAGGGCCTCCACATTGCCCACTGTCTGGCTGGGACTTGGAAGAGAACCAGAGAAGGATACTTGGAAAGGTGTCCAGGATACACTACTGTGGCACAGGACCTGGGACAGACGGCATTTGAGTCCCTGAAGTCTCATCTGCCTAAGAACAGAACCTTCTGGAAGAACTCAGTTGTCAGCAGTCTCCTCCTCTGAGCAAGCCCGGAAGACTGACTATTGCAGACAAGAAGTCTGCACACCACACCTACAGATACTGTGCCACAAAACCATCCTAGCTCTCATATCCCCGCTTAAGGGTCCATTTATCTTTCCAGAGTCCTTTGTTCTCCAGTAAGTGTCCTTCTCCGCCTTCCCTTTTCCTATTAAGAAGGTGTGTATATAAGCCCTAAATCCTAAAGACCCTTTGAGTAACATTTTCCTGTGAAATCCCTTACTTATGTGCTTACGTCTATCTTTTCTCTTACTGGTATGGCTCTTGGTTTAGTTTGCAGACCCCCAAAAGACTGAAGGAGAGACATTATTTTGCCAACAAAGGTCCATATAGTCAAAGCTATGGTTGTTCCAGTAGTCATGTATGGGTCTAAGAGCTGGACCATAAAGAAGGCTGAGTGCCGAAGAATTGATGCTTTTGAACTGTGGTGTTGGAGAAGACTCCTGAGAGTCTCTTCGACTGCAAGGAGATCCAACCAGTCCATTCTAAAGGAGATCAGTCCTGAATATTCATTGTAACGACTGATAATGAAGCTGAAGCCCCAATACTTTGGCCACCTGATGCAAAACGCAGATTCATTATAAAGACCCTGATGCTGGTTCCAAATAGGAAAAGGAGTACATCAAGGCTGTATATTGTCACCCTGTTTATTTAACTTATATGCAGAGTACATCATGAGAAACGCTGGACTGGAAGAAACACAAGCTGGAATCAAGATTGCCGGGAGAAATATCAATAACCTCAGATATGCAGAAAGTGAAGAGGAACTCAAAAGCCTCTTGATGAAAGTGAAAGTGGAGAGTGAAAAAGTTGGCTTAAAGCTCAACATTCAGAAAACGAAGATCATGGCATCCGGTCCCATCACTTCATGGGAAATAGATGGGGAAACAGTGGAAACAGTATCAGACTTTATTTTTGGGGGCTCCAAAATCACTGCAGATGGTGACTAAAGCCATGAAATTAAAAGACGCTTACTCCTTAGAAGGAAAGTTATGACCAACCTAGATAGCATATTCAGAAACAGAGACATTACTTTGCCAACAAAGGTTCGTCTAGTCAAGGCTATGGTTTTTCCTGTGGTCATGTATGGATGTGAGAGTTGGACTGTGAAGAAGGCTGAATGCCGAAGAATTGATGCTTTTGAACTGTGCGGTGTTGGAGAAGACTCTTGAGAGTCCCTTGGACTACAAGGAGATCCAACCAGTCCATTCTGAAGGAGTTCAGCCCTGGGATTGCTTTGGAAGAAATGATGCTAAAGCTGAAACTCTTTGGCCACCTCATGCGAAGAGTTGACTCATTGGAAAAGACTCTGATGCTGGGAGGGATTGGGGGCAAGAGGAGAAGGGGATGACAGAGGATGAGATGGCTGGATGGCATCACTGACTCGAAGGATGTGAGTCTGAGTGAACTCCGAGAGTTGGTGATGGACAGGGAGGCCTGGCGTGCTGCGATTCATGGGGTCGCAAAGAGTTGGACACGACTGAGTGACTGATCTGATCTGATGCTGGAAAAGATCGAAGGCAGGAGGAGAAAGGGACAAAAGAGGACGAGATGGTTGGATGGCCTCACTGACTCAATGGATATGAGTTTGGGCAAGCTCCAGGAAATGGTGAAAGACAGGGAAGCCCGGTGTGCTACGGATCAAGGGGTTGTAAAGAGTTCTCACGGCTGAGCAACTGAACAACAGGAAGAGTGAAGCTAAGAGGGTAGAGGAAAAGTCTTCCCTCCCTGTGTGTGTATTAAGTCCCTTCAGTCGTGTCCGACTCTTTGCGACCCCATGGACGGTAGCCTGCCAAGCTCCTCTGTCCATGGGGATTCTCCAGGCAAGAATCCTGGAGCAGGTTGCCATGCCCTCCTCCAGGGGATCTTCCCGACCCAGGGATGGAGTCCACCTCTCCTGCATCTGCAAACCACACCTACAGATACTGCCACAAAACCACCCTAGTTCTCATCTCTCCTCCTAAGGGTCCATTTATCTTTCCAGAGTCCTTTGTTTTCCAGTAAGGGCCTTTCTCCTCCTCCCCTACTATGAAGGTGTGTATATAAGCCCTAAATCCTAAAGCCCCTTTGAGTCACATTTTTTCTGTGAAATCCCTTACTTATGTGCTTAGGTCTGTCTTCTCTTACTAATGTGGCTCCTGGGTTAGTCTGCAGACCCTCAAAAGACAGAAGCTAAGAAGGTAGAGGAAAAGTTTTCCCTCCCCAATACTTGTGTGTGTGTGAAGTCGCTTCAGTCATGTTGGACTCTTTGCGACCCTATGGACTGTAGCCGACCAGGCTTTCCTGGCGTTCTCCAGGCAAGAATACTGGAGGGGGTCACCATGCCCTCCTCCAGGGGATCTTCCCAACCCAGGGACCAAACCCGCAGATTCTTTACCACCGAGCCACCCAGGAAGCCCCAGGCATTGGTACAGGTCACCTCATCACAAACAGAGGCTGCTGACACAGAACAAGCTGGGTATGCTGTTCTGCAACATGTAAAACACTAGCATGTAAGACTGGGAGAAACAGAGCTGCCCAGCCAAAGTTCTAAGTAAACATGGGAACGATAAATAGATACGAACGCATGTTGAGTCTGGTGAGAGGAAGGAAAGAAGACTGGCAGAGCTTTGCTTCTCAGGCTGCATGGAGGCGCTCAGGTGCTGTGTTCACAGAGATGGTGCATGGTTTTTGTTTTCTTTTTAATAATGTTTAATTTTTATTTATTTATTTTACAATTTATTTCCTTTTTCTTTTTTTTAAACTTTTGGTTTCACCGCTCAGCGTGTAGGATCTTAGCAGCCAACCAGGGGTCAAACCTGTTCCCCCTGCATTGGAAGCTCAGAGTCTTAACCACTGGACTGCTAGGAAAGTCCCAGGGTGAGTGTTTTTGTTGCTGTTGTTAAATGCAAGCAGTCTTCGCAGGCCCTGGGGAAGCAAAGCCCCGAGTCTGTGTGTGGCTCACTGGCCAGGTGGCGTCCAAGACGAGGCATCACCTCCTGAGCCTCCGCTCACCCTCCTGAGCCTCTGCTCACCCACCTCAGCCCGAGGGTGGTGAACCCACCTGCTGTTTGGCTGCTCGAGAGGAGGTGCCTCAAACCTCCTGCCCTCCTTGCGGCATTTTGGGGAGGGTGCTTTGAACTAACCATGTCAAAGTACTCTGAAAACCACAGAAAGCCTCTAACCAAGAGGAGCTGGCGACTCCGGGCCTATTTTCATGACCTGGCAGAAAACGCCCCAGCCCAAGAAGCCTTGTTTTCCCCTCTGGGGTGGAGCCCTCAGTCGGGTGTGAGGGTTGAAGGCTTTTGCAGCTCCTTAAGATGCCTGATGTGAGGTTCTGTCAGCCCCAGGCCCACTTTAGATGGGGATGCCTGAGACCCCTCTCCCCTTTAGCGAAGACCGGGGGCAGGTAACACTGCCACTCATGGGAAACTAAGCGGCTTGTTTAATTGGGAATTGGGCCCAAACCAGCCCAGCCCAGCTCTTTCCTCTCCTCCTTTCTCTCCTCCCAGACCTGGAAGCTCAGGAAATTCAAGGCTGTGAAGCAGTGGGCACATGACCTCCGGCTATTTACACAGACTGGGGTTGGGGAGGGGGGACACTGATCCTTCCCAGCTCGCCCCACAAACCTGGGGAACCCCTGTGCCTGACCCTCCTGGCCCAGGGGCCAGTGGTCCAAGCCACCCAAGTTTTCATTTCATCCAGGAAACTCAGGCTTTGAGGTCAGAAGGGTGTCCAAATCTGACACCACCACCTATCAGCTGAACGATGGGGTGTGTGTGTGTGTAAATTTCTTTATCTCTTGAGAGTGATTTTTCTCATCTGTCAAAAGGGGGAAGGGGTTCACTGGAATTCAAGGAGAATGAAAAGGAAAAAGATGGCATGTGTACAGACTGGCGCTGAGCCTGGCACCCAGGCAGACACTCCATAGCACTGCCCCCCGCCTCTTCTCGGGCATGGGAGTGGGGAAGACAGCCCACAGGCAGGCAGCATCTGCCAGCTCCCCAGCGGAAGCACAGAAAAGAATCAGCAGAAACTGTTGATGGATGCGAAGAGTCTGGATTACCGATGACTTTCATGTATCTGTGCTTGTAAAACCTTAATGGTGGATCCAAAAGGTCTTCTGGGAAATTTTGCTTTTAAAAGCACATTAAAAAAAAAAAAGGAATAAATCCTGCAAACATAATATTCAGTGGAAGAAGCCAAAAATGAAAGTATGCTACATGGTAACATGGTAATGACTCAATGGACATGAATTTGAGCAAACTCTGGGAGACTGTGGACACAAGAGCCTAGCGGGTTGCAGTCCTTGGGGTTGCAGAGTCGGATGCAACTTAGCAACTGAACGACAATTCAGATACAGTTCAAAACCAGGCGAAACCCTCACTGCTGATGCAGCATTTCTGTTTCCTGATTCCGGTGGTAACTGCATGAACCTATGTACGTGTTAAGTCTCACTTCAAAGAACCACAATGTCCCCCAAAGGGACATTTCACCTGTAAAACTGGCGAGAGCGGAGTCAAGTCTGTAGCTGAGTTAACATCCTTGTACTCCTGCCAGCTTCCTGGTTTTGATTCGTACTGTGACAGGTCATTAGGGAAGAAGCTGGCAAAGGGTACACTGGCACTCTCTACTATGACTTTTGTGATCTCTGGCGAGTCGAAGATTATTTCAAAATAGAGAAAATATTTTAAGTACATTCAAAGGAGCTCCCTTCTAGTTGCTAAAGGAGGTGTTGCCTACTCGTGAACTGTGTAACAAAACCAATTTAATCTTTCACACACCAAAAAAGGTATATTCAAAATGTGAAATGCTTCACATGATGTACCAGTTAGAAATGGGAACTGGATGGTTTCACGACATGTCTGTTCATTCCTTCATCTCCTGTACACACATAGAGCATACAGGCACCTTGTCAGGTACGGGGAAGGGGCTAAGCCTTACCGACAGAGGCCCTGCCTGCCCAGGTCCCGGCCTCAGGACAAAGCTAAGGGATCCGGCACCGTGTAGCAAGGGCCAGTGAACACGCCACTGAGGCTGTTCTTAGAGAAACCTAGAAGGGGTCCCACCCCTGTGGAAAAGCAGACCTTCCAGGCCAAGGGCCTGGCAGGCAATAGGGCTGGCAGCAAGCCTCAGGTGAGCCTCAGCGAAACCATTCGGGATGCCACGAGAGGTGTGAGCCGCGGAGGGGCAAGCTGATGAGGCTGGAAGACTATCACTTCGTGTCATCCGGGCTGTTTCTCCAGACCCCAGGAGAGAACGATCACAGTGGTCAGGAGGTAGAGATTCATTCATTTGGCCCCCACGCAGCTCAGAAAATGACATTTCATGGCCAGAAGCAGGAGCCTAACTCTTGCGAGCTGCTGGCTCTGGGTGCTGATGACGGAAAGTACAGTTTGCAATCTGACCCACCAAGGTCTCTGAGAGCCCCGGGCAGGCTGGCAGCATCTGCAAAGGAGGTCTCCACCTAAGGCAGCACACCTGGCACTTCCCTACCTCATCTCAGGCCACAGTCCCCAAGCCGGGGCATCCTGTGGTCCCCAGGTTCTAGGGCTGTGAGGCAGCTGCTCCTCCAGCTCCCCAGAGCCCACCTCCCACCCCAAACACACACAGCCAATCTGCTTTGCTCCCTGGCAGTCCCCACCCACTAGCCTTCCACCCACCACCACCACCAGGCATGCCCTAGCCATGCAGGCTCACTTCTCTGGGCCTCAGCTTTCTTCTTCATTGCAAACAAGCTGATGAACCCACAGTCTCTTTCAGCTACAGAATTCTAAGTCTAGGGGGGGAAAAGGTCACAAAAAGGAGACAGGAACATCGGCCCACAGCCTTGCCTTCACTTGTGAAAGTGGGAAAGAGTTTCACAACTGTTTTCTTTCCTGCCCGGCCCAGGGTGGGGAGCGTCCTGTGGACTCTAGGGCTGGGAGTGTCTAGGGGAGCCCAGAACCCCCAGGGTTCAGGATACAGATGGAATTCCTCCTGAATTCTTCCAGAAGAGGACCACCACTTCCTGTCTTCGCTTCCCATTGCTGCCCTAACAAGTCACACAGCACGGGAACTCGGAACAGCGCAGGGTGTCCTCTTATAGTTCTGGACTCAGAAGTCCAACACAAAGTTGCTGAGCTAAAACCAAAGGCTGGTGCCCTCCAGAGGCTCGGGGGAGAATCCCTTTGACCACCTGTCCCAACTTCCAGAGGCCACTGCATTGCTGGGCTCCTGGCCTCCCCACCCCCCGGCAACTTTACAGCCGGCATGGCCTGTGGAATCTCCCCACATCCCATCACTGATGCTGACTCGCCTGCCTCCTTCCCCTACTTCTAAGGACCCTTGTGATTACACTGGCTCTGTGTGGATTATCCAGGATCATCCCTCCAGATTATCCAGGATACTCTCGCTACTTTAGGGCCAGCTGATCAGCAACCTCGATTCCCCTTTGCCTTGTGGGCTGACGTAGTCACACGGTCTGGGGATTAGGACATGGCCGTCTTTGGGAGTCATCTTTCTGCCGACTCAACTAACCCAGGTCCTGGAGGGAGACAAAGGGTGGAATCACAGGCCCAGGAGACTGCCTGCTTGGGTTCAAATCCTGGTCCCACTACTTGGTAGCTGAGGGAATCAGTTATCCACATCTGTAAAATGGGATAATGTGTCCCCAACCCTTGGGTGCCAGCCCATGGCCTGTCAGGAACCGGGCAGCCCAGCAGGAGCTGAGTGGTGGGTGAGACCCAAACCATCCCCCAACCCAAGACCATGGGAAGACTGTCTTCCACGAAACTGGTTCGTGGTGCCAAAAAGGTTGGAGATGGCTGCCTAAGAGGGACCGGGGGTTAGGGGTGGGGCAGGCAACAGAAGGCCCTCCCCAGAAATTCCATCCTCAGCTCTTGAACAGTGATTCTTCCAGGACAACACTGGGGTTCATCTGGGCTCTCCCAGCACGGCACCAGGCTGCCACAGAAGGGTAACAGACCAGATGGTGCAGCCGGCTCGTCATGGCCCCCTCCCTTACCAGGGCAGAGGAAGCCAGTGCAGTCAGCTGCCAGCTCCCAGGGTGCCAGCTTCCTCCAACCTCACTGTGGGACCCTCTCGAGCACAGAGAGCCCCCTTTCCTCACCAGGAAGAGCTGGTCACATGAAGGCAGTCTTGTGTGAAGAGAGACGAATTTAGATCCCCGAGCCCAGGTCACTCCAGCTTCGTGGCAGAGAGGTCCCAGGGGTTTGGGGTGGAGGATGTGGGTGAGGGGTCAGTGTTCTACCCCCCGGGAACCAGGCCTGGTTCCTGACACCCCAAACCACAGGCCTCACCTCTCTCCCAGGCGTCTTGCTTTCCAAACACTTCAGCATCAGGCGTCTAAATCACAGTATGACAGCAGCTGCCACATGGGGAGGCACAGAGAGAGGGCATGCTGGGCTGTGTGGCTTTGGGGAAGTCACTCTGCCTCTCGTTTGCTCCTCCAGAAACTGCAGGATCAGGGTCAGGCTAATCCTAAGTGGACACCCTGACTTCTGCATCCCCAGCAAACAGCTCACCAACCCCAGACAAAGCTTCCGGAGCCCAGGGGCACCCCCGGCCTGAGAAACGCTCGGGGACATTCTTTATGCCATGTCCCACATAGTGGCCCCTGGCCTTTCCCCCAGTGTCCTCCCAGCGCCAGGAAAGGGGTGCCGGTGGCCTTCAGGGGCTCCCCAGGACCCAGCCTGGCTGCCAGGAAGTGGCTTTTGCCCACGCCTAGCCCAGCCTCCATGGAGAGAGGCCAGTGCAACCAAACAGGAGGCCGTAGGTGGCAGGGGCCAAAGGGGCCAAACCATTCTCTCCCGGCAGGGCAGGGGCGGCGGGAGGGAAGCGGAGGGAAGCGGCACGTGACTCCAGCCTGCGGTTCTCAGGGGAAGGGCGAGCCCCAGGCAAAGGGAAGCAGGGCCCCCCCACCCCCCGCCCCACCCGGGGGCTCAGCTGTGGGGGAAGGGAAGGGACTCTGGCCTCACACCCCCACCCTCTGGCTCCAGCCCAGGGCCTCCTCCTCGGACCCTGCCCCCCTCCTATCTCAGGGGAGAAAGTGAGGCTCTGTGTGTTGCCAGATTCCTGTAATGAATCCCACATTCATTCCGTCCTCTGCGCCTATTGGAAAGCCTCCCTCTGCCTTCTGGGTTCGCTCTGAACAGCTGGTCTGCAGAAGTCGGTGGAACTGAATGTGCAGGAGGTGACTGCAGAGGAACGAGCTCCCTTCGCGTCCCCGCCCACCCCTTCCTCTGAAGAGGAGGCCGCTAGTTCCTGCCCTTTCCCTGGGAAAGCTGGGGAGGGAGCCAGGGACGCAGGATCCACCGTTAACTCTTTCACTTCCTGCCGGCATCCATCCTCCTGGCGAGGATGGACTCCACGGCTTCCTGAGCGTGGACAGCAGAGGCCCCCGGCTTCCCAGAGCCCCCACCCCCACTCCCAGGCACGAAAGCGCACAAGGTCAAGGCCCAGAGAACACACGCTCTGCTGGGAAAGGGCTTTTCTGCACCAGTTCCCAGCTCTCGCCTTGAAGGAGGTCCACAGGGCATGGATTTTGCAGGTGGAAGCAGGGAAGCCCCGAGAGGTCGGCATCTCGCGGATTACACAAAGGCAGGGCTCAGACACCCACAGCGCTGCTTTCAAATTTGTGCTGCTCACAAAAATTTGTGCTCCTCAGACAAATGCAAGCGGTGAGGAGCTGGGAGACGCAAAGGCACCCACGGAACAGTAACGGTTCATTAGCCCAGAGGCGTCCTGTCTCCCCCAGCTGCCCCATCCTGGGCAGTGCAGACCAGCCACCCCTGGCACTTCCGGCCCCACCCCAAGGATGGGTGGGCCATTCCGCCTCCAAACAGGCACTGGCTCAAGGAAAGACATCAGCCCCAAGGCCTGGGAGACGTGACTCCACCTCTGCCACTAAACCGCGTGTGTCCCTGGCAGAGTCAGAAACCTTCTCTGAGCCTCAGAGACAAGAGGAAGCAAAACCAGAAATCGGAGGAGGTTTAGAGGCTCTGGAGTCAGGCTTTCTGAATCCAAACCATCTAGCTGCATGGCCTCGGGCAGGTTGTTTAACCTGTCTGCGCCGAGTCCCTCATCTGTTAAATGGGGAGAGTGACAGAATCGAATTCACAGGTCTGTCAGGAGGACTCACTGAGGTCAAGAGCCCTGGGACCATGCAAGTTACCCCAGGAAGCCCTGGCGGCTGGGGACACCACCACTGCCGTCACGGTCATCGGGGATCCTGTCTGGCCCCAGCAGCCTGAGGCCTGGGAGAATGGAGGGGGAGCATCCTTGGTCCTCTGCCGCCCCCATCCTCCGGTCCCTCTGCTGACGGTGGCCACGGCTGGAGTCTAGCCATGGTTCCCAGTGACCCAGCACCCTCCTGCATCAGCAGTCACAGAGGCTCCAAGTCCAGATGTGAGAGGATCAAACCATCCCTCCTCGTCTTCATCAAACCCACGCCTTATATGCCATTCTCCCATGAGTCTTTATGTGCAGCGGACATGTGGGGTGAGGGGAGGCAGGCAGAGACCCAGTGAGGCCTCGGACTTGAGGCTGTGGGAGTAAGCCAGGATGCAAGGAGCTGCCTGCAGCTGGGGAGGGTCTCTTGGCAGGCGGAGGGGGCCCTGCCGCCCAGGCCCGCCACGCCGCTCCCTTCAGTGGCGTGTCCTCTGCCCTCTTCTGCCCCACCCTCAGGGATGCTCCCTACAGCCCTGCCAGGAGGACAGGGAGAATGTGGCCCCAGTGGGTGAAGGACACCAGGGCCCAGCCACATGGCCAATAAGTAACAGGGTCGGGGGCCCAGAGCCCGAGCTGGCCCTGCCTCCACTCTGAGCGGCTCTGTTCTAGGGAACCTTCTGTAGAAAGCGGGGGCTGGAGAGGAACAGCCTAGATCGAGGGGGACGGGCCCCATGCCTCTCCCACGAGCACAGGGAGCTCGGCTTGCAAACACCAAGCCAAGGGCCCTTCCCCAAGTGGGAGAAGGGAGAGAAACACACACACAGGAGTGCTGCAGCTTGGTATTCCTCCTGTAACACACACATGCACGCACACACAAGTGCAATCTGCTTTTTAAACCCAGGAGATGAGGGCTCTGTGCTGGGGAACCCCACCCCACTGGTAGGGGAGGCCCAACAGCAGCTCGCTCTGGCTGTCCTAGGAGCAGGGGGCGGAAGGCACTAACTGGGGGGAGAGGAGAGAGGGGCAGGGGGAAGGAAGCCCACAGGCGCATGAAGGGGCCCGCGAAGGCAGGGCAGGGGCCAGGAAAGAGCCGGGTGCCCGCCCGGCCACCCCGCAGGGAAGAGGGTGTGGAGGGACAGCCCACCCATTTCCTCCTCCAGCGTTTCAATAGCTACCGGTCGTCCCTGGGACAGCTGGATTCCCCTCGGAGGTCAGGCTGCAGCCCGCGTCAACCCTCACCATCCCCCCAGTTGGTGCCATGGGCACAGCACTACCTCCGGTGTGGACGGCCGCCCACGTTTCAGCTGGGGGTGCAGATGGCGCCCGGCTCATTGGCTCGAGGTGGCTGCTGCAGGCCTGGTCAGAAAGGACTGGCCATGTGGACACCGTCTCTCCTTGGACCCCAGCTGAATCAAGGGGCCCCCTCGTCCCTCCCTGCTCCCTCTGCCAAGGGAGGGTGGCCAAAGTGGACCCCCAGGCTGCCCCACCTTGCCCAGCCAAGCCTTTTGGTTCAGGGCTTCGTTCTCCTCCCTGCGCTGCTGGGAAATGCCATGTACTTCAGAACAGGAACCCCCAGGTTGGGGAGGGGGGTCAGCTGACAGTAGGGGGCTGAGGGAGGGCGAGAACCCCCTAGGGGCTTGGGGGAAAGGTTTCCTGGTTCATGGACGAGGCCCAAGGGGAGGGGGCTTCCCTCCCTCTGAATGCTGCTGTGTCAGCGAATGCTGCAGCACCTCTGACCCTGCGGACAGCTGGAAACGAAGCCACACGGAGGATGGCCGAACCAGGGTCCTCCACGGCACCCTTGAGCTGCCCAGGCTCCACACTTCTCACTGTGTGCAGCAGCAAATCCGCCGTGGAGCTCAGGCCACTCTGAGCCGAGGTTTCTACTCCTCGCCTGCGTGCTAAGTTGCTTTTGTTGTGTCCGACTCTTTGCGACCCTGTGGATGTAGCCCACCAGGGCTCCTCTGTCCATGGGGATTCTCCAAGCATGAATTCTGGAGTGGGTTGCCATGCCCTCCCCCAGGGGATCTTCCCAACCCAGGATATCAAATCTGCATCTCCAGCGGCTCCTGCGCTCCAGGCAGATTCTTTACCGCAGTGCCACCGGGGAAGCCCCGGGTTTTCTATTACTCGAAGCCAAAGCCTCCTGTCAGAGCATCCAAGAGCACAGCAGGCCCAGGCAGGCAGGGAGGGAAGGCCCTGCACAGCACAGCAAAAGCTGACCAGACTCCTGCCGAGGGCCGTCCAGACACACCCCCTCCGGCCCCCACTGCTCCCTGTTCAAGCCGAGAAGGACAGAGGTCCTGGGACAGGGGACTTCAAGGGAGCCAGCCTCCCTCCTAAGAATGGTTGACTGCTCTGGGCCATGGCTCCCAAGTCAGTAACTGTTCCTGCAGCCGCTGAGTCCCCCCTTTGATGGCTGCCAGAGACAGCATGCCACCCACAGGCCTCGGTACCCCACAGGCCTCGGTACCCTGGGATCCAAGGATATTCTCAGAATGGCCACCACAAGCAAAGCGCATGCTGAGTGAGGTCCTCACAACAGCCCCGTCCGGGCCTCCCTCTGGCGTCCCTCTTTTAGCAGATTTGGGAAGTCGCGTAGAGGAGTTAGGCAACTTGCCCCAGGTCACACAGCAAGAAGTGATAGAGCTGGCTGCCTCCCTGCTAGCTTTCCAGTGGCCCCCGTGAGGAGGGGCGATGGGGCAGCCTGGCGGGCCAGTCTCCAAGGTCCTCACACTCCTCTCAGAAACCCCCGGGGGCCCGGGAGCAGGGCGTCATTCTCAGCTCCAGTCCTGGCACAGAGAAGGCCTCAATAGGTGAACGAATGAATGAACAACTGAATGAAGGCCTGGCCACAGATGAGGGCCATGGGGACGAGGAGAGGACACAGGGAGAAGAACCATGTCCCGTGATGGCAGTGGTCACGCCAGGCCGGCCCTGGGCCCTTTGTGTGGATGAGCAGGCTAGCTTCTCACATGGGCCTCTATGACCCCATTCTACAGAGGGGAACCAAGCACCTCAGCCAAGGTCATGCTGCCACAGGAAGGGCCGTGGCCCAGGGTCGGGGTCAGGGCACTGTGACCGTGCTCTCATTCACACCGTCTCAGAGATAACCCCACGGAATAACATGAGAAAGCGTCCAAGGGCCCCCTCCCTGCCCACCACCCCTGGCCGGGATCTACCCTTTGCTGAAGCTCTCCAGCCACTTTCCAAGTTCCACCAGCCATGAGATGGTTCTCTAACTGCCAGTCCCCTCCTAGAGCAAATTATCCCGATCACCTTTCGAGGCTCGGCTTGAGTCACGAGTAGGGAAACTCTCCTGGGGGTGGAGGGGCACCCTTGTTAGCGGCAGGGAGGTGTCAGATCCCATTTTTGGTTTTTTAATTCTTTGTGTTAAGTACGCATGTAGGGAAAAGACTGGAAGAAAACACCAAAATGTGAACAGCGCTGATTTCTACAGTACCTAATTAACATCCATCATCTTCTTTATAGCTTTCTAAGTAAATTATTTTTGTCGTAAGTAGGCATAATTTTTAAAATTGCAGTAAGATTGTTTTTCAGCCAGGAAGATAGATGCTTCTTAGCCCGTCAGCTCTCCTAACACCTGCCCGCTGCCTCATCTGGCCAGGTGGATGAAGCATTCCAAGGAGCTGTCAGCCAGGCACTGGGCAGGGGTCTTCCCCGGGCGGCTCTGGGGGCCAGGATCCTTCTCGTCCACTTGTGGAGCTGGGTCCCGGCTCCACCGGCTCTGCCACGACGCCACTTCCCGCTGGGCTGCAGGGAGGATGTGGGTTCAACCGGAGACTGTGTCAACAGAGCTCTGCTTCGTCCACATCCTGGGAGGCCCCCCGCCCCACCCAGCGTGACGATCCCAGGGAAAATGTTAGCAGGGTGTGATGGGAGAGACTTCCCCGGACCAGATCTGTAAACACTCAACACTGTGCCCAGTTGTCTTGGGGGACTTGAGGCCTCCACTGCCCCCTATTGACCAGCCAAGGCTCAGAGAGGAAGCCAGGGGTGGAGTGGCCCATGAGGCCACAGCTGAGGGGACAGTGGGCACCATGGGGGCAAGGAGGGGAGCTGGAGGCCCATGGCACTGGAACGGCAGCCTCTTCCCTAAGCCATCTCTTGTCTCCAAAAAAAAAGTCATGTCCCTCTTTCTCCGGCCACAGAATGGGGCAGTGCCAAGGGCCGTGCACAAACTTCCCAGGTGAGAAAGCCAGGCTCTGCCTGGGCCGTGCACCCCATGGTCAATCCCCCAGGAGCAGGCTTCCGGGGCGCGCTGTTGCCACAAGGAAGAGGCTGGAGGACACCGACAGAACCTGGACACGCCCAGGCTCAAGCCCACTCCCTGGGAAAGGGTCTGACAACTGAGAGTGGTGGGCAGGGGGTGGTGGTCACAGTTCTGCAGCAGGAGAGAAAGCAGGCAAAGAGAGCTCTCGTCCATGGTCCTCTAGTGACCCTCACAGCTCCAGGCTGGTCTGGGACCACCCCTGATGGGCCAGCCCGCTGCGAGGTACGTACAAGCCACGAGCCTCCATGGGAAAGAAGGCAGGCTGCTTGGCCCTCCTTCAGAACCTCTATTCGCACATTCAGACCCTCTATTTGCCCTGCACAGGGCGGTCAGCTGCAGAGAGAGCCCTGGGCAGGCATGATATCTCAGCCTCACTCTCTCCTGCAGAAGGAAAGCATGAACAGTATTCACATCACAGATGAACCCAGCTCACAGGTGAGTGGTCCTGGCACCACCAGCTGCCCACACACCGAGAGCACCCACAGTTGCAGGCG
This sequence comes from Bos mutus, assembly GCF_027580195.1. Classification (NCBI taxonomy): domain Eukaryota; kingdom Metazoa; phylum Chordata; class Mammalia; order Artiodactyla; family Bovidae; genus Bos; species Bos mutus. The sequence continues at coordinate 8,724,018 of NC_091635.1, read as the reverse complement.
TGAATGCCGAAATGACAGCATAGAGTGGGCACCAGAAGCCTGCCCCCCGATCTGCCCTTGGCTGCTATGTGGCAATCGCACCCCTTCCCCCTCTCTGGACTTGAGTCCCATCAGCTCTCAGGGTCTCTGCCTGGCTTCCGGCCTTACTGCTTAGAAAGTCAGCTTGAAAGCAAACCTCGATGATGCCTCCCTTGCCAGCTCCATCCCCAGCCTTTTATTCCTCCAACCCTTCCTCCTCCAGGAAAGAGATGGTCCCCAGACATATCCCCAGAAGGGCCATCCCTTTCCGATCACAGAAAACTGGAACGCAGCTTCTCGCCTTCCTGACCCCTTCAGGAGGACGGACATCACCTGGACGCCTGATGTCTAGAGCTGAGCATCCACACCAAGAAGCCACAGCCTTCTCTGAGGTCCCCTCTGGTTCTCTGACCACCCCCACGGCTCCATCCTCCTGCAGCCCCTCCAGCAACGGAGCAACTGCAGCCGAGGCTTCCGGTAACTTCTCATCGCACAGTCTGCACGGGTGCCAGCCCAGCACTCTGCCAGGCGGCTGCAGGAGCCAGCGGGCAGCCCGGGCAGGAGGCCTGTGGGTGCCGGCAGCAGCGGCAAAGACAGTGAGGCTTCTTCCCCGCACATGTGCCCACTGGCCTGTCCAGGCCCCGGGTGGACACAGCTAATAGCCACCAACCCACATGCTCAGCCTGGGGAAGCAGGTGCTTAGAGCAGGAGCCTGCCTGACACCCCCGTGAAACAGGGCTGATGTTGTCAATAGTAGCAGCCTTAGCATTTATTACACACTGACTGAATGCCCAGGGCTGCGCCATGTCCATCCCTTACACTACCCCATTAAATCCTCGCGTTTGTTCCCCATCTACAATGAGATGAGTTCAGAGTAGTTAAACAGCCAATCTGCAAGAGTAAGTGGTGGAACCTGAATCTGAACACAGGCCCAGCTCCAGCCTCCCTCCTTCTGCTTTCCTGGAGACTACCAGGGGCCGCAGGCTAAAGTCCGTGCTTCTTAAATATTCGTGAACTGCTGAACACTCCCCAGCTGGGAAGCACTCCCTCCCTCCACTGACACCCCGCCCTCACCCCCAGGCTTCCAGCATTTTCCCTTCCAGCACTGCCATCTGTAGCCCAGGCTCTCGCTCTGTGACTGGGGTCAGGGCCCCAACCTCTCTGGGCCTCTTGAAAATGAGGACACAGCCACACCAGATTACTTCAAAAGGTCGCTGGGGGAGCCCAGCTTTCTCCAAACCCAGTGTGTTCCCCCCCTGCCCCACTCTGGGGGATAGAGACCCTTAGTTCCTCTTTCCCTAGATAAGAAAGCTGAAAGCTTCTGGAAGGCTCCCAGGGTCAGCCAGTTTGCAAGTGGGTGCACAGAGCCCAGAGCCCACGCTCCTGTCTGTCGGTGGACCAGCCTGCTGCAGTCAGGGTTGGCCACCTTGCCTACGCTCAGCGGGGGGCCAGTCCTCATACCTCGCTTCCTCACCAGGGTCCCCCTGGGGCCCCGAAAAGGTCCTGAGGCCAGAGGTCCCGCTTGAATCTCGGTGCCTGCTGTGTGACTACGGGCCAGTGACTCAGCCTCTCTGGGCCTCCTGAGTGGCTGTGAGAGCTACGGGAGACTTAGGGAGAGCGCTGAGCCCCGTGGCCACACCCTGGAAAGTCTGGACACGTGGCAGCTGTGGGGTAGGGATGACAGTGATCAGATGGGTCAAACTGAAAAGGCAGCTGAGCCTGGGGAGAGAGGCCAATGAAACAAAGTGGAGCTGACAGGGACTCTCCGACATGTCAAGCAGAACAACCGAGACAGGGCCCGGGGTGGCAAGGCCTGGGTGCTGTCCAGGGGCCCCTCTCCCCACCCCCACCCACTGGTCTCCTCATATTCTACACATGGGAATCCCTGGGGGCACCCACGGTCCCCGCTTCACCCGAGGTGGGCACTGCCAAACAGAGCAGGTTTTCCTCCTGGTTTCAGAATCCTTCTTAGCACAGTGCCACAGGCAGCCACAACCAGGGGCGGCAGCCAGCCCCACACCTGAAACGCATCCACCGAGCTGGGCCGGCTGGGGGAGCGGGAAGCCAGGTCCTCCTCTTCCCTCCAGGGGCTTCCGGAACGCATCCTGCCCTTTCGGTTCCCAGGGTTCGACCCTCACTCAGTCTCCCAGAACCTTGGGTGGGACCGGCTTTGGGGCCACTCCTGTCCCTGCCGTTCTGTTCGACCGTTCCACCCACGCTGGGTTAGTTCCTCAGGAACACAGCCACTCATCACCCCTGAGGAGCCTCAGCTAGTTGGTTTGAGGGCTGTCCCTCATCTGGTCGGGCTCCAGGCCCACCCCACACTGGGCTGCACCCACAGGTGTCCTTCCCACCTCCAGCCTTTGCTCACCCAGGAGCTCAGCCTCCCAGGGGCCTCCGGCTCACAGTACTTCTCTCTCTGCCTCCTGCCTGTGTTGGCCACCAGCAAGCCGTGTACCAGCAGCCATCACTGCTCAAGGCTGTCCGCCGAGTTATAACAATGCCCCTCGACCCTCTGTCTTAATTTGGCACCAGAAAAACTCATCACTTTCCAGGGCTCACCAGATGCCACTTCTTCCAGGAAGTCTTCCCTGATTGTCCCAGCTGGACAGACCCTACCCTTAGAGTCCTCTCACGCTAAGTGCTCAACAGGCATGACCTGGGCACCACCAACATGCCAGGGCCTGGGGACAGGGCCAGCTTCCCCTGACCTCATGGAGCTCACACTCCATGGGAACAAATCAGCACTAAGTGTCTAGGGATAGCACATAAGCAGGCATAAAGGCATTTAAGCAGGGACCCAGGAAAAGATCTGGGGAATGACATCCCAGGAAGGTACAGGCTCACTGGGGACAAACCTCTGTGTCTCCAGGAGCAGCCAGGCCAGAGGGCTGCATACCCATGAGCAGGGAGTAGGCACCCACTGGGAGGTTTAAGCTGAGGAGCGGTTTGAACCAATGCCAGACCCACTGCGTCCAGCCACTGCACACATCCAGGAGGTGCCCTTCACAAACATTACAGGTGTGGGTGCTTGTGGGGAAGGTGGGAGGGCCTTGTGGGCCACTGTGGGGAGCAAGCTGCAAGGGGAAATTCGGGGGGGACCATCTGCCCAGGCAAGGCCTGGGGCTGCAGCAGGGGGGCACAAGGAGCACACAGATTTGGGTCTGTTTTGGAGGGGGCTGTGCCTGGCAGATGAGTCCCAAATTTCTGAGGCCCAGGCAATATAGTGGGTGGAGAGGGTGCTGTTTCCCCGATCAGGAGGCCCGGGGTATGGACTCAGGAGGAAACGGCTGTGCTGAGAGGGGTGGAAGGCACCCAGGGCAGCTCAGAGAGGGCTGGGGCTGAGGAGGTGACTGAGGACCTCCCCTCCCTCCCCTGTCCCCCCAGAACCCTGGCTCATCTGGATATGTGGTTCTCTGCCACGCCCGCCCACGGGCGCTCACAGACCTTAACTTCTCAGAGGGAACACCTCCCCTTGCATCACACTTCATACCTTAGGACACACAGGCTGGAGCCCGGCAGAGCTGGGCAAACCCTACAATATCACAGCTCCAAGCTAGACAGAGGGATGTGCTCCACACACAGACCCTGAGCATGGTGCGTGCGTCTGCTGGTCGGGAGGACCGGTGGATGGCCGGGTAACTGGCAGATCGTGTGCAGAGCTGGGGAGGCAGGTGGCTTGCCGGCCTACGGACGTCCAGCGTGCAGAGTGGATGCTCTGCCTGGAGTGACTTCCCCCTCCATTCCCGGGAAGTGTGACCCCAACCCCACCCCCGCCTGGGCTGTTCCTGGAGCCCTGCCCTCCCTCTCCCAGAGCAGCGCTGACCCCGCACCATGTGTGCCGGGCCTGGGAAGATGGACCCGGCTGTGGGAGGTCGTGCCGCCTGAGGACTGAGTGTGCAGGAGGACCCAGCTGCACAGGAAGCTGGGCCACAGGCCTCCGGAAGCCTCTGGGTTTTACAGGCCAGACTCCCAGGGTCTGTTGCTGTGGGGCCCTCTCCTGCAGCCGGGGAGCCCTTGACCCACACCTGCGGGCTCCATAGATCCAGGAGACGGGATGTGGCTGTGTCCCCGGGGTGGCCACCCCCCCAGACAGCAACTCTGCCTACAGTCACCACCTCTCCTGGTCCGTTTCAGCTGTGGGGACACTGTCCTGGAACTGCCTGCAGAAGGGGCCTCAGTCGAGGTGGCCGACCAGAGGCTACCAGAGTTGCACAGAAACCACACACCTAGCTCCAAACCAGCCCTGGCTCGGAAGTCAAACAGCCCCTGCGTTCACATCCAGAGCTGGGTCAGCCACTCCCAGCTGTGTGGCCGGGGGCAAGTGACTTAGCCTCTCTGGGCCTTGGTACCTTCTTTACAAATCACAACAGCAACTGTTTCTAAGGCTGCTGGGCAGATACATCCCATGAAGCACATAAAGCTGCCTCCAGGCCGGCACTGGAGCGTGTAAGTACGCAGTGAGCGGTCACTGTGATTAATGAAATATTAATAAAGGCTAGGAAGGGAGTGACAGCCTCCCCACAGTGTCCCTAAAATGGAAACAAATCTGCGCAGCTCTCAAGAGCTGCAGAGCTCGAGCCAAGGGCAGGCTCCCAGGCCTCGCTTCCAGCCCCGTCGGGCGATTCCCCTGCAGAACGCTGGCTCCTGGTTGCAAGCTGGGCCCGGGTCAGGACGCCACCTCCAGATGATCTCATAGCTGGCACCTGCTTCCCAAGCACATGGCCGGACTTTCCAGATCTTTCCTCCCCTCTCTCTGACCTTTCCCGACTCTCTCACCCCCACACACTTTCTTAGTCACTCTCTCCTTTCATTCCTGTTCAAAAACAAAAAACAGAGGCCAAATGTGACAGCTGGCTCCCTGGAAAAGCTTCCCTGTAGCATGACCGAGTGGCAGTTACACGGTGGGGGACGTGGTGCTGGGAGGGGTCCTCACTGCAGAGGCTCATCTCGGGGTGGAAGGGCACAGTGAGGGGGTCACCAGGACCCCCAACCCCCCATCAAGACCTGGCCTGGGACCATGTGGCTAAAGCCTCCTGGGCAGACTACGTGCACGCACGCACGCACACACACGGTCATATGGTCACAAACACTGCATCAAGTTCACCATCTTTTAGAGTGGGATGAGGGTTGACCTGGTGGGTTCCCAAGCAACCTGTACACAAAACTTTCAAGGGGACTGAAGTTTCTCATCTACCCACGGCATGGCCAGGAGGCAGATGTGACCTCAGAGCCCACGGGTCTCCCCAGTGCCCGCCATGGAGCTGAGCCCTGACAAGGGTCCCAGTGGGAGGAGGGGAAAGCATTAAAAGGCACAGGGGAGGGGTCAGAGCCGGGTTAGTAACTTTCTTTGCAGAGTTGCTGCCTCCATGCCTCCCGCACAGACGCTGGTCCCTAAAGACTGGATTTGGGCCCAGGAAGCTGCATTCAGATTCAGAGGTAACCGCCCCGCTTTGGAAACAGACCTGGAGAGTAAAACTCAGACCCAACAGGTAGTAAGAGCTCTGCCACAGGGTCTCAGCCCATGGGTATCAGGGTCCCCAGGTCCATGAAGCCAGGAGGCTCGCTTCCTCGGACCAGCCCCAAACAATTCTGGGGAAGGGAGGGCTGCAGGGGTATGCAGGGGTTGGGGAGATGCCTTTCCAGGGTCCCCTGGCTCCTCTAAGCCCCTGCTTTCTCTCTGGTTGCTCCCACCCTGAGCTCCCAGGCAGAAATGTGGGGGCCTGCTCCCAAGGCCCAGACAAGAAATGAGGGGAAGTGGAGACAGAAGCACCCCTCCCAGTCCCCTGGGCCACGCTGATGGGCTGACCTCCCAGAAAGCCACGCTGTGGCCGCTACTGTCCTGGCCGCCCTGCCCAGCCCCGAGGCAGTGCTGACAAGAGTGGAGATGCTGTGTTTCTCGCTGCTTCTCCACTTGACTCTCTTCTGTCCTGAGGGCCCCACCCACGGTGTCCAGCAAGAAGGGACATTACCCTGGGCTGTCCAAGGTAATGGCCATCAAGACCCAAGCCAACCCCTGGGAATAAGACTCATCCACTTCATTCCCGGGCCCTAGTGCAGTTAGAAGCCCCCAGGGAGAGGCGCCTATAGAGGCCCTGCTGTATACAAAAACAGCTGCTCTGGGACCCACGGGGACCCCCAGAGCCAGGGAGCAAACCCGGCAGGCAGGGACTAGAGTCTTCCCCCTCTTCCAGGGCCCACCAGGAGACTACAACCGGGGGTCTCACGTCAGCCCCTCTCCAACAAGGAGGCACACCACGCCTGCTCCCCTCCTCCCCCTCCCCCAGCCCAGCCTGAACATCTCCCGTTGGCTCTTCAGCAGAACTCAAGCTGGTCTTACAGGGAGGAGGAGGAGGAGGGAAGATGAGGAAGGCAGGGCTGGGCGGAGCTGGGCTGGGCTGGGCTGCAAGCCATAGCAAGCTCCCTGCAGCTGTGATCAGCGGGGAGAAACGGGACTTCCAATCTGTTCCCGCTTTCCCCGACAAATTATTTTAAACTCCAGGACAGGAAGGGGGCTAGAGGAAACGGGGGAGTCCCAGAGTCCCTCATTTCTTCTAACTGGAGTTTTCTTTCACTCCATCATCTCGTTCTGCCTTCTGAAAGAAGGAGGCCAGAGGAGGGTCCCAGTCTGGGTTCTTCCACATCCCAGCCCAAGCTCTGGGGCAGGCACCCGGTTTCATGGGTCAGCCCTGCTCCCTAGCCCTGGGGTGGCCAGGGCTGGCAGAGAGCCTCTCCCAAGGTTCACATCCAGATTATTAACAACTGTGGGGCCTTAGGCAAGTGGCCGGAGCTCCCTGTGCCTTGGTTTCCTAATCTGGAAAACAGGAGCAACGGGGCACCCAGATGCCAGCCTTATCTTGCCGGAGTGGTCAGGCCAGTCATTATTATCAACTGCTCGGTCTGCTTCCCTGGCTGAGATCAGGATTTCCCTACCTGTCGCTACCGGTATCTGGACCTGGAAAGTCTTTTAGTGTCAAGCCCCATCCGGTAGGTGCCTCTGCCAGCTGGCCTGCCGCAAGGGGAGAAGGAGAAAGCCAAGGGAGGAGCCGAGCGTGTGAGGAAAGAACAGGCGACAGGGAGGACCCACCCAGGGCCCCATCACCCACGCAGCAGGAAGGTGGCTCAGAACAGTCCCCCGGCCCCAACCAAGCCTCATCAGCACACTGGACCTTATGGGTCCTATAACAGAATCACCCACCCCTGGAGCCAGAAGTCTCGCTGGCTTGAAGGCCCAGGTGGGGCCAGTACAGGTGGGACTGCCCAGGCGTCATGCGGACAGGCACCGAGGCCTGGGGACCCACGCCAGCCACAGAGCATAAATATCTGCCCTGAGCAAGCATGCATAATAAGCAAGGACGTGGGCGGAGGCAGCCTTGCTGCTAAATTCAATATCAAGAAATGCCACTTCCAATTCACTGACCGAGGCTTTCTTGGCTGAACAGAAAGTCCATTGATAGAGCCACTAAATAAATCACCCACCTCCCTAAAAGCTGGGATGGGGGTTCAAGGTCTGCCCCATTCCTGCACCAGCTCTTCCACACAGCGGCCCTGCAGCCTGTCCACCGCCTGTCACCCTCCCTAGAGACACAAGAGTGGCCAGGTCTGCCCCCACCAGCCCCCAACAGCCACAGAAAGAAGTGGGGACGTGCCTACCCACTCACCCTCCTCCATCGCGGCCTCCCAGCCCTGCCCCACACTAGAAAACCAGGGCCCCCACGTCCTGGGGCGCCAGTCTGAACTTACCTGATAGGAGGTGGGGGTGCCTGAAACCCAGGCGGGCGGTGGAAGGCCGCGGCTGCAGGGCCGTGTTTCGGGAGGTGCCCCAACTCTCTGTAACTTGAGCCCTGGGTGCCTCACCCATCAGGCACTAGATAGGCATTACTCAGCAGGTAAATAAATGGGCAGGGAGCCACAGACCTCAGGAAAGCCGGCCTCAGGCCAGAACTAAGGAGCGAGGCTCAGCCTGGGGGTGAAAACACAGCCCCTTTCTGGGCTGGGCTACTAGACTGTGCAGGGAAGCTGACTCCGAGGGAGCATACAGCGGTTATGTCATGACTCAGGCGTGCCCTGGGGTCACCAATGACAATGATGACCATGGGTGTTACCCCCCGTCCCAGCTGGGCTCCTCGTCCCCACGCAGAGGAGAGAGAGGACTCGCTGAGTTGTGCCTGAGGCTGCGTCTGCAAGGGTGACCTGCCCAGGGAGGGGCCAGAGCCCCGCTGTTCACACAGCAGCCTTCTTGCCCACTTCGGGGATCTCCCAGGGTCTCTGGATTCTGCTCTGCCAAAAGTAAGGCGAGGCGTGAAGTCTGGACAGGGCCAGACGAGAGGAAGTGGGCCTGGAGACACTGAGGAGAGAGGACTTTCTCGGGCTGGACTTTGCAGTCCAGGGACCAGGAGACTGGGGGGTGGGAGGGTGGGGAGCTCAGAGGCAGGCAGGCAGCTCCCTGGAACGTGACAGGTAGCCCTCCCCAACTCTGGGCTGTGGACACCACAGTTAATGATTTCCAGCTCCTCCTGAGCCACAAGAGCCTCATCTCAGACCAGACACGCCCCTCGCAGCCAGTCCCATAGCCCTGCATGGAAGGCAGGATCCACAGGGCTCAGATGAAGGGCAGGGCTCCCGCCAGTGCCTGACCATGCAGAGGCCATCTGGAACTGAACCTGCTGTTCTGCCGGCTCGGGAGCCCCCAGGAGGAGGGAGCTTTGGGAGGAACACATGAAAACCTCAAGGGACAGGCAGGAAGGGAGGAGACCCTGTTGCATCCTCAGGGTCTCAGAAGGCAGAACAAGCAGAGCTGGAGACCAGGGGGGCAACTGAAGCCTGCCAGGACTGCCTTCCTCCCATCAGTAGCCCAGGACCCACGAGAGGGTGCCCTGCAGCGGGACTCCCAGTGGGGCAGGGCTGCTCCGTCACCGCCCACGTCCATAGCAGGGCAAGGCCACCCACTGCAGACAAGAGGCCACAAAGGCGCCATGGGGGCGGCCCGACCTCAGAGCTGGGGCTCCAGCACGGGTGATCTCAGGTGCCACCTCCCCACCGGGAAACGGAGGACCGAAGAGCAGCCCCTACCCACCGGGTCCCACCGATGGGAGGTCACCCGAGCGCCCACCTGGCGCCTCGTGACACAGGACAAACCCAGCGGTCACAGCGGACTATCTTCTTCAACCTTCCCGGCCAACACTCGAAGCCCCCTGCAGGAGGCGCTCTGCTGGTGGGGGGGAATCACCAACCCACCAGGAAGGCTGGTTCCTGGAACCCCAAGACTTGGGGCTGAGGAATATTCAGATACTTGCAGTTAGGGAATAAAGTATGGGGGTATACCTAAGAAAACCCCCAAAGGAACAAGAATATATACATGCGTGTGTATATGTTACTTTTAAGATAGTAACCATTTGTGCAACATTAATGGCTTCTGTATAATTAATTTCCATTTGACATCCCCTGTCTGGTCTAAAGTCATCAGGAGTTCCCTAACAGTTTCAATAAGAAATCCCCACCTTCTTCCCATTCCATGGGAAATTCTAGACACACTAGGATACACTGTTTCCATAGCTGACTCCACACCAAGGTTCAGCCCCTTTCTGATTTCATGACTTGGACTCTATTCCGGCGGCTTCTGTCTCAGAGCACAGTGAACTTGGGGGAAACTGATTCGTCTGTCAGAATCACTGCCCCACCCCAGGGCCCAGTTCTGAGAGCCCACCTGGGCCCCCTCGATCTCCTCTCTGTCCTGCAGCCTCGTCCGCAGCCCCACACACCTGCCTCCTCCCCACTCCTCAAGGCTCAAGCAGCCTCTATTTACCTTCTGCAAATCATCAAGGGCCTTCCCCCCATCACCCGGAGCGTGGCTGCACCGGGAGACAGCCAGGGACACAGAAGGCAGTAATAACCACAACTAGCATTTAGTAATAAGCACTTCCTGTGCGCCCAGCTCAAAAATAATAATAATTTTAAAAATAAAAACAGTAGCCCTCAGGGCATAGTCATGACACTCCAGGCCCTCACATCCATTCTCTCTACGGCTCCATGAGATTGTTCGGTAAGTGGGGAAACTGAGGCACAGGGGGGCGATCAGCCTGAGGCCACAACTACAGAAGCCTGCACACCCTAGGCTCACACCAATGAGCCCCAGTGCCACAACTACAAAGCCCACGGGCACTGAGCCTGTGCTCTGCAACAAGAGAAGCCCGAGATGAGAAGCCCGCGCACAGCAACAAGAGTAGCCCCCATTCACCCATGAAGAAACAAAGGCCCAGCTCAACCATAAATAAATAAACAAGAAAATACTGACATTTATTCATCTAGGATTTTCTTGCATGATTGTGATTCTGAAAAGCATTGCATGAAAATACTATTTTTCTTGATTCCTAAGTTTTTTGGGTGCCCCCTCCCCCATAAACTCTGTGAGTGCCTCACTTGCCCCATCTCTGCCCTGCTCTTTTTGCTTTCCCCACCGACCTCCAGGTCTCCACACCCATGACCTCCAACCCAGGACCACCCTGGTTATAGTCACAGCCTCCTGGTGCCACGAGTAATTCCGGAGCAGCCTCGTCTGCGTCACTGGCCTCTTTGGCCCTCACCACGGCTAACGTGCGTTATGTCACTGTTTGCTCTGTTCATCCTCTGCTTCCTCCCCTGAGCACATCACCCCAGGAGGACGGGGTTTTCATCTGTACGTACAGCATCCGCACATTCCTTAGTGCTGCAAACAGAGCCTGGCACATGTCATCTCTCAGCCTTTCTCGAATAAACAAACACTCCTGGCATGATAATCTCTAGGAAATCTGACCAGGCCCTGGCGAAACACTTCTGATGGATGGGCCCCACAACACAGCATCTGGCCCCATCTCTGAGCTGGCCCTCCTTCAGCCCACCATCTAAGCCAGCATACAGTCACAGCCTCCTGGTGCCACGAGTAATTCCAGAGCACCCTCGCCTGCGTCAGTTGGCCTCTTTAGCCCTCACCACGGCTAATGTGCGTTAGCCCAAACTCTAGGTCCTGAAAACTATTTAGTGGGTCATAACCAGCCATTTTTTTTTAATGTTTAAAAATAACACATTCATAATAGGCAAAAGGTAGAAACAACCCAAATGTCCCTCAACTGACAAACAGATCAACACAATGTGTTCCGTCCATAAATGGAATATTACTCAGCTAGGAAAAGGGATGCGGTTGGGAGTTCAGCATGCAGGAACTTTGCAACGCTCCACAAAGGGAAGGAAGCAAGTCACAGAAGACCACAGGTCGTGTGACCCCAACCCTAAGAAATGTTTAAACCTGCAGACAGAAAGGTGGCCACTGATTAGACCTGGGAAAAACGGGGTGGGGAAGAGGAGGTGACAGCTTGATGGTACAGAGATTCTTTTCGAGGTGATAAAACGGCCTAAAATTGGATGTGGCAATGGTTGCACAATCCCGTAAATAACTAAAAACCATCGGATTGTACGCTTTAAATGGAAGAACCGAATGGTATGTGAACTGGATCTCAATAGAGCTGCTTTTAGAAAATAAGTAAAGCTCCCCCACCCAACCCAAGAAGCACAGCAAGTATCGGGGCACAGCAGGCACACCCCTGAAGAATTACTCCATGGAAATACTGTTTCATTTGTATACACACCACACACACACACACCTACACACGTGTGTCCTGGTCTGTGGTGTAAAACATACTTCTTATTGGGGGCTACAGTCCAAAATAAGTTTGAAAACCATTCTCCGGGCAACATCAAACTTGGGATTCCAGCGTGCCAATGGCACTTCACCTGCCTGGACCACTCTGCCCTCTTCAAGACCAAGGTTCCCTAACCTCCCCCACTCACTGCCTTCAAGAGTCTCTGTTGGCGGGTTGGGGGGGCCTCCTGCTCAGGGTGCCACAAGCCTCTGCACTCGTCCTTCTCAGAACACATGTCCATGGGCCATGTCCTGGGCACCTATGCACACTTTCCTCTGCAGACAATGCCAGGCCTGGGGCAGCAGCTCAGGGGCACAGATTGATGGTGGCAATTACGGGGGCCTGACCCCAGTCCCCCCCTCCACGTCACTGCCCCTGAACAATCTGAGGGTTTTTTTTTAAATTTCTGGTTTATTTATTTATTCATGGCTGCACCGTCTTTGTTGCTGCACGAGTGCTTTTCTCGAGTTGCAGTGGGGGCAGGGGGCTACTCTCTGGGTGTGGTGCACGGGCTGCTTACTGCGGGGGCTGCTCTTGCTGCAGAGCACAGGCTCTAGGGCGCGTGGGCCTCAGTCGCTGCGGCTCGCAGGCTCCAGAGCACAGGCTCGGTAGTTGTGGTGCGCAGGCTAGCTGCTCCTCAACATGTGCCATCTTCCCAGATCAGGGGTCACACCTGCAACTCTTGCGCTGGCAGACGGATTCTTTACCACTGAGCCACCAGGGAAGCCCCTGAGGAATTTTACACAGCTTAAAGAATAACTTTCTAGAAAGAAAAAAAGATACAAAATAGGAGAAGAACCCCCCCCCCAAATTCAAATGAACCTATGGAAAAAAAGACCTTTTAAAGGACAAGTCTCCCACAAAAGTATCTGGCTCAGATGGTTTCACTGGTGAATTCTTTAAAAGTTTTAACACAGAGATGATTTTGTAGCTGCTTAAAATGTTCCAGAATACAGAGGGAGGGGGAAAGAAACGCATCCAAATTATTTTTGCTAAGCCAGCAAGACACTGACACCAAAACTGATGGAAAGAGCAGGCGCACACGCCTGCCCGCTGCGGACCAAGCTCACACGTGCATCATCTGTGTAAGAACTGTGCGTCCCCACCTCTCACCGCAAACCCAGATAAGTTCCAATGGGTTAACGATTTCAGTACATAAAGATGAGACCATAAAAGTACCAGAAGAAAACTTTAGTGAATTTTTTCCCTATGATTTGGGAATGCAGGTGGCCTCTAAGCAGGACATAAACCCTTGCAAGAGAAAAGAAAAAGAAAAAACTTGACAACCTAAGGGATCAAAAATCTCTGTTTAGAAAAGCACACTAGAATTAAAAGTCAACGACTGGGAAAAAGACGAGCGACAGCTACAACAAAGGTGTATAGGAACTCTTTAAAAGAAAAGTCAACGAGAAAAGGACTAACCACCCAGCTGGGGAGAAAGTAAACCAGGGACAGGAACAAGAGTTCACAGTGAACTGCGGGCCCTTGACCTGTAAAGAGAGGAAAGCTACTGGGCCCCTCACCTAATAAGAGAGGCACAGGATAAAACACCCATCAGACAGCCTTCTGCCTCCCCACCCACAGCAAGGGTCAACCTCTCTACTGTCACCACGAAACACTGATGGAGCTACTTTAGATGCCAACGTGGCAACAAGACCAACATTTTCAATATTCTTTGGTGCAGAAATTCCACCCCTAGAGGTCTATCCAAAAGTCACATGCGCACTCATATAAGCATGAGAATGTTCATAAAGCCTTGTTGATCACAGATGAAGCCGGACAAGAAGGGCGGGACTGCGTAACGGCCGAGGACACAGCTATTACAAGGAATGCACCAAACCCACAGTATCATTAAATGGGAAAAACACACACGAGCAAAATCCAGGACATAGAGCACGCCCCACTGACCACACGGGCTCTCCTGGGGAAAGGGTTCGTTTTCACATTTCATGGGACCCTGTCTTCTCTTTTACCAACAGCCATGCACTGCTTTTAAGAATTGGAAGAGGAAAAGGCGACGGGGCAGAGAGGGCAAAGGGGACCAGGAATACAGAGCGGCACGTGACCCACAGGCTCAGGATAAAGGGGCAGCGCGCAAGGCCAAACCGCGCCCGTTCGTTCAGTAAGGCTGCCTTTGGTTTTCGTTTGTGAGCTTGTTTAACCAAACCTCCCGGGGGGCTGGGGCCACACTGGCGGTCCTCACGTGTTAGCACATTTGTTCTAACAACACTGTGCAGGAGGAGTTAGGCCCATTCAACAAGGAAAAAGGACTCAGCGAGCACAGGTCATCAGACCAGGGCAGGACAGGCAGCCTGAGGGCCACTTCTCCCACGGACAAGTGGACAAGGCCTCCCGGATGGCTTCCTGCTCGAACATTTTGTTTTAGAAGGAGGAAGATGGAATAGGTGATATCCGAGGCCACTTCTGCTTCCCAACTCCTTGCTGGGGCCAGCGCAGGTTTCTCTGAATTGCGCTGGACAGAGCAGGGGTTCTCAAATCAGGTTCCCTAGAACCCTGGGGTTCCAGAGGGGGTGTGCCCAGTGGCAGCCTGGGAACAGGGAGGGGAGGTCCCCCTGCTCAGAGAACTGGATGCTCAGTCCTGGGCACGAGCTGCCCCTGCTCATCAACTACAACCAGTAGTCTGGGAACCCCTGGAATCCCAGGGGGCTCCTGTGACACCACAGAAAGGCCTGGGGCAGGGAAAGCCAAATCGGATAAAACACGGAAAGGAAGTCACACCTAGACCAGAGAAGGGTCCCCTCCCCCACCCCCCATCAGCTCTCGGACCCGCAGCCCTGGGTCCACACTTGATCACGTTGGGCCACCGGGAACCACGTGGCACCATCCTTCAGGCCTCCTGTCAGAACCTGGGGTCGGGGCAGGGCCGCCCACCCTGCGGGGCGCCGGGCAGGGGTCCCAGCTGCCCCCGCCCCCGGGACGCTGAATGCGTCCTCTGTCCACAGAGCGTGGCTGTCTGGAGCGAGCGCGTCCCCCGGACAGCAGCCCCATTGTGCAGACACTGGCTCCCAGCAGCTGTTGGGCCTGAGAGGCCGCAGCTACGGACTCAGCCCCTCTCCTGGCAGCTGCTCAACTTCTCAGGACGGGCACCCGGGAGGCCTCGCCCAGCTCCATCCCGGGGCCCATCCCAGGCTGGGTGGTCAGGGCCACAGCCTGCAAGCTGCAGGGAGGCAGAGCGGGGGCCCGCCTGCAGCCAGCGCCTGCCTGCCTGCCCAGCCCGCGCCCGCAGCTGTGCCCGGCTCTATTTAAGGCATTCCGCAGCTGCTCGGCTGCATTCCCTGGATGCACCCTCGCTCCTACCCCTCACCACCGGGCTGGGCTTGGCAGACAGCTGGGAAGGCCAGCAAGGGAGGTGGGTTGCTTTCTCCTGGGTCCTGTGCTTGTAGCCCCCATGGTTCCCCGCGTGGGCAAACAGGTTCTTCCCTGCTCTGCCCCAGTTCCCAACACAGGCACCCAGGTACACCTGGAAGGCGGCAGGCTCACCTGGTCTGCCAAAAAGCCATACCCACCACCAGAGGCGTGGAAGGGGTCTGATGTCCACCTTCCTCAAGGCTCTACGCATGACCAAGGATATTCCAGAGGTTTTAAGTCGGAGGAAGACCCTACCAAGACTCTTGCTGCGTCTGCCCCACCCCAAGGTCATGGCCACATCACAAGGGACCCCTGGCACCACACCTGGCTTGGCCATTGGGGGCTGGGCAGGTGCAGCTGCACCGGAGCGTTCAGACCATGACCACCCCTCTCCCTGCTACTTGGGCCAGCAGGGCCCACTCCTCTCTCATTTGACAGATCAAGAAATTGAGACTGGGAAGTAGTGGGGTAGGGGTGACGCGAAGCGGTGGCTCAGAACCAGTAGGCCCGTGGACTGGAGCCAGGACACGCCCAAGTACTCAGCAGGGCGCCAGTCTGGGGACACTCCACTCGTCACTCTGTCCGGTCACCCCGGCCTCTCCCACAGCCCCCAGTGAGCATCCAGAGACGGCAAAGAACCAGACCCACGAGTGAGCGGCCAGTGCCCGCCTTATAAGGCAGCCTCGGGGAAACTTGGCTGGTGGAGCCAGGGGGGTGGCTCCCAGGGGAGGCAGAGCCAGGAGCCCGCCAGGCAGACGTGGGTCTGGGTCCTGGGGCCTAGCCCCACCCAGAGCCACCCAGGCAGGGGCAGGGGGGCAGAGCAGGGACCTGGGAGAGGAGGCAAAGCCACTCCCACCCAGAGTCCAAGAGAGAAGCAAGAATGGAGATACCAAGTCCACGGACAGGCATCATCAATCTCAGAAACGAAGAACTCAGCACGCCAGAGTGGATCAGACCTGTGGGTTCTCGGTTGACCCAAAAAGTATCTGCTTGGTCCTTGGGGAGGTCCCATGGGGTCCCTGAAAGTCCCTGCATGGTAGACCATGAAAGGACCAGAGCAGGAAGAGCTGGGAAGCAGAGAGGTGTGAGCTACACAAGACAGTGAATCCACTTGGGGCCACCCTGGCAAATGAACAGTGAAGACTCAGAGTGGACATAGATTTTACTAGTGCTGTACTTTAGGGAGGTCAATCTAAGAGCAACTCAGCTGAGGTCCCAGGAGACCCTTTCCTGCAACCATGTCACAGTCTGGAAGGCTTCCTGGAGGTGGAGGCAGAGGGCTGAGTCTGATCAGAGGGCACAGAGCTCCCAGTTTCCCTGATCCTTTGCCCCTGCAGCACCAGCTGCTCCCCTGCCCCGGGGGGGACGGGTAGTGAGCACACGGAGAGCAGTCAGAGCAGGGCCTGCAGGGTAGGGGGCTTCTGGGAGCTGCCAACCCAATTCCCCAGCCCCAACCCATGGAAGGGTGGAAGGGGATGGGAGCGCCAGGTCTGCAGGACAGATGGACAGGAAGTGAAGCCAAGGTGCCTGGAGAGGCTGGACAGACCAAAACCAGGGGAGGGGAAGGAAGGAAAAAACCGATGAAGCCTAAGAACAGGGACTAGGAGTGGGGGCGTTCAGACCCGGGGTCCCCCAGAAGCCCCAACAAATGCTGGGAATACCCCTCCATCAGGCCCTGACCTTCACCCGCACTTGCCCAGGACCTCAGGACTGGACGCACAAGGCCGAGCAGGTGAAGGTCGAATCCCCCAGCCCCCGGCAGGCCTTGCTTCCTCCTCCCAGTCCACGTCTCACCCTGTGTTACCTCCAGGCTCGCCCCACAGTGACTTCTGAAGTGCTATTTTAAATGGAAAGCGTTCTCCCAAACAGACTCATCCAAGCCCTCACCTCCTCCAAACCCAAGCATCGTTCCTCGATAGCATCTGTCCAAGAGTTCTCAGCCTGTGAGCACTGCTCTCAGGGAGCTGCCTCCCCACCCAGCCTGTAAGACATGGAGGAGCAGGCTCAGCACACATGTGAATTCACACACAGGTACACACTCAACGGGCATGTACACCGACCCCCCAGGGCAGAGGACAGCCGCCCTGGCCCATGGACCTCTCCATGCAGAGCCTGACGCCCATCTGCACAGAGGAGCTGTGGGTCTGGGCTTCGGTACCCCGCTCAGACACTGAAATTCTTTCCCCTGGAAAAGCCACACAGCCCCAGCCCCGACACTAGGTCCCCAGAACCTCTGGACTGGGGCCTCAGCCAGGAAGGCTCCTCCCCACCCCTCTTTTCCTGGTTAAATCCCAGCAGTGTCTGCTGCTGGAGGAAGACGTTTCTGGACGTGCCTGAGGCCCCACCCTGCCCACCCTGATGACCCAGGCCAGTGCAACCCTGAGGGGACACCCCCTGCCTGTCCCACCTCCCGCCCAGAGTGGGACCATCTCCTCGGGTATCCAGGGCCAAGTCTCATCAACAGCTGGATGGTTGACGACCGTCTCCCTAGTCACATCCTGTTTGACTCAACTGAGCGTGAACACCTCACCCCCAGGAGCGAGCCGCATCCGGCAGTAAAGGCCCTAGACCAACAGAAGAGCAGGAGGAAACGGCCTCCCGGCCACTCCCCAAACACAGGCCATGTGTCCTGACACGGTGCCTGGGGGGTGGGGTGGCTCTGCAGGGTCACGTCTGGGTAGACACAGACTCACACAGCAGGGCTGGAAGGGACCTCTGGTCCTGCCGCCAGACTGTCGCCCAGCGTCACGGGAAATTCAGTCAGCCCCTTGCCCCACCCGACCCTCTCGGTCAAATGCATGCCTTGAGAAGAAAGCGGCTGCTCCACCAACACCCCTACCCTCACCCTATCACAAGTCCCCATCACCACGGGAAAATTCTCATTTAAAAAGGAAAGTTAGGGACTTCCCTGGTGGTCCAGTGGCTAATACTCCCTGTTCCCAATGCAGGGGCCTGGGTTCGATCCCTGGTCAAGGAACTAGATCCCACATGCTGCAACTAACACCTGGGGCAGCCAAATAAATATATAATTTTTTTTTTTTTAAGAAAGAACTTAGAGCAGGAACTAGCGATATCTGTACACCCAAGTTCACAGCAGCTTTACTCACGACAGCCAAGCAGTAGGAGGACACAGGTGTCCATCAACAATGGATGGATAATCAAGTGACCAATGGCATTTTCCACAGAACTAGAACAAAAAATTTCACAACTCATATGGAAACACAAAAGACCCCAAATAGCCAAAGCAGTCTTGAGAAAGAAGAATGGAGCTGGAGGAATCAACCTTCCTGACTTCAGATTACACTATAAAGCTACTGTCATCAAGACAGTATAGTACTGGCACAAAGACAGAAATACAGATCAATGGAACAAGACAGAGAGCCCAGAAATAAACCGCTGCACCTATGGGCACCTTATTTTTGACAAAAGAGGCAAGAATATACAATGGGGCAAAGACAGCCTCTTCAATAAATGGTGCTGGGAAAACTGGACAGTTACGTGTAAAAGAATGAAATCAGACCACTTCCTAACACCATACACACAGATAAACTCAAAATGGATTAAAGACCTAAATGTAAGGCCAGAAACTGTAAAACTCTTAGAGAAAAATACAGGTAGAATACTCAATGACATAAATCAAAGCAAGATCCTCTATGACTCACCTCCTAGAGTAACGGAAATAAAAACAAAAGTAAATAAATAGGACCTGATTTAACTTAAAAGCTTTTGCACAGCAAAGGAAACTAAGCAAGGTGAAAAGACAACCCTCAGAAAGCGAGAAAACAATAGCGAATGAAACTGACAGAGGATTAATTTCCAAAATACACAAGCAGCCCATACAACTCAATGCCAGAAAAACAACTCAATCAAAAAGTGGGGAAAAGACCTAAACAGATATTTCTCCAAAGAAGACATACAGATGGCTAACAAACACATGAAAAGATGCTCAACATCGCTCATTATCAGAGCAATGCAAATCAAAACCACAATGAGATATCACCTCATACTGATCAGAATGGCCATCATCAAAAAGTCTACAATAAATGCTGGAGAGGGTGTGGAGAAAAGGGAACGCTCTTGCACTGTTAGTGGGAATGTAAATTGATATAGCCGATATGGAAGATGGGATTATGGAGATTCCTTAAAAAACTAGGAATAAAACCACCATATGACCCAGCAATCCCACTCCTAGGCATAAACCCTGAGGAAACCAAAGCCGAAAAAGACACATGTATCCCACTGTTCACTGCAACAGTGTTTAAAATAGCTAGAACACGGAGGCAACCTAGATGCCCACAGACAGATGAATGGTTAAAGAAGTTTGGTACATATACACAATGGAATATTATTTAGCAACAAAAAGGAACTCATTTGAGTCAGTTCTGATG
The DNA here is from genome assembly GCF_027580195.1 of Bos mutus. NCBI lineage: Eukaryota > Metazoa > Chordata > Mammalia > Artiodactyla > Bovidae > Bos > Bos mutus. Next base: position 8,704,568 of record NC_091635.1, on the reverse strand, counting down.
AGGTGGATGAAGCTAGAACCTACTATTCAGAGTGAAGTGAGTCAGAAAGAGAAAGATAAATACCGTATTCTAACACACATACACAGAATCTAGAACAATGGTACTGAACAATTTATTTACAGGGCAGCAATGGAGAAACAGACATAGAGAATGGACACGGGGAGAGGGGAGGAGAGGGTGAGATGTATGGAAAGAGTAACATGGAAACTTGCATTCCCATATGTAAAAGAGATAGCCAACGGGAATTTGCTGTATGGCTCAGGAAACTCAAACAGGGGCTCTGTATCAACCTAGAGGGGTGGGACGGGGAGGAAGCTGGGAGGAAGGTTCAAAAGGGAGGGGATATACGTATACCTACGGCTGATTCATGTTGAGGTTTGATAGAAAACAACAAAATTCTGTAAAGCAATTATCCTTCAATTAAAAGAATTTAAAAAGGAAAAAATAAGAAATCGGCTTTCAAAGGAATTTTCAAAACAATAAATATGTATTGAGTACCCACACACACACACACACAAAAAACCAATGAATGGGTACGCAGTGTGGTCTATGCATACAATGGAATATTATCCAGCCTTGGAAAGGGAAGGAAATTCTGATACCTGCTGCAACATGGATGAACTCTGAAGACTTGCAAAGTGAAATAAACCAGACACAAAAGGACAAATATTCAGGAGTCCACCTACAGGAAGGACCCAGAGTAGTCAAACTCATAGAGACAGAAAATGGGAAGGTGGGCGCCAAGTGCCGGGGACTGGGGGAAGGTAATGGGGCCAGAGATTCAGTTGGAAGATGAAAAGTTGTGGAGATGGATGGAGACGGTTGCACAGCAACACAGTGTATTTAATATGCATGAACTGTACACTTAAAAACGGCTACAATGGTCAATATTATGTGTGTTTGACCACCATGAAAAATAATTTTTAAAAGGTTAATCAAAAACCCAGAATGTTCTGCCTGTCCAACCCAAGGGACACTTACTGAACATTTACTGAGCTCCGAGTCCCAGGATTACAACTGGACCCAGCTTTCATCAGGATCACAGCTCAGCCGGCACCTTAACACAGCCTGTGGGGCCAAGACCCTCATTGTGGGGCAGGGGGCAGCAATGGTGTTTCACGGGACAGCATCATGTCCCCTGTGAGCTCCCCGTGAGCAGAAGTCTGGGTCTGGACCCTCCAAGGACAGTAGCCACGCCCTCAATCGCCCCCCAGCCAGCAGAAGAGCCCTGAACAGAGTCATGGGCAGGAATCACGGGGCTCCCTGGCCTGGGACCCCTCCTGGCAGCCCTGAAAACCCCAGCGTGCAGAGATGAGACGCTGTCATCTTCCCTTCCCGTCTGGGCACAACCCTCCCTCCTTTGGGAGGAAGACCCTCCAGTGCAGGAACCGCCCCCTCCCACCTCCCGCAGCCTGTGCCCTGGGGGCACCTGCAGGGCACTTGTCACCCTTCTAGAACCCGAGCCTGCCTCTCCAAGGCCCAGGGACCACCGACCACCAGGACCGTGAGAGCCTCTCCTGGGGTCTCACAGCCATCCCACCCCAACACGAGCCTGTCCTGGTTCCTGCCCCCACATCCTGGGGTCACAGCCATGGTTACACCACGACCCTGTTGACCAATTAAAAGGGGACCCTCACAACCCAGAGATTCTTTGCAGAGTCTAACTGAAATCCAACTTGCTGCACTGTGGTCCACTATGGGACGGAAAGAGCCCCCCAGTCCTTGCCCCTGAGATTTCAGAAGTATAAGCCACCCCTCAACTCAATATTCAGCTTCTTTCTCCAAGATTCCAAGGCAAATACAGCTCCCCACTCCCCAAGTCATCACAGCACAGGTGACCGGCACCTTGCTACTCACCCTCCTGGCTCTTGGGTGGGATCTCGGCCACGGGGGGCTGGGGCTTGGGCTCCAGCCTGCTCTGCAGCTGAGACATCGGGGCGAGTTCTGAATTCTCCAGGGTCTGGGGTGGGATGGGGGAGGCGGGCCCCTCAGCTGGCTTGGGCACCTGGATCTCGACCCTCTTGGGGGCTGCGTCAGCGGCAGGGGCAGCGGGCACCTCGGGCATCTTAGAGGCCGGGGTCTCCATCCTCCGGTGGGCTGACTCCTGGGGCTTGACTATGGTGATCTCCGTCCTCCGGGGGGCAGGCTCCGGCGTCTTGTGGCCCAGCGCCTCGGCCCGCTTTAGCCCGAACCGGGACGGCCCGGCGGTGCCGGCGTTCTCTACCTGCTTGGACGAGATGTCGATGGAGATCTCGGTGCGCCGAGACACAGGCTCAGCCTTGGGCCCAGAGAGCTCGACCCTCCGCAGGGCGGCCTTGGGGGATCGCTGGCTCAGGGAGTCTACATGGCGGGCTGCAGGCTCTGAGTTCTTCACACCCAGGTCCTGGAATTTCTGTGTGGAGCTGGCCACAGAGGACCGGAGCAGGGGCGTCTGGACCCTCCGGGGTGGGGTAGAGTTGGGCGTCTCGACCTCCTCGACCTCAAAAGATCTTTTCAAGGCTGGAAGATAAAGCGAGGAGAAGGTGATGAGCAGATGGCTGGGGAACATCTGGAAACATCCTGCTAGCGGTGAGCATCAGAAGGCAGCCGGCATGGGGCTAGTGCACTGGGACAACCCAGAGGGATGGTATGGGGAGGGAGGAGGGAGGAGGGTTCAGGATGGGGAACACTTGTATACCTGTGGCGGATTCATTTTGATATTTGGCAAAACTAATACAATTATGTAAAGTTTAAAAATAAAATAAAATTAAAAAAAAAAAAAAAAGAAGGCAGCCGGCGGGGAGGCTACAGCAACGGCCTATTTCACAGAAGAAGATGGGACAAGGGTACAAGAGGGAAGACTCCTGTGCCCTTTCACCTCTCAGGAAGAAAAGGTGACAGTCCCATTCTACTAGGGGCTGAGGCACGAGCAGCCACATGTTCTGGGAGAGACAGAAAAGACTGAAGCTTGGAGGACTTCTCTGTCCTGACGTGGCAGTGGCCCCACCAGCTACATTTTCTATAAGGATGCTCCAGCTCAAGAGCGGATTTTGATTTCTTTCCTGTCATGGCCACAATTACCCTTCATCACCTCCACCCAATATGGACAGCATCAGCAACCACCACCACCACCAACAGATGGGAAAGTGAAAGTGTTGCTTGCCTAGTCATGTCTGACTCTTTGTGACCCCATGGACCACAGCCCACCAAAGATTTCTTTGTCCGTGGAGTTCTCCAGGCAAGGATACTGGAGTGGCTTGCCACTTCCTACTCCAGAGGGTCTTCCCAACCACAGGATCGAACACAGGTCTCCCGCATTGCATGCAAATTCTTTATCGTCTGAGCCACCAAGGAAGCCCATCAGATGGGAGATGCCCCGAATAACAACAGCCAGTAAGAATCGCGATGGGAATGACGCCATCATATCAATGTCAGCAGGAACAGCCAACGCTGGGACGTTTAACAACAGGCAAGGCACTGGGCTTACCATGCACAGCCACATTTGCTCCCTACTCTAACCCCATAGTGTAAATAACGCTACAATCCCCTGATACGGATGGGAAAACTGAGGCCTGGGCACTTAAGTAACGTGCCCGGCAGCGTGGAGTGAGCAGCAGAGCCGGAAGACTCATCTACCTCCGAGGCCCAGGGTTCTAACCACATGGCTGTCCACAGAGATCCCGGCGAAGTCCACACCACTGTGGATTTCTCAGTCCTCGGCCCCGGTGGCATCTGCCTCCACCCTGTACTACTTGCCCCAGCCGGACCCAGGCCCATGTGGGACGGTGACCACCCAACTCCCACCCCACACACAGCCTGGCGCTTCCGCCTGGCCCCCCGCCATCTCCACCAGGGTCCGTCCACTCCCTCCAAGGTGCTGGGGACGGTGCCTGAGAAGCGGCCAGCCCCATGGTCCCTGCAGCCTCACTGCAAACGAGAACCAGCTGCTCCCGGTTATAAAGACCAGAGCAGGAAGGGGCCCACGTGGCAGGAACACTCACCAGCTCCATCCAGCCTGGGCCCTCAGCGACGCACAGGGTCTCTCCCACCGCCTCCCCACCTCGCAGCCGCAGTAACCCAGGGTTACAGGGACCAGCCCCGCCCCCGTTTCCTCCCCTAATTCTCAGGGCATCTGAGCATCCCCTCCTGTCAGTCTTCCTTCCTCCAAATTCCCAAAGAGCCCTCACCTCTTCTCTATAGACAGAACCTCCTTCAGAAGACCAGGGTGTGATGGGTGGCTAAGTGGGTGGGTGGCCAGGGGAGTATCTGTTGTGAAGCGCTGGATGTAAGAGGAAGCCAAGGGGACCCCAGACTCTGACACCCGACCACCAGTACTATCAGTTCCTCAAACGCAGTACCCCTGGGGGGACCCTCTCTAAGCCCTAGGCACACCTCCTTCTCAGTGGACAGAGGGCACAAAATCCTGGCTTGCAAAGCTCAACCCTCCCTGAGGCCCTGTAGGGACGACCGGAGAGGGAACTGTGCAGATTCGGGGAGAAATCTGGATCTTGTATTTTTTAATATGTAATCTCTTGATTTTTAAATGCTGGCACAAACGAAGCAAAACAACCTCTTTAAAAACGCTGTGCAGCTGAACAAAATCACGTCCGTGGGCTGCAATCAGTTAGTGGGCCCCACCGTGACTTGACTTCACTTCCGGATTGATCAGTTTCATGGCCAAGGGCGGCAGGGAAGGCCCGTGCAGGGACCCCAACCTGGCACAGCTCCGCCTCTCACCAGGGGCTGTCCAGCAAGATACCGCCGGGTGCAAACCATGCATCCAAAGAAGCCTGAAGTGCCGGAGAGAGAGGTCAAGTAGCTGCTAAACTGGCCAGAATGTCCAGGGCCGAGTGCCCGGAACTGTGATCTCTAGTGGTTCCCAGGGCCTCCCGTGACATCTGGTCTACCCCCGCCCCGAGAGCACTGTCCAAATTCTCCTCGATAGTGGCTCCTGTCTGTCTGTGAGCTCCCTGAAGGAGGGATCCATGCCCCACCCACCTCAGCACATGCATGTCCAGGACTCCTTGGTGTTAACTCCTTGGGGCTGAGTTGGGAAGAACAGGAACTAGGTGGGGTGAGGGCTCTTTGCCAGGTTTGCCCACAGGAATGAAACGACCTGTGAGGCCTAGCGAGGCCTGTGCCCCTGTTTGAAAGAGCCCCCTCCCTGCAGAGCCCCCTCCACTGTGACTCACAAAAATTAAGACCCTGCACCAAAGCAAAAACCTCTCTGCCCCAACCATCCACAGTCCCGCTTTGGCAATGAGTTGGAACCAGACCAGCATGTGCACAGATCACTGCTCCCCAGGACACAAAATCTCCACCAAAAGCACACGCCTAGCCCCACCACCATCCTCTCCTTTCTCGGCTGTTCTTCCTGGCTTTGGTGTTTCTTCCTCGCTCACACCACTCCCTGGCCCCACGCTATCAGCAAGCTTAGCATTCGGCTATATTATCCATCCAGACATTGACTGCCCGGCACCGCCAGCCACCCTGGTTAGTCTAGTTCTCTCTGAGAAGACAGGGGCTGTTTCCACCATCAAGACGGTCACTGCTCAGCAAACCTCCAGGGCTGATGGGGTACACTTGATGGCTTACACCATGCCCACAAACGAGCACTCCTCTTCCCCTCCTTCGAGGATTCCAAGTCACCCCAAAGCCAGGCTCACTCTTGCCTCCTCCCAGAGCCTGCCCAGGCCCCTGCAGTTCACAGCACTCTCTCCTGTGTCATCCTGGTCACCCCAATCCGCTAGGACTGGGAAGAGAGCCGGGGTCCTCTCCTCCGTTACACGAGCCAGCTCTCCATCCCTTCCTAGGCCTCAAGTGCGTTCTCTTCACAACTCAGAGGCCAGACTGGACCACAGGTTTGTAACTGTGGGCCCAGGGAAGGCAGGCACCAGGACTTTAACCCCCATCTCACACTGAGAAGTTGCACTTTGAACAGTGTCCCCCCAAAGATTATATCCCAGTCCCTACCCTAGAACTGAGAGAGTGACCTCCTTTGAAAAAAAAAAGTCTTTGCAGATGTCACTAAGGTGAGGACTCAAGATGAGATTGTCCTGGATTTAGGATGGGCTGTAAATTGCATAATTCCCGGATGGTTCAGTGGTAAAGAATTCGCCTGCAATGCAGGAGCTTCAGGAGACGCGAGTTCAATCCCTGGGTCAGGAAGATTCCCCTGGAGGGGGAAATGGCAACCCACTCCAGCATTTTTGCCTGGGAAATTCCATGGGTAGAGGAGCCTGGCGGGCTACAGTCCATGGAGTCACAGAGAGTTGGACACAACTGAGCGACTTAGCATGCACACACGCTAAGTCCTAAAAGTGTCTTTATCAGAGAAAGAAGAGGGGGAGCTGAGACACACAGAGGAGAAGGTAATGTGATCCCAGAGGCAGAGACTGAAGTGGCGCAGTCCAAAGCCAACAATGCCTGAGCCACCAGAAGCTGGAAGAGGCCAGGAAGGATTCTTCCCTAAAGCTAGCCCTGCTGACACCTTGATTTCAAACTTCCGGTCTCCAGAACCATGAGAGTCAATTTCTGTGTAAGCTATGCGGTTTGCTGTCATCTGTTACAGCAGTCACAGGAAGTTAACACAGGGACCATTAGATGGATGAAACCTCTGGGCTACAAGGTTGTCTGGGGCCCTTCCTGCGGGTGCTGTCACCCAACTCTGCACCCAGCCCCAATCCAGCCCCAACCACACTCAACAAACGCCCAACAGCCAGAAGGATGGAAGCGTGGCCGAGCTCCAGAAAACTGCTGCATCAGGGACCCAGGAGAGGAAAAGCAGCCTCCTTTTTCCTTTCCCAGAATCACACGAAACCCCAGCCGGCAGAAGTCATTACAGAATAACATCGCTCTAGATTTGCCCCAAAATATTCGGTGATGTAACCAAAGATCATTTTTTTTAAGGCAGACTCTGCAAGGGACGCCCCGGGAGCAGCTGTCTCTACACAGAGGATGTCGTGACATGATGAGCACCCAGCTGGGAAAAATTAGGAGGCGGCTTGTCACGAAGCTGGCAGGACAGGGTCCTCTAGTATCCCATCCCCCACGGGCATCCTAGAAACATGCTCCAGTCCTGCCCACACACGCACAGCCACCTCTCCCTTCCCAGGGTCAAACTCTCCCTGCCAACACCCTCCATTCCCTCCTTGGAGAATGGGTATAACTCACCATGGCAGCGAGTATTTTTTTCACTTTACTCTTCTCCTGCTCCCGGTAGAGAGGCAGGCAGCCCAGGGTGTCCACATGTGGCTGTGGAAGCCAACAAGAGTGTTCAGGAGCTGGTCATTTTGCAGAATGGACGCCCCTAGGTGACCACATCTGATGACCGGCTGGCTGAGGGACTGATGGGCAGAAAGTGGCCTTTCAATGGACCAGGCCAGTGGGGAAAGATATGAGGCTGCTTCCTCTCTTGCCTGCAGGATGTTAATGCCCCCAGTAGGCAGGCTAGAGGTGCCCAGCTGGACAGGATGAATGCACCGTTGCAGGGCATCTGACAAATATGGGGCCAGGCTGTACTGGGAGGGTCCCCACACTGCCACTAGGAGGGGAAAGGACTGCCATCGCCCACAGGGCACAGGGGCCCATCCCTGCTCACACCATTCCCAAGTGAGTACGCCCCCTTCCTTCCTCTGGTGAATGCAAGACCCCCGCCCACAAAACCAGGTTTGAACCTCCCTTGCTCTCAAAAGCTGTCCTTGGCCCCCACCTGCCCACCCCATGTGCACAAGAGCCTGAAGACCTTTGGCCCACTGCTGGGAATTCACCCCCCAGGAAATGATCGGATCTGCAGAAAGATTTATGTATGAGACGTTTGCATCAGCATTAAAACAGCAAACGCTGGAAACAATTCGAGGTTACGGAGATTTTCTGAATCCATGTGCCGGAGTCCTGCAAAGTCATCAAAATCATGGTTCTGAAGATGAGAAATGCTGAGCATACTGAGTAAAAATAGCAGAACAACCCAAGATGCATGCACGGGCCTGACGTCATCTCTCACACACGCACGCACGCGTGCACACACACACATGCGCCCACACACTCGAGGAAAACAGCCATCTCTGGATGGAATTAAGGTGGCTGTTTAATTCATTACACTTTCCTGCCTTTTCCCAAGGTGCCTACGCTAACGCAGGTCACTTCATATTTTCAGGGGATAAAACCATCAACACTGCTCTCAAAAAACAAACCCTGCTAAGAAGAAGGGGAGGGTGTGGATCACCGTGCCTCCGGCCCAGCCTCTCCTGGTCCATCAAACACTTACAGTCTCGGCTGCCTGCCGCACAAGCCCGGCCGCCTGTCCAAATGCAAACCTCCCGGCATCGTGCCCGTGGGGGTCGGGGCGAGAGCAGCCTGGATCTGGGCTTGTTTAAGGAGGAATGCACCGCAGACAAGAGGCCATTGTGAGGGCGCAGCTGTGAGCAAACCTCTCCTCGCTCCGGAGCACTTCCTGGAGCACACCTCAGTCTGGGTAGGGGACGTGGGACGAGCCATACAGCCCTGCTCCAGGCTGGGACCAACGTCATGCAAAGAACAAGGTCAAAACCAAGTTCAGCTCCCGTGGGAGGAGCATCCCTGCCACAGCTCAGGGAGGTTCTGACCCCAGGCTCAGGCTCCAGAAGCAGCGGCCCTGGTCAATGTGAGTCTCTTCCGGGAGACAGCAAAGCAAGTTCTGTCCTGAGGTCCAGTGGCCACGTGGGAGCCAGGGTCAGACACCCAGGGAACCCAGGGTGCCAGGTGGAGGGCACCTCCCTGCTCCCTGGCCTGAGGCTGCAGAGAAAGAGCACAGAAAGACCCATCAGAATGAGTCTGGGGCATGTGTGACCCCTGGGGTGGACTCAGTTCCTCTGGTTCCAGTCTCCCATGGGGACCAGAAGCTGGCGCTGCAGCTGGGTGGACAAGCTCCCTCCAGGGCAGCAGAGAAGACGGAAGAAGAATCAACAGGCCAACGGACCGGTCCCTGAAATAATACGCCTGCAAAGGAAAGGAACCCAAGGCCACAAAAGCAAGATATGATCAGCGAAAGAACAAATTCACTGGGGAAAGGGGGGCTGGGCGGGGCCGGTTCCAGGCAGAGGACAGGGCAGGACAACGGCTCTGCGTGCCTCGGACGAGCTGAGAGCTGGCCGGGTGTGGGGGCCTTGCAGCCTGGACACGCAGTGGGCTCCTGCCTCGGGACCAAATAAACGCAGAGGTTCGAACAAGGTGGCGTGACCACTGTCACCTCTGAGCCTCCGCTTCTGCACGTGCCGTGTCAGCTGCAGGCGGACACGGCGATGCCCGGGCAGCAATCACAGCTGTTGGTATAATTACCATCTGTCTGTGCACCTCGGGGGTGGACAAGGCTGCACAAGCCTTCCTTCCCGAGTCCATCACACCCACGGCCAGTATCTGCCCCTGGTGCCCACCTTGAGCCCCACACAGGGAAGGCAGGAAGGGGTTAGCACCCTTCCCCAGGAAACAGCCCTAGGGCAGTAACTGACGGGTAAGCACTCTGGGGTCCCCCAGCACCCCCAGTGGAGTCTCAGTGGGAGGGGGTGTCCTCTGGAAATGAAACAGTTCCAAAGGAAGCGCTTAAAATAGACACCGTGGCCCAGCAGGGCCCGGGACAGGGACATCGGTAAACAGCAATGGCAGCGGGTGGCCCTGGGTTTCCCACCGAGAAACACGTTTGTTTAACAACGACCCAGCCAAAGACAAAGTCCAAATAAAGGAAGAGAGGAGGCCCACCACTGGCACCCACAGCTCTGGATCCTCCTTTGAGGCCTCTCCCTCACCCTCCCGGAGCAGGCCTGGCCGGGCTGTGGGTCCAGACGTGGCCTAAGAACCTTGTCTGGCGCCAGCCCCATCCTGCCTCCCACTCCGGCTCAGGGTCCTGGGGGCCCAGCGTGGTGGCTGAGGACGCTGGCCACCCTGGGCTTAGCCACACACGTGGCTGAGGGCAGCACACGGCCCCTGCTCCCAGCCCTGACCAGACACGGGCCTGCACCTCCGCACCCCGCACTGTTTCACACTGGTGGCCTGCACCCTCTGGGCTGGAGGACCCAGCTGAGCCACTTCCACTGAGCCCTGAGGGGCCATGCAGGGCGAGTTCAGTGCCCCTGAGAACTGTGGGTTCACCAGGCACTCTAGCAACCCAGGCAAAAGAGTATGAGGTCAGCTTCTCAGTGTGTGCGTGCTAAGTCATGTCCAGCTCTTTGTGACCCCATGAACTGTAGCCCACCAGGCTCCTCTGTCCATGGGATTCTCTAGGCAAGAAAACGGGAGGGGGTTGCCATGCCCTCCTCCAGGGGATCTTCCTGACCCAGGGATCAAACTTGTGTCTTCTATGTCTCCTGCATCGGCAGGAGGGTTTGTTTTTTTTTTACCACTAGGGCCACCTGGAAAGCCCCCAACCTCTCCACTCCTCTCAATTAAGACTTTTTTTTTAATGTGGACCATTTTTAAAGTCTGTATTGAATTTGTTACAATATTGTTTCTGTCTTATATTTTGGTATTTGGTCTAGAGGTATGCGGGGTCTTAGCTCCCCAACCAGAGACTGAACCCACATACCCTGCACTGGAAGGCGAAGTCTTAACCACCGGACCGCCTGGAAGATCCTCCCCCAACAGTCTGAGGACTGTCTTTTCCTTCTGCTGTTAGGACATGGGCACTCTGGGGTGTGTTCTTGCTCCTCACAGTCTCCCCTCGGGGAGGCCTGGCCCACCGCCTGCCCTGGAACAGCGACGTGCGAAGGAGGTTGGCTGTGCCCGCCAGCTGGGTTGCCTAGTTGGGCCAAGAGAAACAGCAGGCGCCCTCCTCCTCCCCCGCCAGGCTGCCACTCACCACAGGGACACCCTCCACAAAGCTCTTCCCACCCAGGATGCCTCCAGGCACCGAAAAGAGTGCAAAGGTGACCCTGGCCCCTCAACTCAGGACATGAACAAGAACCCACCCACGACGGGCAGGGAGCCCAGTGGCAGCTGTGGTCAACAGCCAGCCCTCGGATTCCAGACCCTTTCTTAATCCCCAATTCATCACATTAATTTCTCCCTGGAAAAAGCTCTCTCCAGCATGCTGGCAAGCAAGGACACAGGCAGAACCTGCCCTCCCCAGCCCAGCTACACAGTCTAATCCACCTAGAATGCATCCTGCCTGATGCCTGTACAAGGGCATCCAAATCTAAAGCTGTCTACAGAGGACACTGGTCCCACAATGGCCCCAAGATGGTACGTCTGAGTCTTAACTCTGGTACCTGTGAAAGCGATGTGGAAAAAGGGCCCCTGGGCTTCCCAGGTGGCACTAGTGGTAAAGAACCCATCTGCCAATGCAGGAGATGTAAGACACGAGGGTTTGATCCCTGGAAAGATCCCCTGGAGGAAGGCATGGCAACCCACTCTAGTATTCTTGCCTGGAGAATCCCATGGACAGAGGAGCCTGGTGGGCTACAGTCCACAGGGTCGCAAAGGGTTGGACGTGACCGAAGTGACTTAGCATGCACCCACAGCACACAGATGGACTCAGGGTAGACTCTCAAGGTGAGACCATCCTCGATGAGGGCGGGCCCTGAACCCAGACATGTGTCTTCATAAGACACAAAAAAGGAGATGACAGAGAAGCCGTGTGAAGATGGAAGGGTGCACCCACGAGCCAAGGACGCCGAGGATTCTCGTCGCTGGAGCTGGGAGAGGGGCCTGGATGAGACCTTTCCTCGGAGTCTCCAGAAGGAACCAGTGCCGCCCACACCTGCCTTTCGGCCTCTAGACCCGGAAGAGAGCACATTTCTATCACCTGAAGCGCCCCCTGGTCCGGGGCACTTGGCAGCTGCAGAAGGAGGACCCAGAACAGGTCTTTCAGCTGCCACGGCCTCTCCATTCAGCCTCCTCAGCCTCTGTTGATGTGGAAGCCACGTCCCGCAGGGCCTCACCAGCTCTGGCGGGGCACACGGGCGCCCTGGAATCGGACAGGCTGGCGGGAAGGCCCTTTGCCCTCTCAGCCTGCGCCAGCCGCCAGCTCAACTCCGGCCCTTCACAGCTACCAATGCCTTGGCCCAGTGACCGGTTCTTGCTGCTGGCTGCCACTCCCACCCAGCCGCTGAGCCTCCCCACCCCATCTTCCTGGGGCAGGGCCACCTGGGACGTCCAGCATCCCGGGACGTCCCCACTCGCACCTGTTGCTTCACTGTCCTCCATCAGGGCACCCTGTTCACTCCCAACAGAGTTCCCATCAAGCCAACGAGTTCAATCGGCTAAGGTGGGTTCATTACCCGTGTTCCCCCCCACCCCCCTGCCAACAGAGAAGGGTCCTGGGTGACGGCTCTCAGGGTCAAGGAGCTGCCTGAGAGAAGAGACCCTGGTAGGCATCGTGGGACAGCCACGTAGCAACTTCTGCTTCAAGAAACTCCTCTCTACAGAGCAAAACCACAGCAAATGTTACAAGGAGCCACTTCTTAACTTGGGGCCTCTTCCCGCTCCGGCCATCTCCCAGTTGATTCCCCGGCTCTGGTGACACTGGGGTCATTCCAGGCCAACTCTAACAATCACCCTAAGACACTGCACTTCCTTCTTTCCATAGTAAAATTAAAAGTTACAGGAACGTGAGTGCATTCAGACCCATCTGTCCTCCCCCTCTGAGACCAACTGTGAGCTCTACTCTGCAGAAAGAGGAGAGACAGAACACGGCCGAAGCTACACGCACGGAGATGCGGGCAGACAGGCGAAGAATAGCCTGACCCGGGTGGCGACTTGGGAGGAGGGCGGTGAACCCAGGCTTCCTGAAAAGCCGAAGAGGGCCAAGGTGCAGCCCTGCCTGCAGGGGACCAGAGGGGACAGAGGACCTTTCTGGCCTCCGTGGGTCAAAGGTTCCCTGATGAATGGCAGCCGAGGAGGGCAGGAGGCAGCCCCTGAGAGGAAACTGAGTTCAAAACCTGAATCCCCAGGCTGCGGCTCTGAGGGCCCTTTAATGCACACACCCCTCCCCCGCTGCCCCAGATGCCCCAAGGGGGTCCTGTCCTGCACAGAGGACTGAGGAGCTGCTTCCAGGTTGGAGCACCGCCCCTCCGCCCACCAGAGGGTCCCATGCAGGGCTGTTCCCTGGGTGCTCCCCCAGACCCACCCCTGACCATGGAGCAAGAATCACCCCGTCCACAAAGAGCCTGCGGACAAGCTGGCTTGCTCACAGCCGTCTGTGACCGCGCCAATTCTTCCCCGCGACTGGGCGGGGGGCAGAGCAGGGCCCGGAGACCCCTGGTCAGTCTCAGCTCCATGGCACCGGGCTGTCAAGGCGGTGGTCGCTGTGATGGCTCCTCCTGGCGAAGCTCCAAGTTCCCTTCTCTGTTCTCAGCCCAGAGGGGGTTGGTCGTTCCCCAATCAGCGGGCAGAGGAATCACCCCGCTGACTACAGCAGGAAATGGTAGAAACACTTAAAAAATGCAACAAAAACAAAAAAATCCTAATACCAGGGTCTGCTGGGCCCAGGTGGAGCCTCCATTAATCACACCAGAGGGACAGATGGAGCTCTGCATGTCTCTGGGCTGTGGCCTGGGGGCGGCAGCTGGGTGCTGCCCAGGCCCATATGAGCTCCGGCCTAATTACAGGGGACAGTGACCTGGGGAGCAGAGTTCAGGCCCCGGTCAGGGCAGCACCCAGGAGTCCAGCTGCTCCCCCAGGCCTCCCAAGGAATGGAGTGGGTCACAGCGCATGACCCCAGACTGGCTGAGCTGGGCTGGGCAAGAGAAAAGTGTCTCAGTGATCGCAAAGCCCTACAGGCTCCAAGGCTGATTAGCGGGTTCAGGGCAACCTGGTCTCTACACTCAAGGACGGGGTGAGCTTAGGCCAGGGGGAGGGTTGGCAGAGGAGGAGGAGTCCGGAAAACCAGAAGGAGGAAGTGGGTTTGTAGAGAGAGACAGGCCACATCTGGACCCTGAGAAGATTCTGGAAGGGGCTCCCAGGGGCCGCCCAGCTGTTCCAAAGAGCCCTGGTGGGGGCTGAGTGAGGCCGCCTCCAGGACTCCCCTCTGAAGGCCCTACTGGGCACTCACCAGAGACAGCAAGCTCCTGGCTAATGCCACACAATAATCTGGAACTTGGAGAGAACCTTGTGGCTCAGTGGTAAAGAATCTGCGTGCAGTTCTGGGAGGCCCAGATTCGACCCGAGTCAGGAATATCCCCTGGAGGAGGAAATGACAACCCACTCCAGTATTCTTGCCTGGAAAAATCCATGGACAGAGGAGCCTGGTGGGGCTGCAAAGAGTCAGACACGACTGAGCAACTAACACTTATCACTTTCACTGAAGACCTAAAGCAAGCCGGGCACAGCCTCCAGGCTGGGCTATACTGTTGGGCAGAGCATCAGGAACGGGATGCCATCACCCTCTGGGGACACAGATGAGGAGTCTGAGACCCAGGGAGGCCTTCGATCACTCAAAGTCATGCCATTAAGCCCATCTAAGCCTGGTCTCTAGATCCACACCCAGACACTCTGCTGCCCCTAAGGTCGGCCACTGCATGGGGCAAGATCGGTGGGTGTTCTAACTCCCAGAAGCTGTGCACGTGCCCTTGTTTGGAAAGAGGGTCTTTGAAGATGTAATTAAGAGCCTCGAGAGGGACTTCCCTGGTGGCCCAGTGGCTAAGACTCCATGGTCCCAATGCCAAGGGGCCCAGATTCAATCCCTGTCAGGGAACTAGATCCCACATGCCACAGCTAAATATCCTATGAGCTGCAACTAAATAATTAAATATTAAATAAATATATATATATATATATATAAAAAATAAGAGCCTCGAGATTAGATACCCTGGATTTAGGGAGGAATCTGCCTGCCAATGCAGGAGACGCAAGAGATGTGGGTTCGAACCGTGGATCAGAAAGATCCCCTGGAAGAGGAAATGGCAACCCACTCCAGTATCCTTGCCCGGAGAATCCCATGGATAGAGCAGCCTGGCAGGCTACAGTCCATAAGGTCTCCAAGAGTTGGATATGATTGAGCGCGCAAAATCTGAGTGAGGGTCCCGCCTAAGACCAAAGACAGAGAGACAGGGAGCAGACTGGACGGATGCTTCCACCGGCCAGGGCACCAAAGTCGGCGGGACCCCACAGAATCTGGAGGAAAGGCTGAGCAGAAGGAACCAGCCCTGCCCACACCATGAATTTGGACTTTCTGGGCTCAGAGCCCTGTGTTAAGCCCCCAGCCTGCGGTCTCTACTGTGGCCACGGGACACCTACACGCTCCCTCTGACTCTTCCTGGTCTTTGCACCCCGCCTCCCTGAGCTGACCATGCAGCTGTTCTGTTCTTCTATGGCTCCGTCCAGAGGCCGCCCAGCCCAGGTTATCAGGCAAGCACCTGCTTATTCTTTTCTCTTTACATTTGTTCTTTGAGCCTCTGAGTGTTTTCTGGCTGATACACGCTTAGGGAAAACCTCCCTAAGGACCGAACGGACCTGTCTTCTGAGCAGGGTGGGCACTGTACCCTGGGCATCCTTGGAGGTGACCAGCCTTAAATGTGACCCCTAAGGCATCCTCCTGTCCCCTGCACTTTCTTCTCAAAAGAGCCAGTGTGGAAGCCTTCAGCCACGGTTGCAGGTGGACAGATAAAGTACCCCCAACCCTTCACAAAGCCGCACCCTCAAAATAGACAACTTCTCAAGTCTGCTTCTGGCCTGCGGGAGAGGGAAAAAATGAGAGCTGTACAGTGAACTCCAAACCCTCCGTGCCAGAGACCGCTCCGGGAGACCTACCCCCACCCCCACCACCCAGCACCACCAGCTCCACCAGCTCAGCCTGATAACCTCTGACCTGCCTGCCGGCCACGCGGGGCCCAGGCTACCAATCAGTACCTCCCTGATTCCCACCCTAGGAAGCCCCCAGAAAGCCAGGCCCTTCCAGCCACCAGCAGCGAGGACCAGGCGGCAAGGAGAGGGAGAGGGCCCTCTTATACACACACCAAGAAACTTCCCAGTTCCCCTACATCACCAGAGACACAACCTACCCAGCCTGAAAGCCCCTCAGTTGGGGGAGGTCCGGAGCAGCAGAGAGAAAGCGCCTCCAGGAAACTTTCAGAGCTGCAGGCAGGAGTAATTCCTTTCTTAACTAAAAATGGAGAATTTCAGCCAAGTTGTCTCAGCAGAACTGCTGGGTGTAGGAGAGTCTGGGAGGGTAGGGGGGTCTGTGCAGATGACCCAGAGCTGGGGGCTGCCGGACGAGGCATGGAGTTGTCACGAGTCACCTCTACACACCACCTGAGCTAGGCAGCTGACCCCTCTAGCCTCAGCACACTGGTCTCTTCCAGCTGGGACACCCAATGACCCCATAAGGGCGACCTCGGGGGCTGCCACCAGCTCCAAGTTTCTCTCATCACTCCTGCAACCACAGGCTGAGTGATTCCAAACACTTAGCAGAGCTGGAGAGGCCGGGAGAGGCCACCTCCCCTCCTAGTCTGAGGTCGAGGACTGAGGCTCCGGCCACAGTCCTCTGCAGCCGAACATGCAGCTGCCGGTGCTGTCTGCAGAACTGGCCCCATAGCCTGCGTGTTTGGGCTTCACTCCACTCAGCACTCCAACCTACAGCCGGAAAGAATCTGCGGGACCCAGAGGTCCTGGCTCGGCCACCATCAGCCAATGGAATTGGCACTTTGAGTCTCTCAAACTGGGGTGGGAAGTTGCATTGGGTGAGTTTTCTTTTTGACAATGAACCTTAAAAAATAATATCTATTGCTCTTTTCCTTACTCTAAAAGCAATACAGAAAGTGTATGTGAATGCAGAAAATCTGCAGAACATAAGCACTATCAATATTCTGGCAAACATCCTTCCAATCTTTTCACTGCACGCATATTTGTAAAGCAGGCTCACGGAGAGACACAGCCTTGGGTCTTTCTCCTGCAGCATCAGGTAGCCTGCATCGCCATATATTCTTGCATTCGTTCTCCAAATTCCTTTGTGGTTCTAAAGTTCTGGTTCCAGATCACTCTCAGCTCTAGCTGACAATCAGAATCATTTCCAGAGCTTCTTAGTAGACAGATTACTGGTCCTCGCTTCCTAGAGCTCCTGTCAGGAGGGCTGGGTGGGCCTGGCACCCCGAGACTGTCTGGAGAGAAAGTGAGCAAGGACCTCTGCCCTCCGGTGGACTCACAAGCCTCCTCTCCATCCCCCTCCTGGGAATCCTACAAGAATGACATCTTGGCATCCAACCCTTCCAGAGGCAGCCCCAGCCAGCGGCTCCGCCCGCCCCATTGTCCCCCGAAGGCACCCAAGATCTCTGTCCAGCTTCAGTAGCCACCACTCAGCCCCTAAGCCGGTCACAAACCAAAGGAAACACTTGGGCACTGCTAAGGCAGAGCCCCATGGGATGAGGGAGCGTGTCAGTCAAGGCCCCCAGATCTGCCCAGGGCCCCTAGCAGTATCCCCTTAGAGAAGATTGACAGGGACCTCCCTGGCGGTCCAGTGGTTAAGACTTTGCCTTCCAATACAGGAGGTGCAAGTTCAATCCCTGGTCAGGGGGCTAAGATCCCACATACCTCCTGGCCAAAAAATAAAACCATAAAACAGAAGCAATATTGTAACAAACTCAATAAAGACTTTAAAAATGATCCAGATCAAAAAAAAACAAAGAGAGAAGGTCGAAGCCGCCCAGGACCTCCATACTAACTCATCTGCTCCAGGAACCAGGCAGAGAGAGGCCCAGTGCTGGCGTCCAGGGTCCCAGCCAGCCTCCCTTCCCCTCGACTCCCAGAACAGCCATCATGTTCCTCCCAAAAGACCATCACCATCCTGCAGGCAGGAGCCAAGCTCATCCGTCCACATTGGGCCCTGCTGCAGAGTGTGTTCCCTTAATTCACAGGTTGAATGCTATCCCTCAAGGTGATGGGGCCTTAGAGGTAGAGCCTTTGGGGGTGATGAGGTCTTGAGGGTGGAGCCCTCGTGATGGGATTAGCAGTCTTCTAAAAGAGACCCCAGAGAGCTCTCTCTCCCCTTTTGCCCTGTATCAGCACGGTGAGGACACGCTGTCTGTGAACCAGGAAGCCACCGCCAGATAATGAATCTGCCGGAGTCTTGACCTTGGATGTCCAGCCTCCAGAACCGAGAGAAGTAAACGTATGCTATGCAAGCCCCCCGGTCTGTGGTCTTTTTGTTACTAAGACGAGGGCCTGGGAACAAGCCTCGTGTGACTTACGAGCCTCTAGGAAATGCTTGTTGCCTTGAATCTTTAACTCATCGTTTACCGGTGCTCACCACACACCAGGCACAACCCTAAGGGCTCATTCACCTCCCAAGACCTTCAGATGAGCTATTTCCCTCTCGTCCCCATTTTACAGATGGGAAACCGAGGCACAGAGAGGCGAACAACCAGCCCAACATCCCAGCACACGTGAAGTGAAGTGAGACTGAGCCAGCATGCTAAACCATCACACCACACTACCTCCACAGCCCACCCCGCCCCCTAAAAGCCAGACTCTCAGTAACAGTACAGCACCCGCTACATGCCACACCAGCATGGCACCTGTCTTGTGCTAAGCCTCAGACACACCTGCAGGACAAACCCTGTGATTCCAGCGTCACTAACGTGATCACCAAGCTGGAAAGAGATGAGGCCAGGATATGAACACAAGCAGCCTCTGCCAGACCCCAAGCTCTGGCCCCCCACTGCTAGGTAGACTGCGATTTCCATTCCGGCCCGGCAGGGTCAGCCAGGGAGGCGGCCCAGGCGAGGACCGGGTTGTAGTGCATGAGGGTCTCCCTTCCAGTGTGGCCTCAGGCTACCTGTGACCTTCAAGACTTGCCCACCTTGCTGGCTTCCAGGAGGACCAAGAGCCCTTGAATACAGAGTGCCCAGCCTGGGGCATGGCATGTCGAAGGTGCTCAAGACAGAGACGGTTACGAAGAACAAGAACCAGCGCCATCAGAGGAAGTGCCTGTGAGTGAAAGGGGAATAGCTGGAAGAGCCGGGACTTGGATCAGAGAACAAAAAATTCCGGAGGGAGGCCGGAGTCCAACAGCTGGCTCCGGGGCAGCTGCTTGCAGGAGCCCGGCTCCATCACGTAAATATTAGGAGAGATGCAAATATCTGAGCACCCCTTCCAGCCCAGCTTCACAGGGAGGCTGCAGCCAGGGCAGGGGCAAGGTTTCCCCCCTCACCAGTGTCCCCACCCCTCCCCCAGCCGCCCCCAAACTCCTCTACCTGGGCAGGAGCTGGGGTGTGGACAGCCACCAGGAGGGAGGGGACACAGCCCCATCTGCCCCCTCTCCTCTGCACAGGGCCTGGAAAGGCGTGAATGAATGAGTGCCTTCCCCATCTCTCCCCCTCCTCATTGCTTCTTTTGTAGTTTAGCAGGAAAGTAGAGCAGCCCCTCCAGAGGTCTTTCTGATGGAATCCCGGAGGGAAAAGCTCACCACTCCAGACCCACTACCCTCACCACAGAAACACATCACGTGCCCCTCTTCCACATGGACTACATGCACCACCCAAGTCTTTCCCCGCAATCTGACCAGGAGGAAAGCTGGAGCCTGGAGCTCCTCCACACCCCGACCTATGTCTGCAGGAACAGCCCCCTCCCATACCCTCCGCCTGAATGCCAAGGGTACCTGTGCCAGATGTAGGCATAACACGGTCTTCCAAACCAACTACACGCAAGCAGAAATCGCAACAGGAGGCAGCCAGCACCATCTGTCTGGAGACCCTGCCTGGTAAACTCCTACCCAGGACTCTGCTTGGTGCCCCTTCCTCCAGGAAGCCTTCCTGAACCTACCCCTCTCCTGGGCTCATGCCTGGAGCCCAGAATGGAGAACAGAACTAGTCCTCAGCTGGCGCCCACAGTTTACTGCTGAGTAAACAAACGAATGAGCTGGCTGCCTCTCCCACCCCGGCCATCCTCCTCCCAGCCCACCAGACACAGAAAGATTCTAGCACTTACTTCATTTTTGAACTGAAGGCTAAAAAAAAAAAAAAAAACACAGTTTTCTTACAGAGCACTCCTCCCCTGACTTGTGATGGGGGACAGGAGGCAGGGGACAGCGGAAAAGGCCGCCCCTCCGGGCCTGGGATGGAGCCAGGAAAACTTGTATGCTTTTACTGTAGATGATATCGGTCTCCAGGGACTCAGGGCAGGGGCCTGGCCTGCCCCTCAGAGGGAAACTGCCCACCCACGTGGAAAGGAGGGCCCGAGAGCCCTGCTGGGGGCTGGCTTTCTGCACCCAGGGAGGGGCCGACCGGGCTCCAGGCTGAGGTCCTGCCTAGGAGAGTCTGGAGAACTGGCAGGCTGCTGGCCACCGACGGTCAGAACCAGAAACTTCTCCATCTCACCGAAGACGGGGGAGGGGAGAAGGTGAGGTGGCCGGAATCTGGGCCACTCTGCCTGGGACACCACTCCTTCTTCCCACCAAAATAAAAAAAAAAAAGAGACCATTCCATAGGTGAACTTCCCGCAGGCAGAGAGAGGGTGGTCGGTGTTCCAGTGTCTCCCTTCCCATTCCCACGGGATCCTCAGCCACAGCCTCCCACATGGAGGTGCCTGGGACCCCCAGGCCTTGCCCCAGGGGACAGTCAAAGCCCACGGCCAGAGGAGCCATCAGCCTGCACTCCTCAAAAGGCAGGGGAGGGCTGTGAGTTTGACAACTAGAAAGCTGTACTAGAAACTCAGAGGAAGTGCCTGTGACTGGTCATAAAAGACCAGACACCGGCTGCAAAGAGCTCACAGTTCCAACCCCTCCTTGTACAAGTGAGGGAAAAACCAGACCCAGGAACTCCCAGATCAGACTTGCTAAGACCCAGGCGGCAAGACAAACTCAACTCCCTATCCCTGCCCCATCCCCAGAAAGAGCCACGTAAGGCCCCCCCGAAGGGGTGCCCCTGCTCCCCCTATTTGTACCCAGAGGGACCTCCATCAAACCCCTAGCCAGATAGTCCCTCAGAGGCTGCAGTAACCAGCGGACATGTGGGGGGGCTGGGGGTAAGGAGCTGGTCACCTCTTCTGCCTCCCCTCCCCCATCCCACCTGGACCCCCCTGGAGGTGTTTGAAGGCAGGGCTCCCAGTCTTGGGGACAGAGACACGGCAAGCTCTAAGCCATGCATGCGGAGGGCACACTAATGTGTTCAAGGCCAGGTCCCTCGATTTTCTTAATTTTGCATCTCGGGATAGAGATGGGTTCCCCAGATGGCCCGGAGACTGGGAGCAGAAAAGGCTGGAGACTGTGGGGCTCAGCATTCCAGGAGGGACTGTCAGACTCAGAAATCTGAGAGAGAGGGTCTACCGAGAAAAACCACACGACACAAAAAATAAAGAGGCAGGTTGCCCAGAATGGGAGAAATAACTGCAAATGAAACAACTGACAAAGGATTAATTTCCAAAGCAACTCAGCAGCTCAATATCAGAAAAATAAACAACCCAATCAATAAAATGGGCAGAAGATCTGAACAGACATTTCTCCAAAGAAGACATACAGATGTCTAATAAACATGTGAAAAAATGCTCAATGTCATTATTGTTAGAGAAATGCACATCAAAATTATTAACACAATGAAGTATCACCTTATACTAGTCAGAATGGACATTATCAACAACAACAAAAAAACCTACAAACGATAAATACTGGAGAGGATGTGGAGAAAAGGGAACCCTGTTGCACTATAGATGGGAATGTAAATTGATACGGCCACTATGGAAAATAGTAAAGAGGTTTCTTTAAAAACCAGGACTAGAACTACCATCATTCAGTTCAGTCGCTCAGTCGTGTCCGACTCTCTGCGACCCCATGAACCGCAGCACGCCAGGCCTCCCTGTCCATCACCAACTCCCGGAGTCCACCCAAACCCATGTCCATCGAGTCAGTGACGCCATCCAGCCATCTCATCCTCTGTCGTCCCCCTCTCCTCATGCCCTCAATCCTTCCCAGTATCAGGGTCTTTTCGAATGAACTACCGTTTGACTCTGCAGTCCCACTACTAGGCATATACCCTTAGAAAACCACAACACAAAAAGACACATGTATCCCAGTGTTCACTGGAGCACTGTTTACAACAGCCAGGACCCAGAAGCAAGCTAGATGTCGATCGACAGGTGAATGGATAAAGAAGTTGTCTATATATTTGAGATATACCGTGGAATATTACACAGCCATAAAAGGGATGAATTTGAGTCAGTTCTAGTGAGGTAGATGAAACTAGAGCCTGTTATACAGAGTGAAATAAGTCAGGAAGAGAAAAACAAATATTGTCTATTACACATAGATGATGGAATCTAGAAAAATAGTACTGATGAGCCTATTAGTATGGCAATAATAGAGATGCAAACAGAGAGAGCAGACTTGTGGCCATAGAGAGGGAAGGAGAGGGTGGGACGGATTGAGAGAATAGCATTGAAACATGTACATTACCACGGGTAGCTAATGGGAACTTGCTGTACAACACAGGGAGCTCAACCTGGTGCTGTGACAACCTCGAGGGGTGGGATGGGCTGGGAGGCGGAGGGGAGGTTCAAGAGGGAGGGGACATGCACCTGCCTGTGGCTGATTCACGCTGATGTATGGCAGAAGCCAAGACAACACTGTAGAGCAATTGTCCTCCAATTAAAAATACCTTTTTTAAAAAAGAGAGAGGCAGGTTGGAGTGTCATTCCTGGGCTACTCACCTCCCCTGCAACCCCACTCTGTGCTACGGGGGGGAGGTGCTCGCTGTGTATATTCTCCAATCGCATGGAGGCCATTCTCTTGTCCCTCTGCCTAAATTTCAGGGCATTGGCAGCACTTTAAAAACTGACAACAAACTTGAAGTGTCCAGACCATCTCCTGGTCTAGGCTGAACGGAGCCTCCGGGCTCTGTCCAGACCAAATTAAACAGCCGGAGCCCAGAAATGCCCCCAGCACCGGGGGGTGTCTAGGGGCCAACCGCTGGGTCTGTTTGGCCAGAAAAATTACAAATCCTCAGTCTTCTGGGACCGGGTTCCACAGACTTCCAGCCCGTTTCATCTCATAAGCAACTCAGCCTCCAAATTTGGGAAAAACCAAGAGGAGGTTGGAAAGACAGCTGCTGTTTGACCACGTTTCCTCGGTGGTGCCGCCAAGAGAAAGCAAAGGAACTTGCTTCCCGGCTGGGTTTCTGGGATGAACCCAGGAAATGACATCCTCCGGAGGGTCTTGACTTCTGATAAATCTCTCCCGAGAGCCCCCTAGCTTGCCCAGCACCCCTTACCCTCTACCCTAGCCCACCATTCTAAACACACCACCAGACCTTTGAAGGTCTACACCATGACCCGCTGCCACCTGCCCTTGGGGACTCCAAGCCCATCAGAAGCACTTGGTCTGGCCTGGCAGGAAGGTGGGACTCCTGGGTTTGGGGGCCACCACGGATCCCTTGAGCCTGGCCCTCAGGTCCTTGTTGTTGGCCTGTGGTCCTGTCTGTACCCCAAGGAGCCTTCTATTAGCAGCCAGCCCACCCCCAGCACAATGAGTGAGGGGCATTCAGCTGGTAAACAGGCGGTGGCGGGGGGAGGATAATGGTGATGCCTGAACTGAACCGTGGTAGGGGGCTCCATCTCTGAACGTGACATTACCCTGACTGCCGGACATTCAAGGAGAAAAAGAAGGTGAGGCCCCATTCTGCTCAGCCAGCACCAGGATGAGGGAGCACCAGGCACTCCCTTAGGGGCCTGCCAAGGCCGCGCCAAGGCCACGGTCACCAGGCTGAGAAGTCTCCAGCCCTGCAGGGTGAGTGTGCCATCTGCCCTTGGCAACGTCACGTCATGAACAGGCCGCAAGGCCACCTGCTTCCACCGGCTGGACAGTCTCGCTCACAAACATGGCCTGAGCAAGTACGCCCACTGTGTGTCCACCCACCATGTTTCGGGCCCAGGGATGTCCATGGCTGCCACTGAGCCTGGGGGCTTGAGCTCCAGGGGGTTCCTTTCTCCAGACTCGGAGGCCCCAGCCCATGCCCATCTGCTTCCCACATTGGCACAAGGGTGCAGGGCTAACCAGCCCCTGGGGGTGAGCTCGAGGCACCCAGCTCTGGCCTCCAAGCCCTGGCTTCTCCACACTGGCCCCAGAAGGGACGATGCACCAAGTTCCAGATTTGCAACACAATCAGGAGTAGCATAGGGCCACTGGTCAAGGAGGATGTTGCGGTCAGCAACCCCTATCCCTGACACCAGCTGCCAGTTCCGACTCTCTTTCAGGAAGGCTGGCAGCCAGCAGAGGCATGGGCAAGCAGCCCGACCCCACTGTCTTCAAAGCCAGGTCATACAGCATATGCCTGTGTTGTCATCTGCCGGGTGGGCCCATAGTCCACCCATCTGGGATGCTCCGGGGTGAGGGGAGACGGGGATGACATCCCCAGTGAAGGAACCCTGCAGGCAGCCCACCTGACCCGAGTCTCTAAGTTCTGCCTGTGAGACAGCGTGACACCTCCCAGGCCCGGGCAATGGCTCCTGGGCTGGCCAGTAACACAAGTATCTGCTCTGAATCTTCTGTGCTGACCATGGTATACAGCCTCACTCACCACCACTCCCCCCAACCACTCGGGGACCCAACAGACCCTTGCACCCCTTCCCTTCCATCACCCAGATTCCTGCATTTAGGTATCCACACCCACCTGATTCGGCAAATATCTGACCCCCACCTCAAGCCCCAACAGCAGCAGCACCTACCATACTCCCAGGAACAGGAAACAGGCTCAGGCTGTTGGCTATCTCCCCAAGATGATCCTTGGACAGAGGCTGTTTATAACCCCACTCAACAGAAGGGGAAACCGAGGCTCACGGGCCAAGACTCCTTCACCACCCAGCCATCACTTCCCTCCAAAGGCCCTCCCTCTCCTTCGGGATATAAACTCTACCCACTCGTCCCTTTCAAACCTTCCTACAGTGGGTAGGATTCCATGTGTCCACTGCCAAAGGCCCAGGTTCAATCCCTGCTTGGAAACTAACAGCCCACAGGCTATGCGGTACAGCACCCCACCCCCACCCCCACCAAAAAAAAAGACTTCCTGGAAGGATCTGTGTCCTCCAGGAAGCCTTTCCAGATAGACACCCCACCGCACGGGATGTCCCTGCCCAACCCACCTCTCTGGCCCACGTCTAAACCTCAGCCCCACTGATGATGGGGACCCTTGTGCCACCTGGCACTTCCTCGCAATCAAGACAGAGGGTGAGTCTAGCCCCGGATCCTGGACCCAACAGCACCAGGCCAACACAGCTGGTGGTGGTCAGACCCATGAGAGCCACCCCCTCGTAGCCACGAGCAGGTACCAGTGGAGTCCCAGGAAGGCTGGTTCCTTCCATCCAGCGAGTGATCTCACACCACCACGGTGCCTGTCTCTTGCCACCAGGGGAGGACTGTGGGGACGCTGTATTCTCAAGAGGCCTCAAGTCTCGCTGAAAAGCAGGACTCATCGCTCAAGAAGCCCAGTGGTGTTAATTAGGGGCAGATTCACACCCATCAGCAAGCTAGACCTTGTTCTCCTGGGAGGAGAGGGGTACCTGGACGCAGCCGTCGAGGGAGCCCTCGTCCAGGAGGCGTCTGGGCTCCCAGACAAGCTCCCAGACAACTACAGGGTCTCGTCTCCCCAGGAGACCCTCTCCCTGCCCGCTGCCCGCTCCATGCTCTGGGGCCAGGGCCTGCTTGGGCTCCAGGACCCAGCTGGCAGGATCCCATAATGAGACGTCAGAGGACAGACGTCAGAGGTTCAGAAGGGCAGACACCTCCTCCAGGTGGGAGAGACGGCTCTGGGACCGGAACTCCTGGGTCCTGGGCCAGATTGCGTCTCAACCAACATCGAGGACTTTCAGGATTTTTTCAGCCCATGCAAATCCGGTTACAGCCAACCCTGCTGGGAAAGTAGGCCAACAGCTGGCACTTGGAAGGGCTTTTGTTACACAAAGACCCGAGTTGTAATAGCGTTTGCGATAACAGATTTGGCCTGCCTTCGTTAGAGAACACGCCGTCCGACTGCCCTGAACTCCGCCAGCTGGGAGCCAGATAGCAGACGGGGTCGCCCTTCCAGCCACCCCATCACACAGGGAGTGACGGTGCTGAGATCACCTGCAGCCCAGCTCCCAACAGGGGAAATGAAACTTTAAAAAAATCAATCCAATCCAGCAAAACACAAGATGTTCCTCCTGCCCCTTCATGGGGGTCTCCACGGAACCCTGGGATCCTCCTCAGAGGGAGGGCAGGGGCCATCATGTGGGAGGTTCACACCTACGGAGGACACTGCCCCCCAGCCCGGCAGTCCCCAGGGGAGACCTGAATCCACAGACACTTCCAAAATAGGAGACAGGCTGCATCTCCACGCCACCTCGGTGATGGCTGTGGAGCTTAACAACCTCACCCTCAGTCCTCCAGGGTAGGTAAGGGGATGAGCAGAAACAGCAGGGTGAAAAGAGAAGAGTGTTCCCCAGGGAAGGGAGAGGCATGTGCCCAGGATATGGGGTGTCAGCAGAATTTAACTAGGGGTATCCACTCCACAACCCCCCCAACACACACACACCTCCACTGGGACAGCTTTCTGACTGCCCTGCAGGGCCTGCTACTTTGGCCTGGATACTGCCATTGCCCCAAACCTCCAGGGAACACCCCAACAGAGCCAATGGGACCCAATCGTAGGACTCCAGTCTGCTCTGGTTGAAAGTCACCCCCAGCAACTGCCATGGCTCAGAACTCTCCAGCCTTTGGTGGTGGCCCCTGGGGCCTCCATCTTTAGCCACCAACATATGCAGCTGTCGAGGAGCCAGGATTTCCTCCCACCTCTTTGACCCTACCTTGCAGAAACTGAGATATCAAGCAGGCAGCCCAGGCAGAGGCCCCCCACCAGCCCCATGGAAACAGACCAGAGCTCCTCCGGCTCCAGTCTCGGCCACTCCAGCAGCTTCCCCAGGATGGTTTGGGCTCCCGGCGGGCAGGCACACCTGGTCCTCCGTGACCTTGCTCGTCTGACTGTCACGAGCTGGCCCCTCTCATGCCCCAGCCCTAATAGGCCAGCTCATTCCGGCCTCCCCTACTCAGCTCACTGTCCCTGGCTCGAGCGGGCTCCTCCTCCTGCCTGCAACCAGATTTCCGCCTCCTCCACCACCACGACCTTTCTCTGTCCTGGCTCTGCCAGCCAGTATCACCCACAGTTGCTCCGGGTCAGACACCCTCCTCCTGCCCTGATCTCTCCTTCCCACGTCTGTCTGTCCAAGGCTGTCACTCTCAACACCCAACTCCACTCCAAGTTTCGGGGGCTCCTGGGGAGGCTGCCTTTCTGGTCTCCAAGCTGGCCATGTGTACAGAGCGCACACACGTACACACACACAAACAACCAACGTGCACGCGAGAGGCTCTAACTCGCCTGCCTTCAGTGCATGAGTCTGCGGGGTACACAGTGGGGAGGCTGCCGCACACCAGGAACCAGAGGGTCCAGGCTCCGCTCCCTCATTGAGAAATCCCCCTGAAAGCACAAGCACGGGGCTGCCAACCGCCACACCAGGATGGTCTCAATGAGGCCATTGTCTCCACCAGATGAGAGGGTTGAGAAGCTGCCTGAGAAGCAGCTGCCGAGGCTGCTGGCATCTCCAGATGGGGCACTTCGGGAGAGGATGGAGTTGCACGCGGGCCCCGAGTCAGAGGCACCAACAACCTCCGGGGCATGTACTGTGACAAAGCGCACGACCCCTAAACCTCCTCCTCCTCCGGCTGCCTCAGGGCTCCTGACCTCCTGCTTTCATGTCCGGGACCGCAAGCCAACCTAACTCACACAGGCCTCAGGAGAAAAGTACACAGAGCGCAGGACCTGAAGCAGGCAGCCATCTCCAGGTCGACCAGTTCTCCCACTCAGACTCTTGGGCATAAAAGGCCCTAGAAGTGTTTTCCTCCTCCAGCAGTGGCTGGGGGCAAGCTGAAGGCAAAACAGACTCAGAGAGACCTCGAGTATGAGCACACACCCCCAAAAGATCGGGACAAGCCATCACAGCTCTGTAGACCAGAACTCCTCTTAGCGTTCAATGTCACAGTCAGAAAAGTGCTCCAACCAGACAGCCAGCCCCCAGCAGGCACGTCCCTTGGACAAGGCAAGCCAGAGCTGGACCCCACCCCCTCCTGTCTCTCCACCCCCTGCTAAGCCAGTCCAGGCCCAGCCCAGAATTACAGCTGTTGGGGCTCTGCCTGGGGTCCAGCCAGGCTCTGGTCCCCAGAAGTGCCCCTGCAAAAGGAGCTGACCCCAAGTGGGCCAAGTGCCCAGCTGGGCTCTGGGGCCCCAGACCCCAGCCTTGACTCTGCCCTAAGGACCAGCCTGGCACCTGGACTTTTGTTCACTCCTTTCAACCCAGCCTTCCCAGGTCGGGGCCCACCAGAAGGGTCTGCCCAAAGGCTGCCTGGGAGCCCCTCTGAGGGGCGGGGGCTCCAGATCTCAGCAGAGACAGACCCGCCCCTCCGAAATCTGGCCCCGAAGTGCTGGAGACTATTGTGTGAGCTTCCCTTCCGACCGCTTTATTCACTCCCCGGGAGGCAGGACGCAGAGCCACCGGCAGGCAGGAGGGCGCACGAAAGCTACGCACATACACGAGCCCAGGAGCTGGACGTCCTACCGCATCCGGCGGGAGAAGCTCCCCACGTCCCCTCACACTTTTCTAAACCCCGGAGGGAGGAGGGGACCAACACGCGCTCCCTACCGGCAAGCAGGGCCCCCTCCCCGCTACGGCCGGAATCTGGGAGGCAGCTGACGACGTCCCCAGGCCCGGATGGGGGCAATGGGACGCGCCTCCGCCCCCGCCTTCTAGACTCCTGGCGGCCTGGACCGTGTCCCCTCGGGTGCCTCCCCAGCCCGGATTCTCTGCTCAGCCCCGGCCCCGAAACTGATGTAGGCGAGGGGGTGGGAGGCGGCTGTCCTGCGGGCCGGACGCTGGGGACGGGTAACTAACTCCCCCAACCCGCCCCAAGGACCAGGCCCCCGAGGCCGACGGGAAGAGCGCAACGGAGAGGATTGAAGGACAAGCCGGGAGGGAAACTGCGCGCCCGGGTCCTTCGAGGACGAGCCCTCGAGGAGACTCGTCGCTCGACAAACACAAACAACAATAAAAGGAAGGAAACCCGGCGGCAGCGCGCAGGGCGAGCGCGGGGGCCAGCAAGGGCGCGCGGTCCCCGCGTCCCCCTAACGGGGTCCACCTTGGAGGCGACGCGGGCGCGGGGCGGGGGGGAGCCGCGGCGGGAGGGCGCCCCATCGGGGTCCCGCCTCCCCGTCCGTGCCCCCGTCTCGCGCGGGGGTCCTCCCCGAGAGGCCCCCTGGCGTGCGGTGGGCGGCCAGCACCCACCTTCGAAGTCCGAAATGATCCCGTCCAGCTGCGCATTGACCGCGGGGTCGGACATGGTGGCTGTGGCGCGGCGCGGCGCGCTGAGGGCGGCAGCGAGGAGGCGCCCCGGGCCGGCCCCGGCCCTGCGCGTTGGCTGGGGGGGCGGGCCGCCCGCGCTCCCGCCGTGCAGAGTTGGCCGCCGGAGCCCCTCGGCCCCCGGGCTCCGCTGAATGAATGGGGGAGGCAGGCGAGCGCCGTCGCTCCCGGCTCCCCGCGCCCCAGCCCCGCCCCGCCCCCGCCTCCCGGGCGGATCAGGTTCCCCGCACCCGGGGCCCGGCCTCCCCGTCTCGCACTGGCTGCTCCGCCCGCCTGTCAAGGCCGGGCCTGGGCGGGGGATGGGGCGGCGGGGTTGAGGTGGCGGGGGAGCTGGGGCCCGAGCAGCGGCCGCGGGGATCGGCCGAGTCCTGGGCGCCCGACCCGAGCGCCCCCCTCTTCTTGCCGCCTGGCCCGCGCCCAGGGGACGGCGACGGACGCGGCCCCGGCGCCCTCTCCACCCCCTCGGAGGCCCCGCTGTGGCCAGATGTGGGCGGATGTGGAGGCCGGGCGGCGGCGCGGGGGCGGGGCCGGGGTTTGGGGGGGGAAGAGATTCCTCCCCTTCCCTGGGGTGCAGGGATCCTTCTGCGGGAGGTTTTATTTACGCAGCCAAACAAAGTTCGCCGCCGCCTTCGCGCGCTCAGCGCCCGCAAGGGTTAAACGCTCGGGCCGGCGGCCGGCAGGATCTCGGCCTGTAGGCCTACAGCCGAGGTGGGGGGGCGCCGAATCCCACCCGCTCGGGGCACCCCTCCAGCTGCTCCCTACCCTCCCCCAACCCTCCATCCCCGAGGTGCCTGCTGTACCCTCGGAGGTTGGTGTCAAAAAAGGCGCTGGCCCAGCGAGGACGGAACACCCTGATCAGAGCGGCCAGGGACACGTGCCACCCCCACGCTGCACAAGGGGCTTTCCAAAGGCTACGCGTAGACCCCGGGTTCTCCCCTAGTAAGAAGCAGATTAGTTCAAAGTATCTGAAGGCAGGAGTTGGGGGAGGGGACAGGGAGCCAGAAGCCTGTGGGTGAGGCTCCGCCCCATCTGGCCTTGCCCTCCAGGGTAAGTTAATTTCTACCCTTCTCCAACCATTCGACAAACTCTGATTAAACCCTATTACCTACAAGGCAGGCAGGTCCCCGGGACTGGGGACAAAAGGATGGGCTGGAACTTGAGAAGCAACCGGGGAGGGCCCCGAGGTCTGGCACCAACAGTGGGGGAAGGGGTCTCTTCCAATCCCCCCAGCCAGTTAGGCACTCCTGCCTTTTCTCCCGCCCCACTCCATTTCCTTAAACCCAGGGCCTCTGCCCCGAGTCAGGGGCCAGTGTGATAATTTATAGCAGGGAAAGATGCTCCCTAAGCTGATGGGCAACTGGGGCAATATGGTGCCCTCAGTGTGGCCTGTGAGTGCCGGAGGGCTTGTCCTGGGTCTCAGGCTGGTCAGTGCTACCCCCTCCCAGCCCCCCACCCCCCTAGTTCTAAAAGATCCCAAATGCACTAGTGCAGCTGAGCCCTGAGTGCCATCCTAGTTATTCGGGCCCTCTCACAGAGAATGAGCTAGGTTTGAGGAGCTTTTTTTAAGTTGACAAAATCGAGTCCTTCCTTTTTAAGAAAAGCAGTCTCTCCCTCCCTCATGCCTTGGATATTTTGAACTATTTTCAACCAAGTGAGTTTGTGGACAGGGAACTGCAAAACCACAGACATTTCAGATGCGCGCACACCCTCTGCCTGGGAGCGGGGGTTTCAGAATGGAGTCGCCACTGTCATTAAAAGCACCCTGACGGCTTCCACACCAGCCCACGGCACTACTTGTCTGAAACCAGCACCTGGGCCTGCCTGGTTGTCCAGTGCTCTGGCCACCTGACCGCCCCGTATTTGGGAGTGTGGTGGTCCACTCCGTCTAAGAAACAGCTTTATGCCATAACCCCCTGGGAAGATGCTGGGTCCCAGAGATAGGGCAGCGTCCAGCCTGGGCCATAGCATTATTCTTCAGTGTTTTTATAAAAAGCACTGGTGAGTGTAGACACACCCATGTGATTGTTCTCCCAGGGAGCTGGCTTGGAGTTCTACCAGATTCGCACAGGGTCAGCTTATAGTGTATTATTCATTTCCATTCACAGTGGAGCTAAACATACTTATGCTTATCTCCTCAGGGAGGCCTGCCAGGGTCCACACCTCACCAAAATGCTAGCCTATGGGAACCCAAAGGACAATGGCAGGAGGGAGCAGACCTCCGAGGCCAGAATGTTGGCACGACTGTGCTTCAGAGTCCAATGAGTGCATCCCTCTGCCTCTGGCCTTCCTCCACTTAACCACCGAGGCCGCCGATGCCAGGCCTAGACACCTCCAGGTAAGGAGATACCCCCACGTTCCCTCAGGAAACCCAATGCGGCACTTTGGCCACACTCCCAGCCAGGAAGTTCACCCTTGTATCTAACCAACCGCTCTAACTGTACATCATTTATTTCCTCTTTTTTTCCTGTCCTCAGAGGAGATGGGAAACAGCTGGGCACCACCCTTCAAGTAATAATTACCTTCTCCGAACTCGAAGACAATCCAGTTGCTCCTTGGCCTTCTCTTTCTCGGCTTAAATCATCCATCCCAGCCCTTTAATCATCCCCGATCCTTTGATCACTTCTGATGACTGTGTCCAGATTGGGGCCCCGGGACTTTAACAAGGCCTGATCCCAATTGGATGGGGGAGGGCTCCCCCCCAACCCCCTTTCCCAGGGCATGAGCAGTCAGGGCTGGGGTCTGGACAGACAGTCCTGGCTGGGGCTCTGGGCAGATAAAACAGCAACAGCAGCATAGAGAAGAAAATGAGCTTAAATTTGGTGAGACAAAAAGAACCACGAAGCCTCCAAATTCTGTGATGGTAACGCTCTCCCAAGGCCATGGGCGAGGGTGAGACCGTTTGTAGGTCTGATCTAAGGGGAAGGTATAATTTGGGGAACATCAGAGGGGCCACCTACCTCGCAGGTCCACCATGAGACATATAATGGAGTGAATGGTGAGCCCTCAAAAGATAAGTCCATTCCAAACCTCGGAATGAGAACTGGCTTGGTGTAAGGATCTCTGCAGATGTAATGAAGCTGAAGGTCTTCAGCTTCATGGTAAAGAACCCTCGTGCCAATACAGGAGACAGAAGAGGCGCGGGTTTGATCCCTGGGTGGGGAAGATCCCCTGGAGGAAGGCATGGCAACCCACTCCAGTATTCTTGCCTGGGAGATCCCATGGACAGAGGAGCCTGATGGGCTACATACAATCCATGGGTCACAAAGAGTCAGATATGCCTGAAGCAACTTGGCATGCACACACACACAAGGGCCTTGAGATAAAATCACCCTGGGTTAGAGTGGGCCCTGAACGCAACAGCCAGCGTCCAAAACGAAGATGCGGAGGCCCAGAGAAAAGGCCCACATGAAGTCAGAGGCAGGGATGGGAGCGATGCAGCCACAAAGCAAGTAACACTTGGGACCCTGGAAGCTGGAAGCCCCAAGGTAAGACTTCCCCAGAGCCTTCAGAGAGAGCTTGCTCCGGGGCCTCCTTGCTGGTCCAGCAGCTACGAATCTGCCTGCCAATGCAGGGGACACCAGTTCAATTCCTGGTCCGGGAAGATCCCACCTAACACGGGCCAGCTAAGCCCCTGCCCGTAACTACTGAGCCCTCACCCTAGAGCTGAGAGCTGCAGCTACCGAAGCCCACAGGCCCCAGAGCCTGTGCCTAGAAGCCCCTGCGATGAGAAGCCTGCGCACGGCAACCGGAGAGTAGTCCTCACTCACTGCAGCTAGAGAGAGCCAGTGTGCGGCAACAAACATCCAGTGCAGCTAATAAGTAAATATATATATTTTAAAAAAAAGAATGCTTGCTGTGCTGACACCTTGATTCCAGACTTCTCATCTCCAGTTGTGAGAGAATAAATTTTTGTTGTTTTAAGCTCCCTGATTTGTGGTTCTTTGTTACGGCAGCCCCAGGACACTCCTGTGGATCTTAAATCCCATCCAAATCATCCCTTTAGGCCAAAGCTGCCTCTCCCCAAGGACGTCTCAGGAGCCACAAAATCCACAGCTGGTAATGAACGCTGGCCGGCAGGTGGCAGCCGGAGGGAACTGGGGGCACGGGGCACTCAGACAGCAAGTTTTCTCAAGGAAACTGGAGGCCAGGGCTGGTGAGAAAGGTGTAGTGTGAAGCCCTTCTGGAGATGGAAGGAGCAAGCCTGAAGGGAAAGCCCGCAGGGCCAGCCCAGGTGGAGTGGCCTTTGCGAAGCATGGGAAGAGAGGGAGGAAGAAATGGATGGGCGGAAACAGCACTCTGGCTCACCTGGCTCTGGAGGGGGCGTGGAGACCGACGGGAGGACAGTGGCTGTGTGCCCGGCAAACCGGGCCTTTGGACCCCATGAAGTGGACCGTCTGTCTCCTCTGGGGCAGGGGCCATATGGTCTCAGCTCTGTGTGCACCTGGAGCCCCATATGGCCTCCCTGAGCCTCCAGTCCATCAGCTGCTGGGCCTTCCCCAGTCCCCAAGCCCCTTCAGGCCATCATCTCAGTAGACAGCGCCACCATTCACCTAACAGCTCAAGCCAGGCATCGGGGCATCACCCTCAAAGTCTCCCTTTCCCTCCCCTGCCCCTGTCATATCCAAGCCATCAAAAGTGTCTACCTCAGAAATATCAGTTTGTATCTGCTCTACTCGAGCATCCCTCCTCCAGCCCTCTCCCTCCACCAGAGATAGATAGGTTGTTTAAGGATTAACAACCAGCAAATACAACTGTACCCGATATATAGCATTTGCCTGTTTCTGTGTTATAAACAGTCCCATCTTGGACAATTTGGAGGCTGCCAAAGGCTTCCCTGGTGGCTCAGAAGGTAAAGAATCCGCCTGCAATGCAGGAGACCTGGGTTTGATCCCTGGGTCAGGAAGATCCCCTAGAGAAGAGAATGGCTACCCACTCCAGTATTCTTCCCTGGAGAATTCCAGTATTCAAAAACAAAGATGATAGTTAAATGTAATAAGATCCTTAGAAAGCGGAGAATTTATATTTATGTGTATTTATTATCTTCATTCTTAATATAATTACCTGTAATTTAATTCATACCATATACATCTCTGATTTAATTTTATAATTTTCTCTAATAGATCGATGCATTTTTATTGTGGTAGAATATACATAATATAAAATTTACCATTTTCACCATCTGTAAGTGCACAGCTCACTGGTACTAAGTACATTCACACTGCTGTACAACCATCCATTTCCAAAACTGTCTGCGATCCCAAACCGATCCTCTATTCTCGTTACACAATAACTCCCCACTTTCCCCCCTTCCTCATCCCAAGCTCTGGCAACCACCACACTTCTTGCTGTCTTCTACAAATTTGACTACCTCAGGTAAAATGCAATTGTAATACTTGCCCTTCCGTGTCTGGCTTATTTCATTTAGCATAATGTCTTCAAGATTCATTATTCAAGGTGTGCATGTTTTACCATGTGTCAATTTCCTTATTTTTACAGGCTGAATCATATTCCACTGCACATATATACCAAATTTTGTTTATCCATTCATCAACCGAAGGACACTTGGATACATCCACGTTTTGGCTATTGTGAATAACACTGCTACAAACATGGGTGTACTAACATTTCTTTGAGTTTCTGCATTTAATTCTTTTGGGTATAAATTTAGGAGTGGAATGACTGGATTGTGTGATATGTGTGTGTGTGTGCATGTGTGTGTGTGTGTGTGTGTGTGCTTAGTTATGTCCAGCTCTTTGTGACCCCATGGACTGAAGCCCCACCTGGTTCCTCTGTCCCCGGAATTTTTCCAGGCAAGAATACTGGGGAGTTACCATTTCCTCCTCTAGGGGATCTTCCCAATGCAAGGATCAAATCCACGCCTCTTGCGTCCCCTGCATTAGCAGGCAGATTCCATCCCTGGGTCAGGAAGATCCCCTGGAGAAGGGAAGGGCTTCTGCGCCACCTGGGAAGCAGATTGTATGACAATTCCACAGAATTTAATTTAAAATAATAATTTATATACAGAGGATGGATGAGTTGGTTAAATAGTATCACTGACTCAATGGACAAGAGCTTGAGATAACTCCAGGAGATAGTGAAGGACAGGGAAGCCTGGCGTGCTGCAGTCCATGGGGTCGCAAAGAGTTGGGCATAACTTAGCAACTGAACATTTCCCAAAACGTACGTTGTATGAAATGGAAATCCCATATTTTATAACATACAATTTTAATGACGACTGTGTTTAACAACCGGCTCACAAAATGTCTCAAAATTCAACAGCTGGCTCTTGTCCTACAGCTGTCCCCTCTCCCCAGCTTCCGGCAAAGCCTCCCGACGGAGCTGCTTGCTCTGCCTCTCTCTTCCCTTTGCCCCAGAACTCATGGTGGGGCTTTCAAAGTGAGGTCAGACGATGTGACCCCCCACAGCCCGGTCCATACTTAGAGTGGACAGACTGCAGAGTCCTCGCCGAGGCTGCCGAGGTCCCGGGTGGCCTGGCCTCTACCCACCGCTGCAGCCTCACCTATTCACTCACCGCCCCCCCCCGCCTCCGTCTCCCCTCTGCCTCCCGCTGCCGGACACCCGCCTTAGCTGTCCTCTCCGCCTGGACGGCCTCCCCCAGGTCTTCCCCTGCTGACTCCCTGTCTGTCATTTCCTTTCAAACATCAGAGCGACCACCCCAGGGTCCCCCAGGAGACACCTTGAGCCAGTTGCTCCTTCGCCTCCAGGCTTGCAACGGAGATCCCCTGAGACTCCCCCGAGACCCTGTTAGACCCTGTGGAATGACAGTGTTCAGTTCCCTTTGTGGGGGGCAGGGTCCCTGACAGGGAACTGCCCTAGCGGGGCAGAAGGGCCCTTGGGGACACTGCCCAGACTCTGTGCGTCCCTGCCAGCACCATACAGACCAGCCCCCGCGTTCAGGGTGACAGGCAGGATGCCATCTGCCCTGGGCCAGGCCCCCAGGCCCCGTGGCCCTTTATCACCCCGAGACATCAGCAGCAGCCATGCTTCTGACCACAAAGTCTCTCAGGCAGCCAGATTCTGAATCTTCCCGTGAAGCCCGTCTGAGGGTATAGCTGACATTTAACCGGTGTGTAGGCTCCAAAACCCCCTTACGCCATCTGCTTGGCGGCTTAAATGCAACCAGAAGGTTTCACTTCAAAGGGGAATGCCGTTCCCTTAGCACATGATCAATCTGTTCCCCAAACTTCCCAGTTCTCACTCCGGCCTCCTTTGCTTGGAACACTTAGAGCAAACTCTGACCACAGCAGCCTGGCCCTTATCTTGGAGGCAGGGGGACTTTTTAAACAAAAATCTTACTCTTCTAAATCATGCTGTCGAGCCACCGAAGGAAGCTCCTGGCCTTTGGGCTCCAGGCACACAGGGCTCCCCATCCCTCTGTGAGCCCAGAGCCCTCCAACTCCAGTTGACAGCCCCCCCAACTCAGGGCTGAATCAGCTGAGGTTCCCCCTGCCTCCCGGCTCTGAAAATGTGACCGAGACGGCAGCATGGCCCGCCCCTCCCATCTTTCAGACTCATGGCACATTTCCCTGCAGTGATATTAAACCCCGTGGGACACTGGGAGCCAGGACAGAGGGAGGCGGCTGCTAACACAGGGGGCAGAAGGACCAGGGGGAAGTCATGACCCTGCAAGATGACTCCCCACCAGCTGAACCCAGACTGTGGCTCTGGAGAGTCATTTGTTTATCCACGCGTCCAATGGGCTTTGGATGGGCACATTCAGCTGTCTGGGATGCTGGCGTGGTGAGCTATCACCCAGATATGATGGGGGAGGAGGAAGTCTCTTCTTTTGAGGACTCACATTTTATTCTTGATTCTTCCCTCTCTGCACAGCCTCACGAACCTCTGCTCCTACCCCAAGTCCCCTGGATCAGGCTTTGGAATGGATTCGAGTCCCCAGCTTCCTAGCCACCAATTGAGGCTGGAGATACAGAGATGAAGTGGGGGACACAGCATCCCACATCCCCCAGCTGATGGGAAACTCCCTCGGGCCCTTCTGATAGCTCAGCAAAGTGACACAAGGGGCCTCAGAGGAGTGGCTGGCCTGGGACCAACCCAGCCTTGAAACAGCCAGTCAGTGTGTCAGCCTGCAGACTCCCCACCCCCACCAGGGCAGCCAGGAGACTTGGCCAGGCCACATCCCAGGAGGGGACAGGCTGTCCCCAGGGGCCATCGTTGTCCTGGCCTCCTTGCCACTTTTCTCTAGCAGGCGCCCTGCGCTGAGGGCTCAGAGGCTTGGAAGCAGCTCACCACTGCTGCAGTGTGGGGACAGGCTGAGTCACCCTAGTTCCACGTCAGCAGGAACAGCAAGAACAACGGGATCCGAGCAGAGAAGAAGGGGCAACAGGACCTCTGCGGCCACACTTATTTTGAAGTCACCACAGTGATCAAGGCGACACTGTCCCTGGGGAGCTGCCAGCCAGCCTGGCTCCTTGGACAGTGGCCACCTGCCCTGACAATACCCCAGCCCAATGCCCGGAGTGGTGGCCAGTCAGCACGGGAAGGGCAGGGAAGCAAGCTCCCTCCCCTGTCTTCTGCACCCTCTCAGAAGGTTCTTCAAGGCTTACCCTGCAACCACAAATTCTACTGGCATCTCCTTCAATGCCTGCTCCTTCATAATCTCATCTGCTCTACCTTTGCATACCTCCGGTGATGGGGAGATCAGTACTTATTGTGCTTATTGTGTTCACTCTATCTTTAGCCAGTTTGGGCTATTTTAAAGAGATGGGGGGACTTCCCTGGTGGTCCAGTGGTTAAGACTCCATGCTCCCCATGCAGGGGGCCCTGGGGTTCAATCCCTGGTCAGGGAACAAGATCTCACATGCCGCAACCAAGAGTTCGCATACCGCAGCTAAAGAGCCCGCATGCCAAAACTAAGACCTGGTGCAGCAAAATAAATATTTTACAAATAATTAAATAAAAGTTTAAAAATAAAAGAGATGGCACGGGGTGTGGGGGTGGGAAAAGGGGATGAATTAAAGCCTGCCTAACGGTAGCTTTTGCCATGGAAGAGACAGCCACTGTACCCTCATCCAGAATACAAACGTGAAAGGTGATGCAGAGATGTGGACTATAGTTTCACCACCAGATCTTTCTGGGGGCCTGCGATTAGGGGTTTCCGCCCTCACCACAGCCAAAATGTGTGTAGCGGGGCTTCCTGTTGGGCTGGATCTTTTTTTTTCCACCCCGTTCCCAGTCCACCATGAATGTGAGAGGATGTTGTGTGCCCCTGGACGTGCCCGTTCGCCTTCCATGACCCCCACGGGAGGAGAGGGTACCTGAGATGCAGGCTCCCGATGCTGGGCCGCAGCCCTGGGAACAGAAAGCCCCACGTGGGAGGAAGAGAGACAGGAAGAGCCCGCGTGTTGGTGGGGCAGGGACGGGGTGGGGGCCTCCCAGCAATCTGGTGCTGCTTTCCTGGATAATGAAATCTCCCCACCCGGGGTGCTGCTGGAGCCAGCCAGCAGCCAAATCAACCTCAATGGACCATTTGTCCCCCGTGTGAAGTGACTTCGGGACGTAATGTGTTTGCTATTAACTCACCCCATCCCCCGCTCTTCCCCTCCCCCCAGCATGAGTCATTCGCCCAGATGACTCTGCCCGGCAGGGCCCTTGCCAGGGGGTTGCCAGCTCCGGTTGGGCCTGTGTGAGGGGAGAGACCAACACAGAGGGCAGAGGCAATCCAGCTGGAGGCCACCAGCCTAGGGCCCACACGGCTTCCCTGGGACTGTCTATACCCCCGGCCCCCGAGGCAGGGGTAGGTCCCTCTGTATCTCCCTGGTTCCTGGGGCTCTGGGCAGCCATGTCCTTACCCATCTGGGTACCAACAGTCCTCCAGCAGACCCTCATAGGCAGGGAGCCGAGAGGGTGAACTCTTCGTGGAAACTGGCCCCAAGGCTGCTAAGGACCAATTACCAGCCTTCCCATCTCGGAGTAGGATTGGGGGGTTTGTTGGCTTGCTTTTCATTAATACTAAATGCTCAGGTTTTCTCAGCCACTCAGCCCTAGGCTCTGGGGAGGGGAGCTCCAAGCTGGCTTCCCTGCCTGGGGTCTTGGCTGCCCCCAAACCGAATCCTTTCTAAAGGCAAATGTGGACTTCCCTGGTGGTCCAGTGGTTAAGAACCCACCGTGCAACGCAGGGGACATGGGTTCGATCTCTGGTCTGGGAACGAAGATCCCACCTGCCACGTGGCAACTAAATGCGTGTGCCACAAGCACTGGGTCCGCGCTCCACAACTAGAGAGTCTACATACCGCAGCTGAGACTCAAGGCAGCCAAATAAAGAGATAATAAAGAATAAATAAAGGCAAATGTGACCGGTCACTCTCCAGATCCAGTGGGAGCCCAGCAGGGCTGACAACCAGGCCTCGGTCTGCTGCCAGCCACTCCTTCCCCTCTCCCGGTGCTTCTCCTCGCCCTCTGCTCAAGCCTGGCCGCTCCCTGGCCGCCTGCACAAGCCGGGTGTCACAGCTCTGTGCCTGTCCTGCTCTATTCCCTCCACCCGGCAAGCCCTTCCCACCCTCCTTGGCCTAGGTCACTCTCAATCCTTCTGCAGGTGCCTCCCTGAGCCCCTGGGTGGGGCAACTCTCTTCTGGGCACCCCCATGGGTTTTCCCAGTGGCCGGGGCAGCCTCTAACCCAGACCATTCACTGGAGGGGGACGCCAGGCAGCGGGGAATCCATAGGTGGGCTTCTTGGAGCAGAGAATCAGCATGGAGGGTTAGAAAGTGGGACGGGGCACCCCAAGTCTGAGGAGAAAGGAAGTCATGAGTGTCACTCCTCCCGTCCCACGCCCCAGTAATCCTGCCAACCAGATGGGCCACCTTCTCAGCACAGCTGTGCTTCAGCAGAGAGAAATTTCTCACCTTCGGGAACAGGGTGGGGACATTCCAGATGGGGCCTCATCTACCCTGGTCACAGGGCCCGTGGAGTCTGCATCTCCACGGCTCTTTCATCCACGTGGCCACAGACATGAGCCCGCCATCTCTGGCCGAGTGAGCATACATCTGGAGCTTCGTGGTCCGAAGGGCAGGGCAGGGCAGGGAGCCTGCCTTTAGCTGCAGCTGCTACACCAATGGAGAACAGACCTGCACACACACCGAGGCTTTGGGGGGACGTCACTTCCAAGGAGGTGAACGAGGACATTCTAGGTCAGTGAATCACCAAGTGCTCACACATCTAGACAGGCCACAGGCCCATCCCCCCACCACCGGAGAGAAGGAATTTAACACAGCTTACATATGGTGCGTGGGGCCTTCTGGGCCAGCAGGGTATGCAACCCAGAGGCTGAGAGGTTTGACCACTTGCTAATGAATAATCTAGAACGTTTATCCAGGAAAAGGTCCAGCGTTGTCCAAATCTCAACACACATCCCCTTTCTGCAGAACCATGTCACTTTCCTAGCTCCGCCCTCTCACCCCGTCTGCCAGCCTCAGTTGTCCAGAACACAACACAACAACAACCACCGTTAATCCTGCGGGTCTCCCAAATCCCCCTCACTCATGACTGCACCTCTAGTTCTCAGCAGGAGCTGACATTCAGTTCAAAACAGAGCAAGATCTTCCAAGGAGGGTGAGCTCTATTCTGTCGGAACTCCCCATAGAAACAGAAATCAGTCCTCAAACTTTCAGCAAGATTTTTGTTAAGAAAGGATGAACAGGACCTCCTTGGCGGTCCAATGGCTAAGACTGTGCGCTCCCAATGCAGGGGGCCTGGGTTCAATCCCTGGTTGGGGAACTAGATCCCACATGACACACCTAAGACCAGATGCAGCTAATTAAATAAATAAAAAAATATATATATATATATACATAAAAGAAAGGCTGAACGGCCAGGCTGAAACAGGGGCATGCTGGTAAATGTTTAACAAAGTGCTCAGTGGACAAGGGAAAGAGTGATTTATGATGTTTATCAGTTGCCGTGATGTCAGTACTCCCACCATGGCTGAGTTCAACCTTCCAACGTGACCTAACTGTACACAGAGTTGGCAAAAGATGTGCATACCACTGGCTGAAACTCTCAGATCACTACAGCTGATTCTTTCATCTTCAGAGAGTGGCAAGTCTATGAAGTTCTTTGCTGGGCAAAACAGCAAACCCAAATAGGGTTCAATCAGCAGGCTAATCCAATCAATGGCCCACCATCATGATGTGGGGCAGATTTCTGAGGCTGCCTCAGAGATCAGGGAGAAAGATAGTGGTGATAATTGACTAGTGATG
Source organism: Bos mutus (assembly GCF_027580195.1). NCBI lineage: Eukaryota > Metazoa > Chordata > Mammalia > Artiodactyla > Bovidae > Bos > Bos mutus. Next base: position 8,663,029 of record NC_091635.1, on the reverse strand, counting down.
TCTGCCCTAACCTCAGGATGGGAGATTATTGCACGGATTTGTCATTTGCCTTTCTCGACCTAAGACATTTCTCTTGCCCCTGAAGTTCAGTGCAAAGGTCACCTCCTTGGTGAACTCTTTCCCAATCTCACCTTTCCCCTGAGTAATCCCTGCCACAGAATTTACTACCATTCTGTACATACCAAGAGAGTTATCAGTGTGTGTGGCACAGACCCTAATTGCTCCCCCAATATCTGATCTCCCTTTCTTCTATGGTAACAAAGGTTTCAGTTGGGCATATGTCTGCCCAGATAAAGAATACATTTCCCAGCCACCTCTGCTGCTAGGAGTGGTCATGTAATTAGGGTCTGGCTTATCAGGAGGGAATTTGAAATGTCTAACTTCTAGGACACTCTTCCCCTTCCTCCCCGCCATGGCTGGAATGTGGACATGATGGATGGCAGGAGCTGAAGCAGCCATCTTATTTCATGAGGTGGAGGCTGCATATTGAAGATGGCAGAGTCACAAAGGAGGAACTGAGTCCTGGCTGCTCGGGGGCCACCATGACTGCTTATACTTGGACTAGGAAGCAGAAGAAAAAGGAACTTCTCTCCTGCTTAAGCCTCTATTGTGTTAGTCTTTGTTATGCAGCCAGATGGCACTCCGACTGATACCACGTGTGCCCATCATCCTGCTAGTCTGGGCAGGAGAGGGCAGGGCAGGGTTTCCAGCTTTATGCACTGAGCCCCTGGCAGAGTCTGTCTGATACCATAGGTGTGGTTAAAGCAAAATGAGTAGACGAGTTCGCCCAAGGTTTGTTTTGTTTGTTTTGATGTTTGAAACTCGAACAGAAAGACCTGTGCCTGATAGAGGATCCGTTCAGTTCAGTCGCTCAATCACGTCTGACTCTTTGCAACCCTATTGATAGAGGATATATGCTAACAAACGTAAAACAGAGAAGGCAGCAAATAAATACACGCCCAGCATAGGCTGGGACTGCTCTGGAGAGTGACGTGTTGGGATAGGTTGTGAAAGTCACAAACACAGTCAGATGTGTGCTGGACAGAACAGAGCAGCAAAGAAACAATGGAACTGGCAGGAACATCAGGAACAAAGCACATGCCCAGAACATGAGGAGCTGCTGAGCCTCTGGTCAGACGGTGGGTGCAGACCCAGGGCAGTCATTCACCAGGCTGAGATTGAGGGCAAGTTACTGCACCTCTCCAAGCTCTCGGTGACTATGTTAAGAACAATACCTAGATTGTAAGGATTAGTAAGTGGAAAGTGTCTGGCATAAAATAAGAGCTTGCTAAATGGTAGCTTTTATTATCTATAATATACAGTTTAATCCCTTTGTTTTACGGGTATGAAAACTGGACCTAGGGACTTCCCTGGTGGTCCAGTGGGTAAGACTCTGTGCTCCCAGTGCAGGGACCCCAGGTTCAACCCCTGGTCCAAGAATTAGATCCTTTATGCCACAACTAAGAGAGCTCATATGCTGCAATGAAGGTCAAACATCCTGCGTGCCGCAGCTAAGACCCAGCGCAGCCAAACAAATAAATAAATACATTTCCAAAAAAAAAAAATACTAGACCTAGAGAGGCAGAATGGTTTGCTGAGGGTCACATGGCTGTTACTGACAGAACCAGGATTAGAACACTGGGTCCCTACTCCTCCTGCAGTGCCCTGGAGTGTAAGAACTTGTCCTGGATGAGTATAAGGACTAGGTAATCACGGAGAGCTCTTGAAAGTGAGACTGGAATATTTGGCAGTGATTGTGTACAGAATCAGGACAATCACAACTTTTTAAATTAAAAAATAAGATTGCAAGAAGGTGCTTATTGAGCACATGTGCCCTAAAGGTCAAAGGCTGCCTTGCTTCTTCCTCCTGCCCGCCCTCTTTGTGCCAGGACCTGGAGGATCCGACAGCGAGTGTGGGCCAGCCCAGGCGCCCACTCTCCCTCCTGCCCTTTCTGGGCATATGACAGATTCTGAGGGCCTGTCAGCTCCTCCCCTGATGCCCATCTGCCTGCCTGAAGAGATGCCCCCAGCAGCCTGGTCTGGGCACCCAACTGACCCTTGTGTACATCTGGCCAGCAGCTTCTTCAGCTATGCTCTGGCCCTGCAAACATCCTAAATGCATAAAGCCATGAGTGAAGGTGTCCTAGCCTCCTCTCCCACGGCATTCAGTCCTGACCCTGGGGATGTGGCCCCCGAGGCTGGCCTCCTCCCCCAGCAAGCACTGCCATCAGACCCACTCAAGCTCTGGCTGCCAGAGCCCCATCCTGTGCTGGAGTTCCCACTTAGAGAACCCAAGAGAGGAGAGGAGTGGAGGGCACCACTGGGGGGGCATCAGCTCTAGGGCTGGAGGTTGTGCAGGGAGGAGGGGGAGAAAAAGATGGAGGAGGAGTAAGAACCGGAGGAAAGACAAGAGGAGGCGCTTTCCAGAAAGCCACTCTCTTCTACATTCATTATCTCCTTTCATTATAAATTCATTATAAATCATTCATTATAGATTCATTATAAATCACCTCCTTTATTCCTCATGAACCCCCAGGATGCAAGCTCTCCATACCCCCGTTTCTGCACAGGAGTGGAGGTGCGAGGAGGACAGGGGCCTGCCCAGGTGGCCAGGTACCAGAGGCGCTGCTGGGACGTGGGCTCCACCTGTCCAACCCCTGCATCCACTGGCGTGAACCTTAAAAGCCTCCAGGGCAGCAGGGGACTCGGCTTTGAGTCTCCACAAGAGGGTCTAAAGGACAGGGAGACTGGACTAGAGGCCAGGCCAGGTGCGGTCCCTGCAATGATGCTTGGGAGAAGCTGCGGAGGGGGCGGATCATGGAGGGTGCTCACAGTATCCATGCAGCGGAGGGTTAACAGAGCCAGAGGCAGCATCAGTTCAGTTCAGTTGCTCAGTCGTGTCTGACTCTTTGCGACCCCATGGACTGCAGCACACCAGGCTTCCCTGTCCATCACCAACTCTCGGAGTTTACTCAAACTCATGTCCACGGAGTCGGTGATGCCATCCAACCATCTCATCCTCTGTCAGCCCCTTCTCCTCCTGCCTTCAATCCTTCCCAGCATCAGGGTCTTCTCCAGTGAGTCAGTTCTTCATATCAGGTGGCCAAAATATTGGAGTTTCAGCTTCAACATCAGTCCTTCCAATGAATATTCAGGACGGATTTCATTGAGGACTGACTGGTTTGATCTTCTTGCAGTCCAAGGGACTCTCAAGAGTCTTCTCCAACACCACAATTCAAAATCATCAATTCTTCGGGGCTCAGATTTCTTCATAGTCCAACTCTCACATCCATACATGACTAATGGAAAAACCACAGCTTTGACTAGACCTTTGTTGGCAAAGTAATGTCTCTGCTTTTTAACATGCTGTCCAGGTTGGTCATAGCTTTTCTTCCAAGGAGCAAGCGTCTTTTCATTTCATGGCTGCAGTCACCACCTGCAGTGATTTTGAAGCCCAAAAAAATAAAGTTTCTCACTGTTTCCATTGTTTCCCCATCTATTTGCCATGCAGTGATGGGATGCCATGATCTTGGTTTTTTGAATGTTGAGTTTTAAGCCAATTTTTTCACTCTCCTCTTTCACTTTTATCAAGAGGCTCTTCAGTTCCTCTTCACTTTCCGCCACAGGGGTGGTGTCATCTGCATATCTGAGGTTATTAATATTTCTCTGCTGCTGCTAAGTCGCTTCAGTTGTGTCTGACTCTGTGCGACCCCATAGACAGCAGCCCACCAGGCTCCCCTGTCCCTGGGATTCTCCAGGCAAGAATACTGGAGTGGGTTGCCATTTCCTTCGCCAATGAATGAAAGCAAAAAGTGAAAGTGAAGTTGCTCAGTCCTGTCTGACTCTGAGCGACCCCATGGACTGCAGCCTACCGGGCTCCTCCATCCATCGGATTTTCCAGGCAAGAGTACTGGAGTGGGGTGCCATCTCTAGGCAATCTTAATTCCAGCTTGTGCTTCATCCAGCCCGCATTTTGCATGATATACTCTGCATAGAAGTTAAATAAGCAGGGTGACAAGAGGCAGCATAGCTTCCCCCAAACGAAGCTGGGCGGGCAGCCTGCACCCAGTCCTGGGGGATGGGAGTCCTTGTTGGCAGCAGTACCTCTGGGTCTGGGAAGACCCTCCCAGCAAGCAGCGAGGACCACACCGTGCATTATTCAAAGATTCAGATGCTGGTTTTCTCCTGAGCATGGAAACTCCAAACCTCAACACGTGCTTCTAAAGCCTCCATGGATTTTGCACAGATCCCATCACGTCCCTTGCTGTGAAGTCTTTTCAATGCTGCGGCCACCATGGGTGGGATGTAGGTCTCCACCCACCAGGCAGGAGCATGGGATGGGCACGTGACCCCGGAGCCACTGTCAGGCTCTCTACAAACAGCTGTGCGACACACACGAACAGGCACAGCAGCCGGGACACAAGACAAGACCGCTCAGTGGCCAGCGCCGCAGAGCGGAATCCTGGCAGCCATCTACGGGGCTGGGGGGAAGGCGGGAGGTGTGCGTTTGCACAAGCTCTTCGCACACGTGTGGCTGACAATCACCCCCACACCCAGGCCCGGGAATCTGGCCCAGAGCCTGCCGGCAACAGGGTGCTGGTAATCCCCAGCTGCTTCCCTGACGCCACTCAGAGACGCTGTCCAAGGCGGAAAGGAGAGAGTGACTGTTTTCAAGGTCACACACCCAAAGGGGGACATGGAACCAGAGGACAGAGACAGGCGTTTGGGCCAAAGCCATCAGCTCTCCGTCATGTGGGTCAACGGGCAAGCACAGACCCATTCGTTCAGCACTTTTATTGAGCAACTACCAAGGGCCCAGCAGCTTAGAGCATCCGGGTAACCCAGCTCCTGGGAAACATCTTGATCCTTTCCTGGGCCTGATGTCCTAGGAAGAACTGGGCTTTGGGTATCACACGGACCTAAAAGGAACTCTTGGCTCGGCTAAACTGCTGGAGGAGTCCGCACAACTTACTCAACCTCTCTGAGCCTGTTTCCTCGTAACATGGTACCTGTGCCTGCTGCACCCTGTCTCAGCAAGATGATGCCGCAGGCACCCAGCACTGGCCTGAGTCCCAGGACTCGTTGAAGAAAGTGTGGCAAGCAGGCGGCAGGCCTTGCACTGCGCTCTGCTCCCTGTGGGAAATACTCAAGTGATGATCCATCCGGGCTCATCTGAAGGCACGGGGAGGTCGCAGCAGGAGGCAGGCCAGGCCCCTCCAGCTGCTTCTCCTGAAGTTTGCCCAGAGAGGGGAAATTAACACCTCAAGTGCCTTTTCCTCCCCGGACAGCTGCCTGGATCCCTGAGCAAGCCCGCTGGCCAGGCGGCCGGCTCCACGATGGCAGGAGGGGCTTGTGAGGGTGGGTTTGAACTTGACCAGTGACCTCCAGGGAGGAGGGGCTCATTCGGCCCTCCCCTCCAGCTGGGAAGGAGGGTCCAGGCTGGGCTGGGACACTGGAGAAATCCACTTCCTGGGAGCGGGGCCACACTGGAGGGACCAGGCTACAAGGAGGTCCCTCAGTGCCTGAAGCAAGATGGGGCCAAAGGGTCTCCCTGACAGGGGCCCTGGCTGGTGGGACACTGCTTCACATCCGAGAAGAAAGAGCAACAAGGGGAGAGCATGGGAGTGCGTGTGTATGAACGGGGTGAGGCTGTGGGTAAAGGAGACAGGAGGAAGTCCCTGACCCTTCTATGCCTCTGTTTCCCCATCTAAAAGTGGGACAACACTACCTACCTTCCAAGAGCTGTCACGGCACAAAAATCATTAATATTTATTACAGGCTTAAAACAGGGCCTGGCACAAAACCACTACTCTAGATTTGCTAAATAAGTAAAAATAAGACACATGTGGGACTTCCCTGGTGGTGCATTGGTTAAGGCTCCACGCTTCCACTGCAGAGCACACGGGTTCGAGTGGGACACCAGTTCAATCCCTGGTTGGGGGACTAAGATCCTGCATGCCGAGAGGCATGGCCAAAAAAAACAAAGGCACGTTATCATGTGTTTAACAACAGAGCTTGCATATCGTGGCATTGATAGCTAGTGGTCTTGAATCCTCCCATTAGAACCAACACAGCCTCGAGTGCTGAGCCTTGTTCTAGGGACCCTGGAGCAGGAGGGTCTCTGACTAGAGGGAATCTGTCTCTATGATTAGAGCTGCTTCAAGCAGCTCTAACAAGCCCTCGGGTGCATGTGCATGCGTGTATGCATGCGTGTGCATGAACATGTGCAAGGCACAGGCATGTGTTCATATATAGACGGGACCCTCTGCACATGCTTACCCAGAACCCATCTGACACAGCTCTGAATTATGGTGTCAGAGCCTAGTGAGTGGGCCATGGGGCTGAGGCTCCGATTCCCTAGGAACCAGGCGAAGCAAGCTTTTGGTCAGAACAGACAGCCAAAGAGAAAGGGCAGATGGTAGGATCAAGCCCAGCCTGACACCCTGCCCTAAAGACAAAGCAGAGTGTGCGGATATTTCCAACAATATTACACTTTGAAGTTCAAGTTCTCATAAAATAATAGATGCCCAGTATTGGCAAGAACCTGAGGTCCCTTCTACAGCAATCCTGAACAATCTTCGCACAGTCCCTGATTGAATACTTCTCGGCGTGGGGGACTCACTACTTTGCAAAAGAGCTCACTCCACTGTTAGAAAGTTAAAACTGTGAGAAAAATGCCACTTTCTGTTACCTTCCAAGTATCTGGTTCTGGTTTTCTATTTTAGAGGAACTAAAAAAAAGCCCTCTGCGGGACTTCCCTGGGAGTCTAGTGGCTGACACTCCAGGCTCCCAATGCAGGGGGCCTGGGATTCAATCCCTGGTCAGGGAACTAGATCCTGTGTGCCACCAGTAAGAGCTCACATGATGCAACCAAGGACTGCTGCAGCCAAATAAATAAATATTAAGAAAAACAAATCCTCTGCTTCTTCTACATGATAGCTCTTCAAATAGTTGGAGACAGTGACCATAGCTCTCCTCCTCTCTGCATTTCCTGTCCAGATAATCACCTTGACCTTCTCTGGCCCATCTCAAACGGTCTCCTACGGTCCTCACTGTCCATCTACAGCCTCCTTCAACACTGAATCTTGGAGAGGCCCCTCTGTAGCCAGACCTCACTGCAAATTGAACTGTGCCCCCCAAAACATGCTGAAACCATCCTGCCCAGAACCTGTCAACATGACCTCATTTAGAAATGAGGTTTATGCAGATATAATCAAGATGAGGGCATCCTGACTTAGAGTGGGGCCCTACACCCAGTCGCTGCTCTCGTTCTAAGGAGCAGGTGATTGGACCCAGACACACCCCAGGGACACAGCCCAGTAGGGACAGAGGGAGAGCCTGCAGTGACACGGCCCCAGGTCCAGGAGTACTGACAGCCACCAGGAGCTGGGGAGAGGCATGGAAAGGATCCTTGAGCCTCCAGGAGGAATCAATGCTGATTTCTGCTTTCAGAGCCCCTGGATTGTGGTCACTGTTATGGCAGCCATAGTATCAACCCAGGGCCTAAGAAAGGGTGGCCCAGCTGCCACAGTGTTTCCCTGCCCCGCTCCTCCAACACTGCAGCCAGTCTGCATCTGTTATCTTGTCTCATTGGCAAGACGAAGGGGCAGGTCACCCCGAGTCCCAGTCAGCAAGCATCTGTGGATCTCTCCACGTCTCCGGTAAGGGCAGCCCCGCCACTCGAGCACCTGCTGTCCAGGGTCCCCCGCCGTCCTGGCTCCCCCAAATCTGACTCACTCTGGGGGCCCCAGTAACCTTCCTGCACCCCATCTGATCCTGGGGTCTCAGGACCAGCCCAGAACCCACATTTTAGCAGTTTCCCAGTTGACTTCATCAGCCAGCTTGAGGGGCTCTGGGCCAGAAAACCTTAGCCCAAGACTCCAAGACAAGGGCCAACCTGAAGTGTGACCCCTCCCGACCTCAAGAGACTCCCTGGGGCACAGGCGGGTCTCCTGAGCCCTCCAGAGCTGGGACATGCAACGCCAGGACAGGCCCTCAACTGCGCTGGACGCTTCTGGCAAAATCTACTCTTCTGAACGTGAACTGTTCCCACCCACCTCCACTGAATGAACAGCAAAGAAAAAACATGACTTTGTGCCAAAGGTGGGGCCGGAAGTTTCCCAGAGTCCAGTTTCCTGTCAGGCCTAGGTACAACCCACAAGAGTGCTTTGTGTATATGTGTGTGTGTGTGTCTGAGTGCACACGCGTGCATGTGTGTGTATGTGTGTGAGAGTGTCCCGCCACGTGCAGCCTGGGGAAGGGTGGAGAAGCTCATGGAAATTCTTTCTGGTGTCAGGAAGATAGAAAAATGGGAAATGAGACTGTGAGCATGTGCGCGCAGCACGCGCACACACACACACACACACACACAGAGCCCAGAGGGAAGGTCTTACTTTCCTTCACCTGGAAGGATCTCTGGGCTTGGGAAACAAGACTGGATGAAATAGAAAATAATACGAGTTGCAGAGGATGTGGAGAAATTGGAACTCTTGGGCGCTGCTGGTGGGAATGTCAAATGGTGCCACTTCGACAGAAAACAGTTTGGGGGTGCCTCAGAAAATTGAAAGCAGAAAAGCAAATGGAGCATGATCATTGTTCTTTGTGCCTATTCGATCAGTGCCACAGGACGTGCAGTGGACGGTCTGCCTTGAATGTCTCTGCCGTCCATCCATTAGCCCCTGTCAGGAGTGGAAGGCATTTCTACCAGTGTCCGCTGCGCTCCCTCCTAGTCTCACCCCCATCTCATTTCCTCCTCCAGGCTCCTTTAATCCCTCAGCTGCATGCTCCAACCCCCACCTTTGCACTTGGGTGTGAACCATTTCCTCTGCAGGCACGTGCACTCATACACGGTGCGGGGGTACGGGGTGGGGGGAGGTGCAGGGAAAGGCGTCCTTCTGCAGAGCAGAAGGGGCTGCTCTTCCTGGTCGCCTGGGACTTGTCCCTCCTCTGGCACAGCTGTACTAAGTCAGCAGCCAGCAGGCCCCTTCCCTCGGACCAGCTCTAGCCCCGCCCCCCAGCCCCCCAGCCAACACTAGGACACTGGAAGGCACGCCCTCTGCACCAGCTCCATCCAACCTGCTCACACCCTACGGAAGTTTCTCAGCCACCCAATAAGCTGCTGCTACAGACCAGCTCCAGCTTCCCAGGTGGCGCACTGGTAAAGAATCTGTCTGCCAGTGCTGGAGATGCAACGGACGTGGGTTCAATCCCTGGGTCAGGAAGATCCCCTGGAGAAGCAAATGGCAACCTACTCCAGTGTTCTTGTCTGGAGAATCCCATGGACAGCGGAGCCTGGCGGGCTACAGGGCTACCCACGAGGTCACAAGGAGTCGGGCATGACTGAAGCAACTGCACACGCGCATGGTCATTCTATGGCTCAGCGGATAAAGAACTTGCCTGCAATGCAGGAGACACAGGAGACTGTGGGTTCAATCCCTGTGTTGGGAAGACCCCTGGAGGAGGAAAATGGCAACCCACTCCAGTATTTTTGCCTCAAAAATCCCATGGACAGAGGAGCTTGTAGGACTGCAGTCCAAAGGGTCGCAAAGAGTCGGGCACGACTGAGTGAATAAGCACGAAGCACAGGGGTCATTCTTCGTTTAGTTTTCTGAGGCACTCCCAAACTCTTTTCCCTCGAAGCTGCACCACTTGACATTTCCATCAGCAGCGCCCACGGGTTCCTATTTCCTCTCATCCCTCCCAATTTGTTATTTTCTGTTTTTTGTTTTGTTTTATTATAATGGCCTTTCTAATGAATGAGAGGTGGTATCTCATTGCAGAATTGATTTGCATTGCCCTTATGATAAGACTTCCCTGGTGGCTCAGACAGTAAAGCGTCTGCCTATAATGCGGGTAGACCCGGGTTCAATCCCTGGGTTGGAAAGATCTCCTGGAGAAGGAAATGGCAACCCACTCCAGTATTCTTGCCTGGAAAAATCCCATGGATGGAGGAGCCTGGTAGGCTACAGTCCATGGTGTTGCAAAGAGTCAGCACGACTGAGCGACTTCACTTTCTTTCTTTCACTTTCATGATTAGAGATTTTGAGCATCTTCCCATGTGCCTGTTGGCATCTGCATGTCTCCATTAGATAAGCATCTATTGAGGCCCTTGGACAATTTTTTAATTGGGTTGTTTTTTGTGTGTGTGTGATTGAGTTGTAGAAGTTTTTAATATAGTCTGGATATGAAATCCTTATCCGCTATATGATTTGAAAAAAAAAAATTCTATGGATTGCCTTTGCATTCGGTTGATAACCATCTGTGATTCACAGAAGTTTTTAATTTTGATGAAGCTCAGTTTACCTATTCTTTCTTTTGTTGCCTGTGCCTTTCAGTATCAAATACAAGAAATCACGGCCAAATGCAACGTCCCAACGTTTTCCCCTATATTTTCTTCTACAGTAGTTATTTCATGTCTTTGCTGTTTCTACGTTCTTCAGAGTCCTCTTTCAACCTTGCAATAGTTAACCACCTTTTACCGGTTAATAATTCTTTACTTTTCACTTTGCTGTTCAAATTAACTGGTGTGGTTTCTGTTTCCTGCCTGGCCCCAACTGATACACCAAGTAAGTAGAAGGAAGGAAGTAATGAAGATAAGAGCAGAAATCAAGGAAATGGAAAATAGAAACAAAATACAGCCAAAAGCTGATTCTTTAAAAGATCTACAGATCAATAAACTCAGAGCTGGACTGATAAGAGAGAGAAAAAGAAATGAAGACCATAAATTTTCAATATTAGGAATGAAGAGTTATCCCTAAGATCCTATAGGTATACAAATTACAATAAAGGAATACTATGAACAACTTTATATGAATAAATTCAATAGTTTTCATGAAACAAATTCCTTCAAAATAAAACTTACCAAAACCCATATGAGGAAGTAAAAAACCTGAATAGTTCTCTTTATATATCAAATGCATATTTAAATAATATTTAATATATAGTTAAATCTTTATTTAATATATTTAATACTTTTTTAGCTTCACGGTGTTGCCTGCAGGATCTTAGTTGCTTGACCAGGGATGGAACACAGGTCCTCGGCAGTGGAGTCCTAACCACTGGACCCCCAGGGAAGTCCCTAATATACATTTTTAAATTAATGTTGTAATTAAAAAAAAAAACTTTCCAAAAAGAACTCTATAGTGAAAGATGGCTTCCTTGGTGACCTCTATCAAACATTTAAGGAAGGAAAAAACACCAATCTTATACAAATTTTTACAGAAAATAGAGAAGAGGGAACACTCTGAACTCATTTTATGAGGCCAAAATAATCCTAACCAAAACATCACCAAAACAAACTAACAGAAAATACCACATCAGTATCCTTCATGAATCTACACACACACACACACACACATCCTTAAAAAAAAAAAAAAAAAAAACGAAGCAAATCAAACCCAGCAATACATAAATAATTGATCAGTTGAGCATCCTAGACTTACTCCAGGAAGGCAAACATGGTTTACTATTCAAAACTCAATCACTGTGGGACTTCCTTGGCTGTCTGGCAGTTAAGACCCGATGCTTCCACTTCAGGGGGGGTGGATTCCATCTCTGGTGGGGGAACTAGGATCCCTTATGCTGCAGGATGCAGCCAAAAACACCAAGTCAATCACTGTAACATATCTTCAATAAGAATAAAGGAGAATCATTTCAACAGATACAGGAAAAGTATTTACTAAAGTCAACACCCATTCTTATTCAAAACTCTGGAAAATTAGGGATAGAAAGAAATCTCTCCAGTCTGACAAAAAGCATATATGGAAAATCTATATTTAATATGATATGTTCCAAAACAAAGCCAGGATGTCCATGTACCACTTCTATTCAACGCAATACTTGCAGTTTCAGCTACTGTAATAAGGCATGAAAAATAAAGTCATCAAGATCAGAAAAAGAAGTAAAACTATTTTCAAATAACATCATTGTTTACTCAGAAAATCATGAAACATCTATAAAACAAGTATTAGAATAACAAATGACTTTGATAAGCTCACAGGATATAAGATTTATATATAAAAATCCACTGCACTTTATATAATCTTTATATACTAGCAGCAAACAACTGCTGCTAGAAAATGAAATTTAAAATGTATATTCAATTTATAATAGCACCAAAAAGAAATTAGAATAAATTAAACTTTTGACATGAAGAACTTTTCATTGAAAATGACAGAACAACATAATTCTGTAGAGATTAGAGATATATATAAAAAGCCCTTTAAAAATGGAGATATAAATAAATTAATCAAAATTTTTTTAAAATTAGAAGACTCAATGTTATTAAAACATCAGTTCTCCCTAAGTTGAACTACAGATTCAATGCAATCTCAGCCAAAATTTGCACAGTGTTTTGTAGAAGCTGACACTTTATTTCTAAAATTCATAAGGAAACTCAAAGAACCAAGTATTCTTGGCCCAAAACAATGTTTTGAATATATTGTGAGATCTTATTTCAAGGCTTATTTTTCAGTCACATTAATCAAGATACTGCAGTACTGGCAAAGAAAAAAAAAAAAGGACAAAATACCAATAAAACAGGAAAACTGAAATAGAGCCACATATATAAAATTAATTGATTTTCAACAAGAGTGCCAGGAAATTTAGTGGGGTAAGAATGTCTTTTCAACAAATGGTTCTAGAACAACTGAATGTCCACACAGAAAAGATAACAAAATGGACCTTAATCCCCTGTGTCTCACCATACAGAAAAATTAATTCATAGAAGTTCTAACTATAAAGCTTCTAGAAGAAAACACTGAAAATACCTTCACCACTTGGGGGTCAGCAAACCTTTCTTATAAAGAACATGAAGTGGTAACCACAGAGAAGTAACTTTGTTAAATTAAATCTAGCAGTGGCCACAGGACAGGAAAAGGTCAGTTTTCATTCCAATCCCAAAGAAGGGCAATGCCAAAGAACATTCAAACTACCGCACAATTGCACTCATCGCACATGCTAGCAAAGCAATGCTCAAAATTCTCCAAGCCAGGCTTCAACAGTGCATGAACCATGAACTTCCAGATGTTCAAGCTGGATTTAGAAAAGGCAGAGGAACCAGAGATCAAATTGTCAACATCCGCTGGATTACAGAAAAAGCAAGAGAGTTCCATAAAAAACATCTATTTCTGTTTTACTGACTATGCCAAAGCCTTTGACTGTGTGGATCACAACAAAATGTGGGAAATTCTTAAAGAGATGGGAACACCAGACCACCTTACCTGCCTCCTGAGAAATCTGAATGCAGGTCAAGAAGCAACAGTTAGATCCGGACATGTAACAACAGACTGGTTCCAAATAGGAAAAGGAGTACGTCAAGGCTGTATATTGTCACCCTGTTATTTAACTTCTATGCAGAGTACATCATGAGAAACGCTGGGCTGGAAGAAGCACAAGCTGGGATCAAGATTGCCAGGAGAAATATCAATAACCTCAGATATACAGATGGTACCACCCTTATGGCAGAAAGAGGAACTAAAGAGCCTCTTGATGAAAGTGAAAGAGGAGAGTAAAACAGTTGGCTTAAAACTCAACATTCAGAAAACTAAGATCATGGCACCTAGTCCCATCACTTCATGGCAAATAGATGGGGAAACAATGGAAGCAGTGAGAGACTTTATTTTTGGGGCCTCCAAAATCACTGCAGATGGTGACTGCAGCCATGAAATTAAAAGACCCTTGCTTCTGGGAAGAAAAGCTATGACCAAGCTAGATAGCGTATTTAAAAGCAGAGCCATTACTTTGCCAACAAAGGTCTGTCTAGTCAAAGCTTTGGTTTTTCCAGTAGTCATGTATGGATGTGAGATTTGAGCTATAAAGAAAGCTAAGTGCTGAAGAATTGATGCTTTTGAACTCTGGTGTTGGAGAAGACTCTTGAGAGTCCCTTGGACAGCAAGAGATCAAACCAGTCAATCCTCAAGGAAATCAGTCCTGAATATTCATCAGAAGGACTGATGCTGAAGTTGAAACTCCAGTACTTTGGCCACCTGATGTGAAGAACTGACTCACTGGAAAAGACCCTGATGCTGGGAAAGATTGAAGGCAGGAAGAGAAGGGGACGACAGAGGATGAGATGGTTGGATGGCATCACCGACTCGATGGACATGAGTTTGAGCAATCTCTGGGAGTTAGTGCTGGACAGGGAAGTCTGGCATGCTGCATTCCATGGGGTCACAAAGAGTCGGACATGACTGAGCCACTGAACTGAACTGAAATTAAACTTCAGCAAAATTAAAATTAAAAACGTCTGCTCACCAAAGGTTATACCATAAAGAAATGAGTAGGGACTTTCCTGGTGATCAACTGGCTAAAGACTCTGTGCTCCCAATACAGGGGACCAGGGTCCAAATCCCTGGTCAGGGACTAGATCCCACACGCTGCAACGAAAGCTCCTGCACGCCGCAAGTAAGACTCCTGTGTAGCCAATTAAATAAATATTTTTTAAGAACAAAGGAGTAGGCAAGCCACGGAGTGAGAAAAAAAAAATATTTGCAACTCATGTATCTAACAAAAGACCAGTATCCAGAAAGAATGTAATAACCCAATTTTAAAATGGGCAACAGATTTGAAAAGACATTTCACAGAGGAAAATATACGAAAGGCCAATAAGCACATGGAAATGTGCGCCACAGCCTGAGTCATCAGACAAATGCAAATTGAAGCCAGAATGAGATACCACCACACACCCACCAGAAGGACTACACTGTGAACCAGAGAGCACCGAACGCCAGCGAGGCTGTGGAGCCTCCGGAATGCTCAAACGGTGCTGGTAGGCGTGTGAAAACACAGCAGCCGCTTGGGGTACAGAATGTGGCAGTTTCTTATAAATCTAACCACATTCCTCTCCTCCGACCCGGCACAATTCTACTCCCTGGTATTTACACAAGAGACATGGAAGCGTATGTCCACAAGAAACCTACCCAAGCATCTTTATTCATGAGCCCTCCAAAATGGAAACGGCAAGGGGCCCGCGAACAGAACGGCTAAATGTTCATGCAATGACGCTACGCAGCAATCCTAGAACAACTAGTGTGACCTGCAGCAACGTGGGTGCGCCTGAAAAATACACATATGCAAACTGGCAAAATTAATCTACCCTGGCAAAAGAAAAATCAGAAGTCAGGGAGGTGCAGGCAGAAATTAGCCAGGAGAGGGATTCATGCCGGGCTGATGGTGATGCTCTATGTGCCGATAGGAGCTGGGATACAGAGAATAGTACTGTTATGACCTGTGCATTTCACGGTACATCAGTTTTACCTCAAAGAAAGAAAAAGAAGCACAAACAAATACTGGACTCTGGTTGCTGTTGTTATTATTGTTCAGTCGCCCAGTCCTATCTCTTTGCGACCCCATGGAATGCAGCACGCCAAGCCTCCCTGTCTCTCACCATCTCCCCAAGTTTGCACAAGTTCATGTCCATTGCATCGGTGATGCCGTCCAGCCATCTCATCCTCTGACGCCCTCTTTTCTTTCTGCCCTCAATATTTCCAACGGCAGACAGGGACTCTGATTAGTGAGAGGCAAACTGGAGTCTTTGCAGGGTCACGTGAACCGCTATCAACAACTGATTTTGAAACACATCCAAAAAACCACACGGGCTTGCTGGTGGAGGGAGGGATGGGTGTGTGATGAAGCCAGGAGCAGAATGAGCCCTGAGGAATCTAGGTGGTGGGCGTGGGGGTGTTCTCACTGTAATTCTTTGATCTTTCCTGCGTGTCTGAAATTTTTCACAGTAAAAAGTTGGAAAATTTTTAAAGAGACTGAGATATATCAGCCAAAAATAGAAAAGTGAGAAGATGTAGCAGGAGACTCCTCCCTGAAGCCCTGAGCTCTCGGACATCCCTTGTCTGGTGAGGGTTAGGACCACCTTCTGCGAGATCTGCAGTGCTCCAGCCCCGGTGCCAGGGTAGGTGCCAGCCTCACAGTACTTCCCAAGTGAGTGGAAATAACACCAAGGCAGTGTGCGTGCGTCCGTACGTGTCAAATCACTTCAGTCGTGTCCGACTCCGCAACCGTTTGGACTACAGGCTCCTCTGTCCATGGGATTCTCCAGGTAAGAATACTGGAGTGGGTTGCCATGCCCTCCTAAAAGGGATCTTCCCGACCCAGGGATGGAACCCGCATCTCTTAGGTCTCCTACCTTGGCACTAGCGCCACCTGGGAAGCCCCACTAGGGCAGCCTTTTCCCGCTAATTTCATGAAAATGAAAACCCAGCAGGAGCTGGGCTCTCGAGAGCCTGCATCGCCACCTCCTGGAGGAAAGGCTACCTGCACCTGAATTCCTGCCCCTTTTTGGGGCTGGCTTCACAGCGGTCCCCTCGCTTCCTCCCAGGGCTCGGCCAGGCCCTCACTGCAGTAAATCTGGGGGTAAGATGCATGGACGATGCATTCCTCCAGAACCTGGGCCCTCGGTCCACAGCTCCTGAGGAGGTGTGCGCTCCCCTTCCCCTCCTAGCTGCTCTCTACAGGCTGGGGGGAGGCGGGCGCTACAGGGAGGTCCTGGAGGTATGCCCCCCCAAACACACGTCACAAAGGCACAGGCCAAGACCACCCTCTCAAGGTGATGAACAAGTCCCCAGCCTGCTATCAACCCCAACCCCTTCCCTCTGCCTTGGACACAGGCCACATCAGGATTGGTGGTGGTTTAGTTGCTGCATTGGGTCCAACTCTGTGACCCCATGGACTATAGCCCACAAGGCTCCTCTGTTCATAGGATTTCCCAGGGAAGAATACTGGAGTAGGTTGCCATTTTCTTCTCCAGGGGTTCTTCCCAACCCAGGGATCAAGCCTGGGTCTCCTCCATTGCAGGTGGTCTCCTGCATTGCAGGCAGTTTCCAAAAAAGAACCCGAGGCACTGAGAGCTGGAGTCATTTTCAAAGATCACACAAGTAAGGTGTAATGGGAGAGGACTCTTCGTCTCAGCCAGACCTTACGCTTTTTGTACAATAACACACTGCAGCCCCATGAAGTCAAAGATGCATGCGTGCGTACTTGGTCCTGCTGATTCTTTGGGACCCCGTGGACTGTAACCCACCAGGCTCAGGATTAGGACACTCTAAAGACTGTTGACGTTGGAAAAACACTGAAAACAGTCATTCTAAAGATATAGTTCTTGGGATTGCCTGGTGGTCCAGTGGCTAAGACTCTGCCAATGCAGGAGATGCAAGAGATGCGTGTTCGATCCCTGGATTGGGAAGATCCCCTGGAGAAGGGCGTGGCAACCCACTCCAGTTTTCTTGCCTGGAGAATCCCATGCACAGAGGAGCCTGGTGGGCTACAGTCCATGGGGTTGCAAGGAGCAGGACACGACTGAGCGAGTAACACTATTTTTAAAGATGTAGTTCTTTAGTTATTATCAGATAACAATACATTGACACCTCCCACGGTGGGCATGCCTGAGTGCCCTGCATCCTTGGATGGAATAAGCCACCTGGAGAAGGCACCTGAGCCCGGTGGAGGGACAAGCCAGCTAGAGCCGGGCTGGGTGGATGGTAGGTGGGCAAAGTCCAGACTGAGGTGCATCAGGGGCAAGAGGACCAGACAGAGACATGAGCCTGAGCAAAGCCACAGGAAGGGAGGTCTCGGATCGTGCACTGAGCCCCGTGCTCGACGGTCACACTGTGCCACCCCCCATAGGTGCCCTGGGGTGGGCAGGAGTCTTGCTGGCTCTCGAGGGGAGCGGGGTATCCTATCAGAGGGGCTCTTTGATCTCCTTTGTCCCCACCTGGCTCTCTCCAAGTAAGCAGCAACAGTGTCAGGAAAGGACAGAGGGAAAACCCAGGACAGGCTGCAGGAAGGTCAACTCCAAGATGCCCCGGAAACAGAA
The DNA here is from genome assembly GCF_027580195.1 of Bos mutus. Classification (NCBI taxonomy): domain Eukaryota; kingdom Metazoa; phylum Chordata; class Mammalia; order Artiodactyla; family Bovidae; genus Bos; species Bos mutus. Next base: position 8,645,205 of record NC_091635.1, on the reverse strand, counting down.
GCTGGGGGAGCAGCAGCTCAGGTCACACCAGCAGGAGGGGGGGTCGGTGCCCTGACCCATGAGCCGCAGCACGGTCACACCTCCCCGGAACCACCTCCTCCCTGACACACAAGCCCTGGGGGCCGTGGCCAGCAGAGCAGGCTGGGTGCCTGGGCTCCCCGGGTGCCTCCTTCCTGCCGCACTAGCTCTGGGTGCAGGACACAGCCAGCTCTGTGAGGAGGAGCTCTGTGCTGGCTCGAGGGGTGCCCGGAGCAGGAGAGGAAGATGCTCGGTGCACACACAGTGCCAGCACCCCCAGGTTCCCAGCACCTGCCTCTCTGGGTGACACAGGACACAGAGGGGACACAGTGGACCCCGGGGGAGCGGTGGAGGGTCTGAAGGAGAAGAAGCAGGGGGCTGGGAGAGTAGCCGGGAGACCCACTCTGGACTAGAGAAGAGGGTCAGCCTCAGAGGGGAGAGAAGGGATGCAGAGGCGGTGAAGGGAGGTGGCACGAGGGGTTCCCAGCGGGACCAGTGGCTGGGACAGAGTAGGAGGGGGCCAGGCTGCAGCCCAAGGTCACACTGGCTCCTCGGTGCCCGCCCAACTCTGCCTGCCAGGCCACCTCTGCTCTCCTGCCCTCCTCCCCCAGGGACCAAGCCAGATCCCCGGGGCCTTGGCTACTGCTCCATCACAGAAGGAGGCTCTGACTCACCCCAGCTCTGAGAGCCAGTGGAGAACATTCTGTATTCCTGTGCCTCCCCCAGAGTTAGGAGCCCAGAGCTGGGAGAAAGCTCAGAGGCTTCAAGGGGGCCGGTGGGATGGGATGGTGTCCTCAGACACTCTGGGCACACAGGGCCACCACCCCACGCAGGGGGCATGGGCAGGCACGGAGGCTCAGAACCCAGGTCTCAGGCCACCCCTGCCCCCCAGCCAAGCATCCAGCAAACCACAGCCTCTGCACTCAGAGACCGCAAGCACTCCATCCTAAAGACAGGCAGTGGCGGGGCAGGGCGGGGCAGGGCTGGCCACCACGTCAGCACATCCAGTGGCCTCTCCAACCACCAGGGTCCACCCAGCAATCAGAGGCCCCCCTCTGCAACTGCTAGAGCGACGGTCACGGCCACCCCTTGGAGCTCCCCGGCTTCTCCTCCCTGCCTGGCAGGCACAGGGCATTCGGGTCCTGTCGCTTCCTCCACGTGGCACCAATCACACCACAGGAAAAAAAACACACCATCACCAGGGCCTCTGAGGCCGGGCCTGACCTGAGTCCATCTTGCTGGACTCAGACTTGCCTGTCTCTTCCAAAAACACAGCCCAGCCACTGGCACCTCCACGATGTTCTGACCTCAGGCCCTTTGCATCTGCTATTTCCTTTGCCTGAATGTCCTTCCTCAGGATCCTGGCCTGGTCAGGTCCTTCTGGACATGTATATTTCAGCTCAGTGTCACCCTCTCAAGGAAGGTGTCCGTTAATACACGTAAATACACACATACACACACATGCAACTGGCAACAATCACATCACATCACCTGTTCTTTGCTTTTCCATCTCAAGTCAGAAATTGGTGTGTTTATTGGTTAGCTGCCTGACAGCGATTTCAGATGACCAGTCCCAAAGGAGCAAGGGACTGGCTGTCCCTTACCTCTTACTTTAGGCCAAGTACCTAGGGGATGCCTGAACCTAGCAGGACCTCCAGAAAGATTTGCTGGCTAACTCGGACGACTGCTGTCAATAGTTATCCTGCAAACAGGAATTTGGAGATGTCATGACCTGAGATGAACTCAAAGGTCATGACCTGAGATGAACAGACAGAGGTCACTGATTGGTCACTCGTGCTGGTAGGAGGGAGAACCAGGACCGTGGGGAGGAACAAGTGCTGGGGTGCAGGTTGCTGCCATCCGGAGCCGGGCGGCTCTTCACACCGGCAGACAGCCCAGCCCCAAAGCATTTTCTTTACTGTCTGAGCCACCAGCGAAGCCCTCCAAAAGCATTTTCAAGTTTTCATAGTAAACTTTCAGAGCCGGCGCTTCTTTGCTATTTCCAAGGGGTGTGTTGCTTTGTTTATTCAGCTTGCAAAAGTCAGAGTTTCCTCGTTTGTTAAAAAAAGAGAAGAAAGAAAGAAAAAAAGGAGGGAGCATGGGAAGGCCTAAGGCAGATCCCAAGCCCGAAGGCAGCAGGGGGTCTCCAGGAGCTGAGACCTGCATTGCTAACTGTCCTGAGTCCCAGCAAGGCCACTGGTTGGAGGAAACCTCCCTAGTTTCTCCACTGTGTCCCACCCCCACCCCACGCCCAGCCCAAGGGGAGTGGGATCCACACTACAGAATCCACATGAGAGCGGTGGAGGCAGGACTGTGGTCCGCGGGACTTTAGGCAAAGCGCTTTCGGTGGTGGCTTCCATTCAGAGATTTGTGCCCAGATGGGAAGGGAGACAATGGGGATGACCAGCTCTGAGCAGATGGTCATCGGAGACGTGAGGCCAGGATGGCAGAAGCAAAGAGGAACAGGGCTGGAGGAGGCTTCTGAGACAAAGCATGGGGATAGAACAGACACAGCCACAGCCAGTCTCACATGCAAGCTGGGCCGTGAGACTGCCAAGAACAGAGGCCTGCCTGACAGTGCGGCAGAGGCCCTGTTCAGCCGCGCTCTGCACCAGAGCGGAGGCCCCCCGGCTGGCCTGAGAGGGCATGGTCAAGGCCAGACCCAACCCAGAATCTCCCCCACTTCTTGCCACCCAATGCAGTCAACTTAGGTCTGAGACGGGGAAAAAAACAAAAGTAATGAATCAAGAACCCAGGACGTGAACTTGGAGCCTTACCTCACAACATGTACAAAAATGAACTCAAAATAGAGCAAAGGCCTAAATACAAGCGCTAAAACTATAAAACTCTCAGAGAGAAACACAGGGGGAAAGCTTTGTGACATTGGGTATGACACCGAAAGCCTGGACATTAAAAGGAAAAAGTTAATAAATTGAGCTGCATCAAAATTAAAAATTTGGGGGGACTTCCCTGGTGGTCCAGTGATTAAGAATCCACCCGCCAATGCAGGGGACACAGGTTCCATCCCTGGTCTGGAAACTAAGATTCCCCACGCCTCGGAACACCTAAGCCCATGCTCCATTCACAGCAGGAGAAGCCGCTGCAATGAGAAGCCCGCACACCACTACGGAGAGTAGCCCCCGCTGGCCGGAACCAGAGAGAGCCTGTCGGCAGCGGCAAAGACCCAGGATAGCCAAAAACAAACACACAAAATGTAAAACTTTTAAGCTCCAAAGGAGCCGATCAACAGAATGAAAAGGCAACACACAGAATCTTATGTCTGATGAGGAATTCATATCCAGAATATTTTTTTAAAAAAAAACACTAGGACTTTCTTATCGGTCCAGTGGTTAAAACTCTGGGCTTACACTGCAGGGGGCTCAGGTCCGATCCCTGGTGGGGAGGAAGGAACTGGGATCCCACATGACACAGAGCGAGGCCAGGAAAAAAAAAAAACAAACTTCTAGAACTCAATCACACACAAAAACAAACCACCCAATTAAAAAATTGACAAAGGGCATTTCTCCGAAGAAGACATACGGATGCCAACAGGTGCACGGGAAGATGCTCCACATCACTAATCATTAGGAAAATGCAAATCGAAACTGCAGTGAGGCACCCCCTCCCACTTAATAGACTGGCTGTTGTTTAAAAACATAACAGAAAATAACACGTGCTGGGGAGGATGTGGAGACACTGGAACCCACGTACCCTGTTTGTGGGAACGTAGAATGGTACAGCCGTGGTAAAAAGCAGTATGGCAGTTCCTCCCAAAATTAAACATAGAATTACCATGTGATTGGTGGCTCAGATAGTAAAGAATCCACCTGTATTGCAGAAGACCTGGGTTTGATCCCTGGGTTGGGAAGATCCCCTGGAGGAAGGCATGGCAACCCACTCCAGTATTCGCACCTGGAGAATCCCATGGACAGAGGAGCCTTGTGGGCTGCCGTCCACGGGAATGCAAAGACATGACTGAGCGACTAACACTCTTACTTTCTCCATGCGATCCAGTAATTCTTCTGGGTGTGTACCCAGAAAAATCTGAAAGCAAGGACTTAAGCAAATACCTACACACCCAGATTTATGGCAGCACTTTTCTTAAGAGCCAAAAGGTGATTCTTGATAGACCATGGATAAACAAAATACAGCCTACAACGGAATACTATTCTGCCTTAAACAGGAGGGGACTCTGACACCTGCTACAACATACAGGAACTTTGAAATTATTAAATGAAATAAGCCAGTCACAAAAAGACAAATACTGAATGATTCCATTTACATAAGGAACCTGAAATAGTCAAATTCACATAGACAGAAAGCAGAAGGGTGTTGGGCAGGGTCAGGGAGGACGGGGGAATGAGGAAGTAGTGTTTAACAGGGCTTCACTTTGAGAAGATAGGGGCTTCTCTGATGGCTCTGTTGGTAAAGAATCCACCTGCAATGCAGGAAACCGCGGTTCAATTCCTGGGTCGGAAGATCCTCTGGAGAAGGGATAGACTACCCACTCCAGTATTCTTGGGCTTCCCTGTGGCTCAGCTGGTAAAGAATCCACCTGCAATGTGGGAGACCTGGGTCGGGAAGATCCCCTGGAGAAGGGAATGGCTACCCACTCCAGTATTTTGGCCTGGAGAATTCCATGGACTGTGTAGTCCGTGAAGTTGCAAACAGTCAGACACGACTCAGCAACTTTCACTTTCACTTCACTTTGAGAAGATGGAAAAAGCTCTGGAGATGGATGGATGATTGCACAACTATGCGAGAGCACATAGTGCCCCTGAATTACACACCTAAAAATCGCTGAAAAGGCACACTTCATACCATATGAAATCTCTTACATGTGGAATCTTTAAAAAGGGTTGTTGTTTAGTCACTAACTCATGTCTGACTCTTTGTGACCCTGTGGACTGTAGCCCACCAGGCTCCTCTGTCCATGGGATTCCCCAGGCAAGAATACTGGAGTGGGTTGTCATTTCCTCTTCCAGGGCATCTTCCCGACCCAAGGGTCAAACTCAAATCTCCTGCATTGGCAAACAGATTCTTTGCCGCTGAGCCACCAGGGAAGTCCTAAAAAAGGGTGCAAATGCACTTATGTACAAAACACAAGTAGAGTCACAGGTGTAGAAAACAAACTATGGTTGCTGGGGAATAAAGATGGGGGCGTGTACACTGGGAAACTGGGTTGAGTACACACATATACATGTGACAGATAACTAACAAGGACCGGGAACTTAGCACCCAGACCTCCACCTGATACTCTGTAATGGGATTTCCCTGGTGGTCCAGTGGCTAAGGCTCCATGCTTCCAGTGCAGGGGGCGCAGGTTCAATCTCTGGTCAGGGAGCTAGATCCCACACGATGTAACTAAAAATCCCGAATGTCGCAATGAAGTCGAAAGATCCCACGTGCTGCAACTAAGACTTAGAGCAGCCAAGGTAACTAAAATAAATATTATTTTAAAAATTACTCTGTAATGACCTACTTGGGAAAAGAATCTAAAAAAGAGTAGATTATAACTGATCCACCTTGCTGTACACCAGAAACTAATACAACATTGTAAACCAACTATAATAAATCCTTTTTAAAAAGGCACATTTTATGTTATGTACATTTTACCACAATTTGTTTTAAATGAGTCCAGAGCCCTGGGCACCCGAGGTCCTTACACACAAGGAGTCAGTCCCAATCTCATGATATACTGTTATTGAAGGCGGTTCTTTATTGTATAACAACGTGATGGTCATGCCATTCCTTAGTAGGACTTTACATTGAAATAAATCCTCTAATCAGGAAAGGTTTTGGACAGACCTATTTGGGGCACAAATAAAAAAAATTACAAAGCACCAGGCGAAGGTGACCGTATCAGGCAGGCTGCCCCAGGTATCCACTCTGTCCTAGGTCCCTTCTGTCCCCAGAGCCTGTCCCAGGCCTCACCCCACTAGCAGGGGACACAAGCAGCTCCCAGCAGGAAGGTGCCTGGAAGCGGGGCAGGCAGGCTTCTGGAATTCTCATGGGACTGGGCTTCCCACACCATACCAGGAGTAGGGGACCCAATGGCAAAGGCTTGCAGCCAGACTCGGGGACTTCAAGGCATCTTAGGATATGGAATTATCCTGTGCATGGAGGACGCATGAGAACTGGAGTGGGTTGAATGGCGGCCTCCTCAAAACTCATGTTCACCTGGAACCTCTGGACATGGTCCTATTTGGAGAAAAGGGTCTTGCTGATGTCATTAGGATAAGGATCTGGAGTTGTGGTCATGCTGGGTTATATGTGTGCTCAGTCCCTCAGTCCTGTCAGACTCTGCGACCCCACGGAGAATAGTCCGCCAGGCTCCTCTGCTCACGGGATTTCCCAGCAAGAACGCTGGAATGGGTTGTCATTTCCTCCTCCAGAAAGGAAATGACCTTTTCCCAGGGATCAACCCTGCATCTCTTGCATCTCCTGCACTGGCAGCCGGATTCTTTACCACTGAGCCATCTGGGAAGTCCCAGTGGATTACTGGAGTGGGCCCTAAATCCAGGAACGAGTGTCCCTATAAGAGAGAAGCAGAGGGAGACCTGAGACACAGAAGAAGGCCCTGTGACAACAGAGGCGAAGACTGGAGTGAGCATCCAGCAGCCAAGGATGCCAAGGTGCACCATCCACCACCAGAGGCCAGGAGACTCATGGAGAGGATGCTGTCGCAGGGCATCCTGAAGGAGCCAACCCTCCAACACATTGACTTCAGACGTCTGGCCTCCAGGGCTGGGAGAGGATCCATTGCTGTCGCTGTAAGCTCCCCAGGCAGTGGTACTTGGTTACATCAGCCCTAGGAACCTAAGTGGTACTGGATACCACTACTGGATACTGGAGTGGGTAGCCTTTCCCTTCTCCGGGGCATCTTCCCAACCCAGGGATTAAACCCAGGTCTCCCGCATTGCAGGCAGATTCTTTACCAGCTGAGCCACCAGTGAAGCCCAAGAATACTGGAGTGGGTAGCTTATCCCTTCTCTAGCAGATCTTTCCGATCTAGGAATTGAACTGGGGTATCCTGTATTGCAGGTGGATTCTTTACCAACTGAGCTATCAGGGAAGCCCTAGGAAACCAAGGCCCAGGTCAATCAGAGCTACAAGAGGAAGAGGACCAGGCAGGCCTCGGGCCAAGCCTCTCATCCTGGAGACAGGAAAATCAAGCTCTGGCAACACGGGTCCAGGACACTGATGACCGCAGCGAGTCAAGGGTATGAACTGCCCAGGGACCCAGAGACAAGAGGAGCCATCAGAGTGAGGCCCAAAGCATGCTTCCCATGATGGGGGGCTGTCCAGCCCCCAGCCCGCCTCATGGCCATGACACAGGACCCCCTGAGCAAGTCAGAGAACCAGCTCTCTCCTCCCTAGTGAGCCTGGGACAGACATCCAGTGACAACGTGACCTGGCCCTCCCCGCCCCCCAGACCAGCCTCCATGACCAAGCAGAGAAACATCTACATTCTCTGCCGACAGCTCACCACGCGGCCATTCCCAGCCTCCCCGAGGCCCAGCTGAGCTAAGTCACTGCCCCCCCACCCTCACCCCGCCCCAGTGGAAAGTTCCCTTCCTGGAGATTCTCCCTGCTGAAACACAAGCCCTTGGAACGAGATAAAACTGCTTGATTTGTAAAAGCCACAAAGCCAGTCCAGAACAAGGAAAAAAATGCCGACCCTTGGCTGGAAGGAGGCCGGTGTCTCAGCGGCCAGTCACTGCTCGGTGACTCATCCCGGCCTGCTGACAAGCCCTCCGGCATCTTCCCAGGGCACAGCCTCAGCCTCAAGGGAGCTGGAGACAGCGTGGCTGCCCCAGAGAACCTGGACCCCAAACCGGGCAAGAGTTGGTGCTCCCGGGAGATGGAGCAGGGACACCTGAGGTCTCCTGAGATAGCCCCCAACTGCCCCAAGCCCCTTCCCCACCAACCCCTCCTGGACAGCTGCTGGGCAGTGGCCAAGAGCCAGCCAGACCCTCCTTAAATGCCAGCCCAGAGGGTCATGAGCAGGAACAGCTGATTCTGGAAATTGGCGGGTGGGGCGTCTGGCCAGACAGGCCACCATCCACACACGCTGGGCATCGTGACTCCAGCCTCACTCCTACTCGGTGTCCCGCTGGGGAGGGAGGCAGCTACCTCAACTGCCTAATGGGGTCCCAGAGGGGCAGGGACTGTGAGCGGCAGCCCCACAGGAGACGGGGACCCCCAGAATCAGCTCAGAGCCCACTGGTGGCGGGGGGGCAAGGCCTGCTGCTCCGTCTCCCCCACTTTACAGATTAGGAAATGGAGCCTAGGGCCACAGAGCGACTTGCTCGAGGTCCCAGCAGGAACAGGGTAGAGATAGCTTCCCCAGGGGTCGCTGAAGCTCTGAGTTACAATTAAAGACCAAGGTCAAGGTCCAACCAGGTTTGAGGAACTTGAGGGACAGCTTGAGGACCTGCATTTTCTGGAACCAGGTTTCTAACCCAAGCTTTGAAAGAAATAAGTATCTTTGGATGAAAACGCATTTAAATGAGGATTTCTTAGGAAATCCCAATTTCTCCTCAGGCGTAGCCCGGGGGAAGGCACCCGCTCCACTTCTCATCACGAGGGCGTGGTGCTCAGCGAGGCTATAAAGGCACAGAGCTGACTGTTTATTCAGTTCCTGAAAAAGTTCCTGGAGTTTGCTCAGCCTGGGAGGTTCCAGGACGTTGCCACCACTTCTGACTCCCCAGAGACCCCTTCCCAGCCCTTGTGCTCTGGCTCTCTGGTCGCCTGTCACCCAGCTGGGCCTTGGCTTGGTCATCCGTGAAAGTGAAGGCTGGGTGGGAGGCCCTTGACCACCAGGCCAGCAGAGTGATCATCTTCCCAAGTCCTGCACCCGGCAGCCCCTGCCGAGGCTGAGAGCAGGGAACCCCGGCTCCCACCCCGTCCACCCCGGCCAGCCCACGTCACTGGTGCGGTTTCACCAGTCGTGCCTTCTGGTGGTCTCCGGGGCCACCCCAGCTCCCGTGGTTGGTTGTGGTGCCCATTGGTGCGGGCCCAGTGGCATGGATACGCACGTACACCCACCGCCCATCAGCAGCTCCCCTGCCTGTGGGTGCCCCATCCGCCCTGACACCACACTGGGATCTGATCAGCCCCTGGAGCAGCAGGCAAGGGGCCACCTTCAGAGGAGCCACGGAGACATGGCTTCCTCCCCTATGGCTTCTTGGGGAGTCCACCATCCCCACCACAACACACGCAGTGACAAACAACAGAACAGTCTGATGACACCTGTGAAGACACCCAGGGGCCAGCTCAGAGCACCTGAAGCCTGGACGCTGATGCCCAAGACGTCTCAGCCTGCGCCATGTACCCCAGCACCTGGCGCGAGGGCTGCGCCGCAAGCAGCAGGCTGGGGAATGAATGGGAACTACTCCTGATGACGTCAGATGCTGACCCAGGACACACGCCTGGGAGAAGGATCTTAGGAGGTCCACCTTGGAAACAGGGGGCTTTTAACCGGGGTGACTTAGGAGGGGCAGCCTCTTTTCTCTCCTCTTGTCGGTTCTTGCCCAGTCCTGATGGGGCTGAGCCCACTCGGTGCGGGGCTACCTTAACTCAAAACGTAACTCAAAACGCATGCTGTGTGCAGTGTGAATACCAATCCAGGGACCTGGAAGCCCCCTCCAACCCAAGGACCAGGCGTCTGCCCTCACGCCTTGCCCCGCCGTGACATTCAGATGTTCTAATCAGTGATTCTACCCCAGAATCTGAGCAGAGCCCACAGATCTGGTCTCTCTGTCCTGAAACGTCCCATCCAGACAGGGATGCTCATCGCTACCCTCCTCCCTGTTCTCTGTGCCCAGGTGAGGACAGGACCCGGATGACGCCAACCCCGCAAGTGGGGGTCACCTTGGTCAACTCCCCCAAGCTTCCGGCAGAGCAGGAGGAGTTCTGTCCACTGTGTGTGCATACACACGCACACACACACATCGGCACATCTTGTCTGGGCACTGGGAGCTCCCAGCCCTGTAATCAACTCCCAGGAAGGCACCAAAATGCTATTTCAGGGAGGAGACCAAGGCGGCCTTGAAGACTTTGGCGAGCAGCGGACAAACAAACCACACGGTGGACAGACAAACCAAAGCGGCGCCCCGGTGCCGCCGGACCAGACCCCAGCGCCAGAATCGGGTCCCCCCCACCAGACCGTTTCCTGGACTTCAGCGCCCACTGTCTCAGCATTCACAGCCGCCTTCAGATGCAAAAGTGGCACACTGGGAAATGAAAGAGAAATAGTGAGGGAAGGGAGAGGCGAGTTTAAATAAAAGCCAGACTTAGCGAAGCTCCGCTTTTGGAACATTATGGAACATTATGTCCCAGGACCTCAGAACAGTAGAGAGGAAAAGAAATATGCCCGGAAAAATGAGCCGAGGTGACCCCTGGGTGCTTATGTCCCAAAGCATAAAGAAAGTTTTGAGTTAAGGGGAAGGGGCAGCACGGGGCAGGGAGGAGGGCCCCTTGCCTACCTGTGATCCGGTCTCTCTCCATCATTACGGATATATTTAGCAGCAGGCGGGAGTCCCAGCGTCCCCCTTTCCAGAGACGTCCTCCCCTTTCTCACCCCGTCGCCCTCCCTCTTTCTGCCTCCTCCTCCTCCTCCTCCTCCAAAAACACTCTTTGTCTGGTCTAATTTCTTCAATCTGTTGCAATCACGAATGCCTCCAAATTACCACATTTCCATGTGCTGATCATATGTTTGTGCTCCAAACTGAAGTAGCATTGTCTCTTGGAACCGGGAGGGGAAAGGGAGCGAAGGAGAGAAATAAAAAGAAGAGGCGGGAGCGCGGGCCGGACGTGGGCCTTGAAAGGCTCCCGCGGTCCCCGGGGTCCTGCGGCCGAGGACCGGCCGGCAGGGGCTTTGTGCGGTGGCTCCCGAGGTGCGGCGGCGAGTGGCTTCCGGCGCCTTCTCTCCACCCCCTCCAGCCCCTCCGCCCGGGGCTTCTCGTCTGGCTGCTCCTTTTTAATATCCACTTGGAGAAGCTTAACTTAGCCTCTTGGAAACCAGCTCACAGAGTCAAATTCCTGGCGACTCGCAGAGTCTTTCATTCCGCCCCCCGGCCCGCGATGCTGCGATTTCCTCTGGTTTGAGCCTTTGCAAAGCCTGGTTCCTGCCTGCCTGCCCGCCTGGGCTCCCCTCCACCTCCGCCGGCCCTGCGCCCCCACCCCGGCCTGGCCGGAAGGAGCGGTGGTCGCGTCCCAGGCCGGCTGCCACGGGGAAGGTTCAGGAACACCTGCCAGGGATGAGCCGGAGAAGTGCCCCCCTGCAGATGCCCGGGTGTCCTGTCAGCTTGCTGGGACAGAGGAGGCGACAGAGGAGCTGGCTGGCCCGCCCCGGCGGAGAGGGGAGCGCGGGAAGGAGACTTCCTGGAAGATTCCTACCCCTTGCTCGTGAGTCAGTGAGTCTCCAGCCGTCCCCTGGGAGGGCGCGCAGTTCCTCACCACAGATTCCCCAGACTCAGCGCCTCTCTGGGAGGAGGGGACAGGGGCCTGGCCTGGCTGGGGGCTCAGCTGTTGCTCGGGTCTAGAGGGCTGCTCACCTGGCAACTCAGGGGCAGTGGGGGGAAGGGCAGCACGTGGTCAGAGTGAGGGCTGGGGGTTGGTGGGGTGGGGCACTGGGGCTGGTGGCATCTCCTCTGCTCTTTAAGTTTCATTCACTTCAAGGGTTCAAACTAGCAGCCCTCCACTCAAGGAACACAGAAACAGGCTCTGTTTGCCTGCCTGACCCTGCCTAAAGAAATTGTTGTATCTGTGCCAATGTTGAACACTTGGGCAATTTCACCAAGAACTGCAGATTTTCCTCTTGGAAAAGGGAGGGCATACAGCCACACGGAATGAGCCCTCACGGGGCGGGTTTGAAGAGTGCTTCCCTCTTTAGATGAAACTGCCTTTTTTTGGCTTGCTGTGGTCCCCACAGTAAAATGATGCACTCGGTCTGATTATCTGCTGGCGCCTCCCCAGGTGGTCTCTCAGCTTGAGGTCTCTGCCCCACGGCCACACGGGCAATGTGTCACCGGAAGAGGGCCACACACCATTCTCTGTCGGATGGCTCCCTCTGCCCAGGGCAGGACTCCAAATGCAGTTTCCAAAGTATCGAGGGAAGGAGAAGAGGGCAATAGAAGATGAGACGGTACGATGGCATCACCGACTCAATGGACATGAATTTGAGCAAACTCGGGGAGACAGTGAAGGGCAGAGGAGCCTGGTGTGCTGTAGTCCATGGGGTCACAAAGAGTCTAACAGCAAGAACAACAAAGTGGCAAGGGCATTTTCTTGGGGGTGGGAGTGGGGGCCGACACCTTCTGGGAGACACCGAATCGCAGCTCCCAGCAGAGTCTGGAGGACAGCTCCAAAGCCGGCCACCTGCACAGTGAGGAGAGGTGTTTCGGGCAGCTTTGGGGCACCCTGTAGGCTGAATAATGCTCCCCCCCCCCGACAAGATCTCATAACCTAATCCCCTGAACCTGTACATGGGAACTTGTTAGCATAGAGTCATTGCAGGTCCAATTAAGTGAAGGATCTTGAGATGGGGGGAGACATTACTTTGCCAACAAAGGTCCGTCTAGTCAAGGCTATGGTTTTTCCAGTGGTCATGTATGGATGTGAGAGTGGTCATGTATGGACTGTGAAGAAAGCTGAGCGCCGAAGAATTGATGCTTTTGAACTGTGGTGTTGGAGAAGACTCTTGAGAGTCCCTTGGACTGCAAGGAGATCCAACCAGTCCATTCTGAAGGAGATCAGCCCTGGGATTTCTTTGGAAGGAATGATGCTAAAGCTGAAACTCTTTGGCCACCTCATGCAAAGAGTTGACTCATTGGAAAAGACTCTGATGCTGGGAGGGATTGGGGGCAGGAGGAGAAGGGAACAACAGAGGATGAGATGGCTGGATGGCATCACCGACTCGATGGACGTGAGTCTGAGTGAACTCCGGGAGTTGGTGATGGACAGGGAGGCCTGGCGTGCTGTGATTCATGGGGTTGCAAAGAGTCAGACACGACTGAGCGACTGAACTGAACTAAACTTGAGATGGGAGACTATTCTGAATCACTGGTGGGGAGGGAGGGGTGTCCTAAATGCCATCATGTGTATTTAAGAAGGGGACAGAGGGAGATCTCACACACACACAGAAGGGGATGCTCAAACAGAGCAATCAGAGATGCAGAGATGGTGGCCTTGAAAACCAGAGGGATGCAGCCACAAGCCAAGAAAGGCCGGCAGCCCCAGAAGCTGGAAGAGACAAAAACAGCTTCTCCCCTGGAGTCTTTGGAGGGACCTGGGCCTTGCTGAGACCTGGGTTTCAGGCTTCCGGCTTCCAGAACTATGAGAGAAGACATTTCTGCTGGTTTCAGCCCCCCAAGTTACTGGTAATTTGTTATTTACAGCAGCCACAGGAGATTCAAACAAGTACCACAGACGGACAAAAGAGCCATGGCTCCCTGGGCAATGCTCTCTGGTGAATGTATTTCATTCTAACGCATTACAATAAACCAACCACCGACAACCGAGCTAGAACAATGGGAATCATGCAGGGTTTTTAGATGCGCTTACTTCACCTCTTTTCCGATTCTGAAAAAAACTGTTTTTGTTTTTTTCTGATTATACATGTACTATATGCTCATTACACTTAGGAACTACAGAAAACGGATTTAAAAAGAAACCCCTTTAAGACAGGGGGCTGTGTGACTCCAATCCCCACTGCAGCGAGCAGGGCCAGGAAGCCCCACGAGGCGGCAGACCAGTCCATGGGGTCTCCTCTGTCCTTCACTATCTCCCCGAGTTTGCCAGCTGGCGGGGGTGGTGGGCAGATGGCTGGGCCAGGACGAGGAGCGCAGTCATGGCCTCGGGAAACCTGGCCACTTCCTGCAGGCGTCAGTTGCACACGCCGTAGATTTTGCTGCTGCGGTCAGTGCAGCTGCTGAGCGCAGCTTTGACCCTCGCTTCCCGCCCCACTCCCCGCCCCGGCATAATCTGGCTCAACGTCCAGTCCCCAGTCATGCCTAAAACTCCAAGCATGCTGGCCCAAGCAGGGGATGATTTGAAACCGAAAACCTGGCCGCACCGATTGGCTCCGACAGGGCTGTGTTAGTTACGAGCCGTGCAGAGGCCGGGCGCAGAGGCAGCGTGAGGCCAGGCAGGGGAGAAGGGGCAGCCGACCCCCACTGTTTACTGAGTCCTGGCCTCGTTCCCAGCATCGGCCACTCGGGGCGACTGGCCAGGTCAGGGCTCCCCAAATGACTCCTCCCTCCAGCAGAACACGGAGGGAGCTCTGTGGTTCTGAAAAACTTTGTCCTGGTCTTAGATTCACCAAGCACATGAGCGCAGTAAACCAGTGAGCAGTCCCAGTGAGGGGGTCAGCGTTTGAAACCAGCACTTCTCCAAATCAACTGACGCCTGCTGTCCCGGGGAGGGAGGGCGCCCCCCCAACCCCAGGCCACAACTTTGGGGACCTCCCCTATGCCAGTCAATGAGTCCCTGCTCCCAGCCACCTGTGCCTGCCCGGATGGGGTTGCCCAGCAGCCCCTTCCAGACAGTTCTAAAGGCAGTATCTCTACCCTTGACCTCCACAGACCTGCCCCTGTGACCTGCATACTCCCTGCCACCTTCTTTTTGATGTCACCATCATCGGAGAGGGGCCCAGGGCAGGTAAAGAGGAAGAGTGAGGCCTGTTTTATCTGTGAAGACAACACTAAGTCCCCTTCCACGAAGCCCCCGCACCCAGCTGGAGGGGACACAGGAGTAAGAGGCGATCCCAGTGAGCCCTGAACTCCCAACACAGTCCAGGAGGCCTGGGCTGACCCAGCCGTGAAAAGGGGGCAGGCGCTCCAGGTAACTCTGACACGGGCAGCAGGGGCCTCAGGAAGGGGGTCCACAAGACGGGCACATTCTTGTTCCTGGGGCCCATTCTGGGGAGGGGCCTGTGAGGAGGTGGGAGGAGAGGATTCTAGCTGAAAGGACACTCTCTGAGGCTCTGGGCTCAGATTTCCTGCCACCTCTCACCTCTCCCACCCCTCAAGCAGGTACCTTCTTCGAGAATCCTCCATAATTGCCTCCTACCTATGGGAGACGCAGGGCTTCCCTGCTGCCTCAGTGGCAAAGAAACGGCCTGCCAGTGCAGGAGACGCGGGTTCGATCCCTGGGTCGGGAAGTGCCCTAGAGAAGGAAATGGCAACCCACTCTAGTATTCTTGCCTGGGAGATCCCAGGGACAGAGGATCCTGGTGGGCTGCAATCCATGGGGTCGCAAAAGGGTTGGACACGACTAAGCGACTAAACACCAACAAAGTGGGGGATACCAACCGCTCACTTTAAAAACAGACTTTTCCCTTCATTTCCTGCTCATCCTTCGATTCAACCACTGAAGTGCGCTTTCCTTAGTTAAAAATAAAGAAGCTCCATCCCTCCGGCCCCCTCCCACTGACCGTCCTGCAGTCATGGCTACTGTACCTGCCAGCAGAGTGGGCAGCCGGCCGAGACCCTCCAGGGCCGGCCCCAGTCTGGCCGCCTGCAGCCTCCCAGAGCAAGACGATGAATTCCGGGCCTGGGGCCGGCCGCATTCCTCTCCGGAATCTTCTCTCCACTTTTTATGGTGCCTCAAGTTTCGGCCGTTCCTAAATAAATACGATCCAGCTACTCTCTGCCCTGGGGACTGCTGCAGGGTTTACTGGTGCAAACAGCCTGGGCTGGCCTGTTGCTTTGGGAGTTCTTCCAGGTCAGCGTGGAAGGAAATCTAGACAAGGGAGAGAGACGGCCCAGACGGGGCCAAATTCCACCACTAACAGCCCTCGCGCTCAGCCATCCATCCCATCCTGCTGGAGCCGGGAGCTGGCGCTGTATTCCTGAAGGCCCCCAGCTCCCTGTGCAGAGCAAGGGGGAATCCAAGAGCGTGGGGACTAGAGTCCTCAGGAGAATCTGTCCCAAGGCCCCTACGTCTGCAGAACACACCAAAACTCCCCCAAAGGCCTGGTGTCTTTCACTTCCCGCTGGAAATCCCAACATTCTGCCTGCTCATGGCACCCAATAAAGGCTCCCAGGAGGAACAAGGGATTTGAGGATCGGGTGTGTAGATTAATCCAGACCAGCCCTACCCCAGAGAACTTTCTGTGCTGATGTAGATGCCACGGTCTCTGTCGCGTTCAATATGGCAGCCACGTGTGGCTGACGAGGGCCTACAGCGTGGCCCATGCTACTGAGGAACTGAGTTTTTAATTTGTGTTAAATAAATGCTTTAAATGAAAATAGCTACTGTGCCTACAGGCTGCCCTGTCGGGCAGGGTCTGCCTCTCCTCTGTCGCCTCTCTGGAGACCTGGCATTTTCCATAAGCCTCTCCCCCATAAGCAAACAAAGAGAAAAGCTACTTCTCAGCCAAGGTAAAAGAAGCCTGATGTTTCTATTTTAAATATGTTTTTTTGGCCAATCACACTCCCCCACCCCCCACCCAGCTTCTCCTATCAAGTTCAATTCGGCAACATTTACTGCCTGCCTGCCAAGTGCTGTAAGAGCACCCAGCCCTATGGGATGGGAGGACAGAGCAATGCCTGCTGCCCACCTGCTAACAGGATGGACAGGCTGGGTCAAATGACCAAATCACCCTAGAAAGAGATAGCTTCCAGAGCTGTGACCCCTCAGGGTAGGGAGGGGAGAGGCTGGACAGGGGGGAGGCCAGCAGGACTGGGGGCATTAGGCTAGGTTTACCAGGCGGTGCTAGTGGTAAAGAACCTCCCTGCCAACGCTGGAGATGTGAGAGACGCGGGTTTGATCCCTGGGTCGGAAAGATCCCCTGCAGGAGGGCATGGCAACCCACTCCAGGGTTCATGCCTGAAGAATCCCGTGGACAGAGGAACCTGGCGGGCTACAGTCCATGGGGTCACAAAGAATCAGATACGACTGAAGCGACTTAGCACACACGCACCTTTACTCTGTGGGGACAAGGGAAACTAAGGTTCTCTCAGTCAGAGGACCAGGCCCAGATCTGTTTTAAGGAATCCCGTGCGTGGAGCCCATTGCGCAAGCCCCGGCACACAGGTGGAACTTAGTAAAGCCCCCCGGATGCGGACCAGACAGGGAGGAGAGAAAGGGTGGGGAGAAAGGGTGGGGATAAGGGGAGACATGGAGGCCTAACTGAGACACGGAGGTCAAGGACGACACTGAGACGTTTGCTCGCGTGCCCAGGTGGATGGCGAGGCTGAGACATGAGAAATGAAGGAGAGGGTGTCAGCAAAGGGGGCGGGGGACAGCAGCTGGGGATCCCTGTGGGGGCCCAGGTGTCTGGTGAAAAGTGGCCAAGACTCTGGCCAGGTCTCTTCCTGGACCAGCCCCCCCGCCGCCGCCTGCAAAGGACACGCCCCCTCCCTTGGTGACGGGGAGGGGGGCCTTCTGTACTGCCCTGGAGAAAGGGTGGGCAATGAGCCATACACCCCCATACTGTCCATGGTGGGGGTGGCGTGGGGGGATAGCAGGCAGGCAGTGCAGCTGAGTGACAGGGGCGGGGCCCTTCCCCGCAGGAAGGGGTGTGTGAGCCGGGGCGGGGAGGGGGCCGCAGGGACACCAGCCGGGAGCTCACGCTGGGCACCCCCTATAAGGACAGAGACACAGCCCAGACAGTGGCATTTTAGAGAGTGCCTTGCGTGGGTGGGTGGAGACCACTCTCGATCTCGGAGGGAAGGGGCGCTAGCTTCCTGCAGCCGCTTTAACGAATCACCACATACCGGGTGGCTTAAAAATAGCAGAAATTAATTCTCTCACAGTTCTAGAGACAGAAGGCCAAACAAGGTGTCAGCAGGGCCGTGATCCCTCCAGGGGCTCTGGGAAAAAATTCTTCCCTCGTCCGTCTTCCCGTGGCCCCAGACATCCCATGGCGTGTGACCGCAAAGCTCCCATCTCTGCCTCTGTCTTCATGTGGCCTCCTTCCTGTGCGTCTGTGTCTCTCTTCTTATAAGGAGCCCAGTCATTGGATTTAGGGCCACCCTACTCCTCTATTACCCCATCTCTAGGCCCTGAACCTCTAAAAGCCCTATGTCCAAATAAAGTCGCTTTCTGAGGTTCTAAGTGAATATGAATCGGGGGTGGTTGGCACTGTTGAACCCACGACAGAAGGGACGAGGGCGGGTCAGGGGACGAGGCCACCACCCCCAGCAGCACTTGAAGGAGGAAAAGCAGGACCCAGCCACACACCAGATGTCAGGGCAGAAGGAGAAGGCCCCAGGGATCCCAGCCAGGGGACAGACCAGCATGGGCCGGGCAATGGAGGTGAGGAAACAGACAGAAGGGAAATGCCGTGGGTACCGTGGGAATCGGGGCAAAGTTCGGCAGGTCTGGGAGGCGGCCGCTCAGGGTGGCTACTCAGGGCACAGAAAGGGAGAGCAGAGTGGAAGCCACTTGCAAGGACCCAGGGCAAGCATCCCCAGAGCCCAGGCGACTTGCCCAGGGGAACACACATGCGTGGGACCCAGGAGAATGTGTCCAGCGGTGTCTGCAACAGAAGAAACCTTCCATGGACCCCTAGTATCTGGCCAAGGGGTAGAAAACTCGCCCTCCCCACACGGGGGCACTACCCACCCGCGGTCAAATAAACAAACTTAAGAGATACACTGGTAGCTCAGCTGGTAAAGAACCCACCTGTAATGCAGGAGACCCCGGTTTGATTCCTAGGTCGGGAAGATCCCCTGGAGAAGGGATAGGCCACCCACTCCAGTATTCTTGGGCTTCCATGGTGGCTCAAACAGTAAAGAATCTGCCCGCAATGTGGGAGACCTGGGTCCGATCCCTGGGTTGGGAAGATTCCCTGAAGGAGGACATGGCAGCCGACTCCAGTATTCTTGCCTGGAGAATCGCCATGGACAGAGGAGCCTGGCGGGCTATAGTCCGTGGGGTCGCAAAGAGTCGGACACGACTGAGCGACTACGCACAGCACAGCACAAGAGCTACACAGAGCTCTGTGGGTAAGTGGGCAAACCTCAAGGTCGTCCCATCTCGTGAAAAAGCAAAAGGCAGCAGCCAGCGCCCCTCGCACCCGTGATTCGACGCTGCCAGTGTCAGGAGCAGACGGAGCGTCGGCTGCAGACGCAGCACACGGTACAGACACACCCGGCAGCAAGCCATTCTGAATTCAGGTGGGTGCTCACCTCACTGGGGACGAGGGTCACCCAAGCGCTGGGGCTGCACCTGTAACACTTTATTTCTTAAGCGGGATCTGGGTGTACAGGTGTCATTATATTCTTCACATTTTAAAAACCATATTTATCACGTATTTATTTATTTGGCTGTGCCAGGTCTGTGTCTCTGGCACATACTATGGCATGTGGGGTCTAGTTCCCTGACCAGGGACCGAACCCAGGCCCCCCGAGTTGGGAGTATGGAGTCTTAAACACTGGACCACGAGGGAAGTCCCCTTCACATTT
The DNA here is from genome assembly GCF_027580195.1 of Bos mutus. Lineage (NCBI taxonomy): Eukaryota > Metazoa > Chordata > Mammalia > Artiodactyla > Bovidae > Bos > Bos mutus. The sequence goes on along the minus strand of NC_091635.1, from coordinate 8,625,769 downwards.
TTTAATATGTCCAACTATTCTATTTTTTTTTACAAAAAGGACATAAAGTGAGTGAGCTGGCCATACAGTTACCCGTGGGTAGTCTAAGCTGATGGGCTATGTGGCTCATGCCAGAAACAGCCATCCCTACCCGTCTCGTGAAAACCTAAAATAAAGGGGCATCACAAAGAAGGCCCTTGGCCTTCTGGGGAGGAGATGGGTGTGGGGTCCAGACACAGGGGATCAGGCAGAGGGAGGGACAGAGGAGAGGAGGGGGTGGCAAGCTCCAAATGGGGGTTCTTGTGAGGTCAGCTGGACTGGGGTGTTGAGAGGCTGGGGGTCCAGGAGAGAACCCCGCCTAGACCCAGGTCTTAGCCGCAGGGGGGCTGGGACTGGAGCCAAGAGCAGGGAAGATGAGGGAAGGGTGTCTGGGCCGGAGCCCGCAGAGGCCCCCAGAGACAGGATTCCGTGTGTCAGCAGGCGGCTCCGTGTGAAACCCAGATCACGGCTTGCAGCTTCGGGCTTGGGCAAATTATGCCTTAGGCTTCCAAGTGGAGCTGCGGTCATGGCTGCCAAGTGCTGATGGCACAGAACTGGCCGCCTTGGGCACAGGGAAGTAAGAGCCAGGAGCAGACTGTGTCCACCCAGCCCAGGGAGCTAGCCTGCGGAGACCTCGCTCCTGGAGCGCATGGGCCTCCTCCAGCTCTGAGACGAAGGGAGATGGAGAGGCAGACGGCGGCAGAGGCGAAGAGCTCCAAGAAAGGTCCCAGGAACAGAGCGGCATCTGGGCAGCCCAGGGGTTAGCGGCCCATGTCTGCAGGGGGCGGAGCCTCCCCTTAACTGCGGACGTGATTCATTCCCCGACCAGAGGCCTCCTGCCTGCGTCACCCTTCCTGTCCCTCCCACACACTCGTGTGGAGGCCAGCCTGCACGTCCCTTGGCACCTCAAGTCCCACCCCTGACCCCACTCCCTGCAAAGATCCATCCTCGGCCACCACTCAAGCCTAGCGGTACCCAGCCCACTGGCAGGGGTCACCTCCAGAGGGCGGACTTGGGGAGAGGTTGGGCTAGCCCCTGAAGTGGGCCCAGGAACATCTGGGTTCAGAATTCTGGGGTCCCAAAGAGCCGGCCTGGTCTGGAATTGTCTAATTTCATAGCCACCAGCCACATGACGATACGAAGTGGGAATTAATACAAAATAAAATTAGTTAAATTCTATGCAGATGAATGAATAAAACAGACAACGTACAGTTCAGGTGCTCCACAGTCACGTGTGGCCAGTGGCCACGGTCCTGGATGATGCAGATATAAAATATTTCCACCAACACAAAAAATTCTGTGATCAAGAAGGTGGGGGCGTGGGCTCGGGGGGGGTGGGCTTCGGTGGGACAACCCCTCCTTCTCCCTCTGCCCGTCCAACCTGGGTCTGGCACCCAGCAGGTCCCCAGCACACCCCTGTCATCTCCAAGGGGGGCAAGTCCCTTCATCCCTGGGCCCCAGTGTCCTCTGACAAGAGGCCATGAATGGAGCTCAGCCCCTGGGCCCGGCCAGTGGACGTGACCACAAAGATGTATGGTCAGTTCCTGTGATGACTACACCAGGGCTCAGGTCTGGGAGGCCAGAGACACCCAGAGGGGAGAAGTCACACAGACTCGGCGGGGGCACCAAGGTTGAGAGGTGGAGGCCCGTACCCCCTCCACCCCCTCCATCCCCACCCCTTGGCCCAGGCCGGGTCATGGTTGGCAGAGTCTCTTCAGAGCCCGTGAGCAGTAACTCCTGACCCCAGAGGAACCAAGTGGGCCAAGGCTGAACTAGCCACTTACCCGGGCCAGTTGGGTCACCAAGCTTCCGGAGACGGCCGCTGGAGGTCCGTGTGACTCCTAAAGACAGGGGCAGAGGGCAAAGGTCACCCAAGGCCACCAGAGGAAGGTTAACACTGGGCATATCCTCACCTTGGCTCCTGTCAGGGGGTTCAGAACCAGAAACCCACTCCTTGTGGGGCCAGAGGTCCTCCCAGGTAACACCTGGCCCCAGCGGCCACCTGCAGGAATAGCTTCCACCGTCTGGATGCGGACCAGGCACTGGGTCAAACCCTTGATGCACATTTTCCCACCCGACCCTTATTACCCCATTTTGCAGACGAGATAACCAAGTCTCAGTGGGGTTGCGTCACTTGTCTGAGGCTACACAGCTATGAGGAATTGAGCCCAGAACAAAGTGAAGTCCATCGAACTCCAAAACCTGGGCTGGGCTCCAGGGTGCCGGCTGCCAGGACTGTCTGCAGGATGAACAGGTGCTGGCACGGGTCAGGCACACGCCGGCTCCGGTGCAACCTGCGTCTACCTTGTTGGGAACTGGGGTTTCCCTGTCCTGGGTCTGCAACACGAGGTAAGCCGGGCTGGACTGGGCAGAGTGGGGGGCGAGCTGTTCTTGTCCCTCCCCGCCCCCCAGGAGGGAGCCAGAACAGAGCTCCGGGTGAAGTCGGCCTCCTGCCTCCCTGCACACGCTCCTCGGCCCAGCGCTTGATCCCTGGGGAGGCTCAAGGCAGGCAAGTCCCAACTCGAGCAGATTTGCTGAGGTGCTAAGCCGACCAAACTCGAGAGGTCTCTAAGACGAGGAGGCAGGTGGCTGTCCTACTGCTGCCAAGGTCATGGTGCCCTGGGGTCTGCTGTCTGGGCGACCAGGGCAAGCCCAGCAGAAGCCTTCCCCGCGGACAACAACACACGCTGGAGAAGAACCTGCAGCCCAGGACGGGCCCAGGCTGGACCCGGACACCTGCCTGCAGCCTCCACCGTCTGACACGCACCCAGATTGCTAGAGTCAGACATGCCAGCTCCTCCCCTGCAGTCTGCCAGAGAGACTCATTCATTCATTCATCACTTACTGCACAAGCCCACTTCTAAACTATGACCGACCAGGAGTGAATGCAGTCAGCTTTGTTTTGAAAGTTTCCAGAGCCCTGAGCAGGGCAGCCTGCAGGCTTGGTCTTCCTGTCCAGCCCCAGGGACGCAGACAGTCGTCAGGTCTGCAGGATGACTCAACAGCTGACAACAAGATGGGAAGAGGGCTGTCTTTCAGGGCCTGGTGTTGGCAAATACCTGCCACTAAGCCCTGGCCTCCTTCAAGGCTGGGGAAGACCCCAAGACGGCCCCAGGTTGAGCTGAACTCACCTACCATGTAAATGGGCTTCCCTGGTGGCTCAGATGGTAAAGAATCTGCCTGCAATGTGGGAGACCTGGGTTTAATCCCTGGGTTGGGAAGATCCCCTGGAGAAAGGAATGGCAACCCACTCCAGTATTCTTGTCTGAAGAATCCCATGGACGGAAGAGCCTGGCAAGCAGTCCATGAGGTCGCAAAGAGTCAGACACAACTGAATGACTAAGACAGACACAGACACAGACACACACACACACACACACACACTCCCCATGTAAACAACACTGCAAGAGACGCACTTGACTTGCAGTTCCCGAGAGTGGTGAGCACTGGGAGCTAGGGTGACTGGTAAGGCTTTGAGGAGATGAGGACTGGAGGGTCCTTGAAGGAGGGCCAGGTGGACACTGGGCTCCCACAGCCACTTCCAGCACCAAGGCTCCATGACAACCATGGGCTTTAGGTCCATTCTCCTACTCACTCAGTGTGACAGGCCCATGAGGCAGGTGCCACCACCCCATTTCATAGATGAGGGAAGTGAGGGTCAGAAGCCCTGAAGCTGTCAAAACTCCTACAAAGCCCCTGGCCCCACCCCAGTCATAACAGAGACCACTATGGTTGACTGTATGTGTCATTTTTAATCGGATCCCAGGGTGCCCAGATATTTGGCTAAACACTATTTCTGGCCTTGTCTGTGAGGGTGTTTCTGGATGAGATGAACATGTGCCTGGTGGTCTGGGAGAAGCAGATCATCTCCCAGTGCGGGCGGGCATCCTCCAGTCCCGAGAGGGCCTGAACAGAACAAAAGGCAGAGGGAAGGAGAATTCTCTCTCTGCCCGACTGCCTGAGCTGCAGCCCTGGTCTCCTCCTGCCCCAGGACTAGCATTGCCTCCCCTGGGTTCTCAGTCCTCAGACTTAGACTGAATCCACCAGTGGCCTCCCTAGGTGTCCAACTTGCAGAAGGCAGATGGTAACTGCATGAGCCAATTCCTCATCACTCCCTCCCTCTCTCCTACTAGAACTGTTGTTCTGAGGAACTTTGACTACCGCTGGCCTCACACAGCAGAGATGGGAGCATCCTTCCATGGGCACCCATGTGACACTGATGAAAAGTGATAAAGGCGAATCACCCTGCTGAGTGATAAAGGCAAATGGTGATTCCAGGCTGGCCCCGCCAGACAGGCTGGATGGAGCACAGGCTCTGACCTGTGGGGGCATGAGGTGTCGGCATCCGGCTCCCAGAATGCGGGGAGGAGAGGGCAAACCTGGAGTGGCTCTGATTCAAGAGCTGGGGGGAGAGCGAGGTGGAGGCAGGCGCTGCCCCCAAGGCTGCTGAGAGGACAGAAGAGTGAGCATGCGCACCCCTGGTGCCAGCTCCAGCCTCGTCTCCGTGATGGCTGCGACCTCCTCCACACCCTAACGGGGAGCTGCACTGCATTCAGTGACACAGGAGAATTCTCAACATCTGTCCCACCACCACCCCCAACATACACACACACACAATGAGCTGCTTGGAAGTCAGCTGTCTGGGCTGAGAGCGACAGCTGAGCCCACAAGCCCAGTGAATCCTCGATACGGAGACAGCGTGGTGTGGAATGGAGAAAGACCAGACCCCACATTCCTGTGGGTCGAGTCACTTCCGGCTGCACCTCCCCCCATGCCAGCTGGACGCCCACCCTCCCGGACAAAGATTTTAAAAAAAGAGAGAGAGACAAAAGGGTCCATTCAGGTTAAACCCCAACCCCAGGCATCTGACCCCCAAGAACCAAACCCACAGTGGGGATAGAGCCATGTTAATAAGGAAGACAGCCCATGTCTCAGATGTCTTGGGTGGAGTTATGGTTTTATTTACAGTTTATTTTTCAGATTTCCCGAAATGTACGGCTGGTGCCAGGCAGCCCCTGGCACAGAGAAGATGCCAGGCCTGCTCCCTTAAAAAAGAAGGGGAGGCAGCCACCCAAGGTTCCCGAGCCTGGGGCCACCTCCACCAGAGCCCTGGAAGAAACCCCAAACCTACAGCAGCTGAAATTCAGTTCCTCGGACCTAACTCCTCAGGTCTGTGTCCGAGACCGGCGAACAGGTAGCCGGAAAAGCCTCCAAGACATCGAATGGCTCTCTCCAGGGGAGAACAGGGTGCTTTTTATGCGATTTTAAAATAAAACATACTCGGAAAGAGGGGAGATGATTTGAAGTTCAGCTCTCTGGCATCATCCCAAACCAAATTATTTGAGGGAGGCAGGAAAGCCTGCAGCCAGATGAACAGGGCTTGAATCCAGACCTCGCCAGGCACTCACTGTGGATCCCAGAAATGACCTCCCCTTTCCAAGCCTCAGCTTTCCCATCTGCAGAATGGGGACAGAAATGGGGATTACTCACAGGCGACTAAGATTAAATGAGGCCACATGTTGCAGGCACTTAGCACAGTGCCTGCCACAAAATAAACACTCAACAGATAATATCATTTTTAGGATATCAATGATATACTAATATAAATTATTATTATAATAATTATTGGGACCCTTCTGGTGGTCCAGTGGTTAAAAATCCACCTCCCAATACAGGGAACACAAGTTCGATCCCTGGTCAAGGAGCTAGATCCCATTCGTCTCAACAAAGACCGAAGATCTCGCGTGCTGCAACTAAGACACAAAGCAGCCAAACAAATATTTTTTAAAAAAGAAAAGAGGCTTGGCTGCAGCCCTGTTTAAAAATATATATATATATATAATATGACTAGAGAAGGAAATGGCAACCCACTCCAGTATTCTTGCCTGGAGAATCCCATGCACAGAGCAGCCTAGAGGGCTATGATCCACGGGGTCGCAGAGTCAGACACAACTCAGGGACTAAACCACCATATTATACGACAGCCACATACATACACCAGCCTGGACCCAGGGATTTACAGTCGGACATTCACAACCGCTGGCTGCCCTGTGCTTATGCATTTAAACAAAATGTAAGTTATAACCATGGAGAAGGGAACGGCTACCCACTCCAGTATTCTGGCCTGGAGAATTCCACGGACTGTATAGTCCATCGGGTCACAAAGAGTCGAACACGACTGAGCGACTTTCACTTTCAAGTTATAACCCACACACCTTGCACGTTGCAGCCAGGGTGCTGCTACCCCAAGAAGAGCTACCAGGAGTCCTATTGGATTCCCTGCCAACTAAGGGAAGCTGACAGCCCTCCCAGCCTCTAGGATGGACTGCTCATTAGAGGAAGCCAGGACAGGGTCTGTGATCCAGAGAAAACAGTGACGATTTGGGGGCTGTGAATCCCACTGAGACCCCATACTTGCCCCTCTGCCCCCCGAAACTCCCCATCTGGCACCTGTGCTCACCTAGGCAGGGCCAAGGCCACTTCCCAAGTGTTCACGAGCTATAGGCCAGTGACGAACACTAGTCAGGTTTCACACGTGGAGGCCACAAGATTAAAATACACTTCTGGGACTTCCCTGGTGGTCTACTGGTTAAGAATCTGCGCTTCCGTTGCAGGGAGCGTGGGTTCAGTTGCTGACAGGGAACCTAGGATCCCATATGCCACACAGCACAGACAAAAAATAAATTAATTAAAAAAAAAAGAAACACTTCAGATCAGATGAAGCAAAAGATAGGAGGAAGCTGTGAGTAGGGACAGGACTCACTGCTGGTCCGTGTCCCAGAGTGAATGAAAACGCAGCATTTCAATCAGGAAAGGTGGCCAGACACGGAGATGGGGCTCCTTGGTCCTCGAGAGAAAGGGGCTGAGCCACTGTCCCACCCATGATCGAGGTGGCCAGGGGCAGGGGGAGGATAGCTGGGGTGCTCTGGGGAGCATTGCCTTGTAAAACTACCATGGGGTGGAGAGCCATTACTGCAGCCTGATGGCAGAGCCCACGCCCAGGTAAACAGCCCTGCATTCTCCCTGACCCTTCACCATAGACCAGCCAGGTGCCCCTCAACTGGGCAGACCAGTGCTGGCCCCCCAAGTCTAGGGGCCTGGATGCCTATCTCATGGGCGTTCCCTGTGCATATAATTTGGGGAGTCTGGAAAAGAGAGAGAAAGACACAGTTACTGTGAAGACCTCTTATATTTTTTCCTTTCAGCCAAATTTTTATGAGAGAATCTGGCAAAATGCTAGATTAAATGTGCACTGGGAATCTAAACAGACTCTGGAGCTAGTGTATTATTGTTTAGTTGCTGAGTCGTGTCTGAGTCTTTTGCGACCCCATGGACTGTAGCCCACCAGGCTCTTCTGTCCATGGAATTTTCCAGGCAAGAATACTGGAGTGGGTTGTCATTTCCTCCTCCAGGGGATCCTGCTGACCCAGGGATCGAACTCACGTCTCCTGCATTGGCAGACGGGTTCTTTACCACTGAGCCATCAGGGAAGCCCAGTGTATTATTATTATATTAGTGACAGGGGACTTCAGGCACCATCATCTCCTATTGGGGTCGCAGAGCCACTGTCCCACCCATGATCGGGGTGGCCGTCCTCAACCCCTCTGGGGTCTCACACACCCCAGACATCTTAAGCCAAGGAGGGGGCAGAGCAGGAATCAGGCTGTCCCCGGGGGAGGGTGACGTGGCCACACGCACACACACATCCTTTGCTCTAGTGCCAGCAACGCATGGGACCGGGCAGCCCTTCCCAGCCAGAAAGCCACCATTTTCTCAAAAGGGAGCTTTGCAGGAAGGAGCACCGTGCACACTCGAGCACAAACACCCATCTTCAGTAACGACAGGAGATTATCTGCGGAAAGGAATCAATACTCAATTTTTTCTTAAGAATCACACGAGTCCCTCCGGAAAGGACAAAGTCATTTGGACCTTGGCCAGGAGCCTCCTGCCACTCCGGCTGCCCCAGCACCACAGTCTTCCCCTCCCCCTGAGGTTCCTGTGCTCACAGAGGCTGTGAAGAGCTGTCTGGATCAAAGCCAAGGGCTTCAGCTGGCAGTGAAGAGTCCCATTCCAGGCTTATCTTCAGAGGAACCTGAGATAAGGAGATAAGCCTCCTTCCTCTTCTCCCTCTTCTGCCCTTCACCTTTGCTGCCCACTGAGGTGTGCACTCAACAGGTGAGCAGGGCAGCCTTCCTCCTCCCTCCAGGCTGGCAGCTGGGGCTGCGGATTAAAAGGAACCTCAAGGATTCAGCCTTGCTGACCTGCTCCGGCATAAGACTAAAAAACTGCAGAAAGTTCCGTTTTCAGCAAAGCTTGGGGTCTCAAAGCCACAGGTTCTAGTCCCTTCTCTGACTTCTGCCCTGACCTGCCATTCCCCTTTTCAAGTGGAGGGAGTGCTCCTGGCCCACAGCCCACCCAGCTGCAAAGCCCCAGCCCAAAGGGGGCCTAGCCCTTGATGCTGACGGCTAGGGTGGGGCCAGGCAGAGCCACACCCAGGGGAGAGTAAGCGACACCAGGGTGCAAATCTGCCTCCAGCTCTCACTGCATCGTCAGGTAAGTTTTTAGTCTTTCTAAGCCTCGGTTTCCACCCCTACAAAATGTAGACTCATGAAAATATTGGTGAGCATCTCCTCCGTACCAGGCACTGTGTAAGGAGATGGGGACACAGCCGTGACCAACAGTGAGCTGGCCACCCTCTTGGTGGCGCTCCCGGCCCAGCGGGGAGGCAACACGGATACCACAGGCCGAGGAAGTGCCCGCAGAGGGCCTGGGTCATCACCGCTAGAGGCCAAGTTCATCACGTGACATCAGTGCTGACCAAGAACGCACGGGGCCCTTCCCTTGAGGGTTCACCAGCCCTGGGAGTCTGCACTCTGGGTCCCATTCACATAAAAGACCCTGCCATCCAAAATACACGATACTTGGGAATTCCTGGTGGTCCAGTAGTTAGAACTCCATGCTTTTGCTGCCAAGGATATGGGTTCAATCCCTGGTCAGAAACTAAGATCCCACAAGCTGAGGGGCACGGCCAAAACAACACAAAAGCACGACAGCTAAGTCTGAATTTCAGCTAAACAACAGATAATTTAAAGCAGAAATGTACCCCTCATCCTTCTCCCTTCCCAGGCTCTCTTCAGTGGCAGAGGAGTTGACCTCTGCAGGCTGAGGTCTCTGGGTCCCCAGGTCTACAGCCTTTTGGCAGGATTCCACCTATAGGAGGAGACTGGAAGGTGAGAGTCAGGGAGAACCAGGGTAGATCTTTCCCTTGGAAGGTTTCTCCAACAGCAGATTTTGTCTGCTCTGCAGCTGCAGCTCCAGCCGGGCAGGTTCACCTTCGGGCAGGTTCACCTTCGTCCAGCCTTCCATCAGGTAACCCTGATCCCTGGACTCTGATAACACGCCTTCCTCCCTCTGATCCTTTGATGGGGGGTGGACGGGGAGTAATGACTTCTCCCCTGCTGATCTCTGATTGTCTCCAAGAAGCTAAGAAACATCAAACACCAGGGTCCTTAGTTCAGGTACATCCCACTTCAAGGTACTTGACAAGGGCCATAGAAATACGTTCACACAGTCAAGTGTTTTTGCAAAATTTGCAAAATGGAATAAATTTTAACCCCAGTCAGCTACGATTGCTTTCTCCTGCTCAGAGTTCCTGCCCCCTGTCCTTTCTCCAGTGGCTGGCCTTCGGGGGCTCCTGCTGGTGAAAAGCAGAATTGGGAGAACAGTTCGGCTCTCAGTGGGCTTTATTTACAAGGTTTACAGTTATTTCCGTGCATAGTTAAGTGACTGCTCGTCACCCCCATGTTAAGGCCAGGAATACTCCTACTTACTTTCCCAAATCTACTGTGCAAAATCTGAAGGAATAAGATAGGAATGTGTCTGCTGTATTTAAAATGGATACTAACAGGGACCTACTGTAGAGCCCGTGGAACTCTCCTCAGTGTTCTGTGGCAGTCTGGATGGGAGGGGAGTTTGGGGAAGAATGGATACAGGTATATGGCTGAGTCCCTTCGCTGTTCATCTAAACCTGTTGCAACATTGTTAATTGGCTATACCCCAATACAAAATTAAAAGTTAAAAAAATTATAATAAAATAAATGGACAAAAAGATATGAATGTGTCCTGCAGTACCTGTTGCCAGAAAAATGTGGGCAGTGTGGGAGAGCAAGACCTGAAGCATATGGAGCCAGAGGTGGTTTGGTCGCTAAGTCGTGTTTGACTCTTGTGATCTCATGAACTATCGTTCACCAGGCTCCCCTGTCCTTGGGATTTCCCAGACAAGAATACTGGAGTGGGTTGCCATTTCCGTCTCTAGAGGATCTTTCCGATCCAGGGATTGAACCCTGGTCTCCTGCAATGCAGGCAGATTCTTAATGATGGAGCCACCAGGGAAGACCTAGCCAGAGGCTGATCTGTGGGAAATTATTCCAGTCACCAAATATAACGTTGTAAGCAGAGAATCCAATTCTCTTCAACTCAAAACAGAAAGTATCTCTGGTCAGAAAAAAATGTAATAATGTACCACATAAAGTCGTGGCTTCCCAAGTGGGAAGAACCTGCCTGCCAATGTGGGAGACATAAGAGACTCAGGTTTGATCCCTGGGTAGGGAAGATCCCCTGGAGGAAGGCACGGCAACCCACTCTAGTATTCTTGCATGGAGTATCCCCATGGACAGAGGAGCCTGGTGGGCTACAGTCCATGGGGTCGTAAACAGTCAGAGATGACTGAAGCAACTTAGCACACGTGCAAACCACGTACGGTTACAAATGCCCTGTACTTGTCTCTTTCTTTCTGGATGGGAATCACATGAAAACGGAATTTATCAGAATTCTTGTGTTTATAGGATGAAAAATTGCAGCAGGTGCCACAAGCTCTGAGTTAAGGTACCCTTTTTCACACATCCCAACAACCAAAAGTAAAAATTAAAAAAAAAAAAATTATTTGGCCACACTGCACAGTATGCAGGATCTTAGTTCCCCAACCAGGGATTAAACCCGTGTCCCCTGTAATGGCAGGGCAGAGTCTTAATTACTGGACCCTCCCCGCTCAACCAGGGAAGTTCCTAAATTTTGATTAACTAAGAGATGAATTATCTTTCTAGTCTCTCAGTAAAAAACCATATTACACAGTCATCATATAAAGAAGTGATCAAGCAGTGTTCAGCCAAAAAATATAGGGAAATAAATTACTTTGGAGAGACAGGACAAGTAGTTGATTAATAAAAAAAAAAAATAATATTAGCTTTCTGAATTGGGAGGATGCTTATGAAATTTGCCCACTGTTTAAAATTTATAATCTCAAATGTCTTTTCTCATTCTCAACAAATAAGTGAAAGTGAAGTTGCTCAGTCGTGTCCGACTCTTTGCGACCCCGTGGACTGTAGCCCACCATGCTCCTCCGTCCATGGGATTCTCCAGGCAAGAATACTGGAGTGGGTTGCCATTTCCTTCTCCAGGGGATCTTCTTGACCCAGGGATCGAACCCAGGTCTCCCGCATTGCAGGCAGATGCTTTAACCTCTGAGCCACCTGGGAAGCCCCAATTGTCTCAACAAATAATTCCATGCGTATTATTAAAGAGCTGTTATAAACCCCCCACACACACCTGGCTGCCTATTTGTGCCCTATGGCTTCTCCATCTTCTGTACATTTAAGTCCTTCTGTTCTAAATCCTGGAGTGGTTTTTATTTCCTGGTTAGACCCTGGTTCACATGCCATGAGCAAACTGTTCATGTGAGAAAGATGAGCAGACTAACAAAGTAGGGCCCACGGACCAAGGGGGAAATTGTGGATAAGGTGGAGGATGGTTAGCGATCAGAAACCAATGACAACAACAAAAGGGGCAGCAAGGGGACACCCCGGAATATGAGAAAGGCTGAACCATCCTTTGAGTCCTCCTGCCTAATGGGCAGCAGGTCACCAAAGAGGCGGATGTGTCCCACTCAACCTGTCAATGCTTATGAGATTAAATCCAAGGATACTCATAGGGAGGTGTGATCAGGGACTGAGGGGCAGAGGGCCTGGGAGGGGAGCTGGGAGGGGAGAGAAACAAAGGAGCAGCCACGGAAGGTCGGCCGGACAGGCAGCACTGTGGCCTGGCCTGGGGAGCCTGAAGGTTCCAGAAGAAACTGCGGCCCAAGTAACCCGGCAGCAGAATGAAGGATCTCCAGGAGAGGTGGCTGCCTACCTGGGGGCAGGTGGCCCATCTCTAAGACTAAGGCATGCCCAAGGAAGCAAGGAAACCCCCTCCGGCAACCTGTAGGGGCCAAAGAAGAGAGGGAGAGGAGAGGTGGGGGCTGGGGGGGCAGTTGGCATCATATGCCAGCCAGAGAGAGGAACTGCAGACTGTAGGCAACAAGGCAGATCTTTTAAAGGACAAGTAAACCCTGGGACTTCTCAGCGGCTATAAGCAGGCTGATAGTTGGGGCAAATGGCATTTTCTGTTCATTAAAACTCTTAATAACTGCTGCGTTGAGAACCCTTGCTTGGAACTTCTCTGGCAGCTCAATGGTAAAGAACTCACCTGCCAACGCAGGCTCGATCCCTGAAATGGGAAGATCCCACAAGCCTCAGAGCAACTAAGCCCGAGCACCACAACGGCTGAGCCTGTGCTCTCAGAGCCGGGGAGTTGCGACTACTGAGCCCACGTGCCCCGACCACTGAAGCCCCAGCGCCCTAGAGCCCGTGCTTTGCAACAAGAGAAGCCACCGCAATGAGAAGCCTGCACACCACGCTCCCCACAACTAGAGAAAAGCCCGGGCAGCAACGAAAATCCAGCACGGCCAAAAATAAATAAATAACATTGTATAAAGAAAAGAACACTTGTTTGGTTTCTGGAGCCATCCCAGGAATGCTGGGAATCATCTTGGGCAGTATTTTATTAAATTAATTGCCTCCAAAAATTTCCAGTATCCAGCCAGTCCGTGTCTCACAGCTGTAAGCACGGCTACTGTTGTAAGCACGGCTACTGTTAACATCTCCAGCTCAGCTCAGCATTCTCGGTTGAGGGTCACGGACGCCCACCACCAAGGAAGAGCGCCAGCATCCGCAGACCGTTCAAGCGCTCTGGCGAGAGGATGGCTAAGTAAATTCGGCAACACCCACTCTGAAGAGCCATTCAAACTGTAATTAGGGGATCCATGCATGGGATCTGATTTTCATGTGAAAAGAGCAGAATTAAAGATGATCTGCAATGGAACAAAATAGAAAGCCTAGAGATAAATCCACGCACATATGGACACCTTCTCTTTGACAAAGGAGGCAAGAATATACAATGGATTAAAGACAATCTCTTTAACAAGTGGTGCTGGGAAAACTGGTCAACCACTTGTAAAAGAACGAAACTAGAACACTTTCTAACAGCATACACAAAAATAAACTCAAAATGGATTAAAGATCTCAGCGTAAGACCAGAAACTATAAAACTCCTAGAGGAGAACATAGGCAAAACACTCTCCGACATACATCACAGCAGGATCCTCTATGACCCACCTCCCAGAATATTGGAAATAAAAGCAAAAATAAACAAATGGGACCTAATTAAACTTAAAAGCTTCTGCACAACAAAGGAAACTATTAGCAAGGTGAAAAGGCAGCCTTCAGAATGGGAGAAAATAATAGCAAATGAAGCAACTGACAAACAACTAATCTCAAAAATATACAAGCAACTCCTACAGCTCAACTCCAGAAAAATAAACGACCCAATCAAAAAATGGGCCAAAGAACTAAATAGACATTTCTCCAAAGAAGACATACAGATGGCTAACAAACACATGAAAAGATGCTCAACATCACTCATGATCAGAGAAATGCAAATCAAAACCACTATGAGGTACCATTTCATCCCAGTCAGAATGGCTGCGATCCAAAAGTCTACAAGCAATAAATGCTGGAGAGGGTGTGGAGAAAAGGGAACCCTCTTACACTGTTGGTGGGAATGCAAACTAGTACAGCCACTATGGAGAACAGTGTGGAGATTCCTTAAAAAACTGGAAATAGAACTGCCTTATGATCCAGCAATCCCACTGCTGGGCATACACACTGAGGAAACCAGAAGGGAAAGAGACACGTGTACCCCAGTGTTCATCGCAGCACTGTTTATAATAGCCAGGACATGGAAGCAACCTAGATGTCCATCAGCAGACGAATGGATAAGAAAGCTGTGGTACATATACACAATGGAGTATTACTCAGCCATTAAAAAGAATACACTTGAATCAGTTCTAATGAGGTGGACGAAACTGGAGCCTATTACACAGAGTGAAGTAAGCCAGAAAGAAAAACACCAATACAGTATACTAATGCATATACATGGAATTTAGAAAGATGGTAACAATAACCCTGTGTACGAGATAGCGAAAGAGACACTGATGTATAGATCAGTCTTATGGACTCTGTGGGAGAGGGAGAGGGTAGGAAGATTTGGGAGAATGACACTGAAACATGTATAATATCATGTATGAAATGAGTCGCCAGTCCAGGTTCAATGCACGATACTGGATGCTTGGGGCTGGTGCACTGGGACGACCCAGAGGGATGGTATGGGGAGGGAGGAGGGAGGAGGGAGGAGGGTTCAGGATGGGGAACATATGTATACCTGTGGTGGATTCATTTCGATATTTGGCAAAACTAATACAATATTGTAAAGTTTAAAAATAAAATTAAATTAAAAAAAAATAAAGATGATGTGTACAGAGAATATGCAACACTCTGAAAAAACATTATATCCCTTTGATAATTAAATCAAACAATACGACCGGTGCGTGTGGAAACAAGTCCAAAGGGAACCCAAAAAACAATGTTGTAACCGATGGGATTGGAGAATCTGTCCTTTTAATTTCCTGTTCACATTGTTTGGTAACAAGTAACGAACAAGATTACCTGGGGCTTCCCAGGTGGCTCAGTGGTAAAGAATCCGCCTACCAATGCAAGAGATGTCAGAGACGTGGGTTCCATCCCTGGGTCGGGAAGATTCCCCCGGAGTAGGAAATGGCAACCCACTCCAGTGTTCTTGCCTGGAAAATCCTATGAACAGAGGAGCCTGGCAGGCTACAGACCACGGGGTCACAAAGACTTGGACACGACTGAGTGACTGAGCTTCACCACCATGAACAAAACGAACAACTAAAGGAAAAAAGGCAAGAGAGAAAGAAGAGATACACAGTGTCTTTTATAAAGTTTTCCTTTTTAAAAGTAAAGTAAGGCACAGGCTTGGCAGCTAGAGCGTCAGGCCCCAGGGACCAGGAAAACGCTGCCGCCTGGAAGATCCTCTCCCCACGGCTCAAGAGTTTGTTCACCAACCCTCGGGGCCCCTGACATGGACCGGAAGTCTACCTCCCCTGCTCCGGCCACCTATGTGCACGCGGCTGTCATTCCACCACCTGGCGTTGTCCCCACGACATCTACACTGGGTAACCTCTGCACGAAAACCCAACACCTGCGCCTGGGCCCTGCATCTAGAGTCCAAGTCACCTGTTCATTAATGAGGTTTGCAAACCACCCCCTGACAGCCCTCCGGGTTGATTAGCCCAGTCCTTCGGCTGGAAGACGACAGGGGTTGTATTTAATAAACCACTTCCAAGTGGCTTTGGGTTACAGGAGCCTTACTCTCTGGCTGAGCCCCGATCCTGGTGGAAACAGGAGGCACAGTCCAAGGGAGGGCTGTGAAGGCCCCAGGATGTGGATCAGATTGATTGGCAGGACAAGCCCAAGGCAGCCCGCCAGCTCGCCTCTGCCCAGGTCTGCCCAGCCCCTCCTGGTAACCATGTTTGTGGGAGTGATCCCCGGCCAGGCTGCCCCAACACGCCTGGCCCAGCCGAGACAAGGGGCCCAGGCACACTCTCAGGGAGGTCTAGGGTGGACGCAGCCAGCCCCTGGTTCCCAGGTACAGCCTTGAGGGACCCCGCAGGGCCAGTCACAGCCCAGGCTTCACAGTACACCTACCCTTGAAGAGCTCTGGGGGGAACAAGGCCTCCCCAGGAACCAGAAAGAAGGCAAAGTCACCCGCATCTCTCACGGGGATCCCTCTTGCCTCGGTCCGGCCTCTGAAACCCTGGGCCAGAGAGGGCACTCCTTCCTGGGGAGGGGGTGATCTGGCCCTTCTCACCCCACCCAGCACTTCCAGGGGCCCTTGGGAAGCTGGGGGCCACACATGCAGGCCGGAGCAGCCATCCAGGGTTCCTCTCCCCCGTCACAAAGCCAGCATTGCTCAGAGGATGACCAGGACTCGAGCTCCGTCCAGAGAGGGCAGGCAGCTGGCTGCCCTATGCGCTGGGATCATCTTCCTCTCCCCCTTCCTATCCCAGAGGCTTGCAGGCTGCCAGCAGTCACGCTTCGCAGAACCAGGTCAGATTAGGCCCGGAACAAAGCTCGGTTGTTGCAAGGCTTCCAAGAGGCCACTGACAGCAGGACGCCCGGAGCCGCCTGCCCCTCCCCTGGGCAGCGCCTCAATGCCCCCCTTCACGTGGGCTGCAAATGGACCCGGCCCCCAGGGTAGGGACAGGGAGATAAGGCAGGGAGAAACTGGGCTGGGAGCAGAAGGCCACAGTCAACCCAGGAGACCCGAGGCCAGGACGCCCTTCCAGAGCGGTGCTGAAAGCCACCAGCCCGCAGGAAGGAGCCAGCCCTCAGCGACGCCCAGCAGACTCTTCTAGGAAGAATAACTGAACCTACAGGGAGGCTCGAAACAGGCCAAGAACTTGCAAAATGGGCACCCCCAGCTCAGCCCAGCTGCTCCAGCAAAACCATGGGTACTTCGCCTCTCGACAGAGTTTCTGGGCCCAGTTACAGCTGCCCAACAGGGAAGGGGCAGGCTGACCAGTTACCGGCATCAGGGTAACTGGTTCTCCTGACAGCCTTCAGTTCTCCTGTCAAACTCAGGGACCCATGGCCCCAGGCCTGACCTCAGGACCCCCGGCCCCAGAGGCCTGTGACCAGCAGGACAGGCTCCCTTCCATCAGTGCTTCTGGACAGGCAATCTCTTGTAGCTGCCATGGGGACTCACTGGCCAAGGTCTCTGCTGGAGCACTGTGGGGTCTGTAACCTTGCGTGCTCCTCTTTGGGTCCCCAGGGGCATCCCCAGCCACTCATACCCACCGATCCCCCATGAGTCCCCTGACGATGCCTATGGCTGGGGTGTTCCAAAGTTACAGCTCCAGGGACTTCCCCGGTGATCTAGTGGTTAAGAATTCACCTTGCAATCAGGGTATGCAGGTCTGAGCTGTGAGGGGGGAGCTAAGATCCCGCGTGCCGCAGAGCAAGTAAGCCGGCAAGCCACAACTAGAGAAAGCCCGCATGCCACACGGAAGACCCAGCAGAGTCAAAAAAAAAAATTATAAAAAAACAAAGCAATAGCTCCTGTAGGGGTGCAGGAACCCAGCATGTCACCTCCCTCCCCACCCACCACTTAACCCCCCCACCTGCCCCTCCGCCCCCCAAGGCCTGGGACCTCTCTCTGCAGCCCCCCTCCCCCAGGCAAGGCCACCAGCGGGATCCGCCCAGGAACTGGTGCTCAAGGCCCCAGGGGCCGGGCCCTGTGCCGTAGTGTGCTGAACCCTTCTTATCAAGTACATCTTAAGCAAACTGCAGAGCCCACACAGCGCTGCTCATGGACAAACAGCAGTGCGTGCAGAAACAAGGTCCCACCCCCAGGTCCCATCCCTGTGGGGCCTGGGATGGGCAGGGAGTCTCAGAGGACGGTGGCCCAAGAAGCTGGGCGGAGGATGATGGGGGGTGCCTTTTCCGGCTGTTGGGGTCCCTGGTGAGATGCCCTCTGTTGACACTCACACACAGGAGCTCCGGGCACATGGCCGGCCCATCCTTCCACGTTGAGGGGCCATCTCGTGCCCTTTCTGCACCGGGGCTCACCCAGGGGTTTCCAGGACGGTGGGTTGTCTCAAACTCAGGTGCATTGCCAGATGCGTGGCACTCCGTGTTTGGAACCCCTCTGGGCAGGCTGGGGAGATGCTGACAGGCAGGTGGCTTTGGCAGGGGGTGGAGGGGGGGCAGTGGGGGAAGAGGTGAGCCCAAGGGGTGGGCAGATAACTGCCAACAGGCTGAGGAGGGGAGGGGCCGCAGGATCAGGCTCCGCCAGCTCCCCAAGGACTGAGAGGGCCTCTGGGTCCATAAGGGTCTGGGACCCTGGGCATAGTCCAATGGAGGCGTAGACAGACTGCCCGAGGTGGCTATTTCTCTCCGCCCAGGTCCCTGCAGGAGCCCAAGCGAGCCAGCAGGCTGGGACCTGAGGAGGCAGAGGTGCGGCAGCCAGAGTGGGGCGGAGGGGCAGGGCCAAAGAGGAAGGAACCGGCCTTCCACCCGTGCTCCTCGCCCTCACCCCTGGCTCCCGCTCCAGGACTTGCTCCTCTCCTCTCCGCTTCCCAGAACTCAGCTCCCCAAGCGCTGGGCGTGGGGAAGACTGCTCTACCGGCTAATCTCTCGAACTGCAGCCTCCCGCCCTGCCCAGGGCTCTGCGTAGCAAGTGCAAGAGCTTTTCAACCTTCGGTAGGCCAGGTACTGATTCGGAGATCTCCTGAAAGTCACCAAGCATCTCCGAATGATTCCCCAAGTGCACACCAGCTGGATTTTATTCCGCATTTCTGTGGCTCGTGGACCTCAGCTAAGCGCCCTGAGCACTGAGAATTCCCAGGGGATCCGGGGCCACTGAAGGCACAGTGGCACAGTATGCCACCAGAAGTCCCAAATTCAGGACACCGGAAAGGTTTCGACAGCAGCCCGCTCTGACACCAAGGGGCTGAGGGGGAAACCTGGGCCACAATTCTGGTCTCCAAACCAACAGAGGCCCAGGGAGGGTGCCAGCAGCCCCCTCAGGCATCCTGGCAAAGCTGGTGACACACAGCCTCGTTGTGTGTGCTCCCTGCGAGTGATAAGGATAATGAAGCGAGTTACGAATGGCGCAGGCATTCAAGCCTTTCACGCATGAGCTCATTTCATCGTTACAACAAATCAGCATTGCCCCTGTCTACCAGATGAGGCAAACGAGACACATGACAAGGTGGAGGAGGTGGCAGCCTAGGATTTAACTCCGGGAGCCCGTGCTGTGAACCACTGAGCCACACTGCCCGCAGCTCTGCCTGGCTGGAACACCGAGCGAGGCGCATCCAGGAAGCGCCTGGAGCAGAACTGGAACTGCCAGACACAGAGCTGTTCCCACGCAAGCCCCTGGCACCCTGCAGCCTCAGCGGGCACTCACTCTATTCCCCACCTAGAAGGACCCTCTTTATTCTCCACCTTCTCAATGCTGCTGATTCTCCAAGGCCCACTCAATCCCGGCTCCCCCAGAAACCTCCCCTACCCAGGGCAATCCGGTAGCTTTTGGAGACTGTACCGCTGGGGTCGGGGGGTGTTAACTAGCCAGGTTAACACTCTGCATCCTGCCTCCCATGAGAATGCAGCTTGCTTGCAAACAATGCCCACGTCTTTCCATCATCTTTGTACCCTCAAGGCCCTGGCTGCACAGGCCCCGTGGGTAATGCGGGTCCAGTGAGTGTTTATCTAAGGCACTCAGGATCCCCTCAAACATATTTTTAAAATTCCTCCCTTTTCAGAGACTCATGAGCGCTCAAGCCAGCTCTACTGAGAACATATTTGATTTTTTTCTTTCTTTTTTAGCGTTTAAACAACATTTATTATTTACTTGGCTTCGATGGGTCTTAGTTGCAGCATGTGAGATCTAGTTCCCCGACCAGGGATCGAACCCAGGCAGATCCCCTGCTCTGGGAGCACAGAGTCTTAGCCACTGGACCACCAGGGAAGTCTCTCAATTTATTTCTGAGCCCACAAATAGGTCCCAAAGGAATAATCCCACTCAATCCAGGTGAAAAATAAAAGCGCTCCTGGTTGGCTGTCCTTGAATTTTTTGACACTGGGGATCCTTCACAGTTTGATGCTTTTCCTAATTTCAGGGCACTGATGCTACATGGGAGTCAGTCTGACTTTGCAACGAGAGAGGGCACCAACAGAACTGGACCCCCCTCAGGAGGGGACCAAGCGGCCACCCTGCCCCTGGGCAAGCCCCCTCCAGCCCAACCCCACACAACGGCAACAGAGTGACCCAGCTCGCCTTGGACCATCGCCAGGAGGAGAAGCTGGAAGAGGTCCAAGCTCTCCCAGGCCCGTCCTCGAGGGCCCTGCCCCTTCAGGTAAACACCAGAGACAGGGAGGCTGCCTTTACAAGAGCTGGTTCCTACCCACCTGTGAACACTACTTTGAAACCTTCCTCTTTTTTTTTTTTTCTTTTTTTTAATTTGCCAGGGCAGGAGGGAGCGGGCATGGAAAAGACACATCCAGCCTGCCTCAGAGGCCCTCTTGCATCTGTGTAGGAGGGTCTCAAAGTCCCCCTAGGAAAAGGCCAGCTCACCAGGGGGACTCTGGTGGCCAGACTGATCAGCAGAAGGCAAAGTGTGAGGAGCCAAGGGCAAGAGCCAGCTGGTGTCCCTGGGCCACACCGGGCTGTTGAACTCAGGGGAAGGGCGATGCCCACAACCATCTCAAGTATGTGGAACACGTTGGAAAGAAAGGCCCAGCGCCAAACCCTCGCCTATGCCACCTGGAAGCCCCCTCCTCCCCCACCATTACATCAACGCCCCCACACTCCAGGGAGGGAGCTGTGTTCAGGATGGGTGAGGGCCATGCTGTTTGCAACAGGAGGTGAAAGTTGAAATTCTAAGCCACTGACCCGGAAGGCCATTTTAGGGGAAGTTCTGAGTAATTCTCTTTGAGACGAGTTATTCTTTATTACTTGTTTTGTTTCTGAAAAACATGGAAAACAGGAGAAGACTGGGAAAATGTCCCAAAGGCAGGGGGATGGCCCAAAAGACCTCTTCAGCTCCAACTAAGTACCGTGACTCTGTCCTCTTATCAAGAAAAATTAATTCATGAGTCCTTGGCAGAAAACTTCATGTCCAAGAAGATTAAGGGGAAGAACATGAGGAGAAATTTTGCAGGGTTAGCACAAGAAGAGATGCCGTTTATAACTTGACCACTAAGGAAGACAAAGGATCCGGCCTGGATCCTTTGGGGAAAATCACAAATTAAAAAAACAAAGGGAAAAAAGAACAGATCTAGATTCCCCTTAACAAGACCTTCAAGGCTTGTGACCTCAGTTTACCCATCCTCAAAATGGAACTTCAGAGTACCCAAGGGGAAAATGCTTATGAAGGATCCTGAGTGCATGGTGGGAACTGGCCAGGCCCCTTCACCTGTCAAGCCTGCTAGTGAAGCTGGGATGCCAGCAAACCAAAAGGCATCCTGACACCCTAAAGGTGAACCCGAGTGGGCTGCAGGTGTAGCTGGATAGTCCCATTTGGGAATTTCCGGTGCTCCACTGGGTAGAGGAATAACAGGAATTCACCTGAAGAAAGGATGCTAAGACCTGGACCACCAGTCCTAGAAGCTGACCCCAAGGAAATCATCCACACAGCCCCCTCCCACGCACTCATACGCACGGAGGGGGACCCAGAACGCCCGGACTCTCGGCCCCTGTCAAGTCAGCGATTCTGGAGAAGGTACAAGGGGGAAGGAGGGGGAACCGGAAGGATGGCCAGCCCAGGGCAGCGGCTCCCACAGTGGCCCCTCCAGACGCCTGAGCGAGTAGTGGCCGACAGACGGGGGCAGGAGACTCTCCGCCAAGGTCAGAATCGGGGCCCAACCGTCTTGGGGGTCAGAGAGTTCGAGCACCCGGACTCCCCAGGACACCAGTGGTCTCGGACTAGCGCGCGGGCCGAGACCCTGGAGCGCCGACGTAGAAGCAGAGGAGAAAAATGTGGTGGGGGGGCCCAGCGTCTGGTCAGCGATCCCGATCCGGGGTGCAGCTGCGTCAGCTGGCCGGTGGGACGCCCCACACCTCAGAGCTTGCCCCGGGACCCCGACCTCCCCCTCCCCGCTCCGGGCGCGGCGCCCACCTGTGTAAGACTTCTTCATGGTGCCGTCGCGGCCGCCGCTCCCAGCAGAGTGTGGCGGGGAGGCCGTGGGGCTCGCGCTCCCAGGTCGCTAATCCCGGGCCGGGAGTGGGAGGGGTGAGGGCCGGGAGGAGGGGTCGGGCCCGGCCCCGCCCCGCCCCGGCCCGCCCCGCGGAGGTGTGCGCCGAGCCCCGCCCCGCGCACTCACACCTGGCGGAGCCGCGCGCCCCGCGCATCCCGACCCCCGGCCTGAAGCGCCAGCCCGGCGCCGGGTCCTGAGCTCGCCCCGGTTCGGCCCGGGCGCGGCCCTGCACTGCACCCCGGATGCAAGCTGTCCGAGGGTGGGGGTCGCCAAGGTGGCGACCGTCCCCAGCAGCCACACCCGCCCCCTCCCCGCAGGCACGAACGGTTCCTTCCGGGGCGTCGCCGGCACTTTTCCCGTCCAGAGTCTGGGCGGGGCGTGGCCTTGCCAGGTGGCAGCGGGAGGAGCGGCGCAGGGAGCGGCCTGGGGCCGGGTGGTGGTCCTTATGCACCGCCCGGGGGGGATCGGAGTCCGCAGACCGGCTAAGTGGACCGGGCAGGACCCGGCAGGCGAAGTCCCTACCGTATGTGCCCCTCTACTTTCTTGGTAATCCAGAGGGCAGACTGCCTTGACTGCTTTATGAACTGGGGCCTCAGTTACCTCATCTGTACAATGGGTACGTTGGACCAGATGATAACTTATGTTGCATCTGAGAAATATCGAACACCTTCCCGGCATCAGGTACTGCGCGCGGTCAGGGCCTCGACGTCGGAGCGCAAATACGAGGGCACGCATCTTTATAACCTGGGTAACGCAGTAAGGAGAATCTGAGTTCCTGAGCAAAAATTGTGCAGAATTCTCTCTGCTTTTGTATGCCTAAAGAAGTTTCCATACGAAAATGATTTTTTAATACAGAGGGAAAAGTGATGAATTTTGTCAAGCGGGTGTTGTCAGAATTTTACTGAGGTAATTCCAAAACAAGGTTTTAAAGAATGAGCAGGAATTTGCCAGGCAGCCAAGGTGTTCCTGGAAGAGGGAAGGGCGTGGCGGAGCGGGAGGCGCTCGGCATCCCAGAACCTGCGGAAACAGATACGCAAGGGCCGCGCGGTCCAGGGATGAAAAAGGGAGCAGAGGAAGCGATCCCGGAAGCGCCCCCAAGCTCTCAGCTGGGGCGCAACGCTGCCTTCTGCCCGACAATCCAAAGCCTGTTCGGAAAATTAACATCACCAAAACACCCTCTTCCCTTTTCCCTCTTCTCAAAGATCCAAAAGCAATTCCATTGCCTGCTAGAAAGTAGAAAACCAAGATTTGAGGCACACTTGATTCCACCAGATTGTTCCACCTGCTCCCCTTCTTAAGAAATCTGTCCAGCCACAGGCCTGCAAGTCTGGCCACATGACCCGTCCCACACCCTCTGGCTAGACTGATTGAACCAGAGTGGACGTTGGACTCCACTTGGGTCAACCTCCGTCTCCTTATCTGGGGACCTGGGGAGGAGGCGAGGGAGGGAAGAAGCCACAGGCCTGGAAACTGGAGATGAATTGTTAACATCTGTCTTTGGGTTCTGGGATAGCCACACATACTCCCCCAAGGGCCACTTGGACAGGTTCCTGCCAATTTTGCTCCAGCCAAGGCAGAAATGAGCTCTGTCCTGATTCTGGCCAGTAGTCATGATGATCGCACCCCCATCCTGATGCCTGACCTTCCCAAGGCCAAACTGCCTATCAGGAATTTGTCTAATGGGCACATTAGGGGTTGGTCGCTTCACTTAGCTCAAGTCAGAGGTGCTCTGGTGCACATGCATCCTCTGAGCAGATAGATCCTGGAGTTGTGGAGGACCCTTGGGTGTTCTCTGTGTGCGGTTGGCCCCTTCATGCTAGCATTTCTGCCTGGGTTATAATTCACAGACACCTGGGCACCTAGGAATGAAGACCCATGTGCTGTATTGATACCGTGTGTGTGTGTGTGTGTGTGTGCATATGTGTGTCTGTGTGAGCACTCAGTCACTCAGTCATGTCCGATTCTGTGCGACCCTATGGACTGTAGCCCACCAGGCTCCTCTGTCTGTTGGATTCTCCAGGCAAGAATACTGGTGTGGGTTGCCATTTCCTACTCCAGCAGATCTTCCCAACTCAGGGATCAAACCCACATCTCTGGCATCTCCTGCATTGGCAGGCGTATTCTTTACCACTGAGCCACGGATGGGGAATTAGTGATACTGCACATACAAAAATATACCAAAAATCTGAAGGAAAGACAGGAGGAGGAATGAAGAGAAAGGAGGAGGAGGAATGAAAGCATTTTCAGGATGCATGAAGGTTAATAGTTTAAGCATGAAATTCTAATTTTATGGACAACTCTCTTTAAAATGTATGATGTAATCACTTGCCTTCATGACTTGTTTTTCAGTCACTAAAGCCAAGTTCGACTCTTTGCGACCCCATGAATGCAGGATGTCAGGCTCCTCTGTCCTCCACTATCTCCCGGAATTTGTTCAAATTCATGAGTAGAGTATACCAAACCTTAATCATTTTCTCGTGGCTCAAGGTCATCATAAATGACATATTTAACTGTTACAGACTCACATCTTGCTCCTTCAACATAAATGCTTTCAGACACTTTTTGAGGATCTTCAGAGGATGCCTTGCAGTAGGTATTATACTTCTCAAGGGGAATCCGCCCACTGCATCCTCATGTGAGGGTAGAGAGGGCTTAACTCAAGACGCTTTGTGGTGCTGAATGAAAGAAGCCAATCTGAAAAGGCTGCAGAATGTATGACTCCAGCTATACGACATGCTGGAAGAGGCAAAACTACAGAGACAGTAATCGGTGGTTGCCAAGAGGTGGGGCGGGGGGGCGGTGAAGAGGTGGACCACAGGGATTTTTAGGGCTGTCGGACACTGTAGGGGTGGCTACGTGGCAGGAAACATTGATCCAAACCCATATGATGTGTGACACCTATGTAACTCTGATGCAAACTATGGACTTAATAATAATTCATTAATAATAATTGGGCTTCCCTGATAGCTCAGTTGGTAAAGAATCCTCTTGCAATGCAAGAGGCCCCAGTTCGCTTCCTGGATGGGGAATATCCGCTGGAGAAGGGAAAGGCTACCCACTCCAGTGTTCTGGCCTGGAGAATTCCATGGACTGTATAGTCCATGGGGTCACAAAGAGTTGGACAAGACTGAATAATTGATAATCAAATATCAATATTGGCTTATCAGTTGTAACAAATGTACCACTCTAATGCAATGTGTATCATAAGGAGGGAGACCCCCGAGGGGGTGGTGCATATGGGAACTCTCTGACTCATTAAATTTTTCTGTAAATCTAAAACTGTTTTTTTTTTTGTTTTTTTTGGCTGCACTGTGATATACACAGCATTTTAGTTCCCCAAGCAGGGGAACCTGTGCCCTGCAGTGAAAGTGATGAGTCCTAACCTTTGGACCATCAGGGAGTTCCCTAAAACTGCTTTTTTTGGGGGAAAAAAAAAAGTCTATTTAAAAAAAATAAAAAAGTTTGTGGGTAAGGTTTTTATCTCATGGAGTGGATTTTAAATTAACATGTAAGCTTTTAAGGAATTAAATTAGGTTCTTGGACTCAGAGGGATAAAAGCAGGACAAAATGAAAAAGAGGCTTTTGGACTCAGTCTTTTAGAAGGAGGACCCAGGCTGAGAAAGTTATTTAGTTGCAAACTCAGTTTTCCAAAGAAAAAGGAAGTCTGACTCAGAGGACTGCGCCAAGGCTGAAAGAACAACCCCCCCAGGGCGAAGTCCTTGAAGAACCCTTGTGAGGACCCATCTGCACTGATTTATAGGGTTAGAGCCTGCGCCTGGAGTCTGAGCCCACACCACGATGGCTGAGACTTTCAGGATCTTGGGGTCGGGTGAGGATATTTTCCATGTGGGAAGGATGTGAGCTGTGGCCATGGGCAGCTGTATCAGACTGTATTTTCCCAAAACCATCACAACGGCATCTCCTAGCCCTTCCGGCTCCCTCACCTGTGAGCTTGGCATTGTGTCCCCCTGTGTCCCCTCCCTTTGCAGCTGGGAAGGCTTGTTGTTTGATTGTAACCCTTGACCTTGGAGCCCTGAGCCACTCAGTAAGGGTCTGTTGCATACACAGACCTCTGTATGCAAGGAAGCCCAGAGCATGGGGGGTGTATGAGATAACTGTTGCCACATAACAAGTTAGCATGAACTTAGTGGCGTAAAATGACACACGTTCATCATGGCCCAGTTTCTGTGGTCAGGAACCCGGCCACCACTTAGCTGGGTTATCAGCTTCAGAGCACCTCCCGGACTGCAGCCAGGGTTATTGGCAGAGGCTGAGTCTCATCTGAAAGCTCAGCCGGGGATGTGTCCACGTCCAAGCTCACACGGTTGTGGGCAGACTCAGCTCCTCAAAGCCTCTTAGATGGAAAACCTCAGGTTTTAGCTGACTGAATCTGAGTTTCTTGCCACAGGGGACTCCCAAACTTAGCAACTTGTCTATCAAAGCCAGTAAGAAAGATGGGTCGCTCAGTCGTGTCCAACGCTTTTCGACCCCATGGACTGCAGCACACCAGGGTTCCCTGTCCTTCACCATCTCCCTGAGTTTGTTCAAACTCACGTCCGTGGAATCGGTGATGCCATCCAACTGTCTCATCCTCTGCTGCCCCCTTCTCCTTCTGCCCTCCTCCTGCCCTCAGTCTTTCCCAGCATCGGGGTCTCTTCCAAGGAGTCTCCTCTTCGCAAGAAAGATGGTCGGCTGGCAAAATGGGCATTACAATCTCGTGATCTGTTTGTGAAAGCAGCCGCTCGTGAATACCAGGAGGTAGAGTTCCCTGGAACCATCTCAGAAGCCATCTGGGACGGTCACAGCAGCCGCTCGGGTGGGCAGTCCTGGATTTCCCAGCCCAGGTGCAGAAACGTGAGCACAGGGCCTTCCTGGGGTCCCCTTACTGTACCTTCTCCCATCTTCCTGCCCCAACCACGACCTCTGCTCTCTGCCTCCATTTCTGAGCTCTGCGGCTTCTGCTCACTTTTTTCTTCTCTCTCTTGTCAATTTCTTTCTGGTCCTTTCCCTGACCTATCCCCTCAGGATTCCAGGCCCGAATGGTCAGACTTGGCTTTGGCAGGCCACCTGGGGGTCATTGCTTTTGTCTCCTGACCCCAGAGGGGCTGGCTCACACTGGGTGGTATGGCCACCTTTGCCTGGCCTCAGCTCAACCCCGTGGCTCTGTCCTCTGCTTGGCTCAGCGTCTCTGCTGAGTCAGACTCTTCTCTGACTTGTGGCTGTCCCCGAGCTTGAACTTGTCAGATGACTGGGGCCTTACTGTGTATGTATGATTTACGGTAAAGGTGTGGCTCTAACAACATTCTCCTGTGCAATGTGGGAGTGAATCTGCCCCCAGCTTTCCAGAAAGCACTTGGCAATGAAATTTAAATGACTTTAAAAAGCACCCAGGTGCTTTATCCCAGTGATTATACTGTTTTTTCTCATTGGTTGATTCAATATGTATTTCTTGATGACTCATGATGGTCCCTGCCCTCTGAAGCTTATACTTTAGTAGGGGAAACAAACATTAACCAAGGAACCAAATAAGAAGGTACAGTGAGGATGTCCCTGGTGATCCAGTGGATAAGACCCCATTACCTCAGAGGCAGGGCGTATGGGTTCGATCCCTCGTCAGGGAACTACGATACCACATGCCACAGCTCAGCCAAAAAATAAAAATATAAATAAAATATGTTGTATGCAGCTTAAGTTTTATGAAAAAGAAGAAGGTACAGTGAGGGTGTACACTAAAAGGTTCACATCTGGGGTCTAGGGTCTGGGGGAGCTTCTTTGTAGAAGGGGAGATTGGGCTGAGATCAGAAAGATGAACAAGAGTTAACCAGGAAAAACAAAGGGGAAAGAGTCTGCAGGCAGAGAACAGCCTTGCAAAGGCTGTGGGAAGAAATATGGTCCATATAAGGAACTCAGATATGAAGATGATAACCACTCTAATAGCAGAAAGAGAAGAGGAACTAAAGAGCCTCTTGATGAGGGTGAAAGGGCAGAGTGAAAAAGCTGGCTTAAAACTGAATATTCAAAAAACTATGATCATGGTATCTAGTCCCATGACTTCATGGCAAATAGAAGGGGAAAAAGCAGAAGCAGTGACATCTTTTATTTTCTTGGGCTCCAGAATCACTGTGAATGGTGACTGCAGCCATGAAATTAAAAGACACTTGCTCCTTGGAAGGAGAGCTATGACAAACCTAGACAGCTTATTACAAAGCAGAGACCTTTACCGACAAAGGTCCATATAATCAAAGCTATGGTTTTTTCAGTAGTCATGTACAGGGGTGAGAGTTGAACCATAAAGAAAGCTGAGAATTGAAGAATTGGTGCTTTGGATTTATGGTGCCAGAGAAGACTCTTGAGAGTCCCTTGGACTACAAGGAGATCAAACCAGTCACTCCTCAAGGAAATCAGTCCTGAATGTTCATTGGAAACAGTGATGAAGCTGAAACTCCAATACTTTGGCCACCTGATGCAAAGGACCAACTCAATGGAAAAGACACTGATGCTGGGAAAGATTGAAGGCAGGAGAAGGGGGCAACAGAGGATGAGACGGTTGGATGGCATCACTGACTCAATGGACATAAATTTGGGCAAACTCTGGGAGATCGTAGCTGACTGGAGCCTGGCGTGCTGCAGTCCACAGGACTGCAAAAAGGACTTAGCGGCTGAACAACACGGCAGTCATCAGATGGGGCCAGGAAGGGCATTCATCAGCCAGGGCTGGACTTTTGAAGGACACACCTTAGAAGGCGCCTCTGAACTTTGGCCCTTGTCCCCTCAAGCTCGCCTTGCCTCCTCCTCCTCCTCTATCCCTCTGCTGCCCTGCGGGAGGAGGAGCCAGGGTGAGCTTTCTGATGGGAAAACTGCAGCCCAGGAATGAGGGACGGGAGGGGCTGGCATCCTCGCTGACATTTCACCAGTGACTTCAGCTCAAGGGGAAGCTGGGACTCTCTGGGAAGCATCCGTAGGAAATCGCAGGCCACCCCGTGTCTTGGGTCTTGTCTTCATCACGGCCTTTCTTGTTCACTCCACTGCAAGCCCATTTACAACCGGCCCCCGACCCCAACCCCTTAACGCCCCTCCCCCCGCTGCCTCCCCCAGCCCACCCCGGTGTCTTTGCTCCTGCTGCCTGCTTCACTTGGAACACCCTTTCCAGGAACTCAAATTGGGTCTTTGGAACCGGACGGAGTTTCTCCTCCCCCTCCTCCCCTCCCCCACCCCTGCCCCTCCTCCCCTCCCCCACCCCTGCCCCTCCTCCCCTCCCCCACCCCTGCCCCTCCTCCCCTTCCCCACCCCTGCCCCTCCTTCTCGGTGGGGCTTCTCCTCTCACTGAGCTGTTTCCTCTGCCCTTATCTCCGTAGCCAGGTGAAGCTAGAGTTATCTGGGTCCGTTGGAATCTCACAGGGAGCGAACAGCCACCCCCACTCAGGCCCCGCCCCCGGCCCATTCACTCGGAATCTGTGGGGCGGAGCTGTCTACGGGCTCTCTGGGCTGAGCCCGCCTGTCTGCTGGCGGGAAGCCAGAGGTCCGGGCTGAGGTCCCTGTGCCACAGGCTCTCAGCACGATGCCTTACTGCGCGAGCCCAAACTTGTGTGCCTCAGCTTCCTTGTCGGCTTCGAGGGGATAAAGATGCCTGTCCTGGGCTGGCCTGGGGTTGGGTGGTGCCCCTGCATCCCCAAGTGGATGGTGAGCCAGAGGGCAGGAGCCACAGCTTCCTCGGTGCTGCGTGCAGAAGGGGAAGAAGGGCAGCCGGTGGGAACCGGGACCCAGGCGGAGAGGAAGGCCAGGTGTCTCCACTTATCATAAGAGTCTCCAGCGTACAGTTCTCGGTACAGTTCTCCAGAGTAAGTGAGTGTTCATTGGCTTTCATTTAAAACATAAATAAATACAGGGCCTGCCAGACAGGGCCAGTGGGAGTGTTGGCAAAGGGCTGGCAGCCCTCAGGGGCTGCAGGTGGGCGAGGTCACAGAGGGGAGTCGGGGACACACACGGGTCCCCACCCCATGCTCTGGATCGCCTTGGGCAGTCCTCATGTTATAAAAGTACCCCTCACGGGGACTTCACTGGCCGTCCACTGGTTAAGACTCTGCACTTCCTCTGCAGGGGGTGTGGGTTTCGAGCCTAGCAGGGAACTAAAATCCTGCAAGCCACATGGTGCGGCCAAAAAATTAAAAGTGTCTTTTGAGAAGTTGCCAGATAAAATACAAGCTGCCCAGTTAGGTTTGACCTTCAGATAAGCAAAATGTAATTTTTTTGTAGTATAAGTATGTCTCATGTAGTATTTGGGATATACTGGTGCTAAAAAATGATTATTTGTCTGAAATTAGGATTTAACTGCACATCCTGTCGTTATACTTGCTAAATCTGGAAGCCCCGTGTTCTCAGTCCCCAGACCTAGACTTGCAGTCCTGGAAGGAAGGTTTGACCATCCCCCACTCGGGGTTCCCAAACACCAGGCTGGGGCCTGGGGCCAGCCAGTGACAAGCCCTCACCCGTCAGAGGCGAAATGAAACCCATGAGCACAGCGCAAAGAGGTGAGGTTCTGCGGGTTTGTTTGGAGCTTTTTTTTTTTTTTTTTGCAAGCTGAGATGTTCAAAGGACTGGTCTTTTTTTTTTTTTTTTAAGATTTATTTTTTATTTATTCATTTATTTTTGGCCGCGCTGGGTCTTCGTTCTTGAGCACAGGCTTCCTCTGGTTGTGGCTCTCGGGAGTTGTTCTTCGTGGCAGAGGATGGGCTCTAGGCACTCGGGCTCTGTAGTTGTGACACATGGGCTCAGTTGTCCCACGGCGCGTGGGATCTTAGTGCCCAGACCAGGGATCGAAACCATGTCCCTTGCATTGGCAGATGGACTCCCCACCACTGGAGTGCCAGGGAAGTCGCAGAGGGCTGGTCTTTATCCTGAAAATTTCCCTTCCTATGTGTACAGATGTCCTACATGAGAAAAAGTCCTTTAAAAAAATAAACGATGGTAATAAGAAGTAGCATGTGTCTTTTTTTAGATATGTCTTTTTGTCAAAATTAAAACATAGTCTCTCCATCTTAAAATCTCCAATTAACAGGACTTCCCTGGTGGTCCAGTGGCTAAGACCTCGTGCTCCCAAATGCAGGGGCCCGGGTTCGATCCCTGGTCAGGGAAGTAGATTCCGAATGCTGTAACAAAGAATTCTCACTCTGCAACTAAAGATCCCACGTGCCTCAAGTAGAAAACATCCCACATGATGCAACTAAGACCCAGCACAGCCATGTAAATAAACAAGTAAACATTTTTTAATGTCCAATTTGAAAAGCAAACAAAACTGGATTGTGAAATCTCAAAGCCAGGGGAGGTAAAATGATTGTCCGAACACCAGATTCAAGGGGGAATGTGCCAGGGTCCCAGGCTCCAGCCTTACAACCTCCCACTGTGCGCCCCTCTGTGAGTCCCTGTTCAGCCCCTCCTTTCCCTGTTCCCAGCCAGCCTTCTGGCAACACCTGTTCACCGCCCCACACCTGCCTCTCAGAGCTGTTCTCCAACCGAGGGACCTTGCAGCCTGGCTGTGACCTCCCTGCTGTGTTTCTTCCTAGCTGGGATCCTCAGGAAAAGCCCTAACCTCTCTGCTCTTGTGTTTTCTTTCCCTTGGGATGGAGACGATGACCCCATTGCTCAGGAGGCTTCACGGGTGTGTCCACGTGCCATGTTCTTCTTGTTGCACACTTAGAATCTGCGCAGTTTTCTAGTGTCGATGCTGCTGCTGCTAAGTCGCTTCAGTCGTGTCCGACTCTGTGCGACCCCACAGACGGCAGCCCACCAGGCTCCCCCGTCCCTGGGATTCTCCAGGCAAGAACACTGGAGTGGGTTGCCATTTCCTTCTCCAAGTGTCAATGCTACAATTCAATAAAACCGTTTATTAAAAATTAACAGCTAAGTTAAGGCCCCATTAGCAAAGAGGCTTCCCAATCGAGAAAAGCTGACACGCTTTATCTTGCTTGGAAATGTTGTTATTTGTTGTTGTCATTACCTCCAACTTTTAAAAGGGAACAGTAATTTATTATTTGTTGCCTGCATGCAGCTGGCAGAACCCACCACTAAGGAATAAAAAGATCTTCAGCTAAGCTCACACTTAGGGCAGTTTAATGAGGTCTTATTCTTCAAAATTAACCTTCAAACCCATTACATTCCAGGAAACTAAAAATTTACACTAGTTTTCCATTTTTAATGGGCTTACAATAAAAGGAAATATTTACAGCTCGAAATAAAATAGATGGCACTTTAAGTTCATTTTTCAAGTCATCCCAAATAGACATAAAAGGCAGAGAAAGACACATAAACCATGTAAAGAGAAACTTAAAAGACATAACCATAATAAAAAACCAAAATGCCCATCTCCATGTAACAGACAGTAAGCGAGGGACAGTCTGGAGCCACACTCAGGCAGGGCTCTCAGCTCTGCATGTGGACAAGTAGTAGGAAGCAGCCATCGCTTCCAAGCCATGACACCCAGGGACTGAGCCACTAGGTCCCCAATATGCCCAACATCCCTCCACGAGATGAGTTCTCTGAGCCAACAGGAAATGCCTTCATTGTTCTGGAGTGGGACCACCAGGAGGCCGAGTGGAAACAGCTGGAAAACCAGGGAAGGCGGTGGAATGGGGGACGATTGAAGAGAAAGAAACATCTACTCAAGATGAGTCTAGGGACCTACCCAGTGGTCTAGTGGTTAAGAATCCACCTTGCAATGCAGGAGATATGGGTTCAGTCCCCAGTCAGGGAACTAAGATTCCACATGTTGCAGAGTAACTCAGCCCATGAGCCACGACTACTGAGCCTGCACACTCCAGAGCCTCTGTGCCATGACAAAAGATCCCACGTGATGCAACTGAGACCCGTGCAGCCAAATAAAATACATACTATAAGTAAGACATCTGAAAACCTGAGCCCCAAAACGCAGGCACAGTTAATGCTAATAGAGACACTCAAGAAAAATCAACCATGGAGATGTGAAATCACAGCATGATTTCCATAAGAAATGCAAATAATAGAAGAATCTGAAAATGATATGTAGGACTATCAAAGAAAGTTTTAAAATTATGAAACCCAAACAGGCTTAAATGAAACAAATATAGGCGATCATGAAAAAGAATCAGCTGGAAATCCCAGAGTTTTCGGGATCTTAATTCCCTGACCAGGGATGGAACCTGGGCCCCGGCAATGAAAGTACTGACTCCTAACCACTAGACTGCCAGAAATTCCCACCAAAATTGTTCGAACACAAAATTCAGCACAGGATACATAAATATCAGTTCATACTCACATACTTAAGAGTGAAACTATAACACATCCAAGGATAAAAAGAAAATCTGAAAAGCTGTCAGAGATGAAAAGACAGATTATCCACAAAGAAGTGAATAGATTTTAGCAGATTTCTTGTAGTCCGAAGCAGTATTTTCAAGGGCTAAAGGAACACAACTATCATTCTAGAATTCTATCACAGTCAAACTATCATTCAAGAGTGAGAACAGAGAACAGACATTTCAGACATGCAAAGTCTAAGCGTTCCCTTACCACAGACCTCCCCTGCAAGGAGCATGGCAGGGTCAGGAAACAGAGCTGGGAATGGCTTCACCAGATGACAAGGCAGGACAGAAATAGTACAGGATGTGGAGGTGGAAACGGAGGGGTGATGTGGATGACGAAGCCCAAGATGGAGGAGGTCATGGGGATGGGGAAGAGGAGGAGGTGATGAAGATGGGGATGACGGAGGAGGAGGAAGGGATGGGGCTAGAGAAGACTGAGGAGGTCACAGGGATGGAGGCGGAGGAGATGATAAATGTGGAGGAATCCACGGGGTGAAGAAGGTGGTGAGGAGGTGGGGATGGAGGGAAAGCAGGTGATGGAGCTGCAGCTGGAGGCTGGAGTCGACTTCATGGGGAAGGTGTCCAGCTTTCTGAATGGGTGCAAACAGCTTTATTTTCTCCTTTGTCACCCTCATTGCCCCTTAGGCAGTTGGAGAAGCTTTTCCTTCACCTTCAGCACCCAGAACCACCTGATCTTTGCTCAGCTAGACCCACTGGGGCATATTCAAACAACTAGATGATCCAACCTAAAATGTCAATGTCACACTCCATTCAAAGGCGCAGGACCAGAGATGAGACTGCTCTTCACCTCCCAGCTCCGCTCTACCCCTCCACATACCCTCTTCCATCACTCTGGCTTCTGACTCCTCTATGGGGCTGGAGGGAGAAGGAAAAGGGGCACAGCCGCTCGGGGGGTGCTGGCACGGTGTCTCCTGCCCGTGGATTCCTGAGACGGGGTGGGTGGGTGTTCAAGCACAGGCTCTGCCGTGGGGACCCCTCCAGGCCCCACTGCAGCCCCGGCCGGGGGTTCAGACCTGGCCCACCCTGAGGGCCAATAGAAATGCAGAGTGTGGCCACCCAGGTGACCTTCAGAGCCGTCGCTGATCGTCTGCACACAAGGCCAGGCCTCCCAAGGACACCCCACTTCTCGTGTCCCCCGGCGCAGTTCTGAAGCTCAGCAAACGCCCAGCTGAAGGTCTGCCCTCAAGGACTGCCTCTGTTGGCTGGGGTGGGATGGGGTATGCCCTCCCCCACTCCCCACCTCTGTTCCTAAAACCTTGCCTCCAGCCAAGCCCCTGTTAGCTTCTAGCATCCTCTGCTCTTGTGGCCTTGACTTGGGCACTCTGTGTGCTTTGAAAAGTGAGAATCAAAGTCACTCAGTTGCGTCGGACTCTTTGTGACCCCGTGGGCTATACAGTCTGTGGAATTCTTCAGGCCAGAATACCGGAGTGTGTAGCCATTCCCTTCTTCAGGGGATCTTCCCAACCCAGGGATCAAACCCAGGTCTCCCGCATTGCGGGTGAATACTTTACCAGCTGAGCCACCAGAGAAGGCCAGGAATACTGGAGTAGGGTAGCCTATCCCTTCTCCAGTGGATCTTCCCAACCCAGGAATCGAATCAGGGTCTCCCGCATTGCAGGCAGATTCTTTGCCAGCTGAGCTGTGTGCTTTACAGGCACCAATTCATTGAAACCTCATCACAGTCCCATTTCACAGATGAGGAAACAGAAGTCACCTGCTCAGGGTCACACAGCTGCTCACCAGCGCAGCCTTAACCCAATCCCGGGCGGCACTCCTCCTGGCACTGTGCTCGTAACCACTCTGCTGTCCTGCCTGGCCCTCCCTGGACTGCTCTGCAATCTCTGGGCAAGTCTGGAATGGAGTGTCCAGCCCCCCATCTGACACGTGCAGGCTCTGTCTTCTCTGCTTCCAGACTTCACCCAGACCCCGGGCATGGGGGAAAACCGGTTGGATGGGGGAGCCCAGGGGTTTCTGGGGTGAGGGAATAAAGGAGTGGTTATTCTTAGCCTGGACTCTTAGTATCCTATTCATAGGCAAGGCCTCCCGGGGGACGGGCCTCCGGGCTCTAACCCTCTAACCGCAGGCACTGGACTCAGCAGATCATCATCGCAGGGCCTGTGCAAGGCGGTCTGCTGACCCAGCCCTGGGCAGCCGGCGGTGACTCAGCCCTGGGAAATTACAGGCTTCCCGGGATCAGCCGGCCGAGAGGGGCCTAAATACAGGTTGGGGGAAGGAGGGCGGGGCAGAGCCAGCGTGGGGGCAGGGCCTCTCTGCGCGGGACCTGGGTTACACCTTATGGGGGCCACAGACGGGCCCCAGCAAGGGTGGGGTGCAGGGGACAGACAGCCGTGGGAGGTGGGGGACAAGGAGACAGGCCCCAGCAGGAAAGAAGGGGAGAGAGACCAGGACAGGCTTGGGGACTGGGCCCTGCCTCAGCTCCTCCTCAGGGATGTTGGATGAGCCCCTTCTCGAAGGCCACATGTGGACTGAGAGAGATTGGCCCTGTCCATACGCTGGCGTCTGGAACCTTCCAGTGCTCCGAATCATGACCACCCAGGAGATCACACCCGTCCATCCCAAAGGAAATCAGCCCTGAATATTCAGTGGAAGGACTGATGCTAAAGCAGAAGCTCCAGTACTTTGGCCTCCTGAGGCCAAGAGCCTACTCATTGGAAAAGACCCTGATGCTGGGAAAGATTGAAGGCGGGAGGAGAAGGGGACGATAGAGGATGAAATGGTTGGATGGCATCGCCGGCTCAATGGACGTGGGTTTGAGTGAACTCCGGGAGAGAGTGGAGGACAGGGGAGCCTGGCTGCTGCCGTCCACGGGGTCACAGAGAGTCGGCCAGACTTAGCAGATGAACACACGCAGGGCAGGCATGGGAAGCGTCTCACCTTATTGCATTCCTGAGCCCAGGGCTGGGCTGTGGGTTAGGATTTGTGAATTGGCAGGAAGAGGAGGGGCTGGAGATGATTTCTCCCTGGTGCCCCTCGATCCCCACGACCCGCCTTCCTCCCACCAGGGAGTTGGGCACAGAAAGGGACTTTCTGCACATTTCTGGCAGGAAATGGAAAAGAAAGAAGGACTGGCCTCCAGGCTTCCTTACTTCCTGTCCTAATTCCCTCAAAGTGGCCCGCCTCCTCCTCCTCCTCTGCTTCCCCTGGGCCCCACCCGGCGGATGGGGGATGTTTACACATCTGACCCGGTGACCCATATTCCAGGCGGTAAGGAGCTGGGAGGGAGGCTGGCAGGTTCTGAAAGGCCGCAGCCATTCCTCCGGAAGCAAAGGCCGGTGATGGAGCTCTGAGTGTTGGGCCCACGGAACTTTCTAGAGGTGTGTGCAGCCTCCACCCGTGTTTGCTGTGAGGTCACCGGGCTCAGCACTGGGGCAGTAGGAGAGGAGCAGAGCCAGGAGATTTGGGCTGCAGCGGTCCCTGGGCTCTGGGGTGCGCAGGGCTTGCGCCCTAGCTTTTCCTTCTCCCAATCCAAAGGGCACAGCCATCCTCACTCACCACCCCCACTGCCAGAGTGACCATCATCCGGGGCAGAGGCCGCCTTCTGGCTGGACCTCTCCCTTCTTCTCTCTGTCCCTCAGCTCAGGAGCAGTTGGCTCTGCCTCCCCGGCTGGTGCCTCTCAGTGGAGGGCAGACGAGCAGTGCGTGCTCAGGACCACCCTGCAGCCTGGGCTCCTCGCCCGTCGCGGTCACTCTAGCATGGCACCCCTCCAGCTGGGGGGAGCTGGGGGAAGCTGGCTAGATTGCGAGTCTGACCCTTGACTCGTGGGTCCAGCAGGAGACAGTTCCTCGAACTTTTCACAGAGGACCTGCCTGGGCCCAGGTCCTGTGTCCATAACTGTCCTTCAAATAGACGCTGCATCATTCAGTCAAATAATTAGGGACATCCAGGCCAGGCGCCACAGTGGTAAAGAATCTGCCTGCCCATGCAGGAGATGCCAGAGACGCAGGTTCGATCCCTGGGTCGGGATGATTTCTCCCTGGTGCCCTGGAGAAGGAAATGGCAACCCACTCCAGTATTCTTGCCTGAAAAGTTCCACAGACAGGGGAAACTGGCGGGCTACAGTCCATGGGGTCACAAAAGAATCAGACACGACTGAGCGACTGAGCATCCTCACCCTGGATAAGACGGTGTAGACAGGTCCCTTCCTGCTCCTCTCTGCAAAACACAGCTGCAAACCCTGGGGTGATGCAGGAGGCAACCAAAGGGGGTTCTGACGACTGGAAAGAAG
The DNA here is from genome assembly GCF_027580195.1 of Bos mutus. Classification (NCBI taxonomy): domain Eukaryota; kingdom Metazoa; phylum Chordata; class Mammalia; order Artiodactyla; family Bovidae; genus Bos; species Bos mutus. Next base: position 8,588,158 of record NC_091635.1, on the reverse strand, counting down.
GTGAGCTGATCAGGGATCGCAAGGCTGAGTCTGAATGGAAAACAGCTGGGCATCTATGATCCCCCAGGCCCCTGTCCCGACCCAACAGAAGCAGGCGACCCAGGTGTGCCTTCCTCAAGCAGGCTCACTGCTCTCCTGGACTGACCCGGAGCCTCACCAAACACAAGCTCTACCAGGCAGAACCAGCCAGGGGACCGACCCGGAGCCCCTGACGTTAAGTGGCCCGGTGTCAGGTGGTGGTATGATTTTTGCTTCAGTCATCACATTTGATTTAGAATCCTCATTGAGGAGGAAAGTGTATTGTACCTACATTTTCTGCTCTTTCCATTGTTTGTTATGCCTTCCTGATGGTTTAAGATTCCTTCTTTTATTATTTCCCTTCTGTCTTAAGAGTTTCCTTTCACCATTCTTTAGATCTGTCGGCTGACAGAGGAGGCCCTTCCTTCTGGAACGGCCTGTTCTGGAATTTAAAATTCACAGTCGAGGGACTTCCCTGGCGGTTCAGTGGCTGGGACTCTGCGCTTTCAATGCAGGGGACATGCATTCCATCCCCGGTCGGGGAACTAAGATCCTGCACGCCGCACAGAATAGCCAAAAAAATTCACAATCAACAGTTGTTTCATTTCAGGCTGCCCTCAGACCTTGCTGGGGACAAGTGTCCTGGCACCCATCTGTGAGCTCAGCCAACACGGATTCTGCCACACCGCTCAGAGCCCAGCTCCACGTCCTCCTTGGAGGCACACCCTGAGGTACCCCCCCAGCCAAACCCAGCAGGAGCTGGGCTTCTGGTGCTTCCTATGACCTTCCTCCTCCTCCTTGGCTCCTCACTCCCTTGTAATTGACTTAAAATTGTGCAATTAAAAGTCTGGTTCATGACAGCAGACAGGTGAACGAAACAGACAAGGTGACAGCTTCAGGAGCTCACAGACTGGGGTAAGGTGAACCCAGGACAAGTGAACGACGATGGTACAACCTGGTGAGAGCTCGGAGGGGGAACAGCCTGCTAGGTGAGCACAGAGCAGGAGCACACGTCCTAATGTGGAGGAGTCAGGGAAGGCTTCCTGGAGGAGGTGGCCTCCTAGAGGTCAAGTTCCTCAGGTTAGGCAGAGGGAGGGAACATTCCCAGCAGAGGTGACCATGGTACCAACCAGCCTGGGTGGGAATCCCAGGCCCTGAGCCCACCCACAGGCTGTGACTTCTTTGGGCCTTAGTTTCCCTGTCTTTAAGACTGAGAAGGAACTCGGGGCGGGGGAGCGGGGAGGGCAGGGGAGCGCAGTGTCACCTGCCTTGCAGTGAGACTCAGTGAGGACCACGCCTGAGAAGGAGGCCCAGTCCCCACAGGCCCCGGGAGTGTCCACTGAAGGTCCCAAGGCCCAGCACTGGGTATCAGACCCTTCCCCTCGTTGCGCAGTCTGCTGACCTCCGTGCTTCCTTCCAGGATCTTCTGCCGGTGGGAAGGGCCAGATAAGCCCCCAGCCTGCCCTTGTTCAAGGCTGGGGGATGGCCGGCTGCCCTCCACCTGCAATCCAGCAGGTGGCGCTGTGGACTTAGCTGGGGCTGCCTCCCCCTGCCCTCCCCCTGCGCTCCAGCAGGTGGCGCTGTGGGGGCCGCCTCCCCTGCCCTCTGCACTCCACCAGGCGGCACTGTGGACTTAGGCTGGGGCCGCCTCCCAGGGGGGACGCATGGAGAGCCCAAGAGAGGCAGGGCGGGTGGTGTTTCCACTTGCAAAGTGGGGAGAGCATCCTTCATGGTCCCCATCCCCCCTAACTCCAGAGAAGAGGAGGGGGCTGAAAATCCAAGCCCATTTTCAAGTGCTTCGTTTCTAAATTATCCTGGAACGGTGGCTTTTGGAGTTGAGAAGAACCTTCGAGATCTCCTCCCAGACAGAACCGTGCACATTCCCTGATCTCTGAATATAACCCCCACCCGGCGCTGAGGTGCTGGGGCTTTGGTTTCACCTTCAGAGGGATCCTCCCTCTGCTGTTAGGTCTCCATCAGGCAGATGAGAAGGTCAGGTCTCAGAGAGGCAGAGAGACTCACACCAGGGCCTGCAGCCCGTGACTGGGAGGCAGGGCTGGAAGTCTGACCCCACACGCCCAAGCCGGATGCTCTCCATTATGCAGTCTGCAGCCCCGAGGCTCCTGGAGGGCTGGACACCCCAGCTCCCTGCCCTGCAGCCTCCTCCAGTAGTAAGGACCTTGATGATCCATCTTCATCCTCATTCAACCAGGCCCACCTCTCAGACTCCAGAACTGCAGCCCTGAACAGAGCACACAGGGCCTCCGCTCTCCTGGGGCCTGAGTCTGTGGTCCCATCAGAGGAGAGCACTGGGGTGTCTGGGCAGCTGGTGCTGTTTAGATCAGGAGGTGAGAGCAGGTGGCGAAGACCTGGTGGGGAGATGGCAGGTGCAAAGGCCCGGGGCAGAGAGCAGCCTGATTGGCTGTGATAACATCTGAGAAAGAAAGGGAACCATGGGTGTGACTGAAAGGTTCGCAGGTCATTGTGATCATCATCATTGGCCTCCTCACAGTAGCTAATGTTTATAGAACGCTTGCTCAGCACAGGCTCAGTGCTAACAAAGTACACCATACACTTAATTTTTTAATTAATTAATTAACTTATTTATTTGGCTGTGCCGGACCCTAGTTATGGGATGCAAACTCTTAGCAGCAGGGCCTGTGAGATCTAGGTCCCTGATCAGGGATCAACCCAGGCCCCCTGAATTTGGAGCTCAGAGTCTTAGCCACTGGACACCAGGGAAGTTCCATCATGCCCTTAAAACCTTGAGATTGAAAGAGGTCCCACGGCTTCCCCGCTGCCAGGCAGGCAGCCTGTGGCAGAGCTGGCGCCCTGGCTCTGGGGTGCCCACAGCTTAGTCTGCAGTTGTCCAGCCCGCAGGCGGGAGATGGAACAAGAGCAGACCCCAAGGCTGCGGGACTCGCCTGGAGGAAGATGAGAAACCCCCATCCGGCTCTGATGCGGCCGCTCCAAGGGAGTCGGAGGACAGGCTGAAAACAGAAGCAACATTCTTCTCATTTGTAGGCAACTTCCCTCCAACCTGCATGTCACGTGCGGGGCCGCTGACCCCAGGGTGACAAAGTCAAATGCGTGACCAGATTCACGCGCCCTGTTCTGAGCACACGGGCCTCACACCTCACACACACACTTCTATCACTGTCCCCCGAATAAATGTGTTTGTGATTTAGGAAATTCCACACCGTGTCTAATTTCATTCATTAAACAAAATCAGGAAGTAATCACAAGGGAATCTGGCATTACTAGAGGATTCTGGCCGGGGGCTCCTGTCAGCAGCCTTTTCCCAGAGCGCGTCTTCAAATCCGATCTGGCCGACTGGGAAGGTGTTTATTGAGGAGCCTGCAGTCATGTCTGGATCTTGCTGATGACAATGACAATGAAGACAGTCCATGAGGCTCAGCGAAACAGCTGGAACTTATCCGGGCATCATCTGGAGGTGAGCCCGTCACTGTCTGGTCCAGATGTCCAGGCCTGGATCTGCAAGGCTGTGTTCTCTGTGTGGGACCAGGCGGGGGAGAGTCTGTGTCGGGGCCTGGAATCCAAACGCACTTGGCTCCTTGGTCCAGCCAAGGAGGCTCATTTCTGCCCAGCCTGGGTGTCTGCCGTCTCAGTGACTGCCATGGGAGAACTGGACTTTGGAGGAATTCACGTTGCACCCTTCATTAAAACCGTGCTCTTCACAGCTGCTGCTGTCTTTGCAATGGGCAGAGCACCAATCTAGGGGTGCAGGGCCAGAGGTCGAGCTCCAGCTCCACTTTTATGGACTCACTGTGTTACTCTGGGCAAATGTCTTTACCTCTCTGGACCTCACTCTCTTCCTCCCAGTCGTGAGAGTGTTGGATTAGAACAATGAGTTTCAACTGGGGATGGTTTTGCCCCTGTAGGGGATAGTGGGCAAAGTCTGAGACATCCCTGGTGGTTACAGTTGAGGGTTGCTATTGGCACCTGGAGGGTAGGGGCCAAGGATGCTGCCAGACACCATATAGTGCATTAGACAGCCCCCTCCACAAAGAGTGAACCCCCCTAAATCCCACCTGGTGGCTCAGATGGCAAAAGTCTGCCTGCAATGCAGGAGACCCAAGTTCGATCCTTGGGTCGGGAAGATCCTCTAGAGAAGGGAATGGCTACTTGATCCAATATTCTTACCTGGAGAATCCCAAGGACAGAGGAGGCTGGCGGGCTACGTCCATAGGGTTGCAAAGAGTCAGACACGACCGAGTGACTAACACGTTCATTTTCATGATGTCAGTGGGGCCAAAGTTGATGCTGGTTGTCCAGATGACAGGAGAGGACCGAGGCCAGCCCTGGCCAAGCAGGACTCGAGTGGAGAGGTGGAGAAGGCCCGCTGCCCGATTCTTCCCCCGTCCTTGAAGCTGTCCCAGGGAACACAATGACATTCCAATGGGTTCCCTTTGGCTCTGGGAACAGCGGAGGTGTGAGGAGCTGGCGGCCAAGCCTGGAACTTGTGACTGTGAACCCTGGGAACTCGGGGTCAAAACGTCATCTCAGGGCTCCTCAGAGTGTGGGGTGACTTGACACCCAGACCCGCCCTCTCTGCTCCATCCGCCTTCATTTGTTCGTCTCCTCACAGCTTCAGAGACAGGCAGGCGTCCCTTTAACCTGATAGATATTCTCTGCCTATTTCCAGAGGCAGTGGAGCCAACATTCATCTTCATTTATAAAAATCTGTGTTCCCCTTTCAGATCTGTCCTGGAAGGTGACCCTGCCCAGGAGATGGCCACTCACTCCAGAAACCCCAAACTGACCCCTAGCAACTGACCCCCAACAGAGCCAAGCCGGATTCCAGGGAAGAGCCGGGCAAAGCTTTCCCCACTTGTCTCTAGTTTGTGTTTTCTCTTCAGCTTCCTCCTGTGATTTTCTAAACCAAACAGCTTCCTAGGACGCACACGGAAGTGTTTTAAAATGAGACAATAAGAGAAATCACTTGTTCTCTGACGACAGCTGGTTGGTTGTTTTAATAAGGGTTAAAGTCCCGCGTTTCTTGGACTCAGCGCTGACTTGGGAATGCTGCCGGCTTTGTGTCCACACGAGGGCGCTCTTGACCGTGGCTGCTGGGTATGGATCGTGTCCAGGGTCAACACTGGAGCCCCTGGAATCAGGGCATTCATTTTCCTTTCTTTCTTTATAAACTATGTATTTATTTATTTGGCTGCACCAGGTCTTGGTCGCAGCACGTGGGCGCCCTGATCTTCACTGTGGCATGCCAGATCTTTAGTTGCAGCATGCAGGATCTAGTTCCCCGACCAGGGATCAATCCCTGGACTCCCTGCATTGAGGACATGGAGTTTTAGCCCCTGGACCACCAGCAAAGTCCCAGGGCTGTGATTTTTCAACCCTTACTGTTGTCTGATTGTCTATAGGTGGCTGCTCAGCTGACCCTGGCCCTCTGTGAAGACCTGCTACTTACTGTCCACCTCTCTCTCCACATCCTTCCCACCCATCACTCGGCACCAGTCCCTAAAGGATTTCTCATAAGGGTTTCAAAAAGCTTGAAGTGAGCTTGGTTCTGAAGCTGCTGAATCTAGAGAGTCACTGAAAATGAATCAAAAGTCACTACACAAAAACCAACATCAGGACTTTCCTGGTGGCTCAGTGGATAAGAATCCCCATGCCAAAGCAGGGGACATGGGTTCGATCCCTGGTCGGGGAAGATTGCACATGCCCAAGAGCAACTGAGCCCATGCACCACGACCACTGAGCCTGAGCTCTAGAGCCCTCGAGCCGCGATTACTGAATCCACGTGCCCCAGGGCCAGCAGCTCTCAAATCCTGAGCTTGCATGCTCCTGAGCCCGTGAGCCTAGAGCCTGTGCTCTGCGACGAGAGAAGCCGCCACAGTAAGAAGGCTGTTCACTGCAACTTGGGAGAAGGCCCCATTCTCCGCAGCCTGGTTGCAGCAACGAAGACCCAGCGCAAACAAAAATTGTTGTTCAGTCGCTCAGTTGTGTCCAACTGTTTGCAACCCCATAGACTGCAGCACGTCAGGCTTCCCAGTCCTTCACTATCTCCTGGAGTTTGCTCAAGCTCACGTCCATTGAGTCAGTGATGCCATCCAACCATCTCATCGTCTGTCACACCCCTTCTCCTCCTGCCCTCAACCTTTCCCAGCATCAGGGTCTTTTCCAATGAGTTGGCTCTTCGCATCAAGTGGCCGATGTATTGGAGCTTCAGCTTCAGCATCAGGATAAACAAAAATAATTTAATTTTAAAAAACCAACATCTGATGCATCAGAGATTTAAGCATTAAAACAAAAAGTAAAGCCATGAAAGCAACTTAAGAATGTAGGAAAATGTTTGTTGCTCTTGTCGTGTTGTGTGTGGCTCGCAGAGTCTCAGTTCCCCAACCAGGGACTGAACTCGGGCCACTCCAATGAAAACCTGGAATCCTAACCACTAGGCCACCAGGGAACGCCCCAACAATATAGGAAAGTTTAGCATGTGGAAATCCTAAGCAAGATGTAAAACCCAGGAACTGTTAAGGAAAAGAAAATAGAGTTGACCTCATAAAGATTAACAGTTGCCCCATCTCATTCAGAGCTTAAACCAAAAAGCTGTGGCCTCGCAGGACCCATAAGGCCTTTGGGGACCTAGCTGTCCCTCCCCCCGCCTCTGACCTCCTCCCTGTATTTGTCAGGACAAGCCCCTTTCTGCAGTGGGATAAACGGATAAACCCTGACGTCACGTGCAGTGGGGACTTACTGTAGTCCAGTGAGAGGCAGGCAGAGGCCACTTCCCGTGGTGACTCAGGGGTGCTGTCCATCCTGGACACGGGCCATCACCCTTTGAGTTTGTCCAGGGGCAGCCCGTCTCCTCGGTACCGGATCCCTGTCCCCAGCAGCCAAGTCCTGCGGTGGCAGAATCCAGGCACAGGTGAGGCAGGTGCCCGGCCACACCTGATGCCCGTCCTCACTCGGTTTGCTGAGCGGAACTCAGACTTTCTCTATTTGGCTTCCAAACACAAAGGATCTCCCACTTGCTTGTCTATCCGTGGGTCAGCAGAGAGCGGTTCTGAAACCGGGTGACCAGGTCCCAGGGGGCTAAGCATCACCCCCACCCCTGCCCACTGACCACCAGGGACCCTGCCCCTCCTCCAGGCTTCTGCCACACCGTCTATACTACATGGATCCCCCAGACACCTCCGCAGTGTCAACACAGACCCAGCACTCACACACGCACGCACACATAAGCATCCCTACACATGACAATGCCCGAGGGGGTGCAAGGGTGGCGACGTCCTCTCTGAGAAGCACTGGCAGGGCAGGGCTGCTGGGCAGGGCTCAAGGTTTACCTGTCAGTGGGCGGCTCCTGACCCAGGATTTCAGGAAAGTGGGCAGATGCCTCACCTTGCCCTCGGGGCCGCCCCACAGCTGGGCGAGGGCCACCTTCCCCACCAGGCCCTGGAGGCTGGCTCAGGATTCTTCTTGGGGCCCATGAACATATTTTAATTCTCTTAAAATCAGAAGGAAACATGAGCAGTGTTCCTTGATTTCTGGGGTGGGGAAGCGGCTCCAGGCGCCCCTGTGGAGCCCTGATCCAGTGCATCCAGGGGACACCTGGGCTCCGCAGCCGCGGGTTTCAAGTCCTCAGATTCTCCCCTCTGCGGCTCGAACCAGCCACGGTCAGTTGAATCTGTGGATGTGAAACCTGCGGCCATGGGGGCTGACGGTCCCGGTGCTGGGACCGCATCACATGCACTTTATGCCTCCAGCCGTGAAACATCTCACTCACGTTGTCTGATGGAGAAAGAGCCTCCACCCGGGGCTTCCCAGGTGGCACTGGTGGTAAAGAACCCGCCTGGCAATGCAGAAAACGTAAGAGATGCAGGTTCAATCCCTGGGTGGGGAAGATCCCCTGGAGGAGGGCATGGCCACCCACTCCAGTAATTCTTGCCTGGAGAATCCCCATGGACAGAGGAGCCTGGTGGGCGACAGTCCATGGGGTCACAGAATCGGACACGACTGTGATGGCTTAGCAGACACACGAGGCCAGAAGCGAGGAGAACTCCACTTTCACTGCATAGATATTTTGGGGTGTCTGCCCTGAGGTGGGTACTGTCCTTGGCCCTGGCGGGGACAGAGCCGTGGGCCAAGCACACACCCACCCACTGTGAGTGCGGGAGCTGTGCCCCCCACCCCAGGCCTTGTGCTCAGCCCCGCACAGAGGGTGATGGGTGGGGGTGGACAGAGAGAAGGTGCTGGAAGGCCTGGGAGCAGCTGTCCCCGGCAGCCACCTCCCTCCACAGCAGGCTGTCTGTCCTCCATTTCCACGGGCGGCCGAGCAGGGGGACAGTCAGCGACATCTAATCACCCCTGTGGCTTTCTCATTTCCTCCCTGAAATGGGAAGACATGGTGCTGCAAAGCTTTCTTGTTTTGTGTGCCCTGCCTTCTGATCTCGCCTTCGGCGGCTTGTCTTCCATCGATGCCCAGCTCGTCCCTCTCCCAGTGAACCCTCCCCCGCAGGCACTGGTGTCTCCTCAGACCTGGGCCCCGGCTGGGTCCCCAAGTCCTTGGAGCGTCCCAGCTGTCCTGCACCCCCACATTGGCAGACCGGCTCTGATAACCACTTGCTGGCTGTATCTTGACAGCGACCTGAGGAGATAACCTGCTTCCTCCCATTTTATCATCAGTGACAGCAAGCAGGTGAGAACCCGGGCTGTGGAAGCTCCTGGCTGGACTCATGGCCGCTGCTCAGGGAGCACCCCCTCCCTCCTCTGGGCTGCACCTTCTTAAGCTGTAAGAGCTTGTGGCTCAGCTGGTAAAGAATCCACCAGCAATGTGGGAGACCTGGGTTCAGTCCCTGGGTTGGGAAGATCCCCTGGAGAAGGGAATGGCTACCCACTCCAGTATTTTGGCCTGGAGAACTCCATGGACTGTATGGGCCATGGGGTCGCAAAGAGTTAGACACGGCTGAGCGACTTTCACTTTCAGATCAGTCTAAGCTCTTTGCCCAGCTCTGACAGCCTGGAATTTCATTCTACGTAAAATAAAGAAGGATAAGCCTATTGATGGGGAAAACCCAAATCAAAACACCCAAACACACACACACACCCCAAGGAGAGATGATTCCAGATTAATCAGGTTTGTTGTTGTTGTCAGTGATAAATGTCAAAGGCTTTGCAATGCCAGGACTGGAGCAAACTTTCTGCAATCTGTCAAGTTTCCACAGGATGTATATACACACTAGGGTGTATTTGTACAGAAAGAAGCTTAGCGTCAGGAACTGGCTCATGTGATAATGGAGGCTGACAAGTCCTGGGACCTGCAGAGGGCGAGCTGGAGACCCAGGAGAGCTGACGGCCTGACTCCTATCTGAAAGCAGGCAGATGGCAGACTCAGGAAGAGCCGGTGTCCAGTCCAAAAGAGAAAAAGCCAGTGTCCCAGATCAAGGCCACTGGGGAGGGGGAATCCTCTTACTTATGGGAGGGTCAACCTTTTTGTTCTATTCAGGCCTTGAGCTGATTGGATGGGGCCCGTCTGCTTTACTCAGTCTACCCAGTAAATGTTAATCTCATCTAAAAAAAAAAACCAGCACCCTCACAGACACACTCAGAACTGTATGGTGACCAAATAATTGGGCCCCACGGCTCAGCCAAATCGACCCACAGAATTAACCATCACACCTCTTCCTAGGCAAGATTTCAGCAGACGTGGGAGTTGAAGAGTTTTCTCCCATGGCTGGGACTCCAGGGGCACAGATGAAAGCAGCAGAGACGGCTCGCTGCCCAACTCTGTGACGGGCATGCACATCTTCCTCATGGCCACATGGTGGCGCCCACGGACGCAATTCCCTGGAGGGTGCCGTGACTAACCTTCATCGGCCAGAAGGGGGCTCCAGCTGGGGGCTGAGGTTGGGTTTTCCTGACTGTAACGCAGGGACTCTGAGCAGGGGTGCAGACCAGCCTTGCAAAAGGGAAGGAGCAGAACTCGGCAGCCCAACAATTCCGTGGGAATCTGGATCCTTCTACAGGAGCAGCTGGGAGGGTCCTACTTTCTGGAGCCAGGCACTCGCCTCTTTTAGGTTCCCAGAAAGAGCCCAGACTCCTCTGCCCTTGTGTCTCACTTTGACACAGGGCGTTTGGGGCTGGCGCACAGAGGCTCAGTAATTTGGATACCCCAGGGCTCATAACTGGCTCTCTGCCACTGTCAAAATGGGTCCCGGTGACTGACCGCACTCTTAAACCCAAAGGCAAGGTTGGAGTGGGAAAGTCTGGTTGCTTCTATTTGAAGGAAGAGAAAGGGGAGGTCATAGGCAGCACTCAGCAAGGGGCAGAACTTTAAAGGGACCGGCCTCCAATTTTTTCCTGGAAGACCCCAGGAGCCCGGCTGCCACTTGCTGCCAGCTGGCTGGCACTGCTTTGCTGTCCTGGGCACAGACACCACAAACGCAGGGTACGCCCCTGGGCTCAGAACTTGGGCCATGGGTGCCAGCAGCCCCCACCTTGTGATCTGGATAAAAGGAAAGCAGAAGTGTTAAGTTGCTCAGCTGTGGCCAACTCTGCAACCCCACGGACTGCAGCCCACTAGGCTCCTTTGTCCATGGGATTTCCCAGGCAAGAATGCTGGAGTAGGTGGCCATTTCCTTCTCCGGCGGAACTTCCCAATCCAGGCACCCAACCGGGGTCTGCTGCATTACAAGCAGATTCTTTACTGTCTGAGCCACCAGGGAAAGGAGGAGATTCCCGAAGACAGAACCAGTATTACTTTCCTTGTAGGGAAAACAACCCACTTAAAGCCCTAACTAAAAAACAACAAACCACCTTACTATCGTAAGATAAAACAGAGACACGGAAGAGCATACATTGAATCCGCAACTTGGTGGAAAGATTGCCCCACGCCCCCCATAACCTGGGCTGCATCCCCAGAAGGAACCATCACGTGGCTACGTGCATCTCTAGTTAATAGTTTGGTCTTGTTTGTTAAGTGAAAATCTCTTTCATTTATGGGACTCCCCCACTTCCACTCCTTTCTTCCCCTCACAATTTATCTGTTGAAGAACCCAAACCTCTTGTTTCCCGAACAGCAGTTCAGCTGTTGCCCATCTTCTATACTTCCTACAAATCGGCAGCCAGACCCAGAGCCTGGCCTGGGCTGAAGAACTCACAGGGCTGCAGGTCTCCAGAAGACCAGAATATGTAGTTGTCTCTTTCCATGACCTTAGCAGCTGAGCACCGAAGAATTGATGCTTTTGAACTGTGGTGTTGGAGAAGACTCTTGAGAGTCCCTTGGACTGCAAGGAGATCCAACCAGTCCATCCTAAAGGAAATCAGTCCTGAATATTCATTGGAAGGACTGATGCTGAAGCTGAAACTCCAATACTTTGGCTACCTGATGTGAAGAACTGACTCATTGGAATAGACTCTGATGCTGGGAAAGATTGAAGGCAGGAGTAGAAGGGGATGACAGAGGATGAGACGGTTGGATGGCATCACCGACTCAGTGGACATGAGTTTGAGTAAACTCCGGGAGTTGCTGATGGACAGGGAGGCCTGGTGTGCTGCAGTTCATGAGGTCGCAGAGTCGGACATGACTGAGCGACTGAACTGAACTGAGCAGCTGGAGATGCTGAACGCTTAGATCTGTTCACTCATGCGAAACGGCGTTATTGTTATTCCTTTAATTAATTCGCTTGCTTACTTTCATGGGTACTGCTCTCCAGCTTCTGTCCATTTAGGAAAGGCAGGATAAATTCAGCTTGTTTACCTACCAGCTTTCTAAATTGGTTCCTTATCGTCCTCCAAAGGGGATCAGTTCTATATGAAAATTGCTTGGAATTATGAATTCATGGATTTTAACACAGTCAGTGGGTTGGAAGTTGACTGCACTCTAGAGTGTTCCATTCTATGTATTTATTTGGCCGCACCAGGTCTTAGCTGTGACAAGCAGGGCCTTTTTGGGTGCGGCATAGGAACTCTTAGTTGCAGCACGGGGGATCTAACTCCCTGACCAAGAATGGAACCCAGGCCCCTTGTGTTGGGAGCACAGAGTCTCAGCCAACAGACCACCAGGGAAGTCCCTCGTGTTGCATTCTTGACCAGTAAAAGCCTCAAGTCAGCCTCTGAGCCCTTGAGCTACGACCCTAGTGTCTTTGATCACTTCTTTCGTCTTTGATGAGATAAGATGTCCCTGGCTCATCTTGCAAATTTCCTGTACCAGACCTAGAATCAGCCATTTCTCCAATAATGTCTTGTTTCTTTGGTGAGGAAAGGTATTGAAAGACCATAATCCAGGTGCTTTGGGATTCTCAGTGTTTATGGGCTGCTCGTGGTTTCATGCTTATGTATATTCTCCCCACTATCTGAAAGTACAATGATCCTATGAAACCCTTTTTAAGTCGAAATGGCATTAAGGGAAGAAGCAATTACCTTAGGGTATGCTTTGGTACGGAGAAGGCAATGGCACCCACTCCAGTACTCTTGCCTGGAAAATCCCATGGACGGAGAAGCCTGGTAGGCTGCCGTCTATGGGGTCGCACAGAGTCGGACACGACTGAGCGACTTCACTTTGACTTTTCAATTTCATGCACTGGAGAAGGAAATGGCAACCCACTCCAGTATTCTTGCCTGGAGAATCCCAGGGACGGGCGAGCCTGTTGGGCTGCCGTCTATGGGGTCGCACAGAGTCGGACATGACTGAAGCGACTTAGCAGCAGCAGCATGCTTTGGTAAGATTCAAAGAATAAACTGAGATAAAGCACAGACGCTCAGAGACACGGTTCGAAGCTGCGGTGGCTGCGTGTTGAGATGCTACGTGTGGTTTCTGGGAAGGAGCTTGGCGGGGGCCTCTCTCACTACCTAGGTGCACTCCCTCTGTAAACGCTGCTGCAAAACCAACACTGAACGCTATTTTCACTGCCTTTTTTCACAGAATTACTGAAAATGGGTGTTAGTGTAGGTCTTTCATAAAAGCAAAATGGTGTAAGGTGAATTTTGGAAAAGCAGGGGATATCTGTGTGTGTGCACACCCGTGCATGCTCAGTCACTTCAGTCGTGTCCAACTCTGTGACTCCATGGACTTGTATCCCGCCAGCCTCTTCTGTCCATGGAGATTCTGCAGGAAAGAATCTTGGAGTGGGTTGCCATGGCCTCCTCCAGGATATCTTCCCAACCCAGGATCGAACCCAGGTCTCCTGCACTGCGGGCGGATTCTTTACCACTGAGTCAATGGGGAAGCCCCTGGAGTGTGTGTACACATTATATATACATGTTATATATGTATTCACACATACGTAACACCAATGCGGATCAATACATGCTACGACTTAATGGCCTGATACAAAAATCCACCGCCCACTGTTAGGATGCCCGTTCTCAGAGGCTCTGAGGACAGGGACGGGAGGCAGGAGACAGGTGCTGCCAGCCCCACCTGCTTTTCATGTTGCTCCAGCCGCCACTGTGAGAAGCTGCTGCTACATTAATGGCTTGTAAAGTGGGCCCAGGAGACAGCAAAGCAGGAAGGAATCCGGCAAAAGTCTTGCCCTCGGGGAGAGGCTGGCTGAGTCAGCAGTACTCGCCTCGGGTGCTGATAACTGGAGCTTGTCTTGAATGCCACGGGGAGGGGAGGGCAGGCTCACAACCCAGGCCAGGCTGCGGGCGTGTGGGCACCTGCAGGCCTTACCTGCTCCCGCCCCGAGGCCTGGGCACTCCCTGTGGGCACTCCCACCGAGAGCAGGCCTCCCGCAGGCCCAAACGCAGGAGCTGGGGACAAGGCAGCCCAGGTTTCTGAAGGTCCACACTGGTCCCCTGCTGAAAGGACCCATTTTGTTACTAAAGAAATCTCCCAGTTTATTCCAAGGCTTTTTTAAACTTCATCACAGATGATAAGTGAAAATGCAAAGTACCATACGTGTCTTCTTGCCTGTCAAGTACATAAGCGTTTTTGTACAATGAAAAATACTGATTTGTTTTGACATTCCATGTTAAACTGCATCATGTGTAATGCAGACCTAATCCATCTGATCATGTGTTCTGGGGAGTGTTCTTTAGTCAACAGTTTTAATTTAGTATATATGTAAAAGAGAAACATGGTATCAGGTGTCCAGCCTGAGTCCTGTTTGACTTCCTGGAGTCGGAGGAAAGGTGCAGCCTGTTCTCTGTTGGGGCGCGGGGGGGGGAGACCACTGAGCTGTACCTACTGAGCCTCGATCCGCACCAGCCTCTGGCTCCAGCATCTCCCTTTCCTCTATAGTCTCCTAAGAACGTCATACTCTTCAAAGGAGGTTGCCATTCACAATAAGAAAAAGACTCTTTTTTTTAAACAGTTCACATTTATTATTGATAATAATAAAAAAATCTTTTAAAGACTGTATTGTATTACCAAGAGTGAGGTAATATGTTTACAAAACATTTACAGAATTTGATACGTAAATAATGTAATTAGGAAAGAAGGTGAATTAAGACACTAGTAATAGAAGGGAAACCAGAAGGATCGTTAGTGCTGGAAAAAGGTGGCACGACAGCAGCATCTGAAACAGGGCGCAGGGCGCTGAGTAGGGCGGGCCCAGCGCGGGACCCCGCCCACCTGCCCCACAGCCCCTCCCAGGAGAGCGGAGGGAGCCCTGGAAGGTGTGTGCAGGGATGTGCTTTGAACTCTTAAAGATACAGTCAACTCTGGGGATAAAATAGTGCCACTTCTGAGTCAACTTAAAAAGAACTGGTCTTCAGCCTGGGGGAGGGGGTGGCTGCAATTCAAATAGTTCTACAAACATCCCTGGGCTGAGGTGGACTGTCGAGTGAAGCGTTTTCTTGGCAGCTGTCAGCAAAATCGCCATCTGAGACACAGAGAGAGAGAGAAAGAGAGAGAAAGAGAGAGGGGACCATCTTCAGGTCCTTAGAATCTGGAAACAGGAAGCACTGACAGCAAGCAGTGTGGATCCACTAACTAGCCCTACTGTGCTTTCTGGAAACAAGCCTCTAGGTGCCAAGGGTCGGCTGTGCTCCACACAGGCCCGCAGCCCAGGGAGAGGCAGGAGAGTCTCAGTATGCCACACCCACGGAGGACACCCACGGAGCTCCGCCCCTCCCAGCCCTCCTGACCCCGCCCCTGGCACACCCTGGTCCTCACAGCGCTCCACCTAACGCCTCCAGGGCAGATCCATAACAAGGCAACTCAGGATTTCTGAGGCCGGGATTTCTTCATGATGAAGATGGCACCTGGCTCCTGGCCCAGATTCTTAAAAAGCACAGCCTCTGCCACACACACCATCACGTGACATGCCTTCATTCATTGTGGAGACTGACCCAAAGCAGCAACTGGACAGACTCACAGAAAACCTGCTTTTCCCATAAAAAGCTGAGAAAATGATGGGCCAATAAAAAGGCAGACCAGGCTTGGCGATCAGAATCAAAAAGAAAAAATCAAAAGCAAACCAACTTCATCATCTGATCTGCTTCGAGGACATCGAACCCTCTCTTACTTGAACTAAGTTTCTACCCACCCCTGGACACACATGCTTGCGTGTACACACATCCACAACTTCCTTCACAAAGGAGCCGGGCTGCCCAGGCCACAGGCGGTCCTGGCACAGCCACATGGGGAGAACGCTGGTCAGCTACAGTGAATGTGGGACGTTCCAAAATGGCGAGTGGGGCTCGCTGCCCCTGAAACACCTCCAGCGGCAGGAAGGACCACCTGGGCGCTGACGCCACCCGGCTGTGAGGGGCCCAGGGAGGCCAGTGGAGGAGCTCAGAAGTGAGCCATGCAGGAAGGAAGAGAGGCACACCAGGAGGAGAGGAGGCGGCGGCCCTTGGCCCACGTTCAGGACAGAGAAAGTCTGCTCTCAAAGTACCAAAAGGTTTGAAGGGAGGAGAGAGAAAATAATGTTTAATGATGGCGGTGTTCTTCCTGGCATCATGGGGGGTCCCCGAGAGCCCCCAGCCCCCACTTTACAACAGCGGGTCTGTTTGGTCCCAGAGCTGGGTCGGGACACCCACAGGCTCCCTGAGTCCTTCCAGTTAGGCGGCGACTACTCAGAGGAACAGGAACCCAGAGGGCGGTCAGCGCCCTCGGAGCGCGTCGACCACCGGCAGGGAGGAGGCGGGGGCCAGCTGCGGGCAGGGGACCAGTTGGCAGCTTCTGCTCCACGGAGGAAGGCGGGTCACCTCGGACGGGTGGAGGGGCTTCATCCACTGAGGGACAGTGAGGAGGTGGCTGGAATCGTTTTTTTTGCATCCAGGTTTGAGACAAAGTCAACCTCTTAACTGGTATATAAACTACTTTTCTTTGAAGAGAGCCCTTGTGCTCTGATTGGATTTTGTGCACACTGTATACAAAATCTATGGCTATTGAGTGAGAGTTACAACTACCTGTCGAGATAGCTTCGGGGTCAGTGACTACATTTACCATCTGCAGAGCTATCTGCTACCTAGAGGGCCAGAGCAGTTCACACAACGTGGCCGCTCGGCGGCGGGTGGGCAGCGGTCCGAGGTGGTGGGCCGTCCCCTCCGAGCACTGGGCACTACCTGGAGATCATGGAGCTGGAGTGGGACTGGCTGGACGAGGTGGTGGCGGCACTGAGCTGCGAGAACCCGCTGTGGCTGGACTCCAGGCTGGTCATGGAGCCTCTGTAAGCAGCACGGGAAGGGGAGGCGTGAGGACCCATGGTGACCGCCAACTGCCTTCCAGCTGGACCCTGCCCTCGCTCCCCTCGGTCCCCAACCCCTTGTGTGACATCACGAGCTGCCCTGGCCCAGAACCCGGCCTCCCGTACCTGAAGTCCTCGGAGCCGATCACCTCGGTGTAGTACATCACCTTGCACTTGTGGGAGGAGACCTGCAGGGAGGCCAGCACGTCGTCCACACGGGGCAGGTTGGTGGCGGCGCAGGCCGGCGTGCTGTGGAACTTCCACTGCAGGATGTAGAAGCCCGGCCACCGAGTCACGTGGGAGCCCTGGAGTGAGTCGGGGGGCACAGCTGAGGACCACCTGCTTTCCGGGAGCCCCCACAACGGGGACAGACGCCGAGGGGACCACATCTCTGTCCACTCGGATCTAGCGTCGATTACCGACCCTCTCGGTGAGGGAAGGGGCCAGCTACCCTGGTTCGTGATCAGGCCAGTCTCACACTGCCTCCAGGGGTGGGCCCTGCAGCCAGGCCCCCACCTGCGGAGGAGGAAGCAGGCGCCCACAGGGTGGAAGCCCCCAGGGGGGTCCTCTGCTTACCCTCGAGGCGGTAGGGTCTAAAAAGCTTTCCTAGGCCAGCCAATACTCTGACGTGCTTCTAGTGACCTTACCAGCATATCCCGGGTTAAAAGGATGTCAGTCTAAAGTTGAATGACGATCTGTGAAAACTGCTTTCTCCCCCTAACTCTGGAACTAAAGACCGTGTGATACAGCTTCAAACGTTCATTATTTTTAAAACTGAATACTCTCTTTCAGTGTTTCTAAGACCACCAAAACACTGTCAGGCTTATCCCTGAAAAGTGTGAAGGCAGCAAAATCATGCGTCTAATATAAAGGCCAAAAACTCCCGAGAACTACCATTCTGAGCTCAGGCACTCAGAATAACTAGCCAACGTTTTAAATGAACTGATGGAACACTGCAAAGAAATGAGAATGCTTGGTCATGACAGTTAACAGTTCCCTATGTCCTTGTTTATCTCACTTCTACTCAGAGTGATTTTCTTAAAGGAGACCAATGCCGTTGGGTCAAGGGTCATCTTAGCAGCCTCCTGAATCCCAGCAGTGCGTGTACACGGACTGCCCTCTCCTTCCTTCTGTTTGCTTCTGTGAAAACATCTCCAGAAATAATTCATGGCTCTAGACACAAGTCATGGATTCTGCTGAGCAGAGTTCTTCTGAGAGTCACTCGGCTTCCTGAATCACCCTGACTAAGAGGACACACTGAACCGCCCGGCCACCGCCCTAAGGCTTCCTTCTCCAGACAGAAAAGCCAGGCTGTGGGCAGGCTCAGGAGACCCTACCTGCACGCTCTCCCCTTCTTTACAGATCAGAGGCGACTCCACCATGCTGTAGTCCCGGCCCAGCTGCCAGACTCTGTCTATCAGCTGTACGTTGTTCCCTCCTGGGGAAGTGATGCTGTGCGCCCCCAGGGAGTCCTTCTTGGGTGGCTGTGGTGACCGCTTGGAGTGATAGATGTTAAAGACAATGTCCCCTTTGCACACGTCAAAATCCCACGTGATCACCGATGAGGCGTCCACGATCTGAATGAGAATCTGGAAGGAGAGGTTGGCTGCATCAGCCTGCCACGGTGAACATGAGCCTGTGAGCCGGCGCCGCGGCAGCACGTCCCCACCGCCCCCCAGCTCTCCTCTCAGCTGGGGGAGGGGGGTCCCAGCCGCAGGCCTCCTCGGCCAGGCTCGGCACTCGATCAAGTTCCGTGCTCCGTTAGCTCCCCCTGCAGCCTGAGTGTCCCGAACATGCAATTTAGATGCCATTCTAGGCTACCGGGTCCTGGCTGTAAAAAAGGCCTTGATACAAAACAGAAATAACGCTCAACAGCACAGAAGTGGTTCCGAGGGTTGCTCTGGGCTGAGGGGCACAGGGAAGGTCCCAGAGTAAACAGCCCGGGAGGGACAAGAGGAGGGGAGGCGAGCACAGGCTGAGGGGTGTTTGGCCCGCAGCCGCCAGGCTGGGTGGTGGGAGGGAGCCGCGTGGCCTGGGTGGGGAAGGCCCTGGGTGTCGAGTGCCAATCTAAAAGCTGAATTTCAGGCAGCGCCCATATAGCTTCCCAGCAGGGAATGATCAAAGTTACAGTTTCCAAAGATTACTGTGATAATTAAAACCAGCTGTGGAAAGCTATGTATTCACTAAAAAATCTCGGCAGAAGCCAGCCCCATACCCCACCCGCCCTGGAAGCCGCTCGCTGAGTGCCGCAGGCGGTGTGCCGGCTTCCCGGCCAGCAGTCTCTGGTGGTCCCCCTGCCTCGGCTCTGTCGCTACACAGACTCTCCCTAAAGAGCAGATTCCACACACACACGAGCCCTGTCCCATCCCAGCACAGCGGCAGCACCGACACCACGGGCTCCATGGGCCAAGCTCCTTGGGACGCCAGCCCCTCTGCGGACCGGCCCCTTGCGCCTGCGTTCACAGCAGGGACGAGGAACTCAGTCCTTGCTTCATGAGACCCCCGTCCTTGATGTGCGTCCTACTGAACCCTCAAACCAGAGCCGAAGTTTTCAGTGTTCTGACGTAGAAACCCTCTCACAGATAACCCTGCGACCCACAAGAACACACCGCACACTGAGCTCCCTACCCGGGACATCGCGACCGTGACCTAAGCAAAGACGAGAACGCAGCCTCCAAGTAAGAAATTAATCCAAGTAATCCTTGAGATGCAGTTGTCTCCCCCCAAAGAGGCTGGGAGTAAGGCACCTCAAGCCCGTCTCCGCTCATTCAAACCACAGCATCGTGTCCACTCACCCCAGGAGGCTCGGGTGGTGGTGAGGGAGGCACCCCGGCCAAGCATGGAGGAGCAGCACAGGGTCAGCTTAGCCAGCTTCAGCCGGGCGGGATCCCGCGACCCTGAGCCACACACCTCGGCCCGGAGCCCAGGATGAGCCGAGCCCACTCAGTGCGCTAAGACCACTCAGTGCAGAGACACTCATGACACCAGAGCGCACGCGTGTGTGGAAACAGGCACAGCCTTGCTCAGGCACCACCACAGGCAGCAAGGAGAGAACGCATGGCGTGAGCTCCTCCTCACCACCAGACTAGGAAAACGGGCAAACTCCTTAAAAAATAGTAAATAACCAAACCCAGTCAAGAAAACACAGAAAGTGCTGAAAACATTAAACTGAGAAGTTACAAACCTCCCCCCGGGGGAGACCTGCGAGGCGCCCCGTGCGTCAAGGGTCTTGGGTGGACCGGACGTGGATACGCCTGCCTACTCTCCTCCTGGGGGCCCTGACCAAGGGCAGCCAAGGTCTGCTCTGCGAGAGCCTGCTTGCCAGCATCGACAGCTACCTTAACTGCAGACCAAGTGCAGACCAAGACCAAGTCGGGGAAAAGCATCTGATTCTCCTAAACGACCCCCTACTGGGGAGACCACAGAAGAACCCCTGGGGGGAGGGGAGACCCAGGCCCCGTGGCTTCAGCCCGGCCCCTACCTCGTGCGGGGCCCCTTTGAAGACGCTGGCAGACTGGTAGATGGTTTCGGTCCAGAGCTTGAGGTCTTCGTTCTCCAGCTCCTCCGCGGTCCTGTACAGGGACTTGGGCACCAGGCCCCCCTCCGGCACCTCACACTGGAAACGGAAACACGGCTTGAGAGCAGTGCCCACGGAGGCCGATCCCGAGAGCCACACGCCGGCCTGACACGCTCAACTCTGCGGAGCCTAGCTTAGGAAATGGGAAACACTGGCCATGTCGTAAAATACCCTGCACTACTTAGGCAACATAATTGAGAAAAACCACTTAAACACACGTGTCTCACTTTGAGTAAATGAGAACAAGCTGAGGCTGATCTGCCACAACGCTCACAGTAGTGCGTGTGTGGGACAGCATCCAGCTACTGAAGCTGGTTTACGTAAGCAGCGCTGGGTGTTTATATTGTGCTGCAAAGGAAAACGCTATGTGAGGAAGAGTTTTATTCTCTACAGCACAGGCGCTATTTCTATCATGTGCAAGTAAGGGCAAGATGTGTAAGTAACGGGGGAAGTTTAGTGTCTGTGCCGGGTCAAACGACCAGTCCACACCACCAGCCAAAACCCATGAAGAGCGGCACCTTTCGAATTTGCTTGAAGCAGGCTAAATTAGAATTTGCACATTCGTGAATGTCCTAATTGACCCGGATATAATGACTGAACCCTCGAGTTCTTAAAATCCAAGTGCTTCCTGTGGTACCTGCCCTGGGAGGTGACTACACAGGAAGAAGCACGGCCATCTCCGACGGGCAGGGCGGCAGGACTCAGGGAGGCCGCTGCAGTGACGGCAAGCTGGACGGCGTCAGACAAGCGAATGCAGCCTCAACGCCAGCCCGACGGTGGCACAGAAGAGCCAAGCCGAAGCCTTAAGAGCCTGAGCGGGGAGACCTCTGCTCTTATGGGGTAGATCTCTGCTCTTACTGGATTCTTACCATTGCTAACACAGCACAGGGGAGTGGAGGCTCTGCCCACTCCAGCCCCGCTGCTTCCATTGCAACTGGAAGAGCAACCTGAGTCGTGCTCTGATACACTGCGTCTGTGTGTCTCCACAGATCTGACCCCAAGCTGTAATCTCAGGGGAGCTGGGTGGGGGTCCCCTGGCTCACTAGCTCCCTGCACTGCACTGTGGTTCCATCTGCGACTCCTCAGAGCGGGACTGAAGGCCTGAGAACTGAGTTCAGCTCTAAACTCCTCCAAGAATCCCCCAAGTTCCCATCAGCAGCTGAACACGTGAGCCAGCCAGGGTGGCCGCACCTCCACATCGCACAGTCTAATTTACTGTGAAGGGGAGTGGACTCCCTGCTGGCGTCACCTGCTGCGTCAGCAGGGCGAGTGGACCGCTCCCGGCTTGTTTCCTGGCCCTCACATCAGGCCGTCTTGCCCCCGGGGCCATACGGTCTTCAAGGAGCTAAACTTCTCTGACTCATCACATGCCCCACTCATCACAGTACAGGGGCAGAAGTGGAGCCATCTGCTTGCTAACCCAGCCATGCAGTGTACTTCAAATCCTGCATTACATAAAAGAGGATGAGCTCCCTTAATTACCCTTTTTAAGATGTGTTCCTGACATCATCCACGGGGCAACCTTTTTGGAGAATCAATTTGATTTTTTAACATTTTAAAGAAATGCACAGCTGCTCTAAAACGGTTAAAGAATCTAATTCACGCAAAGCTGAGAGCATAAAGGAAGCTGCAATCACACTGATTCTAAAACAAGCTCTCTTTAGTGTTTAACAATGAAGAATGTGTATGTTATCAAAAATTACCTAAATGGCTCTGTTTAGTTTAACCCAGGATCAGACAGATGCCAGCCAAAACCCCCAAACTGAAAGACAAATAATCCAAACGAAAAGTTCTGAAAATCATTTGTGTCAACCACACCCACCTTCCCTGCCCTTGTGAGTAGTCAGACGTGTTACCTGCCTACGTGGTACGTCGTACCATGCACTCTCCACTCAGGAAATCTGGAATGATCTCTTTGTCGATGTAATCCAGCAGGCCTCCAGGCCCCTGGTAGTCATTTCCTGCATAAATGAGGAATTTCCTTCTGGTGTTGTCGTCAATGAATGGACTAACCTACAAAGAATTGGAAAAGACCACGCAGTTATACTTGCTCTGCTGTCTGTACTTCAAGGGTGAAAATTACATGCTGATATTGGGGGGGTGGGATTCAAGTTCGATACGCT
Organism: Bos mutus; assembly: GCF_027580195.1. NCBI lineage: Eukaryota > Metazoa > Chordata > Mammalia > Artiodactyla > Bovidae > Bos > Bos mutus. The sequence goes on along the minus strand of NC_091635.1, from coordinate 8,565,824 downwards.
CTTTCTGTAAAGTCCAAAGTGTATGACGTGCGGACTCTCGGGAAAACTTTCTTCCCTTAAATAACCTGAGACACTTTGATCTCTCCACGCTTGTCTCGTTTCTTAACTAGTGATACAACTTGGAGTCACAGACACACAGGGACAGGAACCCGCACTCGCCCGCCGCGGAGGCGCACCAGCGTCCAGAGCACGGGGAACACGCGGGGGGCGCGCAGGATCAGCAGGCGGCCCAGTGTCTCGGGGTAGTTGGCCTCCACCACCTCGATGATGCGCAGCAGCGCCTTCACGCCCGGCCTCCACAGGTGCCGCATGTTCAGCCCCTCCAGGTCCACCAGGCAGGTCCAGGAGCTGCAGGTGAGACCAGCTCTGTTCAGCGCGCGCACACTCGGGAAACCACGGCCCAGGGTGACTGGCTTTCGTTTTTTATGTTCTATACAGTTGCTAGTGTCCATTTCCAAAAATACACTGGGTTTTCAAAATCACAGTGTAATGAACTCTACCGCTATCTGCCTGTATTAAGACGTGGGCTGCGTGTAATAGGACCAATCCCCAAAATACCAAAGCCACCAAGGGCTAGGGAACCAGGATCAAAGGTGCAGCCATCCATCCAGGGAGGCACGTGCTGCCCTGGACCTGCTGAGCCCCCTCTACTGACCCAGCGGGGCGTGCGTACGGCGTTTAAATACACGTGTGACTGAACGTTACTGAGTCAAGCGCTGCGGCAGGGGCCGGAAACACGGGAGTGAACAAAAGCCCTCAGAGTCCCTGCCCTCCTGGAACTTCTGTGCTGGTCAACCATCCAGACCCTTCCCAGGGCCCACCTCTGAACAACTGCACGTCTTCAGAACAGTCCACCATGACTGCAAGTTTGGTTTAAGAGCAGAGAATCATTTTCTTCTGTCCCACCTCCTCAGCACCAAAAAAAGCAGAGCAAAAACCAAGCAACTGGGACCCTGGACTCCCAAGGACCATGAAACTACCACAGGCCGACCCACACAGGCCGAGAGGACAGCAAGGCCTGGGGCAGAAGCACCAAAACCCAGCAGCTGCCCCGCAGCTGACTGCAGCACACGCCCCACGCGATTATCTGTCCCACCTGCTAGGACACCATGGAAAACAGTAACTACTCAGACTTGGTCCTAAAAACCAAAGCAGAGTCTGGCTTTTTAAAAATCAACTAGAAATACGTGACTCCTATTTCAAACAAGCTCGGAGGAAGAAGCAGCTACCTGATAGGCCGGCCGAAGACCTTAGTGTTCTCTTCACACCGTCGCAGGCCTTCTTCGTTGATGGAAAGAACCTGTGTACAAGAGCCAGAGACGTTGCCCATCAGTCTAAGGGGCCGACGCGGCTGCATCCGGCTGCGCGGGTGACGGCGACACCATGTGCCTCAGGGAGGCGTGTAAGCCAAACGCCATCTACGTCCTGACACGGCCGCACGCACAAAACACATCACAGAAGCAGCAGCTCGCTCCCTCATAGGCACGTCCAGAGCGAGCGTGTCTGAAGAGTCGGAGGTGAGTGTCGGCGGAGTGGCAACACAGTGAAGCCTCACACGCCAGCTAAGAGAAAGGGCAGTGTGACAACCGACCTCAAGTCTGGCTGAAGGGACCCCTTTGAGCTGGAGTAACAAGCCCTTCCCCGACAGATGCAGTCCACCCGTAGACCTGTGTGCATGTGTGCGGGAGCGCCCACGGAAGCACACGCACAGTGCTGGGCACCACAGAAGAGGCACAAAATGCCCACAGTGGGTAATGTGGGACGACGGCTTCTCCACTGCCTTTCAAGGTTCTGCTTGCTCGTTTCTACTTTAAGGCTAACATTCTTCTCTTGGGGACTACCCACGCTGTGCAGCCTGCCGGGGAGGGGTTGAGGAGACAGGGAAGGAGGCGCTCACAGCCCTGACAAAGGACGCTCAGAGCCAGGACCACGCTGTGCTGGTGCAAGAGCACTGCTGAGAGGCCTGACGAGAGGCGGCCCCAGAGCACAGCGAGGGTAGGCGGCAGGACCCACATCAGCCTGGGGGTGCGGCTGGGGGAGCGGGCGCCCGGCCCAACCCCCACGCCCCCTGGAGCAGCTGTGCCCGCGGCTGTGTTCGTGCTTCCCCACAGTGAAAACCGTTTTCTTAACTTTTGGGCCCTCTTTTGAAGTTTGTAGAATTTATAAATAGGTCCTCCTTTCTAATGATCAAAGTGATACACGCTGTGGCTACAGGACCATGGTCCCCTCCCACCCCCGCCGACAGAGAAGGAAGTGAAGCCAGCGGGCAGCACTCACGTATCTCAGCAGGGCCTCCTCGCCGAGAGCCCTCACCAGGCCTTTGGTGTCCATCTGCCCCAGCCGGAGCACGTAGAGGGGCCGGCCGTCTGCAGGGGAAGGACAGGCGGCGTGAGCACTGCTCCTGACCCGAACCGGGGGACGGGCGCCCCCATAGGCCAACGGGGCCCCGTGCGCTCTCCTGCTCTGGGAAGCAGCAGCTGGCTTCGGCAGTGCCTACAGGAGGCCCACCCGGTCTTTTCCCACCAGAATTGTAAAAGGTGAAAACAAAGGCCAACTGATGGAGCAGGTCATTAGCGGGGCCCCGCTGGGGTGAGGCGAGCCCCGCGGAGCTCGGCCTCTGGCTCTACCCGCGCGCACTGACGCACCTCCACTGCGGGGCTCGGTGCAGTAACCCCACTCCACCTGCCACCGAAACTGAGCCAGAAGCCTGTCCTGCAGGTGTCGTGTGCAGAGCATTCTGACCAGATGGCCCCACATCTGATCGTTCATTTAGGGATGCTGCTCTTGGTTACGTTTTGTTCACTCCCCAGGTAGAGCTAAGAACCCTCCTGTTGTGATGTACAAAACCTGGCTACGCGTTGTTACAGACACTGCACGGGTTAAGCCACTGCAAAGCACCTTTACTAGCACTCTGCTCCTGCGAAAACTCAGCCTTCGGAGTTTTAAAAATTAAGTCAAACAAACTCCACCTGATTAAGGAATGAAGTGGAGCAGGCTACTGGGCGGGGGGAGCGAGTAGCCAGGAAGCAGTGGCCTCAGGCCCTCCCTCTCCACTCGGCGGGGCACCCCCAGGGCAGCGGCAATAAAACAGGCGCCCACTCCTTCACACGGGGAAGGGGAGGGACAGCACACCCGAGGCCCCTGTTCCTCTCAGCACGGGTACCGATGCCACGGTCCCGGCTACCTTTGTCGTGATGGTGCCAGCCGCCCGCGTAGTAGTCCTGCAGGACCTGGGGCGGGTGCCAGGTATCGAGGATGTAGTCCACCTGGTGTTGCTTGCGCCAAGTCAGAGACTGACACATGGTCTCTCTGGCCTTGTCGATGTTGAAGTCCCGGGCGCGTAAGAACCGGAGAATATGCTCATCTTTCGGGATCTATTGAGAGAAAGAGATGTTTCTAAGCAATGTGAAAAGTTGCTAATGGGAAAAAGCAAGTTACCAAGGGAATAAGACTCTAAAAAGTCTCACTTCTTACTGAGAGCGAGCTGCATTATTACACTATTTAAAATTAGCCACTACCACAAATACCTTCCTTAATGCTTTAGAAAATCTGCATTATTAGTCTGAATAATCTTTAGACTATTCCCGTTTTAGCTTCAGCAAAGGAGAGTGAAGGCGTAAGGAACTTCTTAAACTCCAGCTGCTCTGACTCACTGAGCTAACCCGCCAGCTTCTGTGGTCTGCGCGCGTTCCGGCACAGTATTACACGCGATAGCGACGCAGGACGCAGAGCAGTGCTGTTGGCTCTGATAGCGGCGCTGGTGTCCTGACACCCCAGAGCCTTCTTCAGGTTCCACTCCTGGCAGCTGACAAGTCTGACAGTTTTCCCCGAGGGAAACAGAAGGCCAAGACCGTGTCTGGGTCTCCCGTGGCCCGGCTGTCCTCGTCCCTGGCCACATGCCCACGCTGCAGGTGCAGATGAGGGGGGCATGCAATTGGCATCCACCTGCCCCCCCTCCTGGGAAAATAAAGCACCGAGATGCACGGTCTCCTCTCAGAAAGGACTACCATTACACGGGAGTGGCTGGGAATGTCGGTCCCAGAACCAAGTGGCCTGGCTTCAAAGCCCGACCCCAGCAGTCACTAGACGTTAAGGCCCCCAGCAAGTTACTGAACTTGTGTGTGTGCACAACAGGTGATAATAATAGCACCAGTTCATGGGGCTGCTGGGAGGATTTAATAAAGATCTTAAACCAGAGTCTAATGCACGGTCAGTGCCCAACAACGGCAGCTCTGATCACAGCGGGGGAGTTCTCGCGAACAGATACAAACAGTCCTTGGATACTGGACGCTGGAGACCAAGACCGGCAGAATTGGACACCAGGCCAGCGCAGGAGGCCAGGAACTACCCAGACACGTGGATCTGCCTCCGTCCCACACTGGTCCCCCGTGAGATTACAAAAAAGCTAATTCGTTATGAGGCTTACTTACCAAACACCTCAAAATCAAAGCACAGGTTAATTTTTTTAAGATTTTTTTTTTTGAAGTGGACCTTTTCTTTAAAGTATAACATTTGTAACAATACTGTTTCTGTTTTATATTTTGGTTTTTTGGCCACAAGGCACGTGAGATCTTGGCTCCCTGACCAGTGATTAACCTGCACCAGAAGCCGAAGTCTTAACCTTGAACTGGACCATCAGGGAAGTCCCAAAGCCCAACAGTTAATCTCTGAAGAACCTGTGAACTACTTCCAAACCTTCTGAAAAGTAAAATGAATGAATATTTGTAATTAATTCTTACAACACTGCTTTTACTGTAACTTGATACGTAATTATTTTTAAGGCCATTCTCTGTAACATCTATAAATACGCAGCTAATTATACACAGCAGGGCATCCTAACTCGCTACAAAGGACTCAGACGCCGCACACGGGGTCACAGATCCAGTGCCTTTTTGACCAGAGGGACATTCCCACCTACGGCCATCAGGCACATTGACTGTGAGTCACTCGAACAGGACCAGGCGTCCAGGTGGAACAACGGCACCCCTGCACACGTGCCTGGATGCACACTCGGGCAGATGCTCACCTTGCCCTTGTGGGTCTCCTGGAGCCACTGGCGAAGCCGGATCAGGCAGCTCTCCTGCAGTGGCGTCAGGTCGCCCAGGTATCTCTTGATGTAGTCTGCGTCTAGTTTGTCTAGAATATCAATTTCGGACATTCTTAACAATAAGAACATTGGAACTTGAAGACTTCCAAACTGCCCCACTCGGTGACGTTCCCATGTGGTCCAGGAGTCAGAGATAAACGAGCCACGGGGGACGGTGGACTCTAACCAGCCACCAAAGGGCCCCCCGGTGACTGTCTAAACCCAGTCACCGCAGAAGCACAAGGAAACATGTGCATTCCAAGACACATCCAGCTGCCGCCAAGTCACCACTGTTTGCCAAGTATCAACTCTATTCACAATATCACGGCTGTTATCAATATTTAATAATACTTAATTCAGAGGGCAAAGCTGAGCCACAGAGAAGGCAGGGAAAAATAAATGCCAATGATTCAACAGAACTTCTGAGGGCAGAATTTTCTTGTACTGTCTTACTTTACATTGGGCATGACACTGAGCAATCAAAAAGGGTTTGTGTGCGTGTGTGTGTGTGTCACACGAGAAAGGCGTGGAGCCTGCCACCTACAGCTGTGTCTCTCCATGAAAGTCACTTGGTTCCTCTGAGCCTTAGTTATTAACTCAGTTATAAAACAAAGACAAAAGCATTTCTTACCTAAAAGGGACTATTATTAAATGAGCAAACATTCACAAAGTGCTCAGAAGAGTGCCTGGCATCTAGGAAGCCGAAAATGGGTATGCTGATGATATAACTGTGTTAACCCCTTCCTGACCATTTTTAAAAACTCTGGTTTCTTCATTCTAAGAAAAAAATAAAATGAATGTGTTATGTAAGCCAGAGGCAAGGGGACAGTGATAAGATCCATCTTTGTTCGTGTCATAGCTATGTGTCCCAAGAGGCAAGGGTTCCAGTTCAGCCTGGAGTCTTGCCCTTAGAATGAGGCCCCTTGCAGACTCACCGTCCGGGGTCCCTGCGGTGGGCTCGGCTGCCCCACTCGGGGTGCTGAGGGGCTCGCCGCTCAGCCCTTCCTTGAGCGTGGGGTCAGGCACGACGACAGTCAGTGACGCTGCTGGTTTCTTGCAGGACAAGGACGTCTCCAAAGAGGGGGCGGCGGCAGGTGGAGTCCAGCGGGGCACAAATGTGATGCCTTCTTCCTCTAACTGACGAAGGTAATACTCGATGATTTCCTTGCCCTTGGGAGCAAAGCCAGTTTTGAGGTTAGTACTACTACACTGAGCTTTCAAGTTACTCACTCCTCAAGGGTTTTGAAAACCATGATGAAAACTGAGTGACTACAGAACAAATAGGAAAAAGAAAAGCCAAATGCTTCTGTGGGTTTTTTCCCCATAATTTTACTTCCCCTTCTCTAGAGGCCTAGGAAACCATGTCTCGGACAGTGTTACGTCACCAGTTGCAAGCGCTGGCTCACCGCCCTGTGCCCAGGATGTGCTCTATGTCTCAATCCAAACGCTCTCCAGGAGCACCGAGAACAAGCCTTGGGAAAGCACCCCCTAACCCCAAATGATAACATCTGACACCCAAATGCCACGCTGATGAGCAGCAGCAGGAAAACAAGAAGGGAGCTTCTTCCAGGGAAGACGCGCCTCACCTCCCAAGGCCTCGGAGGGACCCGAGAGGCCTCCCCCAGCGGGCCCCGGACCCTAGTCCCCACCTCTCCCTGCAGTTCCGAGCAGGCAGCACCACAGCCAGCGGCCGAACACTCGCCCCTGACCTCCACCAGCGACCAGCGCGGTCTGTGGCCCCCATCCTCCCCTTTGACTCACCGGGACCCCTGACTAACCCACCCCCAGCCTCTGGAAGGGACCAGCTTGGACCATCTCAAGAGACTCCTGCCCATAAAACCCCAAGGGACACTCACTTTTTTAATGTTGCTGGTATATTGTTTCATTGCAATTTTTTCTACTGTACTTTCAAAACCAAAGAAAGATTTAATATCTAAACTTGCTGACTGTTCAAAACAGGTCCAGTCTTCATTTTCAGGGTGAACCTGCAGGTAAAAGAGAAAGTATTCTCATTAATTATACTGACGACTGAGAATATTTGCTCCTCAGTTCACTGGTACCAAGGGGGGAAAAAAACACTTATTTTACTAACAATGTTATTATCATGAAAAGAGCAGATGGAAAAATTACAGAGAGATTCAGAATTATGAAAAGCCTCAAATAATATTTTTAAAATATTCTAAAAATGACTATTAAAAGGAGAGCTTTATTTTCATGCTTGGTAGTATCATTCATTTATTCACCATATTTACCGAGTAGTGTTCTCTATCACAAACAAAACCAAGATCCCTGCCTTGTGAGGGTTACAGTCTAGCAGAAGAAGACTGGCAGTTGGCCATAAACACAATAGGTAAGAAGTTAAACCAGTGCTGGAAGAGAAGCACTATGGGGAACAGGAAAGTTGGCAGCAGGGCTAAAAGGACTGGAGGGCAGTTCACAGAATTAAACGGGGCGCTCAGGGCTGGCTTCGTCGAAAGGCAGACCTGAGTGAAGCCTGCAAGAGGCAAGGATGGGCATCGAGCAGAGGTCTGGGGGCAGAGGGAGCAGAGAGACCAGGGGCCCTTTGGGAAGCACACCGACGTGATCAGAGGCTGTGAGACGGCGGGCAGGCCTGCGCACGAGGCAGCCAGGACACAGAGGAGAGAGGAAGAGAAAATGCAGGGCCTCATGAGCCACTGTGAGGCTTGTGGGTTTTTCCTCTGAGTGAACTGCAGACACTGCAGAGCTCTGAGCCCTGAGAAAGCATGACATGATCTGACACACTTTAAAAGGATCACTTTGGATTCAGTGTCAAGGATACACTATAGGAAGGTGAGGGAGGAAGCGAGAGACCTACTGGGTTATTCCAATACTCCAGTCAGAGAAGTTCTTGCTCTGGGTGGTGAGCAGGCAAGACGGGAGGCAGATAAATGCACTCAGATCCAATCTCAGAGGGACACATATTTCAAAAGTGTTAGCGTGGGCCAGAAACGATGTGGCGTATTCATATTAAAGAACAAACCAGGGCATCACTTGGCCACCTTAACTGCCGCAACAATGTAGTCCATCCTGCAGGACACGCCAGCTGCCACCCTGCTGATCCCACGCATTAGAAACCAGTAACTGTGTGTGACGGAGAACTGCCCTCTCAGACAAAGACACGCACTGCCTACCGCGAGGGCCCGAGGGCTCTCAGAAGACCACGCCCCACCTCCCACCTCCGCCCCGTGCAGCTACTCACGCTGTAGCAGCAGAGCTCGTTAATGATGACCCGATTAGAAAACGTTTCATTATGGGCCTCAATGTGCAAAGTACGTTCCCGAGAGTTCAGTGAGTTTTTCTGGATAAAATAAACGTAATCAACTCCTGCAATCTTCAAAACAGAAAGAAAAAAGGGTTAATGAATAACACCCAACTGCAACCAACAGAAGCAATAAGCACAAATTCATTTTAGTTTTGGGGGGATTGCCTTTTAAGGTGTCCTTTCCAGTTACCTTTTTCAGCAGTCGAGGAGCATCTATATCCAGTTTGCAGCGCCTTTCTATAATGTGAATAGCCCCATCTTCACTCCTGAATTCATTCACAGTGTCACTGTCCACAAACATTGGAATCAAAGGACACGTAGGGAACCTCCTTTCATAGGCCTGTGAATACAATTTTGAAAAAAAGGAACTGAACCAAGATACAGCCTGGCAGTCTGGCACTGATGGTGTCCCTGGAATACAGGCATCTCTTCATACACACCAACAGTTACATCACAGCTCCCTTCATCTTTACACCTTAAACTTTCAATATTTGAAGAAAGAAAAAGACATTCTGTGTGCATGGATTGGAAGACTCAACACAGTAAAGATATCAATTCTCCCCATATGGATAGAGAGGTTTAACATAATTCCTTTAAAATCCCAGCAAGATTTTCTTTTGCAGCTTATGGACAAGAGTACTTTAAAACTTAAACCGAATGGCGATAGAACGAAAATAGCTAAAGCAATTCTGGAAAAGAAGACTATGTTGGGAAGCACCCCTTCCCATCTCAGTATGAACGCTCGATATGCGGCTACAGGAATCCAGACTGTGTGCACAGGTGGAAGGAAAGACACAGAGCTCCGTGGGTGGGTCAGGGAGCCACAAACTGACCCTCCCAAATGTGCCCCCCACCAGTGTTCTGCCAACAAAGCTGCTAAAGCAATTCAATGGAAGAAGGATGGCCTTTTCACAAATATTACTGGAGAAATTACACATCCATAGAGAAAAAAAGGAACCTGATAAACCCCATACTTATAGAAACTATCTCAAAATGGATTATGAACTTAAATATGTTTGTAATGTAGTTTTAAAAATGTATTTTTTGACTGCACCATGCAGCTTGTAGGATCTGAGTTCCAGGACCGGGGATCAAACGTGAAACGTGGGCCCCTGGTAGTGGAAGCACAGAGCCACTGGACCTCCAGGGAAGTGCCTGTAGCGTTTTTGAAATGACAAACTTGTAGAAATGGAGAACAGGTTAGTGGCTGCCAGGGGACGAGCGGGGAGTGAGTGGGACTGTAACAGTGTAGCAGGAGGGGAACCCTTGGGAGACGCTCTGTCTCTTGACTATACTGTGTTGATATCCTGGATGTACATGATGCTCAACGACAGTCTCTTTGGATGTTACTGTCGGGAGGAAAAATGAGTCAAGAGCCTGTGGAATCGCTCCATAGTATTTCCTGGGAATAATATGCTATTAATATCCTATAAGTCTATCATTATTTCAAAATACAAAAACTTAAAGAAGATTTGCTATATAATTTGTCCAAACTTTTAGAAAATGCACACAGGCACCAGATTTGGTTTGCTCCATAGCCATCCGTGAGGATTACTGATCTAAAGATAACTGAAGCCGTCCAGTGGCTCACAAGTGTGGGTGAGCAGGAAACCACAGGACACGGCGGGGAGAAGACACCTGAGAGAGGAAGCCCAGGGCTCGCCTCTCAGCTCTGCTCCCCATAAGGACAGGCACCGAGGTGACCGACATGCTACTCCCCTCTGAGGCTGCAGGAGAAACATGACAAGGGGAACTGAGACATCCCATCTGGAAACTAATGACAACCAAGCACAGATCTGAGGAAGAAACTTACAGTGCTGAAAAGATTAATCAGTGCGGAGGTGGCACACACTGCCCTGACTTTACCTCTAAAAGAGTGGCAGCAGTTTCAGAGCACTGTCATGCTAAAAAGTCAGTCTTCCTGGGGAAGTTCCACAGGCGGTCACAAGAGACCCCATGAAACACCAGAGCAACTGGGCAGCTCCTCCACCCAGGATGCTCACGACCATTTCATTTCAAGTGACTCGGTCTTCTGTATGTGTCTCATCTTCTTTCCATCACATTATCAAGTTTCCCCAGTCTGAAACATGAATGCCGCACTCCTGCTGTCCACGTTATTTAAAAGGCACCAAGCTAGGCAACATGCGAGGGAGGGGAAGAGGAAGCAGACAGTTCAGGAAATGGAGTCAGGGAAACACACAAGTGTCCTAAGAATAGGCAAGTGCTCTAAGGGCGCAAGGAGAAAAGAGTAAACAGCTTGGAGGGGTGGAGGCTCCGGAAGGCTGAAGGGAGAGGAGGAATAACACTGGGCCTCAGTGGAAAGGTCTGTGCGTGGTCAGTGATGAGGGGAGAACATTTTCAGGACAGAGAACCCAGGAGTGCAACTCTGAGGAAACCTCAGGGTGAGCGGGGACCCACAGCCAGCAGAGGAGGGAACTGGCGACCTGCACTCTGACACTGCCTGCCACGCTCCTGCTCAGCACCCAACCACGTGGCCAGGCCCCCAGGGTGGGTGTGTGTGTGTGTGTGTGTGTGTGTGTGTGTGTGTGTGGCTGCGGGGACCAGGACCAACAGAAGGCCCTGCCTTCCTGGAGCTGCCCTCCTGGTGGGAAAGGAGGGGATGCCACCATGTCACCATCTGGTCTGGAAGGGAGGCAGAACTCACGTGGTGACCAACTGCATTTGCTTTTTAGATGTTTTTACTTTGGGACTTGAAAATACATTCTTCATACTTATCTACTCCCCTTCATTCAAATACATTCTGAATCCCGTTAACTGCTAGCGTGGGATATAAATCACAGGAAAATTCTCTTTATGCCTTTTATAATAAACAACATTTAAGAAGTTTATTCAACTGCTGAGATCATACCTCGGATAATTAAGGCCTCAATGAGGCCCTAAAATTTGTTAGTATTAGGCACTGCACACACAATTCTAGAAAAAAAAAATGCTGAGTATCCTTTGTTCTACACACTGACATTGTCTAAACTGACTTCTAAATTTTCCTACATTAAAAAAAAAAAGGCTTTGTACATTCCAGCACTATGATATGTCAAGAAACTGAGATTACAAGGGCTTCAAAAAAAACACAATTCTTCTTAAGTGACATAAAGGGTAGAGTAAGTCCTTGGCAAGAAGCAACCTAAACTCGGCCCTCTACCACTTAAGTACCTATTATATCATTTGCAAAATACCCACAACATCCTTTAAATTCCTGAAATAGAGTGGTCAGCATAAGGCATTACCCACACAGGCTAGCCTTGAATTTAAAACAGAAAAAACTTTCCATTCCCTGTAAATCTATCCCTCCACATAGACGCGTACTAGCTGAGACATTCATTTTCACCTCGGTGTGCCCCAACCAGCTGGTATTTGAGGTATCCAGGCTAAAGAGCCACTAGCACAGGAGTCGGCATGTTCCTCTCCAAGACTCAGCCTGTGTGGAAACTGGTTAGTAAGCATCTGGCCTCCTCCCTCCACTTGGCTACAGGGCAGAGACCAAGTCCTACTTCTCTTTGATTATCCAGAAGAAGGACCTTACTCACTGTCTGAAACAGAGTCACTGTTCAACAAACATTTTTTGAAATATGGAATAAGAGCTTCCTAAATAAATCAATGAATCCAGCTTCGTGTTTCTGTGCTCACGTACCCTGGCTTATCTTTAGGAGATATGTGAGGCTATTGAATTTTGTGTACTGTTAGCACAGAAAATTAACTTTCTAGAGGATTAAGGGAAAGGAAGACTGAAAGAAGTTGACAAAACTTTAGTCTCTGAAATTGCTCAGGCTATCAGCAGTATTCTTGCCTGGGAAATCCCATGGACAGAGGAGCCTAGCGGACTACGGTCCATGGGGTCGCAAAGAGTAGGACATGACTTAGTGATTAAACAACCACCACCACCACCCTAGTTTTTCAGCACAAACCAAAACCTATAAAGTTTCTGAAGCCTCTGAAAATTAGAAGCATTCTAATTGTATTAAAATATTAAAAGCATTTACGTTCTAGCTCTATCTGGAAGGGCCTAGAAGATATGACACCTCAGCCGCAATAAGCAAACTTGGCATCCAGTTCCTATTTTCCAAATACCACTGCCTACTAAAAAGGAAGCTGTGCTCCTTGGAGAAAAGGCTAATTACAAGTCTGGAGCAAATAAAGGTCAAGGTGAGTCTGAAGCATTTCTTACCAGAAATCAAGAAAGTGCTCAATGACTGATGGGGAACCAGCCCGAATGGGTTCCCCTTGTCAATCCCCGGATAACTGGAGCACCAGAAAGAAAACAGGTGATAAAGCATTACAAACCATATAGAAATACTCAAGAAAAACGGGCAGGAAAGAAAATTTAACAGAAAAGATCATCCGATAATCACAGAAGGAATGACATGATTAGAAAAACCACATTCTGCAACCATCAATTTATAATAACTGATTCAAGCAAGGATCATCAAGGGATGCTACAGAAAGGGAGTTGCTGGAAGACACCACAGCCTCAAATTATGATCCTGCTAGTTATGTGTGACAAAGGCACAACAGAACCACTACCACGCAAAGACCTAGCGGACATCACCTTCACCAAATGATGGGAACCACCTGACAATCTGCTGGACGCCACGGAAGCACACACAAGCATGAGTCTTCGTGATGCAAACTGTGAACTAAAGCTAATCAAGAGGACAACCAGACACACCCAACTTATGGAATATTCTGCAAAACAACCAGCCCAAACCTTTACAAAAGAAAAACTGTCGATTTCCCTGGTGAGTCCAGTGGTTAAGACTCCGTCCTCCAAAGCAGGGGGTGTGGGGTCAATCTCTGGTCAGGGAACCAATGTCCCATACACCATGGGAGTGGCCAAAAATTTGAAAAAAGAAAAACTGTCAATGTCTTGATAAACAAAGAAAGTAGGGGAGTGTCTAGAATTAAGACAACTGAAGAGACAGGATTATCGAATGCAATGCTGCCCTGGCTCCTGGACTGGAATAAACATAGCTCTAGAAAATAGTTAAGGAAACGTGACCATATTAAGTAGTATTAATTGCATATTAAGTAGCAGTATTCTATCAGTGTCAGATTTCTCAGTTGTGATAATGACAGTTACATAGGAGAACATCTATTCTTCAGTATTTAGGGCAAAAGTGTTAAGATACACACAGCTTACTTTCAAGTGGTTGGTTCTACGGGGAAAAAAAAAGGTGTATGTGTGGGAAGGAACAAAATAAAACAAACATGTTAGTTTAGGTGAAATGTGTACAGGTACTCACTACACTTTATCAACTTTTTTAATAGAAATTTTTCAAAACAGAAAGTTGGGAAAAATATTAACAGGGAAAATTCACACGAAAACCAACGGTGCCTCTGCATATAACTGATTAAGTGCAACAGGTCACATTCACCCGTGAAACTGTTTACGAGGTCAGGTGCGCCCACAGCCCAGTCCAGGCAGAGGCCAGGCGTCCAGTCCCGGGGGCCCTCCTCACGGGGCCGCCTCCCCCGGCGGCTTGCTGTCGCTCGGAGGTGAGACACAGGCCCAGGGAACTCAAGCTTCTGGTTTCTAAATCCCGATTTTACAAAGTGACCCTATTTTTAAAACCCTGTTTGGGACAAAGCCCACACCTGCAGGCCTTCCATTTTATTTCTACAGGAGGAAATCTCCAGAAGTGAGGAAGAACCCCACGTTTCAACCACCACTAGGTTCCAATCACTTCATCAGAAAGAAGAGCCAAGGGAACTTTCAAATGCCTTTTTTTTTTTGCCAACTATCTGCAGTACTATCAAGTCATTTCCTAATCACACTCAATATTTATCTAATACAAAAACCAAGAAAGGCTGAAGGAAAGTAACTCTTTCAGAAGTAATTGCTTCAGAGGGAGAGGCATGTTCTTTGATGTTTCCTCTTAAAAGGAAAAATTACTTTTGGAAGAAAAATAACCACTGCAGTCATTTGCTGGCTCTCTCTAACACCGAGGTCGTTTCGACAGAGAAAGCAGCCCTACGGCCTTTTCCACTCGCCTCTGCGAGGAGGGCCGCTTCTCGGTGACAGCTCCCTCCTACCTTCCGACGCCCACCCTTCCTCTTTCAAAAGGGATTTCTGAGCCTGCAATTTGGGAGCTTGGCAACAGTACTTTGAGTTTTTAACCAACCTTTGAATGCAACTGTGACATAACTAAAAGCTAGTACTGTGCTAAAGAAAACCATATTTCAGTGAAGACATTTCAACCTGTGAATTAATAAGCTTAACACTGCATTCTGCCAGGAAAACCCATCCGAAAGAAATTCCATTTAAAGAACCCACCTTTAAATTGAACTCTGTTCATACCCAATTTAGCCAACAAGCTAAGCCAGCTGCTTTCCATGGAGAAACTTGGCTATCCTATGGCACCAGACATGACCTTCATAAACAGGTCGGGTTTACACTGAAGAATCAGTGAGTGAAAAAGTTAACTGTCGCTTTAGACTCTCTTAGAAATTGAAGTCATGAAGTAAACTGTTAGCTGCTCAGCTGTGTCTAACTCTATGCGACCCTGTGGACTGTAGCACACCAGGCTCCTCTGTCCACGGGATTTTCTGAGCAAGAATACTGGTTGCCATTTCCTACTCTAGGGGATATTCTGGACTCAGGGATTGAACCCAGGTTGCTGGTGCTCAAATAATATACAACCCATCAAGAAAATGTGACAAACTGACCCAAGTCCCTCAGAGTTCTATTTCTATTAATCCTGCCTCTCAAATTACACACATGTGAAGAGGGCCTGTATACGCAGCCCTATGCCAAGGTTCTAGAGAACACACGAGTGGGAGACACAGGAACATGCGCCTGTACACAGGCAGCAGGGGCCCCCAAGGAAAGGTAAGCAGCGCGGGGTGGGCTGAACGACAACGCCCTGGCCGGGTGGCTCCGGAGGCTTCGTGGAGGCAGTAGTCTGCAGGGGGTCTTGAAGGGCAGGCAGCTTTAGAGAGGCAACCTGCAGAGAAGGGAACATTCCCGGGTGGGGGGAACAGGAGTAGAACCAAAAGTCCGCCAAGTTGGATGAGTCTGTGGCTGAAACTCAAACGCAAGATGATCATCTAAGCCAACTGCAGATAGGAAAAGTGACGATGACCCAGGGAACCCAGGGGCCCTGTGCTGTCACAATTCAGCCCTGCGTGGGCCCTCGCACTCCACCTCGAAACTGAGGTTCCAAATCAGGTGCTGTTTGTGAATAACTGCTCATACTTAACAAGATAGTAATGAAACCAGAATCTGTGGATATCTGTGCCCTTTGAAAGAAAAGTTATAATTCAGTTAGTCATAACATATACTTCATTCATACAATTACTTACTGACAACCCAATCAGATTATCTACCTTCAAAGCAGTACAAGACTAGCAACAAACCATGGTAAAATGGCGCACACAACTGTATTAGGTAAGTTCTGTATTTATCCCACAGTCAATCCCCTCCATTCCCAGTCTTCAGATGGATCAATATATCAAGTCATAACAACAGGATTGGAACCTGCTAGTAAGATCAAACAAGAAAACATAATGAATATACTACAACTAAAACGATACATATAAAAATTTAATCTGCCCCAAGCCATTTCCCTCTCAGTTCAGTTCAGTTCAGTCGCTCAGTCGTGTCCGACTCTTTGCGACCCCATGAATCGCAGCACGCCAGGCCTCCCTGTCCATCACCAGCTCCCGGATTTCACCCACATCATGTGCATTGAGTCAGTGATGCCATCCAGCCATCTCATCCTCTGTCGTCCCCTTCTCCTCCTGCCCCCAATGCCTCCCAGCATCAGGGTCTTTTCCAACGAGTCAACTCTTCACATGAGGTGGCCAAAGTATTGGAGTTTCAGCCTTAGCATCAGTCCTTCCAATGAACACCCAGGACTGGTCTCCTTTAGGATGGACTGGTTGGATCTCCCTGCAGTTCAAGGGACTCTCAAGAGTCTTCTCCAACACCACAGTTCAAAAGTGTTAATTCTTCGGCGCTCAGCTTTCTTCACAGTCCAATTCTCACATCCACACACGACCACTGGAAAAACCATAGCCTTGACTAGACGAACCTTTGTTGGCAAAGTAATATCTCTGTTTTTTAATATGCTATCTAGGTTGGTCATAACTTTCTTTCCAAGGAGCAAGCGTCTTTTAATTTCATGGCTGCAGTCACCATCTGCAGTGATTTTGGAGCCCAAAAAAATAAACTGACAGTTTCCTCTGTTTCCCCATCTATTTCCCATGAAGTGATGGGACCGGATGCCATGATCTTCGTTTTCTGAATGTTGAGCTTTAAGCCAACTTTTTCACTCTCCACTTTCACTTTCATCAAGAGGCTTTTTAGTTCCTCTTCACTTTCTGCCATAAGGGTGGTGTCATCTGCCTATCTGAGGTTATGGATATATCTCCCGGTAATCTTGATTCCAGCTTTTGCTTCTTCTAGCCCAGCATTTCTCATGATGTACCCTGCATGTAAGTTAAATAAGCAGGGTGACAATATACAGCCTCGACGTACTCCTTTTCCTATTTGGAACCAGTCTGTTGTTCCATGTCCAGTTCTAACTGTTGCTTCCTGACCTGCATATTTCCCTCTAAGATCAAACATATCTGAAGCTTAAATTATTAATTCATCTTACACAACCTCAGATTCCATGATCCCAATAACACACTTTTTCCAGAGGTAGTATGTAGTCTGAGAAAGACTTCAGTTCAACCCATCGTGCCATAGGTCTAAGGAAAGGGCATTTAAGAGACTCATGAAACCCAACAAAGGAGGTTGATTTCTTTGCTAGAGCCACACACTGAAATGTGTGACGACTGCGGAAGGCACAATTATGGCTCAAAGAACAGATGGTGAGAGCGCAGCTCACACACAGAGTGCACCAAAACGTTCGCAACTACAAATATTTTAGACAGTTTTTTTAAAACCAGGAACACATCCTTTTCTCCCAACACCTACCCGCACAGTTAGCACACAATGATTTAACTGGCTCTGTTTACTTTTGATGAAGGAGCCATTTCCTCGTGTATCACTCTACACAACAGAGGGGGACAGGCAGGCCCTGGAAGACACGCTGAGGGACTTTGCATCAACACATCAGTTCCTTTACTCACATCCGCTCCTTTGCTCCAAGAGTTCTGAACATGAAATGCTTTTGTTAAAGGATAAGAACTTTTGTTAACACACTTTAACAGACTGACAGAGCTACTGGATTTTCAAATAAAACTCAAAGGATAATCAGTATGCTTGACTAACTGCATCTTGCGCGTGTTAATTCAGATTAGAAAACTATGGCCCATACTTGTCCAAACCACTTCGTGTTTCTGAAAGATCTCAAGACTGACATTTCAGACAACAGCCTGGGGGCTCCATACTTCCATGGGTTTATTATCTTGAAGACAATCATGCACGACATTTCTGATGGGGTATCCGGAGTGGGTTTATTATCTTGAAGATAGTCATGCATGACATTTCTGATTGGGTATCTGGAGTGGGTTTATTACTTGAAGACAATCATGCATGACATTTCTGATAGGTATCTGGAGTCATTGGTCCTTAAAGCACTGTCTCTTGGGGCAGAATGCCAGAGGTTCCCAAATTTGGGTTCCTGGCACCCTTGGAATCTCGACTTTTTCACGGTGCCCGAGGCCAAAGGAAATACCACTTATTAGATTATGGGGTCCAAACAACTTAAAAAGCATTTGGGTCTTAATAACTTAGTAACCATTTGAAAAATAATATGCTTCTTAAGTTGAAGGAGAAAACGTTTTGCTTCAGTCCTAAATAGCGAGAGTGATCTGAGGATGCGCGTGCACTCCTCTCAGAGTCACGCTGCCGCTGCTGTGAGTTCCTGCTGCACACAACGCACAGCAACCACCGCAAGCCCAACCGCACAGAGATGCAACATCATCGAAGGACGTGCAGTGTGATCCCGAAACCGTGAACTACCCTGAACCAAGAGTCTGCAGTGTTTGTGAAAGGTAGAGTATCACAGTGCTTCCTCAAAAACGGAAACTGTCCTATAGCCCGGGTGCTCTGGGGTGCCTCAGAACACACTTTGGGAACTGTGGCTCCAAGGGCTCTAAATTTTATTCATTCGTTCACAAATTCCTCTGCCTATAAATACATTATTCAAAATACAAACAGGGACTTCTTTGGTGGTCCAGTGGTTAAGAAATCACCTTGCAATGCAAGGGGACAAGGGTTCGACCCCTGATCAGGGAACTAAGATCCCATATGTGGCAGAGCAACTAAGCCCACGCGCCACGACCACCGAGCCTGTGGCCACAATGACGCCCAGGTGCCACAGCTAAGACCCAAGGCAGCCAAATAATTCAGTAAGTGTATTTTAAAAATGAAAACAAACGAGCTTCAATCCAACTGATCACCCTATACTATCAAACTTTCCGTCAAATACAAAAGGTCCAGCGCCCAAGCTAAATTTCCAACTTCTGCATAAAGGCCTTCAAAAACCTAAGACCGGTGAGCAAACTTTTCACATAAGCAAAGGGCCAGACAGGGAATATTTTCAGCTTTCTGGGCCAGACAGTCTCTGTGACAAATATTCAGCTCTGCCTTTTGAGGACAGAAGCAGCCATAGACAATATGTAAACAACCCGAATAGAGCTCGGTTCCAATAAAAGTGTATTTATAGAGACTGAAATCTGAATTTCAGATACTTTTCACAAGCCATGAAACAGTCTAGAATTTTTCCCAATCGCTAAAAAATATAAAGACCTATTTTAGCTGGTGTACAAAAACAGACGCGGGGAAAACTGATGCTGGGAAAGACCGAAGGCAGGAGGAGAAAGGGACGACCGAGGATGAGCCGGTTGGATGGCATCATCGATGCGATGGA
This sequence comes from Bos mutus, assembly GCF_027580195.1. Taxonomy (NCBI): domain Eukaryota; kingdom Metazoa; phylum Chordata; class Mammalia; order Artiodactyla; family Bovidae; genus Bos; species Bos mutus. The sequence goes on along the minus strand of NC_091635.1, from coordinate 8,546,617 downwards.
CATGAGTTAGAGTTATCTCCGGGAGTTGGTGATGGACAGGCGTGGCGTGCTGCAGTCCGTGGGGTCGCAGAGAGTCAGACACGACTGAGCGACTGAACTGAACAAAAACAGACAGCAGGCTGTCGTGTGCCCACTCCTGATCTAAGTGATTAACTGTAACGGGTTCCATGTAATTATTTTCCCACAAAAACGCAAGAGTTATTTTAAATGCCAACCAGTCTAAACAGTGAAAGATAAAAATTTGAAATAAAACAGAAAGGATCATAAGGCCAATGGACTATCACTTGTACTTAACTGCTCTCTGTTACACAAGGGGGTCTCAACAAATGCATTTCTCACTTACGCACACAAATCTGACTACGTACATTTAACCCAAGAAAGAAGTGGGGAGGAGAGGAGAGCACGAATGTGAATAAGGAGGGTAACCCCCACCGTTCTACTCAATGAACAGATGCACTCTAGAGCCACCTCTTCTATAATCTGCAGCCACCAACCACATGTGAATATTTAAATTTAATTAAATATTAAAGAACATTAAAATCCACTCCCTCAGTCTCACTAGCTACATTTCAAGTTCAAGAAGTTGCTCTGATCTTGGCTGACTCACAATGCTAACTTCACTACAGTGATGGTCTCACAGGTATACACGTCAAAACTCATCCAATTATATATCTTTAAAAGATATAGTTTATTATTTGTCATTTATATCTCAATAAAGTGGGGGAAAACAATAAAAACATAAATGCATATAGTTTTAATTGGCAGGCCAACTCTGGGAAGCATTTCTAATAGTGACCAGTATTTCCTGATAAAGAAGCTTGATTTGCCGTCATCAGCACAGCAGGAAAACTCAAGGTTAAGTGAAAAGGAAAGCAGCACCACGGCATTATTCATAATTGCCAAAAACAGGAAGCAACCAAGATGTCCTACGAAAGGTGAATGGATACACAGTCTGTGCATGGTACATCCACACAATGGAGTCTTATTCAGCAATAAAGTGAGATGCACTATCGAGCCACAAAAAGAGGTGGGAGAAACTTAAATGATTACAGCTTTGAAAGAAGCTTATGTGAAAAGGCTGCAGACTGTATGATACCAACTCTCTGATAACTGGAAAAGGCAACACTACTGAGAGACTAAAAAGACCAAGGGCTGCCAAGTGTTGGGGAGAGAAGGCAGGGATGAAGGGTGGGGCACAGAGGAGTTTCAGGGCAGAGAAACCGCTCCAAGGACACTGTCCTGGTGGATATGGGATGTTAGACATTTGTCAAAACCCAAAGGCCTGTAAAACACACAGTGAATCCTAATGGAGATGATGGATTATAGTTAATAATAACATACAAACACTGGCTCAAAAATGAAAGAAACACACCACACAAGATGTTAATACAGGGGAAGCTGTAGAGGGATATATAGAAATCCCATACTACCTGCTCAATTTTCTGTAATGTAAACCTAAAACTGCTCTAAAAATTATAATCTATTAAATATAAAGAAAAAAAGGAGTCAAGTAACACCCTGGCCAAAGGTAAATAGCCTATTAACTACCTGAGCTATTGGAAAATGAAAAAGTTCTTCTAAGAAGAACCTAGAGAAATTCATAACATCCTTTATTCAACATTCTCTCCCACGACAAACACTGCAGAGCAGGCACCCGGGATGCAGGAGGGAAAGACCAGGGCCGTCCCCACCGAGAGCTTTCACGAAGGGGGCCGCAAGGCAGGAGCGGCACCCCAGCACCGCTTGCCTGGGGAGCCTGCACACACACGGCAAGTGGGTTCACAAAGGTGGGTGCATGTACTAGGCAGGCTCCTGCTACAGAATGAGCTTCTCCCCACTTTCAAATGAGGAAACAGAGGCTGAGAGAAGTCAAGTCCCGGAATCCGAACCCAGAGCAGCGCCACGTCTCAAGGGACGGGCCCTGGGAGAGAAGACCCAGCTCCAGTCCCAGAGAGGGCCTTGGGAAGCTTACTCGGCATTGTTGAGTAATTCATCTTCTTCATCTTCAATTTCATCTTAGTTTCTTCATTTTTGATGTGCAGAATTGTAGAAGATTAAGAAAAAGAAGACGGAAGAGTGTTTGGCAGCCCTGACAAAGAGTACATACAATACTCAAAAAGAGGAAAAAGGTGCCTGATCACTAAGCAAAGACGCTGCCACCCACGGCCCAGGGACTGATTTAGCTTGGCACAGAAAGAGGAAGAGAATCTAATGTGAATGGCTTAAAAAAAAAAAATTCACCCTCAAAATCCTTGCTCACCGGGCTAAAATGACAATTTTATCTTCCATGGCCCTAAAAACACAAGATGTAAATAACATGAGACTTGGCTGGAAACCATTTTAAGTTTATAATTAGCCCACTAAAAAAAGAAAGGAACCAGGTGTGAATAGTATCATAGAGGTCTCCTTCTATAAGGAAAAGGAAAAAGTCAACAGAAATAAAGATAGAAATGATATCACTTCAACTTAGGGATTGAGAGTGAAATATTCCCTCTGTAGTGTGAAGAAAATACAAGAAACATATTGATTTAGTTATATAACTCGTTAATTCTACACTAAACTCAGTTGCTAGAAGCAGATATGGCCCTGAAGATTAACATGATCAAAGCCGAAAGAGAACTTTCATAAAATGAGTGGGGGGAGAGGGACTGCTGAGGAAACAAGATGTTCCCTGAAAGGTTTTGGTTGCAGGGAGCCCTGAATCGGGCTTAACGCTAATGGTAGTAACATGTTCCACAGAATGAAGAGACACAATACACTTGGATGGGAAAGAACTCCCATCAGGAAACCAGTGGCTCAGCCCCCTTCTCGGCCTGAATGAATGTAAACATTAGACTATTCCTACAGCCCTGGAGAGACACCTACTGTTTCAAGGACAAAGCCCTTGCCGCCGGGCAACCCTGTACAACTCTCAACCCAAGTGCCCCAGCACGCACGGCCTCAAACTGTTTTTAAACTCACAGCTCCTAGCAACTTCCGAGCCACTCCCTTCCCCCAGCCCGCCACCCAACTGTTGTCACTGGCCTCAGCTAGCCCGCAGCGTCCTTTCCCTCCCCGCCTCCAGCACTGTCACTTCAGGACCAGACACCAACCAGGGAGCCAGAAGGCAGAGCCAACAGAGAGCCTGGGCTCCTGTGTCAGCAGGCCCTGATTTGAATCTCAATGGTACCACCTACAAGCGCCAGCCTTCTGTTACAGAAAAGACGAAGATGGGCTGCATGCCACCAAAGATGGAGCACGAGGGGGAAGCTTACTGCCTGGCTGGGAACCGGGTCAGCACAGATCAGGCAGGAGGGAGAAGAAGGCTGGGGGAGGAGGACTGGGGAGGAACCTCAAAGCAAAGGATGCAACCTGGCTTTGTCCAAAGTCAGAAAAGCCCGGGGTCCACGGCCGTCCTGCTGACAAGCGAGATCCGGGTTTGTGTGGACGTGAGCCAAGCTGCACGTGGTCTGGGCGTGTGTGTGGCCACGCGGAACCCTGGCACCTGCACCACGGACAGTGGGCAAGGCAGTCAGGTCACCTGGCAAGCAGTTTAAATCTCAGTTTCCTCTTTGTAAAGAGGAATAAGAGAAGCGCCTACCTCTAAAGTTGTTAAGTCCCAGTTGTAAGTCCTGGGGATGTAATATCCGGCATGGTGACTTAACGACACTGTATTATACATCTGAAAGTTGCTAAGAGATCTTAAAGGTTATCACAAGGGAAAAAAATGTGTAACTGTGAGGTGATGGATGTCAACTTTTGTGGTAATCATTTCTCAAGGAACATAAAGTATTACACTGCACACCTTAAACAAACACTAAGGGTTTCCCACAATGCAAAAGACATAAGAGACACAGGTTCGATCCTTAGGTCGGAATGATCTCCTGGAGAAGGAAATGGCAACCTACTCCAGTATTCATGCTTGGGAAATCCCACGGACAGAGGAGCCTGGCAGGCTACAATCCATAGGATCGCAAAGAGTCGGACATGACTGAAGTGACCTAACACACACACAAACAAACACAATGTTATATGTCAATTACATCTCAACAAAGGGGGCAGAGTGGGGAGAAGAGCCTACCCACGTAAGTGTGAGCCATGAATGAGACAGTAGCACACTGAACCCACACAAGCTCATCCTTACTCCTGCATCTTTCAGATGTTCTTTAAGTGTTTCTTAAATGGTGGTTCAGCTCTGGGATCACCGGGGGCCTAGCAACCAGATCTCCCCAATGGGCTGTACACTGGGTTCAGCTGCCCAGGTGGTGCCCAAGGCCCTGCGCAGAGGCCTGCCCTACCACTCCCCTCCAGGAGATAAGAAGACCCCTGAAGGCAGAACTTGTTTGGAAACTGCTTCCCATCCCTCTATAGCTCCAGCCCTACTTTGCCTCTGGTTATAACACAAGCAGAAGATATTAAGAAGAGATGGCAAGAATACACAGAAGAACTGTACAAAAAAGATCTTCACAACCCAGATAATCACGATGGTGTGATCACTGACCTAGAGCCAAACATCCTGGAATGTGAAGTCAAGTGGGCCTTAGAAAGCATCACTACGAACAAAGCTAGTGGAAGTGATAGAATTCCAGTTGAGCTATTCCAAATCCTGAAAGATGATGCTGTGCAACTATTGCACTCAATATGCCAGCAAATTTGGAAAACTCAGCAGTGGCCACAGGATTGGAAAAGGTCAGTTTTCATTCCAATCCCAAAGAAAGGCAATGCCAAAGAATGTTCAAACTACCGCACAATTGCACTCATCTCACACACTAGTAAAGTAATGCTCAAAATTCTCCCAGCCAGGCTTCAGCAATATGTGAACTGAACTTCCTGATGTTCAAGCTGGTTTTAGAAAAGGCAGAGGAACCAGAGATCAAATTGTCAACATCCGCTGAATCATGGAAAAAGCAAGAGAGTTCCAGAAAAACATCTATTTCTGCTTTATTGACTATGCCAAAGCCTTTGACTGTGTGGATCACAATAAACTGTGGAAAATTCTGAAAGAGATGGGAATACCAGACTACCTGATCTGCCTCTTGAGAAACCTGTATGCAGGTCAGGAAGCAACAGTTAGAACTGGACATGGAACAACAGACTGGTTCCAAATACGAAAAGGAGTTACGTCAAGGCTGTATATTGGCACCCTGTTTACTTAACTTCTATGCAGAGTACATCATGAGAAACGCTGGACTGGATGAAGCACAAGCTGGAATCAAGATTGCCGGGAGAAATATCAATAACCTCTGATATGCAGATGACACCACCGTTATGGCAGAAAGTGAAGAGGAACTAAAAAAGCCTCTTGATGAAAGTGAAAGTGGAGAGTGAAAAAGTTGGCTTAAAGCTCAACATTCAGAAAACGAAGATCATGGCATCCGGTCCCATCACTTCACGGGAAATAGATGGGGAAACAGTGGAAACAGTGTCAGACTTTATTTTTCTGGGCTCCAAAATCACTGCAGATGGTGACTGCAGCCATGAAATTAAAAGACGCTTACTCCTTGGAAGGAAAGTTATGACCAACCTAGATAGCATATTCAAAAGCAGAGACATTACTTTGCCAACAAAGGTTCGTCTAGTCAAGGCTATGGTTTTTCCTGTGGTCATGTATGGATGTGAGAGTTGGACTGTGAAGAAGGCTGAGCGCCAAAGAATTGATGCTTTTGAACTGTGGTGTTGGAGAAGACTCTTGAGAGTCCCTTGGACTGCAAGGAGATCCAACCAGTCCATTCTGAAGGAGATCAGCCCTGGGATTTCTTTGGAAGGAATGATGCTAAAGCTGAAATTCCAGTACTTTGGCCACCTCATGCGAAGGGTTGACTCATTGGAAAAGACTCTGATGCAGGGAGGGATTGGAGGCAAGAGGAGAAGGGGACAACAGAGGATGAGATGGGTGGATGGCATCACTGACTCGATGGATGTGAGTCTGAGTGAACTCCGGGAGTTGGTGATAGACAGGGAGGCCTGGCATGCTGCGATTCATGGGGTCGCAAAGAGTTGGACATGACTGAGCGACTGATCTGATCTGATCTGATCTGATACAACTAACTATCTCCAATGAAACAGACTTAAAAGTTTTAAGCTTTAAGTTCAAAACGTAGTACAGTTGATTTGAGGACTTCACAATCCATCATGAAAAAGAAACATGACCATGAGAATCACAAACTTTACAGAAGGACATTTCCGCCCCCCACTCCTGCCCCCACCATTCTCCCGCAGGGTGATGAAGCAGAGTGTCAGTTTCCACAGCTCTAAGTCAGACACGGAAGTTGAAGACACTGCCATCCCAAGTTTCCACTCTTAGCCTCACCAGTCAATACTCAGTTAAAACAACTGTCAAAGAGCTATCATTCATGACCTACCGTGTGGAAGGGCTGCCCACTACCCCTGAGAACGGCTGAGCCAACAAGCCACTCAACTGAATGTTTATCCCCCTCTCCAACCTCTGGTTGGTTTCAACCTTGGTTGCATGTCAAACAAAACCCAATTTAAGGAGCTGATGGATCTGGAATTCATGACAGTATAGCCAAACCTCTAACTCAAGAAAAATGGCTTTAGTAATCAAAAGATGGAAGTTTCCTTGGACCTTTAGTGTTGACCAGTTATTTTTCATTATAATGTTACTTAAATACGTACAAACTAGGCAAAAACTCATACCATTATAAAACTCAAACTAACACAATATACATTTAACGAGAAAGATGACAATTTGTTGAAGACGAAGTCCTCCTTCAACATGGGACTGAGCAGCAGGGCACGGCTGCTTTCAAACCTGGCAGGCCTGCACCAAGGCAGGCCTTTGGAGATTCACCACTCCTACCACTTCTATTTAAGTCTTTATCTGTACAGCCCCCTGTGTGCAGAAGAACTTAGCGTATACTTGGCTCAATCACATCATTTACATATTAATTCCACCTCTATTCTTTTTGTATTTGCTTTCAACCATTAAACCAGTATTGTGAGGCAAACAACCACAGTCAAAAAATGGGCCCAAGACCTCAAGAGACCTAATTTTCTTCAAAGACATATAGATGTGTGACAAGCACATAAACAGATGTTCAACGTTGCTAATTATTAGAGAAATGCAAATCGGAACCACAATGACGTCACCCCACACCAGTCAGAACTGGCCCTCATTAAAAAGTCTACAAATAACAAATGCTGGAGAGGGTGTGGAAAAAAGGAAACGTTCCCGCACCGTTGGTAGGAATGTAAGCCGGTGCAGCCACCGTGGAAAACAGGATGGAGGTTCCTTAAGAAACGAGAGTTGCCCTATGATCCAGCAAGCCCACTCCTGGGCAGGTATCTGGAGAAAACTATAATCTGAAAAGATTCGTGCACTTCTAAAGTTCATGGCAGCACTATTTACAGGAACCAAGACATGGAAGCAACCTAAATGTCCACCAACAGATGAAGGGATGAGGAAGATAATGGTAGATTAGAACAAAAAGCACAACATTAACCAATCCCAGTTAGAAAATTAAAGGATACTAGTCAGAAAACACAGAGGTACACACATCTTTAAGTAGATCTTTATACTTAAGATATCTGTCACTGTCAATAAATCTTGAAGGACAAATGTTTCACAGGCCACAATTACTCGAGCCCTAGGCAAACAAGAATGTCTGGAGTGTTACAAAGGGTTTCTCTTCTCTTAGTTTTTTAAATTTAAAAGTCAAGTGACTGATTCATGATCCAACAGAATCCAAAACATGCCAGGACTTTCCAAAACTATTTCTAATCCATAAAACTTTCTAATAGCAAACTGAGTATATGTGACAATAAAAATAGCAGTTTTGCATATTCTTCTTCAAATGAAGTTGGATTTGGCAGAGCGCTGTTTCCCTTTTCCAGAGTGTAAAAAATGAGTCCGTGGACTTCAGAAGAGCATTTGGTGTTCCAGGGACTTGCAGCTGTCAGCTTTTATAGATGCCATGTGTTTGCCCACATAAAAGAATGTAATGAGCTATGGAAATATTATCCGGCCTCATGAACCAGAATAAAAGCGCCATCGTCAGTAGGCTGATAGCAGGAGTCGGTCCATGCATCAGGAAAATATCTATCAAGCACCGTTTATTAAACGCCTATTACACAAGTTGTGCCTCCCGGACCGTGAAGTGCTCGTTTCTGTTTTCTCTACCACATCCCTTCCTTTATGGTGGGAGCCCCCCGACAGTGCATCCCCCCAGCTCATCAATCTACACCTGCTCTCAGATGCTGTTCTTTCTTTGTTATGAACTAACGGCAAAGGCAACCGTGAGATGCAAACTAGAGCTGTATCTTGAACAGGTGGAACAAAATACAGCGGTTGAATTCAAAGATGAAAAAAAAAAATCTATAGAGATGTGCACTTATTTTTGGCTGACATAATAGTCAACTAGACTTTAAACAATAAACACAACAGCCAAAAAGTGGAAACAGCTCAACTGTCCACCGATGAAAGAATGGATAAACAAACTGTAGTGTGTATACACACACACACATATAAGATTATTCAACTTTAGAAAGGAAAACAATTTTGACATGTTACAACATGAAGGAGCTGTGAGGACAATATGCTAAGTGAAATAAGCAAGTCACAGAAGGATAAATATTGTGTAATTTCTCTCATAAGAGGTACTTAGAATAGTCAAATCTATAGAGACAGAAAGTAGAGAGGGGTGGGGATGGGGAGTCAGTGTCTAATGGGGACAGAGTCTCCATCTGGGAAGATAAGAATGTTCTGCAGATGAATGGTGGTGATGGTCATACAACCTGTGAATGTCCTTGAAAGTGAAAGTGAAAGTCACTCAGTCGCGTCCGACTCTTGGCGACCCCATGGACTATACAGTCCATGGAATTCTCCAGACCAGAATACTAGAGTGGGTTGCCTTTCCCTTCTCCAGGTGATCTTCCCAACCCAGGGATCGAACCCAGGTATCCTGTGCTGCAGGCGGATTCTTTACTGGCCGAGCCGCAAAAGGAAGCCCAGGCATACTGGAGTGGGTGGCCCATCCCGTCTCCAGGGGACCTTCCTGACCCAGGAATCGAACCAGGGTCTCCTGCATTGCAGATGGATTCTTTACCAACTGAGCTATCAGGGAAGCCAAATTGTAACTGGAAATAGTTAAAATGGTAAATCTTACGTATATTTTACCACATAAAAAAGAGTATAAATCTTTTTTTATACTCCACCTGAAAATTAGCAAGTAAAGCCACACAAAGGATTCAGTTAAGACAGGCACATGCTTGTTAACAGAGTTTTGGTATCACTATATAAACTCACAAAAAACAGTCTGGAGAAGCACGTACAGCAAACAGCCTCCTTTTAGTACACGCTAGATCCTTCTAAAGAAAGTATCATTAACGAGTCTCTATTATACAACCTGTTAAAAGAATCTATCCTTTCGAAGATTTTCAAGTAAGGAAAAGTTATAACTGAAACCAATTTTCTTTCTTCTACTCCATTCGGTACACATCAAATTAAGGACATCCAAACCAGTGGTCCTCCAACCTGTGCAGGCATCAGAACCAGGGCTTGTGAAACCCAACTGCTGGGCCTGCCCCGGAAATCCTGACGCAGCTGAGAATAAGAATTTCGAACTGTCACAATTACATCCCAGACCAACTCTGTGTTAAATGAAATAAAGATACGATGTGTTTGGGGAAGAGCTTTCTAAATGTTAATAGCATAAATACTGCAATACAACTCTCTCTTAAATTTACTTCTTAAAATAAATACCTTCAGCTTTTAGTTCTGAACTTGGTTTTAAAGACAGATACAGGCGCCGAACTAGGCAAAGAAACGCATTTTACCTACTGCTACAGAGTAACTTATTCAATTAAGAAAAAGGGTCATGTAATAAGCAACCTCCAGGTTTAAAACTATAGAGATAGAAAAAAGAAAATTAGAATACCATTCTATCAGAGTCAAGAATTTTTAAATGAATTTTATGTTCTGTAGGAGAAGCACATAAAGGAAGTTTTTTGGTCGCAAAGAGTCAGACATGACTTAGTGGCTGAACAAATTCATCACTATGGGAAAAAAGCCACTCAAACACTAATACATAAACCAGGATACATTTTTCAGAAAACTACAGTAATTATAAGCTTCAGTTCACTGAACATAAACTCTATTTTACTCAAAACCAAATTGCATCAGATTCCTTCAAAACACAGTATAAGTAGTAAATTCAACCAAAAGAATATGTTCCAATGTGACCTTTTGTTAAAATTTTCACTCCCAGAAGCAGCAGTAATGGCAGAAGCGAGAGTGTGCATCTCAGGACTGGCTTATTCTTCAGACAAATCCATTACTGAGGCTTCTCTGTAGGCTCGGGAGAAAAAGCAAAACGTTCTGGTTCCCACCCTGAAGATGCTTATGTGAAAGGAGAGGTGACAAGCTGCAGGGACCAGCCAGGCGACAGGGGGACAACAGAGCACAGGGCGGGAACTCCTCCGAGAACTGACCTGACCGGTGAGGGAAGGACGGAGAAAGGCACTCCAGCACGAAGCCAGCAACAGACGCACACCTGGGGAGCGGCCAGCGACCCCAGAGACGCGACTGGGGAGCACGGGGGGTCTCGCCTGTGGCGACGAGGCTACGAGGAGGCTTAGAAGCCAGGACAGAGCCAAGGCTCTGAACTCATCTTGAAGGTGGGGTGCAGCCACTTGAGAATTTTAAACTAGCAAGCAATGCGGTCAGACGTCCAACTGGGAGACTCGGGGGCAGCAACCCTGAGAAAAAGCGAGTGGGGCAGACAGGGTTGGGATGCAGGGTCCAGAGGACGTGAAGGATGCTGTGATGGAGGCTGAGCCCACACCGTCAGAGGGGACGATTCAGATCCAAGTCAACAGACACCCTGGATGGGCAAGGGTCCGGCCATCACTGGGGTTGGAGGGGTGGGGGCTTTCAGGGGTGCCTGGGCTCCGGGTCTGAGGGTCGGCACATGGCGGTGGCATTCCTCAGAAGCAGCAGTTCAGAGGAAAGGCAGAGCTTTTCAGAGGAATTCTATTGTTTTTAACATGCTTGCGTGCGTTCTGTTGGGTGTGCTCTTTGTGTGGGCACGAGGAAGGGTGGGTACTGTTCAGACCTACTAAGTCTGCCTCGGAATGGCCAGGTGGGGCTCTCCAAGCACGGAGCTGGCTAGACGCCTGGAAGCGCCTGTGTGTAGGCTGAGGGTGAGCCCTGAGAGCTTTGGTTTATAAACTGACAGTTGAAGCCACGGGTTCAGACGATGCTGGCCAGGAAGGGAGGTCGGCTGAGAGAGCTGGATATTCATAATACAGCATTAACCACAAGTTAAAACTGTGACATCCAGAAAACACAAAACTAGTTGAATAACTACGGGGTCTTGAAATAGCAAAACAACTTATCGTTAGAGGAAGAGCCCATCTGTACCCAAGGCAGCATGGAGGTGAGTCGAATAAGGAGAAAAGCAAGGGTGACCAGAGGGAGGGCCAGAGACCCAGGAGGAAGAGAACCACTGCCAGTCATCCAGTCAAACACGCGAGACATTTAGGAACCGGACGCTTATCAATCACTCAGATTCGCACTATGCATGTGAACAGTGCACTAGGAATATACGAATGCAAATCGTGTAGGAGAGAGCTATGAAATAAACATGGCAGATTTCTGAATGGAAAAAGGATTCAGCACACATCACGATATATACAGCAATTATCCTACAGGGTGATAATTGCATAAATCTACATACATACATACAAAGACTTTTCTTTAAAAAAACAACAACAACAAATAAAACAAGGCCAGTACTCTCAAGATCAACTGTACCTTTCAAGGGAATTGTTACTGCAATACATGCCTTCTGTTGCAACATGTAAAATTATCCCATTAGAAGTACATAAAACTGTTTTCACTCATACAGATTAAAAATCAAGAAAGATCAATGATCACACCTGCCCATCAAAAATTCTCTGCAGTGAATCTCTCTGGGCACTGCCCAAACCAGACTGACATCCCCATCCAGGGCTGTAAAGCAAGAAGCATGAACAAAGGACAGGCCAGGGTGCCTGGGACCCCTCCTTGCACCTCGGTGGTCCCCAAGCGCTTACCACGGACGCTACATAGGGAGCCTCTTAGTCAGATCTGCCAATAAATGAACTCCCTTCAACCGCTCTCTATAAACAGTAGGATCAACGAAGTGCGTTTGGAAAGACCCAGTTTAATTTGAAAAAAAAATGCTTTGCATCCTATTTGCAACTCAAAACTACAAAGGATAATTGCTGGCTTCAATATCTATCAGCAATATCAGCAAATGTTTAGACAAAGCTGCTAAAAAGTAGCTGAACTGACTGACTTGAGGTCTGTGACTCCTCCCGGTGCCAACTGGCTGTAATGAACAATTAAATCAGCAAAACGTTAAGGTAATTGAAAAGGACAAATGACCCAGTTTCTGTAACAAAGTGATGACACGAAAGGAAACAAAGGGAGAGGAGGATGTGAGGGAACAGAGGAGGCTGAAGAAATATAATAACTGAACGCTAAGGTTTATCTGAAGGAGGATCCAAAGAAGGTTAAAAAAAAAAGACATTGTGTTAGCAGAGAAAGTCTGAACATGGATTTGGGACTGGATGATGTCAAGGAATTATTAGAACTCTTCTCAGATGTGATCATGACACGGTGGTTACTTTTCAAAAGAAAAAGGTCCTGGCACGTCCCTGGTGGTCCAGTGTAGGGGACGTGGGTTCAATCCCCGAATGGGGAACTAAGATCCCACAAGTGCACCAGAACTAGAGAGAAGCCCAAGTGCCACAATGAGAGACTTCACGCAGCTAAATACATACATTTTTTTAAAAAAGTCTTTACAGTGCGAGGTATGTTTCAGGATGAATTAACAAGATGCCTGAAATCTGCTTTTTATATACACCAGCAGGAGGAAAGCGGAAAGAATAAACGAAACAAACTGGCAAAACGGTGATGCTTTCGGAGCTACGCCATGGGCAAGCGGGCATTCATCAAACTTTCCTTTCTACTTCTGCATACTTGGTTCCGAAAATACAAGGTTTACCCTTTTCTTTTTTTTTTTCCTTGACAAAAACAGGTAAATCAAGAAGGCAAGGAGCTGAATCAGATCCTGCTTTATTTCTTGAAATAAGAACCACTACTGAACCACGGCTGTATTCACTCTAGCACATTAAAAGTAATTCAGGAGGCATAACGTGTTGGGAGAGTGGGTTTAGGAGAAGAGAAAAAGCCTGGTTCTGCACAAAATAGCGTGTGAAGGAAGCACAATGACTGCTCATTGTCAAAGCTGAGTACATTTGACCGCATTCCAGGTTTTACTACACGGAACAGAATTTACGCTATGGCATTCAAAAACTTGATAAATGAAAAGAGTACAATCTCCCTCACTATTAATAAACTGACCAGGATCCTTAATGTATCAACAGAAAAACTGGATTGTTTCTCTCCACTTCTAGACTGAACAAAACTTTTTAAGCTGGTGACCCCAAAATGAAGACTGCTTATTTCTTTGAGTAAAAATAAATTCTATTGCATACTGGGCTGACTGAAGATATACCTATACCTCCATTAATGAAAAAGATGTATTTCAGTAACACACCTAATTGTCAGAAACTTGGAAAGCATAAAGGGCTCAGGGATAAAATCTAGGATGAGAGGCAGAGAACATGCTTCGAAAAGAAAAACAAAAGATGGAATGAAAGTATTTCATAACTAAAATAAAGGTACAAACCAAATACGCGTGGGACTCAGGTCAGCGGAAGAGAACAAAATCAGGAAGAGGGGTCGGGGGCTCCCAGTATCTTCGGCCAAGGAGGAGGGGCGGATGGGCACATGGGGCTTCAGGGGGCAGCCACCTGCCTCAGAGCAAGAGGACAAAGCCAGATGGGCTCCAGCAGGACCGAGGAACAGCCCGGAAACAGCTGCACGGGGGTGGAGGGTGGGCTCTACCGCTCAGATTTCTGCGCACCTTGCCCTCACCCTAGAAGGAGCAGACTGGACTGCATTTGGTGTACACCTTCCTTAGACAGCGCTGTGATACACAAGCACACCCCAGGGTCCCCCACATGTCTCCCCAACTGTCCTGATGCATAAACTGAATGGATGAAGTAAGGTTTACATATATACAAAGGTCTATTTTAAAGAGACACATTCATAGTTCACATGTCAACAAATGACTCTGCTGATTCATTTCACCTTGCATTTGGGCGCGGCACAGGGGCTGGCTTTCAGAAAGGGAGGGGGGAGGCCATGGATGTTTCCAGGCCCTGCCTCTCCCACTGGCACGTCTATGGTCTGCTTAGTTCTACAGACCTCCCAACAGTCTACACGAGAGACCAGCCTAGTCACCAGGTTACATAGCAAGTCTGCGGCAGGGCCCCACTCTGTACCCAGAATCACAGCAAATCTCCTTTCATCCTCTAGTCTTGTAGGAAGATATGAGATATTTGAGGAAAGAGGAAAAGAAGGAAAAAAAACAGAGACCAAAACAAACCAAAGGAAAGCAAGAGAATGAGAGGAACAGAACCAAATGCTGTTGTGGGAGCCACTGGTCAGCAAGCGCACACTGAAAGAGAGAGCTTTTTGGTTACTCAACCTGTAAAAGCATATCACTTAAACTACTACAAAATTTGTCAAATGGGTTCTGCGTAATTTATGATGGTGTTAAAAAAAAAAAGCCAACTTCATCACAAAAGGGCTCTGCTTTTCCAGGAGGCATCGGTTAACTGAAGGCTCGCAGCATGCTACTTCTCTTCATGGAGAAAACACAGAGCCCTCATCTGAAGCAGATCAGATCTGAGCTTCAACCGTCAGACCTAGCTCCCAAGTCCTCACACGGAAAGCTCAAGTGAGCAAATGGACACCAGCCGATCAAACATATCTGTGTGCCTACGTGTGCTCGGTACCAACACTGGAGGGAACAAGGGAAAACACAGTCTCTGCCCTTGAGGAACATATACAATAGTTAGAGAGCAATACTCGGGCACCTTGGAAAATAAAAGAAACCACCTACCACCACCTACCACTGACTGCACCATGAAGGAGGAGAGAAACACGAAGGGCTTCGTAGCTGCCATCAGGGCAAGGGGTGGGCCAGCTAAGATCAAGATTAGATGGGGTGAACATCTAAGGCAAGGAAGGAAGTGTAGAAAGGAAGCGGGTGGGGGGCAGAAAAGACACCGTGGCAAACAGGGACAGCACAGAATAGATGGAAACATTCACGTTGGGAAGTCGGC
The DNA here is from genome assembly GCF_027580195.1 of Bos mutus. Lineage (NCBI taxonomy): Eukaryota > Metazoa > Chordata > Mammalia > Artiodactyla > Bovidae > Bos > Bos mutus. Next base: position 8,531,437 of record NC_091635.1, on the reverse strand, counting down.
ACAATTATGAGAGAAGCTTGAACAGGGAAGGCAGGATACGAAGGGCCTTGGAGAAAATGCAACGCGGTTTAGAACAGATGTGACTGATGAGAGCGATCACTTCCCCGAGGGCTGACAGGCGGAACCTGTGTCCAGCAGGAGGATGCAGGCCCAAAGGGAGGGGCGTGAGTGAGAAAGGACAACTCTGACTCCCCCCCGAAAGCTGGACCGGAGGTGGCGCTCAGGAGAGGGAGGCAGACAGCTGTGACTCAAGGGCATCATCTAGAAGGTGCATCGGCTAGGGATCCACACGGCCAACAGGGTCTGGGAGCCCACGACAGGGTGAAGAGAACAGGGAGCTCGGGGAGTGGACGTGAGCAGAGCTGTCGGGTGACAGGAAGCCTGGAGAAACAGGGCTTGGGACTGCCTGGCGGTCCAGCAGCTGAGATTCAGCGCTCCCAACGGAGGGGGCCCGGGTTCGATCCCTGGTCAAGGAACGGGATCCCACATGTGAATTCTAATAAGACTTCACATGCCGCAACTAAAGATCCTGCATGCTGCCAGGAAGACCCAGGCAGCCAAAGAAATTAATAAATAAAACGGGGCTGCACAGGAGAGCAGCAGGGCCTCTGCCATCGCATGTTCCAGCAGTCCAGGGGCAGCTGTCCTGCCGAGAAACGCATCAGAGACTGGTCCTTGCCTCCCCGCCGCCGTGGCCACAGAGGCATGGCTCCCGGGTCCTCCTCTCCCTCGGTCTCACCTGCACCCTGACCCCACTTTACACTGCACACTGACCTCTGCTCCAAGGACTCACTCTCCTCTGCATCATTTGTGAAAGGCCAAGAAGGCCAGGAGGAAGGAAGCTGGACCTGAAAATGTTTACGCTCTGAAATCAGTGTTTTATCTCAGAACTTTCCAAATGAAACACTCAAGTCCAAGCATCTCAGAACCACACCTGCCGCCCAAGTCCCTTCTCGGCGGTCACCTCACTAGGCCAGGGGAGGCCACAGATATACCGGCGGGTACAAGCGACTGGAATGTCCTTCACAGATTAAGCTCTCCTCCCACAGGTTGGGCAGAGCAGCCCCAGGAAACATTTCTGGTTGAGCCTGGAAAGGTCACTCTTCAAGGACAAGAACCCTCCACAAACATTCCAGGATACACATTCTAATAAAAAGAACAGCAAACTCTACCCCAACTACCTGCAGAAGCTCTCTCTTCTCTGAGCCTCAGACTCCTCACCCTCAAAGGGGGCTCAGCAGGGGCGCTTCTCAACTCACCCAAGCACCAACCATTGTCTCTGGGCTCACAACTGACAACAGAACGCCCCTCAGAGGCCACAAATGCCTGCTCAAACACCTTCACTTCAGTTTTGCTTGTTTACCATTAACTCGTAGATGATTTTTTAATTCTACCAAGTATACTGACCCCAAAACAAATGGTAGATTGTCATGAAATCAATCAAAATAATTAACTTACTTGATACCTACCGTGGACCTACTACTGACACAGGCACTTCCCACCTCATATTCTGGCAATTCTAAATTACAACAGAACTCCTGGTTAAGACAAACAGAGGCTTTAAGTGGACGGCATGACGTTTCCTTCCACGGTCGTCACAGGACCCTGTAACTCAGGACTTGGATCACCTGTGAATACCACAAACTGACCACCTGACGAACACTTCTGTCCGTATCACTCGCTGTGACTACTGAAGCACAGTCACTTTTGGAGGGTCTCAAAAATATTTCTGTTCAAATTATAGTTCTGTTCTTGCATTAACTGAATGTCTTTGCTCACTCTGAATAAACTGAAAAGAATATTTTAGAGTAACTCTTTTGTACTTGTTTTTCCTCAAAAAGAGAAAAATCAAGCAAGGAAAACACTGTGGATTTTATGTAGTACAATTACAGGGAGAAAAGCACGAGGGACCCCACAAACTCACTAGACTATGCCTTCCAGTTTCTACCCAAATCTGGAGGGGAAGGGGTAATAGACTTCATTTTCAGATTAAAACGTAATTTCTTCCAAGTCAAAAAATTTTACTACTGCTTAAAACAGAAGCGAGTGAAAAACCAGTTAAGTTTAAAAGATTGAGGGGTGGCTGAGAAGTTCAATTTCAAATTCTTCTGTAAATCCCTGCATAAATGTGACAAGGCAAACTATAGCATTTTGAAAACCGTGAAAAAAGGAAAATATGGAAGCTGAACATTAGGTAAGCAAAATACCTTTTTATTATCAAGTGTTTGCCTAAGAGACCTGCCTTTGCCTCAAATGATCAGGGTCGCAGCAATATTTAAAAGTCGTTTGCAACATAAGAAAAAACGTAAGGCACCAGGTCCCGTGCCTGTCCCCTCCACCCTGGAGCATCTCCCAGGTTTACTGTCCTCCACTGCCCCAAACTAATCTCCTAGCACCACCAGCCCCTGCCAACCAGAAAGGGACAGGTGACCAAGCCCCACAAGGAATCCACAGGCCAGCCAGCATCCTGGGACCGGAGTGGGCAGCAGGGAGGATCAGATCAAGTATCTCTAGAATCTGAACCAGGAAATGTGAAAAGAATTGTTCACTTAGAAACTGAAAGAAGGCGACAAGAAATGCCACAAAGTTAAACTGGGGCCAGAGTTCTGACCAGCTGAAAAAGCATGTGAGCTGAAGCCACAGGAGAGGAAGGTAGGAGAGCGTGAAGCAGCCAGTGGCGAAGGGGTGAAGGGTGAAGTTCCGGGGACAACTGCTGCTGGGAACACCCTCCCTCCCCCCAAGCCAGGTTCCTGGAGTTCAGCCCGTGCAGGCCCACATTCCTGGATTTCTGTACGATCCCATCACACACAGCATGTGTTCCAACAACAATATCCCCCCTCTCAGGCCACAGTGGATCTCTGCTCTTTATGACCAAACGACCCACACAGCAAACAGGAAGCAAGCCTTCCTGGTAAGCCATTAACATAAAACACTGAACAGTCCTAGGACTGAAGGAAAACACAGAAGCAAATAATATCCACCCCCACCCCACACACACAAATCTCACACCTGGCAGAAAAGGGGCACCAGGGAGCTTTCTGAGGTAAAGGAGGGAATGGTTCTGCATCTTGACAGAGATTCATGTCACTCTGTCAACACTGATCAAACTGTAAACCTAATGTGATCATTTCACTGTCTGTAAATTACACCTCAATTTAAGAAACAGACGCCCTGAATCTAAATTGTTCCCTTGAGAGGACTTGAGTTTTGTTTTCCAAAACTAAACTGATCTGGATAAATCTCACAAATGATGCTGAGCAGCCAGCCAGATGCAAAAACACTTGAGTTTTTGTACACAGAACAGATACAGAAATTCATCTCTGGTCAGAGTCAAAATAGGGGCTAACTACAAGGGACCAGGAGGAGCTGAGGGTCTCTCATTGGGCTGAAAGGCTCTGGTTCAGACTGGTACTTTCATCAGGGTGTATTTCACGAGCAAGGCATCCTCCAGTCATACATTACACCTTAACGGTAACACAAAAGAGACAGGGAGGAAAAGGAGTTGTTGTTCAGTTGCTAAGTCGTGTCTGACTCTTAGCGAAAAGAACCGTTCACATAGAAACCGAAAGAATGCAGTAAGAAATGTCACAAAGTCAAACTGGATCCAGAGCCAGGGTTCTGACCAGCTGAAAAAGTACATGCGCTGAAGCCAAGGGAAAGAATACCTTACAGTAATCTAAAAGAGAGCGGAAAAAGTTTGTCTGGGGTTTTTTTTTTGGCCTCTAATTAAATTACTACTTCGAGCCAATCTCTTTAGGTAAATAACAAAGAAAATTAAGACTTTTAATTACCCCATTTGTGGAATTCTTATGTGACTCAAGAATTTAATATTAAGGGAGGAAGCTCATTTCAGCACAGTCCTTAGAATCCTGTAAATTAAGCTCCATCCTTCAGTGTTCAGCTTCATATAGTGAACTCACCCTCATTCTAAATGAGCAGAAGGAAAAAACCACTCTCTACATCCCTTTTCTACTTAAACAAAAAAGGAGCAAAATCCAGAGGAAGAATTATTTAGTCACAATCCCACTTCTGTATTTTCAAAAGGAGAATTGACTGAAATTCATACACAACCCTGAGATGAATTAAAAAAAAAAATGCAGATTTTGATTTTCAGAGACTTATAGTTTAAAAACAAATTCACAAACTTGCTAAAGTTCATAAGCATAAAAACAGAATATGTAAAAGTGGAGCAACAGATAATCAAATTTGGACACCTAAGAAGATAAGATGCAAGAGAGAAAACTGAAAAGTACTTACAGCCATAATTAGTTCAAAGGGGTGTTTATACACCCTCACTGGTGACTGGTATTTTTGCACCATGATTGCAATAAAACAGCAATCCTTTCACACCTGCAAAACACAAACATTTGTGATAAATAACCATGATATGGAAAAAATTTGCATTTACACAACATACTACAGTCTTCCTTAGACTACAGTCTAAGGAACCTTAATAGATCACAATTCTATGCACATACAAGTCAAAAGATGATGCTTAATTATACAAGGGCAAGGGAAGGCAGGAAAACAGGAAGAAAAGGTGAAGAAAGTCCAAGTGGAGCGAGGGAAGGAGCGCTGGTCTGAGGGCTGGAGGACTCAATTACCTTACCAGCCTCACTGCCTCTCCTGGGGCCGCCCTGGGTCCTTTCCAGCAAGTGAAATGCCGAGATTCAATTATTCTAATAACCCATACAATTAGTTCTTGAATCATTTTCTCTTCAACTTCCATGAGAAGCCAAATAAAAATGGTGGCACTTTAAGATATTAAGCCCAGAACACACAAAAATACAAGTGGAAAAAAAAATACTACTGTGTCTTAAATTATGGGATACTCCTCAAAAGCTATTTTCAAAGGAAACTTGTCAATCTCCATTTTCTAACTGCGCAGGCTACAACAACTTCAGGGATCAGTCTTCAAATGGCAGACACTCCAAGCCCTCTGGCTAGAGGCTCCACTGACTTTTTCAGCCTCAAAGAGCTGTAATACCAGGAAGCAATCAAGCCTCCTTTACCCGTCAAGAATCCTTCTGCCAGGGGCACATTCAGAGGCTGGCCTCAGCCTAAGCTGGATTTTTCTGAAAAACATACTTTTATTTGGAGCCCTCTATGGGACTTCACTTCCCTATTTAAAAGGAAGGAAGAAAAATAAATCCAAAGAGCCTACCTGTCCTGCTGAGGATAATTATTAAGAAAGTTATTTTATGCTGAGTAAGATGAGAGGATATTCAAAAGTACAAAACGGAATATCCTCAAGGAGCCTAAAGCCTAGCTGTAACAAAAGAAAAAATTACAAAGGTATATTTTATTTCATAAGATTCCTACCCATATTAATTACATTTAAAAAGATCTGGAACTTCCTCTGGTATGTTTCACATACCTCTCAGAAAGACCAGGTTCTGGCAGCAAACAGCTACATCTGGCAGTCTGAAAAACTGCTAAAGAGTAACTCGGGGCGACCTCAAGCAAGTCATTTGACTCTTCTGGGACTCAGATCCACCTCTGTGAAGTGAGGTTCAGGGTGAGATAACACTGTAAGACTTCCAGCTCTAAAACCAGGAATGAAGTGAAGTGGCTGGCTCAGTCGTGTCCGACTCTTTGCGACCCCATGGACTGTAGCCTACCACGCTCTTCCATCCATGGGATTTTCCAGGCAAGAGTACTGGAGTGGGTTGCCATTTCCTTCTTCCCTAAGATCTTCCTGACCCAGGCATCGAACCGGGGTCTCCCGCATTGTAGGCACATGCTTTACCGCCTGAGCCACTTCCGTCTGGGAAGTCTTAAAATCAGGAGACTCAGAGCCAAAACTCCTGAATCCACCACAATCAACTGGAATGCTGTCATTAATCTTGATTCTGGGACTGGCAGGTCCTGGTGCGCTGGGATAGAGTTCTGTTTAGTTTTGCCAACCTGATAATGCTGGTACACAGCAGGAATTCGATAACCTTTTAAATTTTTAACTAGTAAAATTTAATTTTAGGGTATCTCCCACAGAAAGAGAGGATACTTACTGGGTATATAAAGGGGTTGTAGGGCTGGGGAGAGAATGTTTAAAAAAAAAAAAAAAGAGGAATGCGCAGTTAAGACTCCCGTAACATCCATTCGGGATTCCACTGCCTGGCAGAATCCGAAGCGACTACGCTCAAGAACCTGGTAATTCCCGAGCTTCTGAACTCCTGCCAGTTCCCAGCTTCGGATGCTCTGGTCTAAACCAACGTCCTACGTGGGAATCCGGAGTTACAACGGCCAAGCGGCACCGTGGACCAGGGCAGCCCTCTATTGCATGACAATTGGTGCTTTAAAATTAGCCAATGGCCGGACTCAACGAGTCCACCCCAAACAGGCTGGAGGGGCGGCCGGGCCCTCGGCTCCATCTGGCGGGGGCCGGGGAGGGAGGGGGGGGGTCCCGGCGCCGCGGTTTCTCGGGCCCCCAGTCCCAGGGAGACACGGGGAGATGCACCACGGGGGCCGGCTGGGAACCCAAACTCCGCTTCCCCCAGGAAAAGGGGGTCTCCGGGGTGGGAAGATCGGAGGTGATGGGGGCGAGGAGGGGGCGACCCAATACTGTAGGAGCCTCACGGGGGTCGGGGGGAAGACGGGGCGAAAGGAAGGCCCGCTCTCGACCCCTGCCGCGGAGCTGAGGCGAGCCGAGCAGAACCGAGGGGCCGGGGAAAGGTGGGCTAGGCGGGGAGGCGGCCGCGAGAGCCCCGCGCCGCCCGCAGGGGCCGGGCCGGGGGGCGCGCTCGGAGCCCGCCGCGGAGACGCGCGCTTACCTCTCGTCAGAAAAGCCGGGCCGGGGACGCGGGGCGACCGAGGGCGCTCATGCCGGCGGCTCCGTGGCGCCGTCGCCGTTCCACTGCCGGCCGGCCGCAGCTCCGCCGCCGGTTCCGGGGAGTGGGCCGGGGGGGGCGGCGGGGGCGGGAGCGGGAGGGGCCCGGCGCGGCTCGAGTGGTTGTTACGGGTGACGGGGAGGGCGGGGCCGGGAGGCCGGAAGGGGAGCGCGTGCGCGAAGGCGGCCGAGGGGCGGAGGCGGGCGCGAGGACGGTTGCTAGGGAGGGGGGAGGGCTGACAACGGGGACCCAGCCGAACTGCGCAGGCGCCGACTCCAGGCCGGCGGACGTGGGCGGCGCTCCGAGCCGGTGTTCGCCCAGAAGCGAGGCGGGCCAAAGGCTCCTGGCCCCGCCCAGGGTTGCGTCAGGGGGCGTGTCTTGAGTAAGGGGCGGGGCCCGCGAGTAGCCCAGCGGAGGTGGCCGAAACAAACAAAAAAAAAAAACCGGCGGTGAGCCGAGAGCCGCGGGAGTTCCGCTGACTTGAAACTGGGAAGTCTGCGAGGCATCAGAACAGCTGGGGCCTTCCGGCTTTGCCGGCGCCCACGGCCCTGGGCTAGGCCCCCTGCCCTTGGTCTGATCGGCGCAGGAGCCTCTCCGAGCTTCCTCGTTTTTTGTTGACTTCTGCAGTGCCCTGACCACATTCTCGCCGAGTAATGCAGATGAGACAAACGCCAGGACTGGGGAGGGGCTGGGTGGGACCCAGCAGCATCTTGTCAACACGTCCAGGCTGTGCAATGGAACTAAGCCAAGCGGATCTGGCGTTTCAGCGAGAGCTCCAACTTCGAAGCACAAGGGTGATACACACTGAGACCTTTGGGGGTTCTTAAGAAGAGCTAATGACTAGAGAGGGACAGCACGCACGTCCACCCACACAACAAGGCTGGTTTTATAGCCAACATACAGTTTCTCCATCAATGTCACTGTTGTTCCGTTCCCATTAGTCACCCTGGGTGGCTGTACATTTGACGCTGCCAGGGCAGAGCACATTTTTGGAACTGTTTTAGAGTTCCCTTCAAGGCCAGTTTACCAGTCACACAAGAAAATCATTCATTACTTGATCACACCTTGTTTTTCAACTCAAACCATCATTTTCCAACATGATCACCTACCCTGCTTACTAGATTCATCTAGGAACTGGCTCTTGCCTGTTTGTAAAAATCACATCCACCTTAAAAGATGCTGGGAGAAAGAGACAACCCAGTAAACAACAGCACTTATGAAATGGTCTCACCCCAGAATTGACCTCATCTGATAAGGCTCTACATGCAACCACAAATTTACAGGAAATAGAGAACAGAGCAACATGTTAAATGACACCAAGGGGGAAATTATCAGCCAAGCATTCATCATGGGAAATGCTGCATGACAAATACATTGTTTATCAAAGTACAATGGAAAAAAAAACAGGATAAAGGCCACACTATAGATCAAAAGAGACTGAGGAATTTACTAAGTCATACACTTATAATTTGTGTGCTTTGTATGTATATTTATACTTAAATGAAATTTTTTTTCACATATAAAATTACTTTCTTGAAAAATCCAAATTGTAGAAATCCTCACGTGGACTTCCCTGGTGGCCCAGTGGTTAAGAATCCACCTGCTAAAGCAAGGGACACAGGTTCAATTCCTGGTTGGGCTAGATCCCACAAGCCTGACCTAGATCACATGCCCATCCCTGAACCAGTCTTTTGATCCAGAGGGCTCAGTGTCCAGTTTTGGGGCACACAATCCCAACAGCAAAACCAGGGATAAGTCTCCAGTGAAACCTTGTGCATGTACAGTGACAGAAGGTGGTTTAAAAAAAGAAAAAAGATACATGAACAGTATCTTTAAGCAGTATCAGCAAGATACATGAACAGATTCCCAAGGTGAATAGACTCGGGAAGGGAGCAGCACTCTAGATGCATAAGGTATGGTGTGTTTGATTGTTTTAAAATCAGTTCCATTGGGCAGATATCCAAAATCTATAAGAAACAGCACTGAACACCATGCTGCAGTTAAGCAGAGAGATCCAGTCATTTTAACACACGTGCACGGAGTTCTTATTATGTGTCAGACGCTGGGTGAGGCATAAAGGTGAGCGGAGGAAAAGTATATCGGGATCAGGTTTGGCTGCCATTGACCAAAAGCCCAAAGTAAAAGTGCCTTGACAAGATAGAAGTCTGTGTCCCTTGCACATGAATCAAGTCCAAGAAAGTCCAGGGTGGGAATGACACTTCCCTGATCACTGTCAACTGCCGACTCCCCCAAGACCACCTGAATGTGGATTCAGGTGGCCTCTGGTCTCATCATTAGGGACATAGGTTCCTTCTGTCTTGCTGCTTTCCATCATGATGATGTATTCTCTACCCAAGGTGAGCAGGAGGAGAGGATGAAGACCAAACATCCTTTCTTGAAAGATGCTTCCTTGGAAGTAGGGTGTGTGCGTGCAGTAGTGTGTGTGTGTGCAGTAGTATGTGTGTGTGTGTGTGTGTGTGTGAGACAAGCAGAGCAAAGGACAGGCCTGGCGCAGCAGCAGTGCCCCAGCAAAGACCATCCTGCTGCTCCTGCCTTCTGGTGCCCACCGGCTCTCTTCCTCAGACAGACTCTCTAAGGTCATATTATGAGAGTCTCTGAAACACCTTGACTGAGTCCCTAGCTTGAGGAGCGTCTGTGTCCCTCTTACTTGGGATGGAAGCCCCGATGGGTGCTTTGTATAGGCCATTTATCAGATGCCTTTGGAATGGAGACAGAGGATGGCCGAGCTCTAGCATCCACAGCAAGACACTCTGGTTCCTTTGGGTAGCTCAGCTGAGTCCCCACTAGGAGCCTGAGTCTGAAACTGCCATTCCTGGTGGTCACCTCTGGCTGACAACAGGGTGTGGCATCCACAACCTGGACACAGACCCTCTGGCCCGTTATATCTTCCCCGACAGGACTAACCTGAGCTGGGGACACGGTTACTGGTCCCTCTGACCACATCTTCTCCATCCATCTTAGCGCTCTATCAAGAGTCATCTCAAGAAAAGATCAGGAAGCTGTTGACACCTAAGAGGATCGGGGGTATGGATGAAAGGAAGGGTCATTGCTGAAAGGACACCGGGAGGCAAGCGATTGTCTTGGCTAACATTTCAGCCTGCTGAGCCCAACCTCTTGCCCACAACAGTGAAATGAACAGGAGGTAAGTCTGAACGACTCCTTTGAACATTACTAAATCTCAAGGTCAGTGAAATATTTAGGCTGTGCTGAGAGCACTTAGGCTTCCCTGGTGGCTCAGTGGTAAAGAATCCTCCTGCCAAGGCAGAAGGTGCAGGTTTGATCCCTGGGTCAGGAAGGTCCCCTGAAGAAAAAAACGGCAACCCACTCGCAGTATTCTTGCCTGGGAAATCCCATGGATGAAGGAGTCTGGTGGGTTATAGTACACGGGGTCGTAAAAGAGTTGGACACAACTTAGTGACTAAACAACAACAAGAGCGCTGAGTTCTGATTCTCTGGTGGCCCTGCCCACCTTGGCATATACACTTTCTACTTTGGCCAGATCCTGGGACGTGTCAGGTCTCTTCCACTTCTGGAAGAGATCACTTTCTCATTTGGCAGTGAAAGGGTAAAAAACAACCTTGCAAGGCATGACAGTTTCTCCTGACGTGGACCATCTGGCAAAGTTTCCGGCCTGGAAAAGTACAAAAAATATAGGTTACCCTACAGGCACAGTTTCTTCATTGAGCACTGGCAGTCATCCCGTAGTTTTGAGCTAATATCATTGCATCACTCCCAACCTGGGAAAACTTCATGCCAAGAAGACAGATCTGCAAAAGCTATCATCCGGCCTTACATATTTCTAAAATATTTCATTTCAATCTGGAGAGGCAAAGCTATCCATATCTTAATTGGCTTCCCCCTCCTCCAAGTGTTTCCTCTTCCAAGACACTCTCCATGCTACTGGCAAATTTCTCTTTCAAACACACACACACACAGACTCTCACTCGTTTGCTCAAAATCTAACACTGGCAACAGAGATAGATTTCAGCTTCAAAGCTGCCATCCGAGATCTTTTGTAAATCTTTCTTTTGTTCAGAATGATTTTACTTTCATCTCCCCTTTATCTGCTCACTTATTCATTCCTTTGTTAACTCAGCAAACATTTATTCAGCCCCGTAATTTATTCAGGCACCATATTTAGCACAGGAGTGTGGGAAGATCCTCTCTATAAAAACAGATTTTCCTTCAAGGGGCTCAGCCTACTGCATGGGACTGACAAGTAAACAGTGACAACACAGCCTGTTAAGTAAGCTCTGTTGAGTTCAGTTCAGTCACTCAGTCGTGTCCAACTCTTTGCGACCCCATGGACTGCAGTACACCAGGCTTCCCTGTCCATCACCAACCCCTGGAGCTTATGCAAACTCATGTCCATCGAGTAAGCTCTGTAACCCCTCCCTAAAGCCTTTCCTTTTGCCTCTTCTCCTCTGTGTCTGTGCACCCGGCACTTCCATTATAAGGCACTGATGGAGCTTCCCTGGTGGTCCAGTGGTTAAGACTCTACACCTCCAATGCAGAGGTCTCAGATTTCATCCTTGGTTGGGAAACTAAGATCCCACATGCCCTGCGTGGCAGCGCAGGGGGCAGGAGGTAGGAAAAGGGCACTTGTAAAAGAATTGGGTCTTTCTCTACCCTCCATTTATAAGTTGCTTGGTTCTTGGGATCACATCTACTCATGTTCTTCTGCCTCTGCACTTGGCATTTTCCAGAACCCTGTAAAACACTGGTTGGGTTGAAGTGATGAGTCTTAAATTAAGCCTTTATTCTGAGAGCGTTAAATGTGTCTCTCCAGCCACTACACTGAGCTGATGCGTCCTTGGGAGCGATGCTCTCGACCCCTCCCCCTGTTATGCTGTCCCCTGTGTCACCAAGTGAGGACATGGAGCTCAGAGAAGCAGCCCAGCTTAAGAAAATTGCTTAGCCGTGTGCTCTGGAAAACCTAGCGCTCATCCGATGAGATTTAGGACGAGAAAGGATGACCTGAGGCCTTTTAGCTTCCAGCTCAGAGGAATAAAAATAGGCACCCCAATCAGGCGTCTTTTGGGTTTGTTTCTTTCAAAAAATATTGTCCTTGCTTCTCCTACCCGGGTGCAGCTGTGTGGTGCTTTCATAGGCCAGATGGGAACTTAAATTAGCAAGTCAGCAACTTGCCCCCGGCTACTCCACCTTGGGTCAGCTGGGGTGGAGTGGGGTCACCTTGCAGAAAGGAGCACTAACAAGGGACAGACCAAAGGCCACAGGACAAGGTGGGACCTGGTGAGGATAAGATGCAGAGCACCCCAAATCCGATTAGTAAATCATTTTCCCCAGGGCTAAATAGGGAAGAGAGTATTTCCACCTTCAGTTCTGTGGGTGGAGACTGGACCGCACAGGGAAGAGACAAACAGGGGCTGTCAGGACCCAGAACTCCCCACTTCCTCCTTGACGTGGATGATAGACAGGGCCACTTCAGACCCCCAAATCTCCTGTCTCCCAACGGCTTTTTGTCTGTGGTGTGTGCTTGACTGCTAAGTCACTTCAGTCATGTCCAACTCTTTGCAACCCTATGGACTATGGCCCACGAGGCTCCTCTGTCCATGGGATTTTCCAGCAAGAATACTGGAGTGGATTACCATGCCTTCCTCCAGGGAATCTTCCCCGCCCAGGAGTGGAATCCGGGTCTTTTATGTCTCCTGCATTGGCAGGCAGATTCTTTACCACTAGCGCCACCTATCTGCGGGCGGAGTATTTATTCGGGGGTGTATTCCACAGCCAAGTATCTTAGAGCTCTGCCTCCAGGTTATTCTGTGACCTCCTGCTGAGAATCACCCTTCTGCTCAATTCACACCTGCGGAAAATCCATCTCCAATCCCTTCCCACCATGGCAGATCCTGTGTGCCATCTCAGTAGCCCAAAACAACTTTTCTAAAGGGGAAAAAGAAGCACTTTTTTTTTTTTTTTAATGGGAAGTTGATGCAGTTTGGTGTCAGAAAACTATCTCACAGGGTTGCTAAGCCTGGATAAGAAAATGTTTGTGAAAACATTTTGGAAATGATTAGGCTGTTTGCAAACACTGCCCACAGCCAGGCATCCTTCACAGCTCTGCCTCTGGAATATTCTCTGCTGCTGCTGCAGCTGCTAAGTCGCTTTAGTCGTGTCCGACTCTGTGCGACCCCACAGACAGCAGCCCAACAGGCTCCCCCATCCCTGGGATTCTCCAGGCAAGAACACTGGAGTGGGTCGCTATTTCCTTCTCCAACACATGAAAGTGAAAAGTGAAAGTGAAGTCGCTCAGTCGTGTCCGACTCTTAGCCACCCCATGGACTGCAGCCCACCAGGCTCCTCCGTCCATGGGATTTTCCAGGCAAGAACACTGGAGTGGGGTGCCATCGCCTTCACTAGGCACAGATTATTATTCTCCTACCTACCACTGTGATTGCTTACCAGCATCGTCCTCTACTATTTAAAGAAGTCCCTCCCCATCTTTGGGCTTCCCTGGTGGCTTAGACAGTGAAGAATCTGCCTCCAATGCAGGAGACCTGGGTTTGATCCCTGGGTCAGGAAGATCCCTTGGAGAAGGGAATGGTTACCCATTCCAGTATTTCTGCTTGGAAAATTCCATGGAGAGGAGCCTGGTGAGCTACAGTCCATGGGGTCACAAAGAATCGGACTTGACTAAGTGACTAACACTTTTTAACACACTTCCCCATCTTCAGTTTCCCCAAATAGAAAAATAATAAGAGTATTGTTCAAAAGAACAGTCCTCTCTTGAATGGCTGTAAACACAATGCTGAACAACACAGGGGTCTTTCTTGGGAAACCACTTGCTAAAATTACCTCGGACTTGAAGAGATCGGGGGATGCATGCAGAGGTGATCATCTTGCTTGGCTGGATGCAACAGTCCCTGCCACCCTCCAGACTCACAGAGCTCACTGGACCAAATGCCAAAGTGTGAACGCATCACTGATGCTAACAGGGATGTGCCTGCCAGCCCTGCTCCCGCTGTTACCTCTGACAGGCACCGTGCTCCTGCCAAGGCCTGACCCTTGGCTGCCTCCGGGACACCAGCTGGCCTTCTGCTGCTCCCCAGAAAGGTGCAACCACTCCGATGCAAAAACAGGAGCCTGCTTGCCCTCATTCCATACCCCGGAGGGACACAAGCGACACCTCTGAACTTCACACAGCAGGTTCACCACATGGACTCAGGAAGCACCTGGCACTGGAGTGATGGTTTTCTGGGGCTGTCATAATGAACTGCCACAGAGTGGGGGGCTTAAAACAATAGAAGTGTATTTTCTCCCAGATCTGGAGGCCAGAAGTTCTGGAGGAAAGTCAGGGTCCAGCTAGAGTTGTGTCCCTCCTGGGGCTCCAGGGCAGCTGTGTCCTGCCTCTTCTGGCTTCCCAGGGCCTCGGGCATCCTGTGCCTTAGGGCTGCATCTATGTCTTCCCATCTCTACATCTGCCTTTTCCCTGCATTTCTCCAAGTGTCAAGCCTGTCTCTCCTTTCTCCCTGAGGACTCTAGTCATTGGATTCAAGTGTTGAAAGTGTTAGCTGCTCAATCATGTCTGACTCTCTGCGACCCCATGGACTGTAGCCCTCCAGGCTCCTCTGTCCATAGAATTCTCCAGGCAAGAATTCTGGAGTGGGTTGCCATACCCTCCTCCAGGGGATCTTCTCAACCCAGGGATAGAACCTGGGTCTCCCACATTGCAGGCAGATTTTTTATCGTCTGAGCTACTAGGGCCCCCCGAAATCCACGATGATTGCCTCTCCCCTCCAGACCCTCAACTGCATCTGCCAAGACCCTATTTCCAAATCAGGGCATCTCCCAGCTACCTGGGGTTGGGACTTGGACACATCTTTTGGGAGCACCCCCATTCCACCCTCTGCAGTTGGCTAGAACGGAAGTCTACTTGGAGGGATGGGGGCACTTACTGCTCGCTCCCCTTCCACCATCATTTCAGCCCAAAGGTGAGAAGAAGGTGTTTGCAACCCACAGAGTCAGGGGCACCAGGACCCCAAGGGCATGTGCTCTTGCCTGATCCCAACAGCTGTGGCTTCTAAGGAAAGTGAGGCCAAAGGAAGGACAAGGCAGAATTACTGTCCAGTTTAGGGCCCAGGCCCTGATGGAGTCAAAGAACAAAGACCCTGCTGTCCTTGGCCCTCAGGGGCAGCCTCTTTGTCAGCCAGGCCTTGCTCTGAGGCTCACCATGTTCATCTGCAAAGGAGCTCGTTTCCTGGGACCTGTTTGGCAACACAAAGGACTTTTCTGCAGATCAGCCTCTCGACAGTTCAGGGGAGCCTCCTAGGAACCCCTGTGATGCTGGCGACCTAGGTTTATTCCACACCCAGGGGAACTGAGGTACTAAAAGTGTTGCTTGCTTAATCTCTACCGAGAATTCTGATCTTTGGAGCCAGGGGGTGGTACCTCTCACCTGCTCTGGTGACTGAATATGGTGCCCTATTTAATTTATCCTGCATTGGGTTTCCTTGAGGGTTCATGCAGCAAGAATCTACTTGCAATGCAGGAGACCAAAGTTTGATCCCTGGATCGGGAAGATTCCCCAGAGAAGGGAATGGTTACCCACTCCAGCATTCTTGCCTGGAGAATTCCATGGAAAGAGGAGCTTGGTGGGCTACAGTCCAGCAACTGAATATGGTGCTCTATTTAATTTAGTTACTGTTTAATAACAGCTTCCTTTGCTGTGCTGGGCACTTTACATGTGACATCACAGGTCCTCATAAGAGCCCATTTTGCAGGTGGGAACACCAAGGCACACACATGGTAAGTAACTTCTAGAGCAGACTGTGACCCTAACACTGACTCCAAAACTCACAGGAGGATTTCCCTTGCATTAACCTCTCTCTGCTTCACCCCCAGTTCTTGTGTTTTTGCTCTTTCTTCCAGCTCACCAGGATCAAAATCTGAATGCCCAGGTGTCTTGGTGAAAAGCCCATCACCCCTAAGCACGTAGGCATGTGGACGCCCAGGTGTAGTCTGACTGGCCATGCAGGAGCACGTGATGGACAGAGGCACCTGTGTATCCCAGGACATTCTACTGCGCCCATGAACCAGGAATGTATCTGGCCTTAAGGTATTTCCATATGGCCTCTGTAGCAGTCAAATAGGCTTGACTCATAAATTCTTTAAATAGCCAGTGGCAATAACCTGTATGACTTTTTAATGTTCCATTTATTCTTCCATCCGCTCATTGTTCTGAGATTTATAATCATCCAACTCCCGAGTTCCTAAAACATGACGTAATGGAGGCAAAAAAAAAAAAAAAAACCTTGATAAAGTTCAATGCTGAATGAAATTAAAGGTACCCTTAACTTAGTGAAAAAAATGGAAAGTTTTTTCCCTGTGTTTTTCTTCAAATCTACTTATTTTCATGCATTGAGCAGCAAAGACATTGAGGTCAATTTGGGTCTCAATACAAAGCAAAGCTTATTCTCTGATAGAAGACATTGAGCCCTCTGTCTTAATTTCTGTGTCGCTTGCATTAAACAGTTTAGCTACTGTACAACCGCCTGAAAGGAACCGATGACTTCTCTGCAGCTGGTTCAGACTTGCTGCAAGCAATGCTGAGAAAGTTATGGACGCAGGAAAACCCGAGGTTACCACAAGTGGCTCCTCATATCCCTGCCCTCAGATTTTCGGTGCTGGAATCCAAGTCATCTTCAGGACCATTTCATTCATCTTGGCCACGCCCTTAAATGTTTAAGAAGTCTGACATGAATGGATTAAGAAGATCACATCTTCTTAATCCATTTATTGTGTGTATATATATATATATAATATTACTCAATAAAATAAAATATTACTCAACATATAAAAGAATGAGATAATGCCATTTGCAGCCACATGGATGGACCTAGAGATTATCATATTAAATGAAGTACGTCAGACAGAGAAAGACAAATATCATATGATATCACTTATATGTAAATTCTAAAATAATGGCACAAATGACCTTATCTACAAAATAGAAGCAGACTCATAGACATAGAGAACAGGCTTGTGGTCACCAAGGGGGTGGGAAAGGGACAGACTGGAAGTTTGGGGTCAGATACAAGCTATTGTGTATAGAAAGGATAAACAATAAAGTCCTCCTATACAGCACAGGGAACTACATTCAGTACCCTGGGATTAAATCGTAATGGAAAATAATATGAAAAAGAATATACATACATACATATATAACTGAATCGCTTTGCTACTTTGCTGTACAGCAGAGATTATACAACATTGTAAATCACCTGTACTTCAATAAAATAAATTTTTAAAATTTTAGATGTTTAAGAAGTCTACTTCAAATACCTTCTGATAAAATCTTAGGACTTTTCATGGTTAAGGACAAAACTTAATTTTGAGCCATGACACCTTAAGAAAAAAACTTTATTAGCCAAGTAAGGAGCCCCAGTCAGTGGTCTGGCTGGTGTGACCTAAGTGATAGACACACCTGAGGAAATCCTGGCCCTATAATGACTGGCTGGGACCTGTTCAGTTCTTGATGTCCCCAGAAAAAAACAATATTCTGAAGCAGAAAGAGAAGAAGGCTTTTGTTCCTGCTTAGGCCATGATTGCTCTCCATGAAGGAGCAGAAAGCTTTCATAAACAGAGGAGACCCATCAACATAGCTCCTGCCAAATTCCTCAACTGTGGTTCTAACCACAAGGAGGGTAATTTATTTCATTTATTTATTTAATATTTGGCTGTGCTGGGTCTTCTTTGCTGCTCGAGGGCTTTCGCTAGTGGCAGAGAGTGGGGTTGTGGTATCGGGCTCCTCACTGCATGGCTCCTCTTGCTGTGGGCACAGGCTCTAGGGCTCAGACTCCGCAGTTGTGGTATATGGGTTTTGTTGCCCTGCAACACATGGGATCCTTCTGGACTAAGAATCGAACCTGTGTCCCCTGATTGTCAGGCAGATTCTTAACCACTGGACCACTAGGGAAGTCCAAGTGTAATTTAAACATTTTAAATATCAATGTGATTTTTAAAAAATTATAAAATAGTATATGCTACAGCAGACTGTCTACACAGCATCCGCTAACCATGTCTTCCTTCCCAAAGCCAGGTTCTGTTCAGGCACCCACTGTCCTCCATGTGCAGGGGGCTTCAGGGGAAGCTGGCTTTTGCCCCAGCTCCAGCAGGTAGACCAGGCGAGTCTAAGGCAGTCCTTCTCCCAGGGACTGGGTTAGGAGTGGGCTTGTAACCCAGTTCTGACCCATGAGCCCCCAAGGAAGTCTGTCAGGGGTTTGGGGAAGGGCTTCTCCATTCTAAAAAGGAGACACTGAAACAAAATGGGCCCATTTCTGTGTCTGGACACTGCTGTGTCCATTCTGATTCTTGGGACTGTGACAGCTGCGCTGTGCCCACAAGGGGAAGCAGCCTTTGATGAGGCGGAGGTGGGTTGGGGGGCAGGCCACAGAGAGGAGAGATGGAGGGGCAGAGCAGGTCATTGGTGAACGTACCTCTTGCCTGGGGCTCCCTTCCTGCTAGATTTCCCATCACCATGCACTTGTCAATGTCTGCACTGTGCAATCCAGCTTGAGGAAGGGTTTTCTGTTCCTTGCAGCTAAAAGTAACTTGAGCCCATGCTTATTTTAGAAATATGTTTAAATGCAGAAACGCATAAAGAAGAAAATAAAAATCCCCAATCATCCCATCATCCGGTAAGAACCTCAATTTATGTTTTGTTGCTTTCCCATCATCTGTTGGGGGTGCTAATTGTGATGTATAGCTACAAAAGGCACACAACTTGCTTTTTGTAAAAAATTCAGATTGCACAGTTGTTGAATACAGCAATAGCTGCTATAACCCCAGCCCCTCAGTGATGGACTCTTGGCAGTTTGTCGTCTATTATGGAAATGTCCCCACTATGTCAGTGTTTTCTAATGTAAGTGCTGTTCCAGAAGAATGAATTGCCCACCCAACCTTTTGAGCACAGACGCAGGTAAACTGCAGAGTGACTCAGACTTGCAGAACATCTGGGCTCTGAGAGTGGGAAGCAAAGCAGGGTAAAAGGGAAGGAAAAGAAAAGGACCTCCCTCCTCCTCCTTTCTGCAAGCAGAGCTGGTCTGGGCAAAGGGAAAAAGTGGAGAGATTTTGAGCCTTGAGCACGAAGGATCTGGATTCAAATTCCTGATTCACTGTTGAAGGCTTTGTGACCTTATGCAAGTTGCTTAACCATTCTGAGCCTAGTTCCTCAGCTGTAAAATGGGGATAATAATGCCTATCAGGTGGGCTTCCCTGGTGGCTCAGTGGTAAAGAATCCACCTGCAATGTAGGAGATGTGGGTTTGATCCCCAGGTCAGGAAGATCCCTTGAGAAGGAAATGGCAACCTGCTCCAGGATTCTTGCCTGGGAAATGCCATGGACAGAGAAGCCTGGTGGGCCACAGTCCATGGGGTCACAAAATAGCTGGACATGGCCAAGCGACTAAACAACAAGGCCTGACACAGTTGTAAGGGTTGGAAGTAAGGCACTTGGTACAGACACAGTAAATGGTAGCCACTATTTGAAATATTTGCCAACTTTCCATATCTCTTTCTAGACCCTTCTACTACATGAGAACGTTTCTTCCCACCCCCTACCACTCTGCCCACCCCCATCTCACCATCCCCTCACCCCCCTACCCTCGCATCCCATCTTAGCTCCATCTGTATTAGCCAGGGAGTTAACTGGGGACAACAGTGTCCACTCGAATTAGTTCAAGCCAGAGAGGGTTTCTGAAGGGCTGGAGTGTGCACGGAATTGTTGGGGGGACCAGAGCTGCAGGTACCAGGCAGGCTTCCAGGAACAACAGACTCCCCGAGTCACCCTGGCTCATCGAGAGAGCTGCCACCTCTCCAGGATCAGGAAGCTGCCGACTTGGCTGGGTCTCCAGAACCAGGCTCTCTCTGCCACAATCCACGCCAGCAAAATGAGGCACTGCTTCCCGTCTCCGTCTCCACGCGTCAGTTCTGAGTCAATCTCTCCTGCGGGAGCATGTGATTAGTTGAATCTAAATCGTCCATTTGAACCCCAGAAGGTTTTACATTTCTGCGTTGGAAAGGAGATACCTACAGTCTGGCGATCTGATTACGATCAGAAAGGGGAGAGAAGGCTCAAAACCGGGGCACAGCTGAGATTCTGGGCGGGGAGCAGGTCAAGGACGCATGCTCTGAAGTCCTGTGCTTCTGTCCTTGTCCATCAGAGATAGCACTGGGAGATGCTCCGGTTATTAATACATCCCCCTGCCTGAGCTCAAATGTGAGCGGCAAAGCCGCGTGATTCAACAGTCCCTAGGGGCACAAGTTTAATGGGTACTTCACATTGCCCTTTTAAGAAGATGCTTAGGATGTGGGGTTCAGAACAGGTTCCCCCATAAAACGGCCTCTTGGTATAGTAAATATTTTAATTTGAAGGCATTTGAGAAAATGGCAGAAGCAGGAAGTTCACGCTGATCTTCCCCTACTTCTCCCCAAGACAGGTCATAACACCCTTATGGAAGTGGTACCCTCTCTATATACCCAGAAGAAAGGAGCATCCTTCTCTACAAAGACAAAGGGATACCAGGAAGAACCCAAGCAGGACTTGCCAAGTTTCCACCACTCAGTTTATACTCTGACCTGTCATATTGCTTCATAGGAGCTTCCCAGATGGCTCAGATAGTAAAGAATCCTCCTGCCAATCCAGGAGACATGGGTTCAATCCCTGGGTCAGGAAGATCCCCTACAGAAGGAAAAGGCAACTCACCCCAGTATTCTTCCCTGGGAAATCCCATGGACAGAGGAGCCTGGCGGGATACACATGGGGTTGCAGAGAGTTGGACACAACTTAGTAACTAAACAATAATGACAAATTCTTACACAGATGTCCACCCCATCAAACATAGCAAAAAAATACTCAGGTTTAACTGTTTCTTTTGGGTCTTCATTTCCATAGGAAGTCTCTCATGTTACATAAAACTTGCATTACGTATATCTGTATGCTTTTCTTTTCTTTTCTTTTTTTATATGCTTTTCTATGTGTTCATCCATCTTTGTCAGTTTAATTTTTAGGGCAAGCAAGGAACTCAAAGAGACTCAAAGAAAACATTTTCTTTCCCTACGTATGTCACCTTTAATCTCCGATTCATGAAATCTCAGACAGTATAACAAATGAGCTGAAATTGTATCCAGTGCAATAAAGGAAAACATTATGAGTAAGGGCAAATGCAGCCTGAGGGTCAGAGCAGTACATAAGAGTCCCAACAATTACAGTCCTGAAATTTTTCCTGCTTTTTTTTGGCTGCATGGCTATGTCATGTCCAACTGTTTTTGACCCCGTGAGTGAACTGTAGCCCACCAGGCTCCTCCACCCATGGAATTTCCAGGCAAGAATACTGGAGTGGGTTGCCATTTCCTACTCCAGGGGATCTTCTTGACCCAGGAATTGAACCCGAGTCTCTGTTGCATCTCCTGCATTGGAGGCGGATTCTTTACTACTGAGCCACCAGGGAAGCTGTGGCATATGGGATCGAACCCTGACCAACAGGACCAGGAATCAGACCCTTGGCACCTGCATTGGAAGTGCGGAGTCTTAACCACTGGACTGCCATGGAAGTCCTGTTCCTGCTGTTTTGAGCTACTGCCTTCTCTGTGGAAAACCAGATCAGAACATATCTGTATTGGCTCTGATTTTTCTAATAATCCCAGCCTTTGCTCCTGGAGCAAGGGGAGCTGGTGGGTGTGAGCACAGGCTGGCTTACGTAATTCAGGGATTACACACATGATCGGAATATGAACTGCTGGAAAGTAAGAACCCTTGAAGGGAAGCCAGACCATAGCCCTCATCTTATAAATGAAGACATCATTCATTGTCTGAGACTGTAGATGCTGTTTTGCATTCACTCATCATAAACAATTTCATCAAATATTGACTCTTTGTCTGACAGGCAGATAAAAGCCATGCTGCCTGTTGTCCTACCAGAGAGCTGTCATCCTCGACGACAACACAGTCTGCTTTTCCAGGGGATTGTTGTTATTTAATTGCTAAGTTGTGTCCAATTCTTTTGTGACCCAATGGACTGTAGCCCATGAGGAGTCTCTCTCCATGGGATTTCCCAGGCAAGAATACTGGAGTGGGTTGCCATTTCCTCCTCCAGGGGATCTTCTGGACCTAGGGATGGAAACTGCGTCTCCTGCATTGGCAGTCAGATTCGCTGAGCTACCAAGGAAGCCCCTCCAAGGGAATACCAGCTCCTTTATGAAGTTTTCCTCCAGCTAATGACATGATTTGAAACTCGTTAGTTTTAGCTCCTGAAAGAAGCAGGTATTTGTTCCAATGTAGGACAGAAGCCTTGAAATCACTTACAACCTCTAAGGAAAGGCAACTTACTGATCTTCTGGACTGTTTGTCTTCCCCATCACTACATTCAGAGGTAGTTCTTGGGACTCTGTCTATAAAGCCAGCAAAGCCAGAGCTGCCGTCCTCTTGTTGAAGATGGTGGGATGGTTACTGGAAGGTACTAGTTATTTCTTTCTTGTTCTAACCCCCCCCTGGGATTACACTGCCAGTCAAAGCCTGTGCTCCCTGCATAATAAGATAGGAATGCTGTGCAGAGGCGATGCTAATGGCAGCTAAATATAGACGGCAGCTTCTAGGTGCTTGAGTGCCTGCACGCACATTAGAACAATTACGGGAAGGAGGCTTCGGGGCTGCCTAATTATACCCTTGACTTTAGGAAAGCGTGAACTTCTTCTCTGGCTGAGGCCAGGGCTCTCCTGCTGTTCAGTGGCATTCATTCCTGGACCTTGGCTGAAAATGCTCCGTCCTTTGTTATCTTTGGACTTGGCGGTGCCGGGGGTGGTATTACATAACAGGAAAGTGTCCATTGTCACTCGGAATGTGTGAGGCTCAAAGGACAGTCCTATATGGGTGGAGATTAATAGGCCTCATTAATGAGTCACATTCCTTGTCTTCTCCATCCCTTATAATTAGGGCATCAGACATCCGTGATGGCCTGAGACAGTCTCAGATGATGCCTAGGGACTCAAGGGAATTATCAGTAACATCCCTTTTCATTCTCAGAAGTGACCTGGTTGGGTGATACATTTTTAGTTTAATTTAATTTTTTAATTGGAGTATAGTTGATGTACAATGCTGTGTTAATTTCAGGTGTACAGTAAAGTGATTCAGTTACATACATACATATATATTCTTTCTCAGATTCTTTTCCATTCTAGGTTATTAGAAGGTATGCTGCTGCTGCTGCTAAGTCGCTTCAGTCGTGTCCGACTCTGTGTGACCCCACAGGCATAACCTGTGCTATACAGTAGGTCCTTGTTCGTCTATGGCTGATAGGTTTTGAGGTCACTGATTTGTAAAATCTCAAGGAGAAGAGGGAGACTACACCTCTTTGTAGGTGTGGATTCCCCCTCACCACTCCCCCCCACCCCCCACCACCAAGAGCCAGCCTGGGTAAGGGGGCTTTATTTTATTTTATTTTTTTAGTGTTTGTTTATTTGGCTGCACCAGGTCCTAGCTGAGGCATGTGGGATCTTCAGTTGTGATGAGCAAGCTCTTAGGTATAGCATGTAGGATCTAGTTCCCTGATCAGGGATCGAACCCAGGTTCCCTTGCACTGGGAGCATGTAGTCTTAGCCACTGTACCACCAGGGAAGTCCCTAAGAAGACTGTAGATTGAAGAATGAATAGGGAAAAGCAGCACTTCCAAACCCTTCTAAAGAACTGTCTACTATTCCCATCCTCAATGGCCCTAAGCAGCCACACCCCCCTCCCCCGCTTCTGGGGCGATCAAAATAAGCCAGGGGGAACTGTTGACCAAGGCAATATGGTCACACTGGGGAAATCAAATGGTGTCTGCCATCCAGCTGACCTTGGAACTGATCAAGATGAAACAGTCACCTTGCTGTTGGCCTCCGAGCCTTAGGCCTTTAGGTCATAGCTCAAGAGAATGTCAGAACCAGGCTTATGCAGGGGATTTGGCCATCTCTGGGGATGGTTTTGTTTGTAGGGTCTTCTTCCCATGCTGGGTCATTTTAAGGCCCATTGTAAAAAGCCAGACCATTCTCTTTAAAAAAATTAATTAATTAATTTGCCCTTGCAAGGTCTTTGTTGCAGCACTTGGGATCTTTGATCTTCATCATGGCCTGTGGGATCCAGTTCCCTAACTAGGGATTGAACCCAGGCCCTCTGCGATGGGACCATGGAGTCGTGGCCACTGGACCACTGGGGAAGTCCCTCATTCCCTTTTGTACATAGATTCTCACCCAGAGTGATGAGAATGAAGGGGGAAGGACTGGATGATAGCCTTAAAGGATTCTCAAAGATCTGACACCCCAAATTAAACCCTTTCCCCCCCAACTCCACTGGTATGAAGGACTTTCTTGCCCTCAGCCCTTCTGCATGTTTCTTCCTGCTGGAGTTGGCCAGGGCCAACAGGGGACTGCATTTTCTTGGGCAATCTGTTGGTGACAGGCCAACTCCATGGGGAAAATTCTCATCCAGGGCTTGATCCTGAAGTTGCTCTCTAATTCATCATCTCTGTCTAAAAGCTGTAGAGCACATCGATCACTATTAGGCTGTCAAAACATTCATTCAGCCGATGAGAATAGCTTATTAGGGCTTTTAAAATTACCAATCTTTTACAAAGATGTTGGTTGGGTTGCTGTATACACCCAAAAAGTGCCTTTGCATACAGATTATTTCAGTAGCATTTACTGCAGAGAATGATGACTGGAGATATCCAGTAGGTGGTACTCAACAGACCCAGAGATAAACAATTATGGCACGTGAAAGGATGCTCAAGATCTAATTTCTTAAAGATGGGGTGTTGGGGGCTTCTCTTGTAGCTCAGCTGGTACAGAATCCACCTGCAATGCAGGAGACCCTGGTTCGAATCCCTGGGTTGGGAAGATCCCCTGGAGGAGGTCATGGCAACGCACTCCAGTATTCTTGCCTGGAGAATCCCCATGGACAAAGGATCTTGGCAGGCTACAGTCCATGGGGTCTCAAAGAGTCAGACATGACTGAGTGAGCCTGGAATCACAGTCCAAAATCTCCTCCTACCTGCCAATCACAATGGTGTGATCACTTACCTACAGCCAGACATCCTGGAATGTGAAGTCAAGTGGGCCTTAGGAAGTATCACTACGAACAAAGCTAGTGGAGGGGATGGAATTCCAGTGGAGCTATTTCAAATCCTGAAAGATGATGCTGTGAAAGTGCTGCACTCAATATGCCAGCAAATTTGGAAAACTCAGCAGTGGCCACAGGATTGGAAAAGTCAGTTTTCATTCCAATCCCAGAGAAAGGCAATGCCAAAGAATGCTCAAACTACTGCACAATTGCACTCAACTCACACGCTGGTAAAGTAATGCTCAAAATTCTCCCAGCCAGGCTTCAGCAATACATGAAACGTGAACTTCCTGATGTTCAAGCTGGATTTAGAAAAGGCAGAGGAACCAGAGATCAAATTGCCAACATCCGCTGGATCATCGAAAAAGCAAGAGAGTTCCGGAAAAACATCTATTTCTGCTTTATTGACTATGCCAAAGCACTGTGTGGATCACAATAAACTGTGGAAAATTCTTCAAGAGATGGGAATACCAGACTACCTGACCTGCCACTTGAGAAATCTGTATGCAGGTCTGGAAGCAACAGTTAGAACTGGACGTGGAACAACAGACTGGTTCCAAATAGGAAAAGGAGTACATCAAGACTGTATATTGTCACTGTGCTTATTTAACTCATATGCAGAGTGTATCATGAGAAATGCTGGGCTGGATGAAGCACAAGCTGGAATCAAGATTGCTGGGAGAAATATCAATAACCTCAGATATGCAGATGATACCACCCTTATGACAGAAAGCAAAGAAGAACTTAAGAGCTTCTTGATGAAAGTGAAAGAGAAGAGTGAAAAAGTTGGCTTAAAGCTCAACATTCAGAAAACTAAGATCATGGCATCTAGTCCCATCACTTCATGGGAAATAGATGGGGAAACAGTGGAAACGGTGGCAGACTTTATTTTTGGAGGTCTCCAAAATCACTGCAGATGGTGACTGCAGCCATGAACTTAAAAGACGCTTACTCCTTGGAAGAAAAGTTATGACAAACCTAAACAGTATATTAAAAAGCAGAGACATTACTTTGCCAACAAAGTCCATCTAGTCAAGCCTATGGTTTTTCCAGTAGTCATATATGGATGTGAGTTGGACTATAAAGAAAGCTGAGTGCCGAAGAATTAATACTTTTGAACTGTGGTGTTGAATACTCTTGAGAGTCCCTTGGACTACAAGGAGATCCAACAAATCCATCCTAAAGGAAATCAGTCCTGACTATTCATTGGAAGGACTGATACTGAAGCTGAAACTCCAATACTTTGGCCACCTGATGCGAAGAGCTGACTCATTTGAAAATACCCTGATGCTGGGAAAGATTGAAGGCAGGAGGAGAAGGGGACGACAGAGGATGAGATGGCTAGATGGCATCACCGACTCAATGGACATGAGTTTGGGTGAACTCCGGGAGTTGGTGATGGACAGGGCGGCCTGGCATGCTGCAGTCCATGGGGTCACAAAGAGTCAGACATGACTGAGCCACTGAACTGAACTGAACCTGCCAACCAGCCCCCATCACACCCACAGCGTTCAATGAAATGAACGCTGCATTCAGTGAAATGAGGAATTCTTCAGTCGGCTACTGGGTATCCTGCCAGGCAGCTCCTCAGAGGAATGGAAGGAGTTTGCAGAAAAGTCTGTGAAATTGTTCAAACATGCTGTTACTGATAAAAATGTGCTTTCAAATCCCAAGTCAAACTCCCTGAGTTTTAAACAAATTTATGCCTATGCTGGGCTTCCCAGGTAGCACTAGTGTTGAAGAACCCACTTGCCTGTGCAGGAGACATAAGAAACTTGGATTCGATCCCTGGGTCAGGAAGATCCTCAGGAGGAGGGCATGGCAACCCACTCCAGTGTTCTTACCTGGAGAATCTCAAGGACAAAGGATGCTGGGGGGCTACAGTCCATAGGGTCACGAAGAGTCGAACACAACTGAAGTAACTTGGCATGCACAGCATGCCTGCCTTTGCTAGTTCTCAGATTCTTAAAACACAATATGGAATCGATGATAAAAATATGATATTTTAGTTTTGCTGTGTCCCAAGAGCCCAGGGATGAAAACATGGCCCATGGTGCTGCCTGAGGGCTCGTTGTCCCAGGAGCACATGCCTCTCTAGGATTTTGATTCTCTCCCATCTGAAAGGTTCTCCCCATCTCTGCTCTCTGAAATCCCAGCTCATCCCTCAGATGCAAAGGTCAGAATTCATTCCTCCTTCCTCTGGGTTCTGATCTGGTTTTGCTCACACTATTATTGATGCTCTCATAAGATTTCGCTTGCACATGGATCCCTCACACAAACTTCCTCCAGCAGCCAGAGCCCAAAATAGCCATGCGAATTTCTGTAGCATTTCAGAATGTGTACAAGTGCAAACTTTTCAGTCCTTTCTTTTCATTTTCTTTGCCGCGCAATGAACTGACTTCAAAACCAGCCTCGATAAAGAGGATTTTCAATATAAGTGTTCTTGCTTGATTGGGCCAAGTACTCTTAAGAGTCTTGGAAAACATCTCCTACAATCACTCCAGGTGCTGATTTTGTTCCTTTCCATTTAGCAGACAGTGGGTTATAAAAGCAAGAGAACATGCAGCTTTGGCTGCAGTAGCTCATCAGGGTAAGACTTCCCTGGTGGTCCAGTGGTTCAGAATCAGCCTGCCGATTTAGGGGACACAGGTTCGATCCCTGGTCCGGGGAGATCCCACATGCTGCAGAGCAACTAAGCCTATGTGCCGCAACTACTGAGCCTGTGCTGTAGAGCCTGGGAGCTGCAGCTACTGAAGCCTGAGTGCCTAGAGCCCGTGCTCTGCAACAAGAGCCCGTGCTCTGCAACAAGAGAAGCCACTAATGAGAAGCCCATGCACCATAACTAGAAAGTAACCCTTGCTGTCTGCAGCTAGAAAAAGCCTGAGCAGCAATGAAGATCCAGCCCAGCCAAATATAAATAAAGAAATAATTTTTTAAAAGAAAAAACAACTCAGGGTAGTCAGAGCAAAATGTCCCTTTTCTTGGAGGTGGGTAATATCAGGAAAGGGCTTTAGCTGCCCGAAGCAAAGGTCCCAAGATCCTCTTCTCCCCCAGTGCCCACCCCCCGGCCAAGAGCAAGGATCTGTCCGATCCCAAAAGGGCCTGAAACAAGTGGAGTTGTTGGTGAAAACACCTGAACCCAACCAAGCTGCCACCAGCAAACCCAAAGGACAAACAGAAGCTGCAGATGTGCTCAGACTGATTGCTCCCAGCGTAAAAACCCCACATCTTTGTTTACCGGTTGAAACTGGTGGAGGGTCAGAGCCAGACAGGAGCTGCCAGGGGGCAGTTTTCTGGAGTGAATGATTAAAATAAGTGGCTGAAAGTCTGCTCAATATTTTGTAATAAATGGGAAGAGATTTTTTAAAGAATAGATACATATATACATATAATTGAATCTCCTTGCTGTACTCCTGAAACTAATGCAACGTAGTACATCAACTCTACCCCAATATAAAGTGAAAATCATTTTAATTTAAAATAGCAAAATAAAATAAATGGCTAAAGATAAAACAAGAGCCCAGCTCTGCACCTGGGGACTGAGAGGACCCACATTCCCATGGTTCACAGCCAGAAGATGTTCTGGGTTCATCGTCTCTTGTTTCAAGTTTGTGCCTGACCCCTGAATCATGGGGCGGGGTTGGGAGGAGGGACTCCTAGGATCCCTAGGATACTGTCTTTTATCACAGATATCCAGGTGGTCACACAAATTGTTGTTGCTGTTCATTTGCTAAGTCGTGTCTGACTCTTTGCAACCCCATGGACTGCAGCACACCAGGCTGCTCTGTCTTTCATTGTCTTCCAGAGTTTGCTCAAACTCATGTCCATGAAGTCAGTGATGCCATCCAACTACATCATCCTCTGTCACCCCCTTCTCCTCTTGCCCTCAATCTTTCCCAGCATCAGGGTCTTTTCCAATGAATCAGCTCTTCGCATCAGGTGTCCAAAGTATTGGAGTTTCAGCTTCAGCATCAGTCCTTTCAATGAATATAAATATTCAGGGTTGATTTCCTCTAGGATTGACTGGTTTGATCTCCTTGAAGTCCAAGGGACTCTCACAAGTCTTCTCCAGCACCACAGTTCAAAAGCATCAATTCTTCAGCACTCAGCCTGCTTTATGGTCCAGTTCTCACATCCATACATGACCACCAGAAAGACCATAGTACAAATAATGTTGTAAAAAAAAGGTGTCACTTGGGTAGAGGTGGTATGCTGACCTTTGCATCTCCTTTCCACCTGGGGCGACCTTTGCTGATCTTGTTTGCACCTACATTCAGCAACTGGAATCTCTCTCCTGAGACCAGAAGGCATGTGCCTGGGAGGATGTTAGGCCTCTGAGTAGGGTAAGAGGTTTGTTTATTAGACCAGAGTTGGGAGGAACTATGGCAGAAGGTGGGAACACTAAGAACTTGTGTCTCATTTGTTAACTCCTTGGGAAGAACTAGACCTTAAGGATCCTCATTTGTGAATTGTTGTTTGCCCCAAAGGCAGTAATAACCTCAAACTGGCAGTATTTCATGGGTGGGTGAGCAGAGAGACAAACTTATCTGGGTTGGCACGTCTTAACTTGTTCTTTATCGAGTTTGTGACTGCAGGTGTGTTTTGGGGTTCACTCATCCTGTGACCTAGAAAGTACACAAGAGAGGAGAGCTGGCAAGGAGGGCAAAGGGGTGACTTGGAAGAAGCCTGAGTTGACTTCACACGCTCTGTGTCCTGTGGGCAGAGGTGGCGCTGCCCCTCACAGACCCCAGAAGGTGACCAGCACCCCCCCAGGGAAAGGAATGTTAAGGTACCATGGATAAGTTACCAATACTCCATCCCCAAAACATAATTCGCTTGTTTCACATATTTTCAAAATTCTATAATAAAGCATCCTTTTGCTTCAAATTTTCAACCTTAAAGTTCAATCAAAACTTTAAATAAGCAGAAAAGCTGTTTTTCTGGATATGAAGATTGCTCAGCACGCCTGGAAGCAAGGGCGGTGATCTGCTCAAGGCTTAACTGCTTTTTGCTTTTTCCTTCTAATTTTATAATTTTTTCTTCTGTTTTTAAATTGAAGTGGGCATCCCTGGTGGCTCAGATGGTAAAGAGTCTGCCTGCAATACAGGAGACTAGGGTTTGATCCCTGGGTTGGGAAGTTCCCATGAAGAAGGGAATGGCAACCCACTCTAGTATTCTTGCCCGGAGATCTCCATGGACACAGGAGCTTGACAGGGTTACAGTCCATGGGGTCGAAAAAAGTCAGACACACGATTGAGCAACTAACACTTTAGCTTTATAGTTGATTTACAATGTTTCAGGTGTACAGCAAGGTGATCCAGTTACACACACACACACACACACACACACACACACACACACACCCCCTCTTGTGCTTTTTGACTCATCCTTTCAAACGTTGAAGGCTCAGGTACACTATTACCAGCCAAGACTGTCCTGGCAGGTAGACTGACCACACCTGGGAAAGACACCATCCATACAGACAACTGAGATTTAATTCTTCCCATCTCAGAATCAGTATCTGTATTCCCAGGAAAACTTATGAAGATAATAGGTAAGGAAACTAACAGTCTTAACTTTGTATTGTATGCCTGTGGATGGCAGAAGGAGGGCCCCCAAAGACATCTACCTCTAAAACCAGAACCCGTGAATTTGTTAGGTCATATGGCAAACGGGAATAAAAGTTGCAGATGAAATTAAGAGTGCGAATCAGATGACCTTAAAAAAAGGAGATTAGCCTGGATTATCCAGATGACCCAGTGTAATCACAAGGGGTCTGCCTTCAGCTCGATTTCAGCTCAGGGATACCCCAGTCACTCTTCTGACCTCCAGGACTGCAAACAATACATTCGTGTTACTTCAGGCAGCTATAAGTTTGTGGTAACTTGTCATAGCAGCCACAGGAAATGAACACAGCGCCCCTCCTCTTAAGTTTTTCTTTGCGTGTGTATTTTCAACCCCCTCACAATACAGACTCTACTGTACATAACATTTTGAATGAATATTTTCAGATAATCTTTTATTGAACCACAGCATCCAAACGGAGAATCAGATACGCAGCTGATGATCACAAAGAGAAGACACCTGTGTGACCACAGCTCCAGTCAAGAACTCTAACACGACAGCCCCCCAGAAGCCCCCTTGCCCTGTTCCCTCCACAAACGCGGCACTTCTGGACTTCTGCACATGGCCCGGTTTTCCTGTTCATGAACTTTCTAAATGAAACCCCACAGTATGTACATTATGTTCTCTTTTCTATTGTGGTCAGACTTACACATGGGTGTCCCAGGTGGCTTAGTGATAAAGCATCCACCTGCCAAGCAGCAGACACAGGTTTGATCTCTGGGTCGGAAAGACCTCCTGGAGAAGGAAATGGCAACCCTTTCCAGTTTTTTTTGCCTGGGAAATCCCATGGGCGGAACAGCCTGGCGGGCTACAGTCCATGGGGTCACAGAAGAGTCGGACACGACTTAGTGACTAAGTGAACAACAAACTTACACACAGTGAAAAGCACAAATTTTAGGTCTGTTTTCACATGTGTAGACACTCAACAGCCCTGTGACTTTGCGTTCCCCAAACTCCCTTTCCTCTGGCCAGTGCGTTTGCTCGTGTGCATGCTCAGTTGCTCAGTTGTGTCCAACTGTTTTTGACTCCATAGACTGTAGCCCACCAGGCTCCTCTGTCCATGGCATTTCCTAGACAAGAACACTGGAGTGAGGTGCCACTTCCTATTCCAGGGGCCCCGTGCATGTACCCCCTCCCCCAAAAACCACTTTCCTGACCTCTATCACCATAGAATTATTAATACTTTTGCCTGATTTAGGGCTCTGTGGCTGTAAATGGGGGCTTCCCTGATAGCTCAGTTGGTACAGAATCCGCCTGCCGTGCAGGAGACCTCAGTTCGATTCCTGGGTTGGGAAGATCTACTGGACAAGGGATAGGCTACCCACTCTAGAGCTGTAAATGGCACCATGCAGTATGCTAAAACCTGTTTTCTTCCTCGATCATCAAAATATCATAAGTAACTTTCTGCCGTACAGTTGGACCATAATTAGTTTAGTCCATTTGCCCCTTCTGTCAACGGTTGCTTCCAGTTTGGGGATAATTTTAAGAATTAATTATCAAAGATGCATCAGGTTTCTTTTACTCAAGGAAGT